>NC_092755.1:75573341-76238441 GCF_047496795.1 Chiloscyllium punctatum
CTCCCCCCTTCCCTCCCATCTACCCCCTTCCCTCCCATCTTCCCCCTTCCCTTCCCTCCACATCCGCCCTTCCCTCCATCTCTCCCCTTCCCTTCCCTTCCCTCCCCTCCATCTCCCCCTTCCCTCCCCTCCCTCTCCCCCTCCCTCCATCTCCCCTTTCCCTCCCCTCCATCTCCACCTCTTCCCTCCCCTCCCCTCCATCTCCCCCCTCCCTCCATCTCCCCTTCCCTTTCCCTCCCCTTTCCCTCCCCTCCATCTCCACCTCTTCCCTCCCCTCCCCTCCATCTCCCCCTCCCTCCCCTCTATCTCCCCCTTCCCTCCCCTCCATGTCCCCCTTCCCTTCCCTCCCCTCTATCTCCCCCTCCCTCCCCTCCATCTCCCCCATTCCCTCCCTTCCCCTCCATCTCCCCCCTTCCTTCCCCTCCATCTCCCCCACTTCCCTCCCCTCCATCTCCCCATTCCCTTCCCTCCCCTCCATCTCCCCCTTCCCTCCACTCCATCTCCACCTCCCCCTCCCCTCCATCTCCCCTTCCCTTCCCTCCCATCTCCCCCTTCCCTCCACTCCATCTCCACCTCCCCTCCATCTCCCCCTTCCCTTCCCTCCCCTCCATCTCCCCCTTCCCTTTCCGCCCCTCCCCTCCCCTCCCCTCCATCTCCCCCTTCCCTTCCCGCCCCTCCCCTCCATCTCCCCCTTCCCTTCCCGCCCCTCCCCTCCCCTCCCCCTCACCTCCACCTCCCCATGAACTCCCCCCACCTCCCTCCTCCCCTCCACCTCCCCACCACCTCCCCCCTCCCCGCCTACTCTCCACCTCCCCTACCCCCTCCCCTCCATCTCCCCTCTCCCCCACTCCATCTGCCTCCCCTCCCTCCCCCTCACCCCACTGCCTCTCCTCCCCACCCTCCCCATCCCCACTCCCTCTCCCTCCCTTCCTCCCCCTCACCCACTCCCTCTCCCTCCACTCCTTCTCCGCCCACTCCCTCTCCCTCCACTCCTATCCCCTCCCCTCCTTCCCCTCCATCCAACCACTCCCTCTCCCTCCCCTCCCTCCCCCTCCCCCTACTCCCCTCCCCTCCCCCTCACCTCCACCTCCCCATGAACTCCCCCCACCTCCCTCCTCCCCTCCACCTCCCCACCACCTCCCCCCCTCCCCGCCTACCTCCTCCACCTCCCCTACCCCCCCCTGCCCTCCACCTCCCTCTCCCCTCCCTCTACCCCCCTCCTTTTCTCCCAAGTCCCCCCTTCCCTCCCATCTCCCCCCAATCTCCCCCCGTTCATCTTCCCCCCCTCCATCTCACCCTCACTTCCCCACCTCCATCCACCTGCCCCCACCCCTCCACCTCCTCCCTCACCCCATCCCTCCCCTCCTCTCCATCTCCCCCCTTCCTTCCCCTCCCTCTCCCCCACTTCCCTCCCCTCCATCCCCCATTTCCCTCCATTCCCCCAACCCACTCCATCTCCCCCTTCCCTCCCCTCCATCTCCTCCCCTCCATCTCCTCCCCTCCATCTCCCCCTTCACTTCTTTCCCCTCCATCGCCCCTTCCCTTCCCTCCCCTCCATCTCCCCTTCCCTTCCCTTCCCTCCCCTCCATCTCCTCCTTCCCTTCCCTCCATCTCCCCCCTTCCCTTCCTTTCCCTCCACTCCATCTCCACCTCTTCCCTCCCCTCCATCTCCCTCCTCCATCCCCCCTCCCCTGCCTCTCCCTCTCCCCCTCCCCTCCCCCCTTCCCTCCCCTCCCCTCAATCTCCCCCTTGCTTTCCCTCCATCTCCCCTTCCCTCCCCTCCATCTCCCCCTTCCCTTCCCTCCATCTCCTCCCATCTCCCCCTTCCCTGCCCTCCCCTCCATCTCCCCCCTTCGCTCCCCCTCCATCTCCCTCCTTCGCTCCCCTCCATCTCCCCCTTCGCTCCCCTCCATCTCCCCCTTCCCTCCCCTCCATCCCTGCCTTCCCTCCCCTCCATCCCTGCCTTCCCTCCCCTCCATCTCCCTCCTCCATGCCCCCATCTCCCTCCTCCCTCCTCCATCCCCCCATCTCCCTCCTCCATCCCCCATCTCCCTCCTCCATCCCCCCCATCCACCTCCTGCATTCCCCATCCCCCATTCCCCTCCTCCATCTCCACATCCCCTCCTCCATCTCCACATCCCCTTCCTCCATCCCCCATCCCACTCCTCCATCCCCCCATCCCACTCCTCCATCCCCCCATCCCACTCCTCCATCCCCCCATTCCCCTGCTCCATCCCCCTCCTCCATCTCTCCATCCTGCTCCTCCATCCCCCCCACCCCCCTCCTCCACCCCCATCAACCTCCTCCATCCCCCTCCTCCCTCCCCATCCCCTTCCTATATCCCCATCCCCCAACCCCCTCCTCCATCCCCCATCTCCCCTCCAGCCCCTATCCCTCCTCCATCCCCCATCTCCTTCCTCCATTTCCCTCCTCCATCCTCCCATCCCATCCCCCTCCTCCATCCCCACATCCCCCTCCTCCATCCCCACATCCCCCTCCTCCATCCTCACATCCCCCTCCTCCATCCTCACATCCCCCTCCTCCATTCTCACATCCCCCTCCTCCATCCTCACATCCCCTCCTCCATCCCCACATCCCCCTCCTCCATCTTCACATCTCCCTCCTTCATCCTCCCATCCCCTTCCTCCATCCCCCCATTCCCTTTCCTCCATCCCCTCCTCCATTCCCCCCATCCCCCTCCTCCATTCCCCCATCCCCCTCCTCCATTCCCCCATCTCCCTCCTCAATACCCCCATCCCCCCCTCAATCCCCCCATCCCCCTTCTCCATCCCCCTATCCCCTTACTCCATCCACCCCATCCCCGCATCCCCTTCCTCCATCCCCCCTCCATCCCCCCATTTCCCTCCATTCCCCCAACCCACTCCATCCCCCCATCCCCCTCCATCCACCCTCACCCACATCCCCCTCCATCCCCCCCTCCATCCCCCCCTCCAGCCCCCCCTCCATCCCCCTCCTCCATCACCCCCCTCCATCCCCCTCCTCCATCCCCCTCCTCCATCACCCTCCTCCATCACCCTCCTCTATCCTCCTCCATCCCCCCTCCCCCTCCTCCTCCACCCCCCCTCCCGTCCTCCTCCTCCGTCCCCCGTCCTCCTCCTCTGTCCCCTCATCCCCCTCCTCCACCCCCTCAATCCGCCCCATCCCCCTCCTCCAACCCCATCCCCCTCCACCATCCCCCCATCCCCTCCTCCATCTCCCTCCACCACCACCCCATCCCCCCTTCTCCATTCCCCCATCCCCCTTCTCCATTCCCCCATCCCCCTCCTCCATCCCCCCATTCCCCCATCCCCCACCTCCATCCCCCCGTCCTCCTCCTCCATCCCCCCGTCCCCTCCTCCATCCCCCCGTCCCCCTCCTCCATCCCCCCGTCCCCCTTCTCCATCCCCCTCCTCCATCACCCCATCCCCCTTCTCCATCCCCCTCCTCCATCACCCCATCCCCCCTTCTCCATCCCCCTCCTCCATCCCCCCATTCCCCCACCCCCCTCCTCCATCCCCCATCCCCCTCCTCCATCCCCCATCCCCCTCCTCCATCACCCCATCCCCCTCCTCCATCCCCATCCCCTCCTCCACCCCCCTTCATCCGCCCCATCCCCTCCTCCACCCCCCTTCATCCGCCCCATCCCCCCCTCCATCCTCCCCTCCATCCTCCCCATCCCCCTCCTCCATCACCCCATCCCCATCCCCTCCTCCACCCCCCTCCATCCGCCCCATCCCCCCCTCCATCCTCCCCATCCCCCTCCTCCATCACCCCATCCCCCTCCTCCATCCCCATCCCCTCCTCCACCCCCTCCATCCTCCCCATCCCCCCCTCCATCCTCCCCATCCCCCTCCTCCATCCTCCCCATCCCCCTCCTCCATCCTCCCCATCCCCCTCCTCCATCCTCCCCATCCCCCTCCTCCATCCTCCCCATCCCCCCTCCTCCATCCCACCATCCCCCTCCTCCATCCCCCTCCACTATCCCCCATCCCCCTTCTGCATCCCCCCACCTCCATCCCCCCACCCCCATCACCCCATTACCCCATCCCCGCATCCCCCTTCTCCATCCCCCATCCCCCTTCACCATCCCGCATCCCCCTCCTCCATCCCCGCATCCCCCTCCTCCATCCCCGCATCCCCCTCCTCCATCCCCGCATCCCCCTCCTCCATCCCCGCATCCCCCTCCTCCATCCCCGCATCCCCCTCCTCCATCCCCCCATCCCCCTCCTCCATTCCCCCTCCTCCATCCCCCCATCCCCCTTCTCCATCCCCCCATCCCCCTTCTCCATCCCCCCATCCCCCTTCTCCATCCCCTTCACCATCCCGCATCCCCCTTCTCCATCCCCGCATCCCCTCCTCCATCCCCCATCCTCCTCCTCCATCCCCCTTCTCCATCCCCCCTCTCCATCCCCCCATCCCCGTTCTCCATCCCCCTCCTCCATCCCCCCATCCACCTTCTCCATCCCCCTCCTCCACCTCCCATTCCCCTCCTCCACCCCCCTTCATCCCCCCCATACCCCTCCTCCACCTCCACCCCCCCATTCCCCACCTCCACCCCCCCATTCCCCACCTCCACCCCCCTTCATCCGCCCCATCCCCCTCCTCCATCCCCCATCCCCTCCTCCACCCCCTCCATCTGCCCCATCCCCCTCCATCCGCCCCATCCCCCTCCATCCTCCCATCCCCCTCCTCCATCCTCCCCATCCCCCTCCTCCATTCCCCCAACCCCCTCCTCCATTCCCCCAACCCCCTCCTCCATTCCCCCAACCCCCTCCTCCATCCCCATCCCCCTCCCCCTCCATCCCACCATCCCCTCCTCCATCCCCCTCCACTATCCCCCCATCCCCCTATCCCCCTTCTGCATCCCCCCACCTCCATCCCCCCACCCCTCCTCCTACATGCCCCCACCCCCCTCCCCCAATCCCTTCATCCCCCATCCCCCAATCCCTTCATCCCCCATCCCCATCCCCTCATCCCCATCCCCTCATCCCCATCCCCTCATCCCCATCCCCTCATCCCTCATCCCCCATCCCCTCATCCCCCATCCCCTCATCCCCCCATCCCCCATCCCCTCATCCCCCCATCCCCATATCCCCCCATCCCCCATCCCCCATCCCCCATCCCCCATCCCCTCATCCCCCCATCCCCCATCCCCTCATCCCCTCATCCCCCTTCTCCATCCCCCCATCCCCCTTCTCCATCCCCCATCCCCCTCCCCCTCCCCCTCCCCCTCCCCCTCCCCCTCCCCCTCCCCCTCCTCCACACCCATCTATCCTCCCCATTCCCCTCTTCCATCCTCCTCATCCCCCTCCTCATCCCCCTCCTCCATCCTCCCCATCCCCTTCCTCCATTCCCCCATCCCCCTCCTCCTCCTCCATCCTCCCCATCCCCATCCTCCATCCCCCCATCCCCCTCCTCCATCCCCCCATCCCCCTCCTCCATTCCCCTCCTCCATTCCCCTCCTCCATCCCCCATCCCCCTCCTCCATCCGCGTCCCCCCATCCCCCCTCCTCCCGTCCCCCCATCCCCCTCCTCCGTCCCCCCATCCCCCCATCCCCCTCCTCCACCCCCCCTCCATACCCCCATCCCCCTCCTCCACCCCCCCTCCATACCCCCATCCCCCCTCCACACCCCCCATCCCCCTCCTCATCCCCCCATCCCCCTCCTCATCCCCCCACACCACCCCCTACCCCCATCACCCCACACCACCCCCCCACCCCCTCCCTACCCCACCCCCCATCCCCCTCCCCCCTCCCCCCTCCCCCCCCTCCACCACCCCCACCACCCCCCCCCACCCCCCACCCCCCCCCACCCCCCCCTCCCCCACCCCCCCATCCCCCACCCCCCATCCCCCACCTCCACCCTCCACCCCCCTCCCCCCCCCACCCCCCCCCCACCCCCCATCCCCCACCTCCACCCTCCACCCCCCACCCCCCCCATCCCCCCCCCACCCCCCTCCCCCCCCCCTCCACCCCCCTCCCCCCCTCCTCCACCCCCCCTCCCCCCCTCCTCCACCCCCCTCCTCCACCCCCCCCCCCACCTCCACCCCCTCCTCCACCCCCTCCCCCCCTCCTCCACCCCCCTCCCCCTCCCCCACCCCCCTCCCCCCCTTCCTCCCCCTCCCCCCCCCCTCCCCCCCCCCCCCCACCCCCCCCCCCCCCACACCCCCTCCCCCCCCCACCCCCTCCCCCCCTTCCTCCCCCCCTTCCTCCCCCCCTTCCACCCCCCCTCCACCCCCTTCCTCCCCCCCCTCCCCCCCTCCCCCCCCCTCCCCCCCTCCCCCCCCTCCCCCCCTCCCCCCCTTCCCTCCCCCTCCCCCCCTTCCTCCCTCCCCCTCCCCCCCTTCCTCCCTCCCCCTCCCCCCCTTCCTCCCCCCCCTCCCCCCCCCTCCCCCCTCCCCTCCCCCCCTTCCTCCCCCCCCCCTCCCCCCCCCTCCCCCCCCCCCTCCCCCCACCACCCCCCCTTCCTCCCCCACCCCCCCACCCCCCCTCCTCCCCCTCCCCCCCCCCCCCCTCCCCCCCCCCCCCTCCCCCCCTTCCTCCCCCCTCCCCCCCTTCCTCCCCCCTCCCCCCCTTCCTCCCCCCCCTCCTCCCCCCCTTCCTCCCCCCTCCCCCCCTTCCCCCCCCCTCCCCCCCTTCCCCCCCCTCCCCTCCCCCCTTCCCCCCCCTCCCTCCCCCCCTTCCCCCCCCCTCCCTCCCCCCCTTCCCCCCCTCCCTCCCCCCCTTCCCCCCCCTCCCTCCCCCCCTTCCCCCCCCCTCCCTCCCCCCCTTCCCCCCCCCTCCCTCCCCCCCTTCCCCCCCCCTCCCTCCCCCCCTTCCCCCTCCTCCCTCCCCCCCTTCCCCCCTCCTCCCCCCCTTCCCCCCCCCCTCCCTCCCCCCCTTCCCCCTCCTCCCCCCCTTCCCCCCTCCTCCCCCCCTTCCCCCCCCCCCTCCCTCCCCCCCTTCCCCCCTCCTCCCCCCCTTCCCCCCTCCTCCCCCCCTTCCCCCCTCCTCCCCCCCTCCTCCCCCCTCCATCCCCCCTCCTCCACCCCTCCTCCCCCTCCATCCCCCCTCCTCCACCCCCCATCCCCCCTCCTCCACCCCCCTCCTCCACCCCCCATCCCCCCTCCTCCACCCCCCCTCCTCCACCCCCCCTCCTCCACCCCCCCTCCTCCACCCCCCATCCTCCACTCCCCATCCCCCCTCCTCCACCCCCCATCATCCCCCCACCCCCTCCCCCTCCTCCACCCCCCTCCACCCTCCTCCTCCCCCCCCACCCCCCCTCCTCCCCCCCCACCCCCCTCCTCCCCCCCCACCCCCCCTCCTCCACCCCCCATCCCCCCTCCTCCACCCCCCATCCCCCCTCCTCCACCCCCCATCATCCCCCCCTCCACCCCCCCATCATCCCCCCCCCACCCCCTCCTCCACCCCCCATCATCCCCCCCCCACCCCCTCCTCCACCCCCCATCATCCCCCCCCACCCCCTCCTCCACCCCCCATCATCCCCCCCCCACCCCCTCCTCCACCCCCCATCATCCCCCCCCACCCCCTCCTCCACCCCCTCCTCCACCCCCACCCCCCTCCTCCACCCCCCACCCCCTCCTCCACCCCCCCATCATCCCCCCCACCCCCTTCCTCCATCCCACCCCTTCCTCCCCCCCCACCCCCTTCCTCCCCCCCCACCCCCTTCCTCCCCCCCCACCCCCTTCCTCCATCCCACCCCACCCCCTTCCTCCATCCCACCCCTTCCTCCCCCCCCACCCCCTTCCTCTCCCCCCACCCCCCTTCCTCCATCCCACCCCTTCCTCCATCCCCCCACCCCCCTTCCTCCATCCCCCACCCCCCTTCCTCCATCCCCCCACCCCCCTACCCCCCTTCCTCCCACCCCCCTACCCCCCTTCCTCCCACCCCCCTACCCCCCTTCCTCCCACCCCCCTACCCCCCCTTCCTCCCACCCCCCTACCCCCCTTCCTCCATCCCCCCACCCCCCTACCCCCCTTCCTCCATCCCCCCATCATCCATCCCCATCTGTTTCCTCTTCCCACCCCATTCCCCTCCTCACCCTCCCTGTTTTCCCACCTCCCCAGTCTTCCCACCCTTATCGAGTTCCCCTTCTCCTATCATTCTCCCCTCTGCCCGTCCCATTTTATTTGTTATGTACTACCTCCCTGGGTGCAAGTTTAAAAGGCCGTTTTATTTTCGAATATTGGGACAGAAGTTAATTAAGCGGTAAGTCTGATCTGAATTTCTCTTTCACTATCGAGTACCCAGAAAATACGTACAACGAAAGGAACACGTACGTCCCAATGCTCGTTGAACGCACTTAGTTAAACTGATCACCGAACTTATTGTAAGTTTTTTTTCAAACTCAATTAAAGTTCAGCTTAGTCCTGACGCTGGAGAGACGGTGCGAGCTGTTTTCTGTTTTGCGGGCACCATATCCTGTCAAGGGGCAGTTTGTTTTATTTTCGTCAGTAGTTGGACCTTGGCTTCAGGGAAACCGAATGTGGAGGCCACTGTTGGACGACAGATTCGGATCCAATTCAGCCTCCGACTCTGAACATGTCGAACTGGTGAATTACGTAAGTTTTTTCTTTCGCTCTGCAAGCGCTGAGCGACGGATCGCAGTTCACAGCCCGGACAGAAGGTGAAAGATAAAGTGGGGTTCTGTGCGCGATTTTGCTGTTGGTGTAGCTTTTGCTGCTTAAATGTTGACGGAATCGAGTTGAAACTCATTCAACTGTCAAACTTGTCAGCGGAAATGATGAGTTTCGCGATTTTTTTTCGCGCATGGATTTCCTTCCTGAAACAGCAAGGTTTAGACAACATGGGTGAGCAAGAGGGTGAAGATTTCGGCTTCAGGTAGCGACTTCATTTGTACTTTTTTTTTCGTAAACCTCAGTATTGTGTCCTGTGCTCATTTGCAACGTGGGGATACTATCTGGTTAGGAGCAGTGATTCCTTTAGGAGAGGTATATATATATATATAATACAGAGCAGAAGTTAATATAGCGGCTCCGTCCTGCATGTGAGGGTTTTCTTTCATACCTAAAGGTCACGGTTTTTTCCTGACAAAGAACATTATTTCTGTCTTAAGGTCTTTAAATGTAGGAGTGATGTCGAGTGTTTAACGCGGTTTTGTTAAATGCGAGTAGACGCGTGCGGGAACTGCAGAGGTTCAGGTCTGGCTGCAGTGACTGAAGCACCACATGGTGGTGTTAAAGCAATATTTGAAAACTCCAGCTTTCGTTTCCCAAACAGCCAGACACCTCTGCTGTCGATGTTTTCACTGCTCCTTGTAGAACGATCATCCAGGGGGCAAGGTGGGCCCAGGGGAATTGCGGTTTGTAAAAAAAAACCCATGTGGAGGATGCGTCGCAAAGTTTGGAATTTCCATACTGTTAGTGCCGGCGCTGCATTGAATGACAGAGAACAAGTTGTTATTAGAGAGAGTAACCAGGTGAGTAAGCCTCGCAGCACTGTACTGATCTGTTAAAGCAGAAAGCGATGCGTACAAAATCCAAACCAACAACTTGATACACTTTAATTGATTCTGTGAACTTTTTTGATGATGCGGACTTTCTTCATGTTTACCCGTTCCTAGCACTTTTTAACCAAACGTTTGCTGGAATGTAGTCCTAGTGATCATCGGCACCCTTCCTGACAAATTTTACAAGTACCGAATGAATAAAAGAAGTGGCCTCAAGTCCATGTATTTATCCCTTACGCCCCAATCACCCCAGACAGCCAGTTAGGGGCGTGAGTTTGGTGACAGTCTGCACGCTGCCTCGGAAACTGGTTGGATTGCATCTAAACAAGTATATTTGGAATGTCTTCCAGTCTCTTCAAATCCGAAATGCTAGTTGAATGAGTTTAAAGCAGATTTTTTGGACATATTTTTAAATTCTTCAGATTTTCTAACTAGTCTAATTGGAAAATATGTACGTGGGAGATACTGGATTAGAATCCATTAGCCCCCATTGTAATAGCCTGTACAATTGAATACCAGCCACATTGCAGTTCTGAATTCCATTTGGACAAGAATCTGGAGGATTATTGGTGAATGTTGAGAAATATTCAAGCAAGATGTAATGTCTTGAGTGGTTTAACTTCTTCTGGTAGTAAAATTCCAGTATCGCCTATTCTGCCACTGACAGTACCAAGACAGTCTGCACTTCATTGTAAAATGATCGAGAGGATTGGTATTCTAGAATTCTACATTGCACTTCATGAGATGTGCTCATACTGGTTGCCAAATGTGCTATTTGGACTTGGGCAACAAAGCTTGTCTTAAGAGCTTAGTCCTGTTCCTCACTTCTGTTCAAAACCTTTGGCTAAAGGATAGTCTTGTATAGGAAGTTGTAGGATGCTGAGTCATCTATGGGCTGTCAAGGCTGATAGAAGGATCAACAAAGAGGCCAGGGCAGGGGTTATAGCAAAAGTGTTCACAGACAAGCACGTCCACATCTAACTTTGTGAGTGCTCTTTAGATGTAGGATTTTTTTTACTATATGTATACACACATTAGACTTTAAAGTGATTATACAGCTTGAGTTGTTTAGCTTTTGTAAAACAAGTTGTAATAAAGGTCCTAAATAAGATTTAATACTGAAGTTTTATCAGTATATAATCTTGTCATGTAAAGGTCTTATGCAACAGTGGTTATCCCTACCTCTGGTCCAGAAGTACTGGGTTAGTCCCACCTGCACTAGAGTCATGCAGTGCCATATCTGAAGAGGTTGAATAAAAATAGCTAAAAATCTATGCAGACAGCACTGTAATTAGTTATACTTGTAGGCTGCAACACAACTTTAAACAGTTTCTACTTTGTAATGATCCAGTGTTTTACAGTAGTTATATACAGTTACTTTATTATGTTCACTCATTATTGTCTTTTTTTTTGTTCAGTTAATTTGGATTTATAATCTGATGCGCTCGATTGGTAGGAGTATATTTTAGTAACACTGTTCACGGTTCTGAAATACTTGAATTGTGTTGGTTGCTTCAGCAGCTACACAAAATATCAAATAGTCAGCAACATGCACCTTGTGTATTGGTGTCAAAGCTACACCTTGTAAGATCCAGTAAGGTACCTGACAGAAGCCTGTTAGGTATGCTATTTGTGGGTTTATCTGTTTGAATTTTGTGTGCCCTGAGGTTTTCAAGAGCCTGTTCTGAATGTTGTTATGTTTGTAGGTAAACCTTAGATTAGAACACAATAACTTTGTTGATAACTGCAACTTAAAAGTTTAAAATCAGTGTTCCCTTTATGTGGTTAGATAGGCTTCATGGTATGTAACAAACATGAAAAAAAATGAAACAAAAACAAATCATATTTATGCTGGAAGTATTCAACAAGTTAAACACATCAGCCATCAAGAAATGCAAAGTCATCATTTTTGGCAAATGCCCAACATTATAATATATTTTTCTGATTATCCATTCTCTCATTTAAGTACTTTTAACAAACTGAAGTTTGTGAACAGTCAATCCACGTAACACTTGCCCTGTGATTTAAATATTACACCGTCACATTTTCATAAGAAAAGTCGTTACATAGTGGAACAAAAATTTCAAGTCCTCCTCCTAATAAATACTAACATAAAGATGAAATGGTTATTTACAAAATATGACTGCATTTAAAAATCATAACTTTTACATCTGATGATGTATGCATGAATTCTAAGTGGCCTGGTGTAATCAGAAGATAAGGCAACATAGCTCAGAATGGTTAGCAGGGTTAGATTAAATGGAATCCAAGGAAAGATAGTCATTTAGATGCAAATTTGGCTTAAAAGTAGGAGACTGAGTGTGGTGGTGGAGGTTTGTTTTTTGGTCTGGAGGCCTGTGATCACTGGTCCACTGCTTTTTGTCATTTATATAAATGATTTGGATGTGAATATATGGTGATATCTTGAAAAATGTCCATAAAACAGAGGAGGAGGCGCTGGATGTCTTAAACACATAAAGGTGGATAAATACCCAGGACTTTATCAGGTGTACCCTAGAATTCTGTGGGAAGCTAGGGAAGTGAGTGCTGGGCCTCTTACTGAGATATTTGGATCATCAGTAGTCACAGGTGAGATGCTAGAAGACAACGTGGTGTCACAATTTAACAAAGGTGGTAAGGAAAAGCCAGCGAACTATAGACCAGTGAGCCTGACATCAGTATGAATGGTTAGTAAGTTTGCAGATTATGCCAGAATTGGTAGTGTAGTGGACAGTGAAAAAGGCTACCTCAGTACAATGGGACATTGATCAGATGGACCAACGGGCCAAGAAGTGGCAGATGGAGTTTAATTTAGATAAATGCAAGGTGTTGCATTTTGGTAAGGCAAACCAGGGCAGGATTTGTACACTTAATGGTATGGCCATGGGGAGTGTTGCCAAATAAAGATCTTGGGGGTGCGGTTCATTGTTCCTTGCAGGTGGAATCACAGGTAGACAGGGTAGTGAAGAAAGAGCTTGGTTCGTTTGCCTTTATTGGTCAGTGCATTAAGGATAGGAGTTGGGATGTCATGTTATGGCTGTACAGGACATTGGTTAGGCCACCTTTGGAATAATGCATTTAGTTCTAGTCTCTTTGCTATAATGAAGGTGTTGTTAAAATTGAATGGGTTCAGAAAACAAGGATGTTGCTGGGTTTAAACTATAGGGAGTGGCTGAATAGGCTGCGACTATTTTCCCTAGAGCATCTGGGAAATTGTGATGGAAATTTGGGAAGAAAATAGGTTAATGTTTTACAAAGAATAATGCTTGCCTTAGAAATTTGTGCATGTCATAGAGTCATAGAGATGTACAGCATGGAAACAGACCCTTCGATCCAACCCGTCCATGCTAATCAGATATCCCAACCCAATCTAGTCCCACCTGCCAGCACACGGCCCATATCCCTCCAAACCCTTCCTATTCATATACCCATCCAAATGCCTCTTAAATGTTGCAATTGTACCAGCCTCCATCACATCCTCTGGCAGCTCATTCCATACACGTACCACCCTCTGCGTGAAAAAGTTGCCCCCTTGGGTCTCTTTCATATCTTTCCCCTCTCACCCTAAACCTATGCCCTCTAGTTCTGGACTCCCCGACCCCAGGGAAAAGACTTTGCCTATTTATCCTATCCATGTCCTTCATAATTTTGTAAACCTCTATAACTTGAACGAAACCATTTTATGTAATGATGAGAACCTTAAATTTTTATTAAATTGTTTTATAATTATTTTCTAAATGTGGAAATATTGTTAAAGAACAGGTAGTCGGAACTCTGCCAATAATTGTTTGTATTATAATGTGTGACATTAATGCTTAAAAAACCTATAGTTTTGGAAAGATTACCAAACAAATAACCAAAGATTAAATTTAACGGAAGGAGGAAATCTGTTCTTGCCTGTTTAATCACATTAAGTTTGTTAACCTCTTCCTAAGGTTGGGAAGAAACAGGTAGTGGCTGTTAATTTTTTAAAATGTTTTTTTGTTCCTTAATACCAAATGTGGAAGGAACTATGGCACTCAGTAGTCAATAAACTCCATCCAGAAAGGGAAGTGACTTGGTTTTCTGCCTCACTGATTGGCTTGGATCCTTTCCTGCCCCAGGCTTGCTTTGGGAGACAGCAGCCATGACTTTAGCCTGACTCTGACTGTGGAACTTGAAAATTTGGTAAAAACAATGACTGCAGATGCTGGAAACCAGAGTCTAGATTAGAGTGGTGCTGAAAAGCACAGCAGTTCAGGCAGCATCCGAGGAGCAGTAAAATTGACGTTTTGGGCAAAAGCCCTTCATCAGGAATACAGGCAGACAGCCTGAAGGGTGGAGAGATGGGCTGATTTTCAGAAGTTGGGATCTTAGTATTGGAGAATGGCTTGACTCTAAATACAACTTGAGGATTAATATCTGAGGCATTGAGGACTGGCCCTCACCACTGCTAGAAGAGCAGGAGCATCTGTTAGTGTCCCAGCAAATGATTTTGCCTCAATCAACACCAGAAAAAAACTTACAAAAACAATTAACTGAATGCTTACATTAGACTTTTGCATGGAAAAAAACAACTTGTTTGTACATATTATAACACACCTCGGGGGAGTTGGGTTTTGGAATTTGAAACTTGAACCTCCTAGCCCAGAGGTAGGGACACTATTACTGCACCACAAGACTCTACCTTCAAAGGAGCTGTGATAAACTGGCTAGGAATTAAACTGGAGTCCACCGTGTGGCAGGTGAAAATTGTACCACTAAACCACCAACGCCACCATTTCAGACCTTTTGCATAGATTGGTTGCTTAATTTATCTAGTTAACAGCTATTCCACTTCAAAAGTAATTTACAATATATAAAATATCTAGAGAAATTCTGAGGGCATCAAAAGACAACATCGGCATATCTAATTTCCTAAGTGTTTCCAAACTAGCAGCAAAGAATAAACCACATGCATAATCCATTTATTTAAATGAAACTTTTATTTTTCAATCTTCATTGACATTTTAACCATAAACAACAATCATCAAATGATGAGGATGTGACTAAGAGCATTGTCATTACCAAAAGGGCTGGTAACGTTTTTGCCAGTAAAAAAATCTGTGGACTGAGCATACATTTACAATAAACAAATTACAAAAAAACTCATTGTTTAATTCCCTCAAGACTAGAATAGCATTTATGCAATAATTTGAAAAAAAAGGCACATTGCCAGTCAAGAGTGTTTTTAATTACCCCAAAGGTATTGTATATTATTCAGTTCTGTGCATAATTTCTCCAAGTGGTCTTAATGTTTAACCTTCTATCACAGCTTTCAGCGGACTTATACATGTGTACAATGAAAAGTATTAAACATAACAATTAATTGTTGCTCATTACGTTTCCTTCTATCACACTTTGAATTTCTGATTTGCTTACGTATTGTCAGGTCTTATGGCAGAGAGTAGTAATCCTGCCTCTGACCCAGAGTTCTGGGTTTAAGTCTCACTCACTGATGCCTAGGGTGGAGCATTCCTTGTTATCTGTGCTTGATGTGGATTGGTATTCCTCAGGCGATACTCTGGTGATGGTTTAGCAAGGTGTTCCAGAGTAAAAAAACTAGCTATGGTAACAAAGTTGCTTTGTCTGTCTCATGCATTGCTAGATGTAGGAAAGCCTCTTAAGTCTGTATATATTGCCTTATTCATAACTGAGTTAGAGACAAAAAACTGCAGTTGCTGGAATCCACGGTAGACAAGTAGGAGGCTGGAAGAACACAGCAAGCCAGGCAACTGTGTACCTCAAATGCAGCTAGAGAATTCGGAAACTAATAGACTATCACCTATAGGTATTCAACTGAATGTTGTGACCTTTCTAGGTTCAAATCACTCTCCAATAATTGAGCACAACAGTCAAGGCTGACATATCAGTCAATTACTGAGGGAGGACAATGTCATCTTTCAGATGACACTTAGACTGGCATTCTTTCACTGACACTCTTTCAAAGAAGCACATAGGAATCAAACCTAGGGTCGTGGCCAAATTTATCCCTTATTTGATATCACAAAAGAGGTTATTATATTGCTGCTTTTTGCTATGTTATGTGTAATTGGCAATCAAGTTTGCTCTGCTACAACAATGATTATGTTCAAAATTTTCACACTGTAAATTGTTTTGAGATATCTGATGACAATGAAAAGCACAATGCAGGTATTGATGCACAACTCACTTTTATCATTGTGAACGATGATTGTTGTTCACAAATGAAGAATGGAGAGGACTGTCAATGATCTTTTGAATGATTGCATTGATTGTTGATCCTTGGATATGAAAAGATTTTTCTTGTTCACTACACAACTTTGCTTTAAAACCAAGATTTTAAATTTCCTTTTGACCATGTACATTTCAGAACTTTTTAAAAATTAGATTTATATACTTGCTTTCATTCTTTCTCCAAAACCACTAACATGATATTTTGTTTGTCTTTTCCCAGCATAATCCAGCTGTCACAGATGTTGCAATGAATGGCAACACTGTAGGACAAGGGACTTTGACACAGCCTCGTAGCTGGAGAGAGTTTTGTGAACTGCATGCCCATGCCACAGCCACGGAGCTCGCTAGGCAGTATTTGCTATTTGCAAATGAAAATCCAAGTCACGACGTACAGGGGCCTGAAAACTTTTCTTTACAATTCACAGATCTTTTTCAACAGTACTTCAGAAATGAGGTAAAAGAGGGACTTGCTCTGAATAGGTGTACCATTGTGCCCTTTACAGGAGTACAGGATTACAGGGAAACAAGTAGGAAAACTACTGATGGCTCTTCTGGTCTGGTGTTACCGAAGATGGAAACTGAGGTGAACAGTGTTGAACAAACTGAAAGGAGTTCTGACACTAATCTCCCATTTTCATCAAAGTCACGAAGTTCTGAAGATGTTTCAGTTTCTGCATGCCCATCACTTGAACGACCCAAAACATTGAGTCAGTTTACAAGAAATGTCAAAGGCAGTATACGGCGACTGTTCCGAAGGAAATCAACAGATGCAATACCAATAGATGGAAAAGAAGAAGCTTCTGGAGAAGTTGGTTCACCTGAAAGGGACTGGTTAAGAAACCTGACTCACAAATTCCCTTGGTCAAGAACTGTATCTAGAGAAGAGATTCTTGACATCCGCAAGGATGGTGTTTTAAATTATATGGTGGTGGATGATGTAAGCATGGACATGGACATGGGCACACGATGGCAAAGATGTAGGTTGCTTGTGCGAAAGGCAAAGTCATATGAAGTTGATGGATATGTACTCGAGTTATTTGACCCACCAAAGGTAAGTGCACCTTTTTTGAAAACTCATTTTCTGGCTAATTGATTTCAGAATTTGGCTGATTTTAAAAAAAAAAATTTAAGTTTTAAAATAATTTACTTTCCATTTTGAATTGCTCTGTGTTAAAGCTTGTTAATTAAGTTGAGGTGATTGAGTCGGCAGTCTTGATGACATATTGAAACAATTGTAATAAGCTATACGCAATAAACCCATGAACTCCATAAGCTAATGTGTACCTTTTTGAGGTCTCCCAAAGCAGCATCTGTTGTAGCACTTGACAGAGCAACACAGGTGTGCTCAGCCCAGTTAGGTTAAAACACACCTTTGAAAACCTTTTGGGTGTTTACAATTTTAAAATTGATAGAATTTAGTGGTGACTTGGAGAAGGGAGCATATAAAAACTTGTCAGGTATTATATGATACTGTTGCTTTGATTTGCAGTGTAAAGTACAACTTATGCACTTTTCAACGATAAGGTCACTGACTAGATTGTCAGGCAAGAAATGCAGTTCCAAATGTTGGCAATTTGCAGAAAAGGTGAGAATTGATCAGAAGTTTGGAGCATGTAAATGTTGAAGCAATGAAGTTTGTCAGCAGATATAAAATTATTGTTTTCATCAGTAACTACATAATTATTGAAGATGCCCTCTCAGCAGTAAAGATATATAGGATCAGAAATTATGAATGATCACTTAGTGCTTGTCAGATCTTTACAGAACAATAGAAAAGTAGTTCAGAACGCGATCAGTCAGCCCATTGTGTCTTTGCTGGCTCAGTAAACTAGCCAGGAGGAAGTGAAGACTGCAGATGCTGGAGATCAGAGTCGAGAGTGTGGTGCTGGAAAAGGACAGCAGGTCTGGCAGCATCTGAGGAGCAGGAGAATCTACGTTTTGGGCGTAAGCCCTTCATCAGGAATGAGGCCTCATTCCTGATGAAGGGCTTATGCCCAAAACGTAGATTCTCCTGCTCCTCGGATTCTGCCTGACCTGCTGTGCTTTTCCAGCAACACACTCTCAACTCAGCAAACTAGCCACCTAATGTATGGCTGTACACCATCAACTGTTTTTGTCTTATGTCTTTTAAATGTTTGGAAAAGTTCCAAACAAGTTGTATTCTATGCTCAAAATGTGTATTTCTGTTCTGGAAGTTACATACAAACATTTCTGTGATGGTTTAGAGGTTAGTTGCAACAGCACATCCAATGTAGTATAGAAGGATTGTTAAGTAAGGGCAGCATGTTGTACTACCACAGATATCCACTTATCATAATGTGGTATTACCAAAGTAATTTTACTGGCTAAGGTGAGTTAAATTTTGGGGACGTTGCTTAAATATTTCTCAAAACTATATGTATGAGCACTGCTAGGCTTTGGAAGAAATAGTTAATTTCACTGTTGGTAAAATTGAATTGCAGCTTTTTGCTTTTTGCTTAAAAGGTATCAAAGGTGTTTCACATGTGTCATGTCAAAACTTTCTTTTACTGGTTTCAAGTAAATTAAGTTCTGCATAAATAATTTCCTAATATATCCTTGCTTGCACAGTTAGAAACAAAAGGTCATCAGCACACCTGCAGTTACCAGCTGTTTGGATGTTTCCTTCTTTGATGGCTTGGTTTAAAAAAGTGAAGTTTATGAGGTGGTGGTGAGGCACTCCCTTATTGCCTGATGAGTGCATCTAAACTTGGAGAACTTGGCCTCCTTTAAACAGCAGCATTAATATAGCAATATCCTTCTAAATGTTATATAAATATTTAACTGTACATTTCCTGCTTATGAGCCATGTCAATTATGTTTCAGCTTTTCCTTTTTTTTGGTAGGTTAACCCTTTGGGAGTAATGACATTTTTATAATTAATTGAACTTTGTTCAAATTTGAAAAATTCTTAGACAATGTTAATTAAACCAGGCAAAACAGTGTTTTGGTGAGTCATAGAGATGTACAGCATGGAGACAGACCCTTTGGTCCAACTCATCCATGCCGACCAGATATCCTAAATAACTCTAGTCCCATTTGCCAGCATTTGGTCTATATCCATCTAAACCCTTCCTATCCGTATACCCATCCGATGTCTTTTAAATGTTGTAATTGTACCAGCCTCCACCACTTCCTCTGGCAGCCCATTCCATACAAGAACCACTTTCTGTGTGAAAAAGTTGCCCTTTAGGTCCATTTTAAATCTTTCCCCTCTCACCTTAAACTTATACCCTCTAGTTTTGGACTCCTGTGGAATGACAGAGCAGGCTCAAGAGACTGTTCCTATGGTTGAATGGTCTTATTTCTCTGTCTGTCTGTCTGTGTCTCTCTCTCTCTCTCTCTGGGTTGTAAATCTTAACTCAATAACACTTCAGCCATCTCAACAGGTAGCTTGCTGAGTTTAGTTTAAGTCACATGATTTCTTGGAAATGCTGTTTTGACTCACTGCTAACAAAAGAGCTTCTGGTCATTAAAATAAACAAATTGCCTTCATAGAACTGAAAATCAAGCACCTATTTATCTGTACTTCAGAACCCAGAAACCCAGAGAAGAATAGTGTATTATAAATAGTATTTCAATGTTCTGGTTAACTTGGACTTTCAGGATTATTCCTAAGCACCCTGTAAAAATCTTCTCTGTATTTTACAACTGGAACTGCATCCCAGTTTTCCCAATGTCATTTTGGTCTGTGATCTCTCTCCTCCCTGATGGTCTCTTGATACAAAGTCCATACAGTTCAATACCATTCTTTATGTAACATTCACCCACTGAGCCTTTGGGTGATAGCATGTTAAATGTCTTGACCTAGCTGCTATAGCATTATGTGACATGAATCAATTTTTCACCTCACAGCAGGAAACCCTAGGCTTATTGATTTATTTTACCAATCAATGATTTCAATTTTAAAATGATGCATTATTATTGGGAAAGAGGTGTAAGCACACTGTGAGCAACATTAAGGATCAGTGTCCGTTAAAAAGAATTGCACAGATTTACTGTAAAAATGTGAAATTTTCTTTTGTTTCTCTGTGTACTTTGTAGTAATGTCATTAGACTATATGCAGCCTTTGACTTTGAGATAAACATTTGATGTTCTGTTTCCTGTTGTTGTGCTGTGGAAGTGTTGTTTTCCTTTTATCTGGATTTTACTTCCATATTTGGTGCATCATTGCTCTCTGACAAATGATAACAGTTTCAGACAAAAGCAATAAACACAATTTATGAACATTACATGTTTTAATTTATTTAGCTCTGATGGAGTTGAAATTAAATATAGAAATCTGTTACGCAACAAAATTATATTTATTGATCCACTAAAGTTCAAGTACTGTTGGCTAAAATTTACATGCCTGTGCTGGGCCATATTTACAGCACTGAGGATGACATATAAAATAAGTCACCCAACATTCCATCCACTCAAGTGCTCATCCTTGATATATGCTGCATGGGAATGTGCATAAATCAGCAGCCTGCACGCATATGTAAATAAATAATTAAACATCCATGAGGCTTATTGGCCAGCCATGGGTTTTAATGATTCACAGCACATATCAAAGTATGGTTGGCATGGCAGAAATGGGCAGGATGTTTGATCTGATGGCCAACACGAGAAAGGTGGGAAGGAAGGAGTGGAAGCCCTTTCAGGAGGTGTTCTGCACAAAGCAGGGACATGGCTAACCGCTCTCCAGGGTGCCCATTTCTCCAACTCTGAAGCCAAGGTCTCACTATAAACTAGTTTAGCCTACCCATGGCATGTTTTAGTTATGGGTTGGGCTTTTTCAGGAAGAGTCGTTATCCAACCAACTATCCTTGTAGGGTGATAGGTGAGCAGTCTAAACTTCTGTAAATGCAGGGCTACATTCTTTTTTTCTTCCTCCTCACCACCCTGACCCCAGCCTGATTTTTCTCTTTCTGCCATAAAGCTAATGTATGCTGGTCTGTAACCCCACAGATGGAATAACCTTCCAATATTAAACCCAAGGATCCTTTCTGTATCTGCACTTTGACATTGAGTATTGGCAATTTAGGCTAGTGAAAGGGAGAAACTGTGGTTAAACCTTTCCTTGCACAATATCCACACATTGCTGCTTATTTTACTTGCGCTAAAATAATGTAACAAGAATCTTGGCTTTCTGCTCCTCCAGTTGAGGTATTTTTAGTATCCCCACTGTTGAGGTCGTGCACACACTTAAGAGGTCAAATATTCCTGTATTGCTTAGATTTACAGAACCTAATTGCATTAAAGACACTCCATGTTGAGTTGTTGTGCACCACTATTAGATTTATAGATTGTTTCAGCTTCTCTTAAACTAATTCTGTGCATGCTTTAGAAACTTTGCCATAATTGCAGATATATAGCATTCCCATTTGTATCTACCTTCGGCAATTCTGGCCCTAAGAATAAGTCAGCCAAATGGCGTGACTACTTGTGTGTAGAGAGAATTTAGAATTTATAATCTTTCAGTTCTGGTGCACTTTAACTCTTCCCCTTCCCCCCCCCCCGGTTTCCTCTCACCAGTGGGCCCACTTTGTACCAGTATAGAACAGCACAAACAATAACCAGGAAACCAGGCTATTTTTGTACAATATATTGAGTGTGTTATTTTTTAGCCTCTGCTAAGCCTGCCTGCTCTTGCATTTGAATTTTTACTCCAGAATTAGTTTAAGAGAATCTTTAAATCTAATAGTGGTGCACAATGACTCAACATGGAGTGTCTTTAATGCAGTTAGGTTCTGTAAATTGGCATTCCTTTATAAAAGCCAAATTGTCTTTTGATTGAATGAATTCAGTTGTTATCAAGTCCATTATGAAACTACATTAATTACCACTGAATGGCAAATCTCATTGAATCCTGGCAACGCAGAGCCAGTATTCAGTTTCTAGCCTCTCCTCTGCTAAAGGCCATGAACTTTGTGGCAGCAATAATCCTTCAGTATCCAAACAACCATTTTTTCATCCTTGAACCTGGACATTTTAAGGGTTGGATTTTCTTGCAGTAAAAGGGGCAAGGTCAGGCCAATAATTTCATGCCACAGGTCAGTGTGCTGCAGTGTTTGCATTCAAAAACCTATCTGTAATGAAAACTGCTTCTGGAGAACTGCAGCCTACCTGTAATGGGTGTCAATTGAAGCCATTTAATATGTCAATTGGGGGCACTCCTTACAATCCACCCAGAGTTTTCCAAACAGATGAGGGCCCAATTATTGAGGCTGAAACCCTTTAGGTGGATGGAGGTGGCCTCCTGCTGGCAGGTTGGTAAGACAGCCATGCCTCCATTTAATTTCATCACTATCCTCACCATCACCCCCTCCCCCACCCCCCAAACCACCACCACCACCCAGCTGTGGGTGGCGGGAGGGCTGTACTGCGGAAGGGTTCCCCCTTCAGAATGATCGCCTGACAGCTTAGCCACATTTTAATTTTAAGTTTTCTAAAGGCTTCAGAAGGTGCCTCCAACTTCACAAAGAAACTGCCTTTTGCTTTCACATCTATTGTGGTATTGCCCTAGTGGGCCTGCTGGCTTCCTACAGCCTGCATTAGTTAATATGTCCTTAATAGAACACAGAACAGAAAGCACAAGAACAGACCCTTCAGTCCAATGTGTCTGTGCCAACCATAATGTCATTTCAAACTCGTCCCATCTGTGTGCACAAGGTCCTTATCCCTGTATTCTGTGCCTGTTCATGTCTCTGCCTCATAAATGGTGAAACAGGGTTTTCGAAGGTAGCCTCTCAATTGGCAACCTCTTTAAAATTTTCCTCCAGAGTTTATCCTGAACTGGAACTGAGCTCGATGTATGGTTTGGGATCCAGCAGCTAATGCCCAGTTCTAATTGTCAGCAAACCATTTAACGAGTTGACAAAAGTGGACATTACATTCAACCCTGCTCCTTCTAGAGTGTGCACATATCTCAATAGAAAATCCGCTATAGTAATCTGGGGCAGAACTCCTAACAAGGTGTTTAACCCTGGGTCTCCCTGATGCAATTGCTTCCTGGACTGATGTTGATCCAGTACTGTCAAACAAATGCACGGAATAAACAGAGTATTCTGAACGGTCTACTTATAAAACCTCATTTGAAAGCCTTCACAAAAGTTTATTGTATTACTCAGGCATTTCCAAGAAATGCCATTTAAATTATGTAAATTAAAAGTTGCATGCTGTTTTGATTATTTGAACAAAAGTCTCTAAATGCCGATTAAAAAATGCTTACTGTTAAAGCACAGACAAGACAGTGAGCCTATTATGTCGAATAAGTTCAAGAATTTTCATTATTCTGAATGAGAATTGACTGCCTGTTTTGTACTGATTCAAAGTGAAGCCCTATTTAATTATCTTCAAATGATCTTAAAACCGTGGTCCTGATGTATTGCGGTGTAGACAATGTTTTAAAAGTTACCCATACGTTGTTCTTAGGTCAAAGGGCTCAGAGAGACTTGCCCCAGACTTTTACCATTGCTTCTTTATAGCTAGCTGCTTGAGACAAAACACTTTGAATCAATTTGGTTTTCTGTTCCTTCCTAAGATGAGATGTTTCAAACGTCATATGAGTAGTGGTGGCATATGGGCAAATCCAAATGTATTTATGAAAATAGACATTTTGCCAAAGCCTTTTTATCTTACACTCATCAGAATGGTTTGAGGGACAGGTAAAGCTAGCTCTTTCACAGTGCTACAATGCACTCGCAACATGGGTGGTTTCGTCATTAACAGGATACTGCTGTCAAGCAAAAACAAGTTTTGCTTATCAGAGAAATTAGTAATATGCTAAATGAATTTCTGTGACTGTATGATGCTAGGTTTGTTGGTTATACAGCTCAAGGACTGGTGGATCATTTCAAACAGTATGTCCTTTCGGCTGTTTGCAACAATCAAGGTACGGACTGTACCCAACCAGCCCACACTTGAAAAACCCATAATGCAGTGTCTGATACTAGACGTGATTCTGCAATTGGAAGACATAGGCTGGATAATCGTGAATGTGCAGGAAGTATTTTGACAATCAATTCTCAGTTGAGCTTGTAGAATGCGTGTTCTGGAAGCTGAATATCTTAATACACAGAAGGCCTGTTTTTTTGCAGACAGAAAGAATATGTACATGCACTACACTTGTTTAGGCTCAACAAATTCAGTTACATTCATTTCCCTGATCATTCCTTGTGACAATGTCCTGACCAATGAGACCCAACCTGCCTGTTTTAACATTTAAACAAAATCTGGCTATTAACTGTCAGGCAGCATTTATGGGTGCATTATCTTTGGCAATGCCTAGTCCAATCCATGCACTTGCCAACTGATTAGCAGTACACTCTCAAGCAGTATAAATGCTGTTTATCCCCATGAATTTTTATTTTTGTGAAATGTCCTAAGTGCAAGATGAAAGGCTTTGACAAAATGTCTTCTTTTACAGCAATATTTGAGTTCTCTCATTACATTCTATTACTTTACAAATTACATGTGCTTAACCTTTTGGTAGCAAAATCAATCACAGTTTGCCTTGATGCTTTATTATCTAAACCTCTTTCCTTTTTTAAGTCCGTCTGTATTATGATATAGCACTTTGAATGAGTACTGTGCAAAGCTAAAGACTTGGCTTAAGATGATTTTTGTGTTCTCTGTATTCAAGTAACTAAAGGGTATTTTGCTTCTGCAGATTTCAGAGGAGTAACAGAGCCCTTTTTCATTTTCCTGGTTGTAAATTCACTCAAAGATTTGAAAGTTGTTGAATGAAAAGCTGAGCTGTGCACTTTAGGCCTGGGAGGTTCTGGGTTCAATTAATTGCGATAGAAATAGTTCAGTCATCTAAGTGCTTCCAAGTGCTCAAAAGGTGATCTGTACCTCACTCTGAAAGCAAACCTTCAAGCTCAGCGAGCTAACTTACGTATTTAGCATCAACCTGAGCTACATATTTTCTCAAAAATCAGCACCTCAACTCTATTTACCTGTCTTTGTTCCAAATCCCTTGATTCCCTGATGAACAAAAAAATCTGTTCACCCAGTCCTCAATATTTCAACTGCTTCAGTACTCAGTCTTTTGGAATAGAGGTATAAGTTTCTGGAACACTTTATGCAAAACATTTGGCATTTAAATGGAGAACTGGCTATAATTTTAATATGATTGCTCCTTGTTCTAGATTCTTCCACTCAAGCCAATGATTTCTTCAGATCTATCTTATCAAGTCCCTTTGTAATTTTAAATGCTTCAATTAGATCACCCCTCAACCTAAAGTCAAGTGAACACAAGCCTGGTCTATGCAATTTGTTTCCATAATTTAACACTTTAAAATGTGTTATCATTCTCCTGAATCCTTTCCCTCATGGTCAATACCTTTTGTACTGATGGATGGTGGCCAATGCTGATGCAGTGTCCAGATGGAATCTGACCAAGGCTGTGTACCACTAAAACAACACTTCCTCAAATTGTGTTCCAAACACCTTGAAATAACATTCCATTCACTGTCTTTAATAATTTTGTTTGTAACAGCTTCGTTGAGGTGGTATGCAAGAGCTTAAATTGCTCAAAATGCTCAGGAATTGAGAGGGGAATATTAGCTGATGTTTATTTTCTTGATTGTTTTCCATTTTCACCTACTGGAAATTTAAGTGACCGTAAGATCAATCTTGACAATGGCCCTGCAGTTGAATAGCCAGTCAGTACAATAAAGGACTTAATGAATCATTGTCTTGAAGGGAAAACAGAAAATAAAATAGCATCCCTATTAGGCAAGTACACTCCCATGTGTTGCAGAGCCTTAAGGTCGTAGATGCAATTCCTAGTTTAATCTCAGTCATGTGCCACCATGAAGCTAAAATTGGAAACAGGTGATTTCCTGCTAAACAATCTATGTTTTGGTATCTTGACTGAGGAAAGGATTGAACCCTTTACATTGTCCCTTACTATCACAAGTTGACTCATTATCAACCATAGGTTAAGAAATCTTGAAATAATGGAAGTCTGTTAGTGCTATTGTATCTTAATTCACCCAGCTAGATTCAACATATTGAGAAAAGAGGTCAGGAAATAAGAGAGAATTGTTTTTTTAAAAACTGCATCTCACGGATCACTATGTGAAATACAGGAAGTTATCAACTGATGTCTATAACTTACGAACAGTTGATGCACAGTCAGAATATTGCATGTTCTCTTTTTGTCCCTGCTTATCACAAACACTGATCATATGCATGTGATACATTTGAGTATTGAAACATAAATCAAAGTTCTACATCTCCTGTTTCATAAATTGAAAACTTGTTGTCTCATTTCTCAGAAAAGAAGCAAAGTGCTTTCTGTGAAATAGCTTATGAGGAAGCAGGTGTTGCTGATAGTGTGACTCAATATCTAGCTTAAATATGTTGTCAGCAAAAAGCTTTTCGCAGAACACCTATGCTGCAACATCATTGGAAAATGAAGACATTACAGAGTATATCTGTTAGTTTAGTAGTATTGTCTAATCTAAAAATGTATGTGCCAGTTAAAGTAATTTTACTTTACATAAGGTTTTCTCGACTTAATTGACCAAAAAGGTTATTGAACAAGGGAAAGAATACTGTGCATGATTTTTCCCCTGCTTTGAAGTTAATCATAATGTTCTATATTCATAAATTGGGTGTGGCATACACTAACAAAATCTGTCTAAAAACTTGACTATATCACTTGGCTGACACTTCAATTCATGTTGAGAAAGTGCTATATTCTGGCTGAAATTTTAATGTGCTCAGGTGGACATTATTGACCTAATGGCCCTGTGTGGAAGCGAAATTCAGCATTCTCGGGTCTCCTGTCCAATGATGTTCCTTCATCCACTCGTCTATTCTGGTATTTTAATAATTTGTGTGGGACCTTGCTGTGTCTGAACTTCCTGTCTGTTGCATTTGCCTGTGTAAAAACACTGCATTTAAGAAGTAATCTATTGGCTTCTGAGGACGAGATAAGATGCTATTTAAATGCAAGTTTCTTCTTGTACTAGTCTAACCTCTAACATTTCCTGTCTCTGCAGTGCATGAATTCTATCCCATGGCTTCTTTAACTAAGCACTAAATTGGTGTCATTTTAGGGTTTTGTTTTACTTTTTGCACTCTGGCAGATAATTCCAAACCATTACTTGGTTCTTTAAATGATTACCTGAGATTTATTTTTCAAAAAATTATTTTGGGCTGGTTTGAAAATAAGGATGTTTGGTGCAAGTCCCTTCAACCTTTGTTGCCACATATCAATATTTTAGGTCTGAATATCTAGAAGAAAAAATCAGTAAAACTTGTGAATGATGCATATTAGTCCAATTCACCTCTGTACCTTAATGGATCTCCAGTTTTACCTGTATTTTCATTTCTAAGTATTATTGATTTCTTCCTCTGATGAGGAAAGTAAAAGCTGACGGTCAAAGAAATAAAACTGATATTTTCATATAAAGTTTTATAGAATCTTGCATTTACAAATCTGAATATAATACAGCACAACTGCTTGGTAATCTGTTTTTGCCTTGGACTTGTGTAGGCCAAGTTTTGGTTCGGGATTAATAAATATTCTGTATGTAAAGACCCAGCTGCAATGGGCACCAGAAAGAAATGGAAAGCAATTCATTCAGCTGTAAATCTTCACAAACAGAAACCAACCAACTTCATCTCTGTTTTCTGAGTTCTTTGACCACGTCAAAAATAATCTCAAATGCGTAGCATTATGAAATGAGCATCAGGAATGTGCATGGTCCCGATGCACTAAAAATAGTTGAGATTTTGTCTGGGAATGAAAGATGACTCTCTGCAGTAATAGCTTTTATTCTGTAGGTATTAATGTGGAAAAGTATCCATTTTAGTTAAATCTAAATCTCATGTGCAGTCTGTTCATAGAATACTTCTATAACTCATTGTGCAAAGCACTTTTCAACATGAAAGGTGTGACATAAATACAACTACTATTTTTTTTGACACAATTGCTTTCCAAAATCTTTCACAGGGGTAAAGTGGGACAAAGTCATTGAATTTAGGTGACTCAAGGCAATTGTTAGTTCTGTTAAGAGTTTTGCTGATCCTGGTTTTGCTGAACCATGCAGCTCTAATATTTGTGTTTTATCATATCGGAGTTAGAGGTGTAATTCCCTTTTTCTATTGGATGAACAGGATGTTTAGAGATTAATTTTAATTATGAGCTTTGTCTGATCATGGTTTCAAATACATCAATGAACATTCATTTATTCACCAAGCATCTTGCGTACTTTCTCTGTTTTTCTGTTATGAGTCATCATTACAACTTTGTAATGTACCACTAGCATTTTACTGATGTCTGCACAGTCAAGCCACAGTTACCTCAACCTGCCTGAAAAAGAAACCTTAGATAAGGTTGTTTCAAACAGATTTTAAGGCTAGAAAACTCCTAAATTCTTGTTCAATTGCAGGTTTTTTACGTAAATTATTATATTCAAGCGGGAAGGTTTCCGGTGAAATCGTATAGAATAGTGAGCTAGTATAGAATGTGTAGTGTTAGCAGAACTATCAATGAAAGTTGATCATTAAAATAAGTTAATTTTATTTTTGTAAAGCTTGTCAGTAATTGTCATATATGAAGTTGCCTAGAAATAAATAATTTCCTGTTTGTGCTTTAGATTAGCAACATTGCAACTCCTCATACTTTTGCAATCTGATTGTGAAATCAATATTTGTAGATCAAGTCAGGAGGTAGGAAGAGGTACCGTGGGTAAGATTTATGTCAGTATTTATTATAATGCTGTTTTGAGGACAAACACTGATCCGTCACTTTAGCAACACTTGAACTGTGATTCGAACACTGGGTAAGTTTTGTAATGGTGGGTAGCATAGAGTTGGAATCTCAGTTTGATTTCCACAGATGTGACTTGAGCCACTTTAATTTCATGATGATGGCATCAACAACAACTTACATTTACATAATGCCTCTATTATCATAAATCACTGCAAAGTGCTTTGCAGAGGTAATATGAAACAAAATATGAATCATGCATTTAATAGGGTAGATGAAGGTTTAGGAATAAAATAAGGAATATTAAGAGGAGAAAATTGAGGTAGACTGCTTGAGAGATTTAGGGACGGAATTTAGAGTTTTGGTCAAAGATTTTAAAGAGGTTGCAATTCGAGGAGTGAAGATTTCTTGGAGGGATGTGGATATAGAGGCAATTATAGTGATAGCGAGGGATAAGGCCATGAAGATTTGAAGATGAGGTTGAGAATTTTAAAATTGAAGTATTATTTAACTGGAAACGAGTTTAGGTTATTGAGCACAGGAGTGATGGATAAGTGGATTTACTGTGAATTAGGAGTCAGACAGCAGAGTTTTATATGATCGTTTTAGTGGAAGGCAGCAAGTTGGAGGCTAGCCAGGAGTTTGGTTGAAAGGCTGGTCTGGAGTTTTCCTTGTGTAAAACATTAGTAATTTATAGAATTACGGATTCCTGGATCCTTCTTTCTACCTGTTGGAAGGCATTTGAAATAAATTTCCCATAATTTTTTTGTTTTCCCTATTAATCTGGATTTTATCTGGCTTTTCACTTTTCCCAGGTAAATAGATGATGGAGTAAGGAGTACATTATTGTGCTGCATAAGGCATTGCAGTCATGCAGGATGCGCCAGAGGTCTTTTATGGGTCATTGACAAATTTTGGAAAATGGTTTTCCTTTCCTTGATCAGTTTGGAAGGGATTCCATTGAATCAAACCACTTTTGCTTGTTTTGTTCATTTGTGCACTAACTTTGCTCATGATTTTGTTGTAAACAGACTCTCATTTCAGTGAATACACCTAAATGGTGAAATTAATTATTCCTGTGGAAATGCATCCTTAACTCGTGAATGGTCTCTTGATCAGAGCTGGCATAAAGCTCTAATATTGGGCAAATAAGTGCTGTAATAGGACATCAGGGCAAGTACTGAACTAAGTTTTGTTTTGGAATTTTATTTTCTAGAAAGTAGATGTAATTAATTATTCACGAATGTTTACCTAGTTGCTTTTGTGGTTTTTGATACATTCTGAAAGGATCTAACTTGCACTTCTGGTATATGTCTCTTTTGACTATACATAGTTAAATGGCTTATGTTTGACTTGCTTCTTTGAAAGTTATGTATCTTTCATGTAATCCACCAATAAAATTTCCAATCTTTTATTTTGTATGTTCTTTTGTCTAGTCTTGCTTCATTCCCAACAGAGAGCGCACGGAGCATGTTCTCAGTTGATTATTATACTGTTAAATGAATTAATTACTTCTCCTTTGGCTGTATTTACTTTTCTCCAGGGATTTGTTGTGTAAGGAATCTAGAAAGTAGTTTGTAACATTGTGACTTTTAAAAACATTTTCAATCGTTATTTGAAGAAGGAATATTTTGTGGATTGGCCCACTCCCCAGATTCATTGTTTCCTGACTTACCTACCTGTAACCTCCTGACTGTGCATGACCAGCAGGACTCCCCTGGTCCACATCCCAGATTGCAAAGACACTGATCTCTCGACTCTGGGACAATGCACCTGACTGACTATAGACAAACCCCTAGTCTGGCTATAGCAGTAGCCACTAACTTATCATAGTCCTCTTTGACCCCCAGTAAAGACAAGTTCCCTTTGACTTTCAGATGAGGCCATTTGGTTGAAGCTCATGCAATGTCGTCGCTGTATTAGCTGCTGGCACGTGCAGTAGGTGTGGTGTTACTTTAGTACTTTGCCGAACAACAAGCTGTCTACCTATCCCTTTTATGGTTAAAAAAATGCAAGCTCCAGGGGCTGATAGACTGTAACTCAGCAATGAAGAGCCTGTGCACTAAAATGGAGTGCAAACCATAGAGACTGGAAGCTTCCAAGTAAGCACAAGTGAGTGAACAGTAAGAAATGATGCTAATAGTCAGAAGTTGCATCTTATGAGATTAATTTCTTGCAGTTGCCCATGCCACTGGAGGCAGTGAAAAACTCCCCCTAACAGGTTAAATATCCAACTCCTTTCCTTTGTAATATATGAAATAAGAACAGAAAAGGTAACTGATGTTCCAGTCAATTGGCTTACATAGAGGGAAAAGGCAGGTTAGCAATTTGATTACACAATCCTTCCTTTTATACGTCATGACTTCAGTGAGACTGGTTCACAACTGGACTTTTGGACCATTGTTGTTTATCTCTTAACATGTACTGCACTTTTAAAAAAATTGTACACTTAATAGAGTCATAATGAACAAAGAAGTGTACTAAGATCCTGGCCTTAATCGTCAAATTTACAATCTGGTAGGTATACCAATACAGTATCAACTATTTCACACACAAATAAAAGAGGGAAGAAAGTAAAGGTCTGACAATTATCCTGCTGCAATGTAAAACACAGCGTCAAGATGGAATAAGGAAACCATTCACATTAACGTGTTTATGATGTTCTTCGTTAATGTACAAAGTACAGTTAGTTATTTGCAAGTACAGAAAAACAGATGCACTTTATTAAAGCTCTTTGTCTTACACCCATCAGGACAATTCAGAAGAGTACCATTAAATGGAAAATTAACATCTATGCTGCCTGAGAGGAGAGTGCTGATTGTTTGGCAATTAGATGTTTGAGCAAGAGGTGAAGTTGCCTGTTTTATGCTATTACAATGCAATAGCAATACAAGTGCTGTACTGCATGAACACAGTGCTGTTGTTAAGCCAACAAATGGATCATGTATATATGAATTTCAGTGCTCATCTGATGCCAAGTTTGTAGCATGTAAGACTTGTTGGTCATATCAAACTGCTTGGAATTCTACCATTGAACAACATTTCCTGGATAATCCTGAATATGCAAAGAATTATACTTGGAAGCAACTTAGGTTTGTCTGTCATGCTCACAGTGTGGCAGATAGCATGTACTGGAAGCTATTTATATTACTACACAGGATCCAGTTCTTTGCAGACAGGAAAAAAAATGTAAATGCTCTGTGCCTCTCAACAAAATTGGTGACAGCCATTTGCTGGTTGATTTCTCAGGGCATGGCCAATCCAAATCAACCTGCAGGTTTAACATTTAAACAAAGCTTAGCAGTTAACTATCAGTCATCATTAATGGTTGCACTTTCCATGGCAATGCTTTTACCAATAAGTACTTTCTTTTCATGCAGAGTAAGTGTTGGTTTTCCCTGTGAATAGGTATTCTTGTAAATTGTCCTGATGAGTGCAAGACAAAATATTTTGACAAGATGTGTTTTTTTTTTAGCAGTGTTGAAATCCAAATTACTTAAAAAATATCTGCAGTGAGTAATACTGCAGAATTCCATTACAGTACACTAACTATTCTACTGGGATGGTGGGATGCACGTTTCCATTTGGGTTTCTTCATAAATCTGTTCCTAAACATTCCCAACTTGATTTCTCTTCCAGTCACCAATCTCCGGTTGGAGGGGGGAGAATGCGGTGGGCAAAAAAGATATGCACATCCTAATAACTACAAAAATGGATAATATTTGTTTCTTTGAAAGCTAAATAACCTGCAAAAGAAGATTTCAGCATTTAAAAGCAATTACAATTTTTGTACATGCTTGGGCATATATTCTACATTGTAATGTTCTTGAAATTCTCTCTTTTCTGATTGCTTTCAAAAGCTCATAAAAACATCTGGCACAACTGATGGTAGTAATGAGCTCCTGCAGCAAGGGCTACAAAAAATGCAACATTTCTTTGTTTTTTTTTATTACCTTTTCATCAAAACAATGAAAAGTGTCAAACCTGCAGGTGTACTAACTTGTTGGAAGCTAAACTTCTTAAGGGTGGAAGGTGAGTGAGCCTGGGAATATATCTCATGGTTCTGAGTTGTAATGTGTAGCATGAGTAAATTCCAGATTAATAAAAAGTGTTTGGATTGAAGATGAGGATGTTTTGGGAGCATTTTGAAACATATCTATCCATTGAAAGCATTGATGGAAAACAAGTGAAAAATTGTGGTGTTGTATTGCCTTTCTTAGAAAGACATAGAGATTACTCTTTATTTTTGGAATACCACATTTAATGTTCAAAACACTGTGATTACTTTATGCAAGTTGATACTTGCACAGAACAAAGAACACTCAAATATGAATGTGTCGGTTCATAATTAAAGACAAACTACCTGGAAACTGAAAATAACTATTTGCAAAGATAAAACAAGATAGTCCTGAAGATTATTATGACTCATTGGTAGATACAGGCAAGTTTTATCATGAAAGCTTTAATTGCACACCATTAATTTTAAACCTCTGCACTATTTCAATACTAGGTTACTCAAATGAGCGCTTCATTCATTTGCATGGTTTCACTTAGCCTGCAAACTTTCTTTAATTAGACTTCCAGCTAACTTCTGAATTTTTGAATTGATATTTCTATGACACTATCAGTAGAAAAATATGGATGTGTGATTTCTGAAGTATATTAATTGCCTGCAAGGATTGAAGTCGGTAGAGATAGCCTTTCACAAATTTGTGTATTGACTACAATGACCAGTTAAGGTATGAAAGCATTCTTCCTAAAGAGTTATTTTCACATTTAAACTTCTCAATAAATGTTAGCATGCTTTCTGTACTAAACAATTCAAATTTGCAAATTATACTAAATAACATTTTTAAACTCATCCACAAATGTAAGAATTAGTTAACAGGGAGTGGTACCACATTGTTTAGATTCCTCATATGGAACAGTTACTGAGAGTTTGATTTTTGAGATGGATTATACTGAAGTGTGTTACTTTGTGAATTTGATTTCCATTTCGTGTCTATGGTTCCCATGTGACCTTTAGGAAAGGAAAGCATTGGTGTTTCATCTTATGGATTTACATTTTAGTGACAGTTATTATTAATTTAATTTAGTAAGCACATCATTTATAACATGATTACACAGATCTTTCCTGCTTCTACTGAACATTCATGTTGACAATTTCACACGAGAACTTCCAGGCTGTCAGTATAGAACATGGTGGTAACTACAAGATGGGAATTTCTAAACCTAGAGATCTATTAAAGTTGTCATTTCCAAGGTAGTCATTTAGTTGGACAGCTAGAAATTTGCAAAGTCTGTATTGATGCAAAAAGCTCCATACAAATTATACACTTGCAAAAAAAAACAGGTATGAAGGTTTGGAACTTTGTGGCATAGATAATATTTATACTGTACTAATGTCCAATTAAAATTCAACGACAGCAACTTTGTTTGTTTGTTTGTTTGTTTGTTTGCTGTCATCAAAGACTTGGGTTCACCTTCCTTCTTGTCTGGTTTCTTCAAGCTTCTCTCAATCCACATTTCAATGTTATCCACCCATCTGATTCATTTTCTTCCTTTTTTAGAGTCATAGAGTCATAGAGATGTACAGCATGAAAACAGACCCTTCGGTCCAACCTGTCCATGCTGACCAGATATCCCAACCCAATCTAGTCCTACCTGCCAGCACCCGGCCCATATCCCTCCAACTCCTTCCTATTCATCTACCCATCCAAATGCCTCTTAAATGTTGCAATTGTACCAGCCTCCACCACATCCTCTGGCAGCTCTTTCCATACACGTACCACCCTCTGCGTGAAAAAGTTGCTCCTTGGGTCTCTTTTATATCTTTCCCCTCTCACCCTAAACCTATGCCCTCTAGTTCTAGACTCCCCGACCACAGGGAAAAGACTTTGTCTATTTATCCTATCCATGCCCCTCATAATTTTGTAAACCTCTATAAGGTCACTCCTCAGCCTCCGACGCTCCAGGGAAAACAGCCCTTTATTACTCTCGACTTCTCCTACATGTTCTGCCAATCATAGCAATCTTTTTGATTCCTGAGCTTCTACTTTTGATACAAATCACTCACTTGTGTTCTTTCATCCATCTAATTCTGAACATCCTCTATTATACCCTTATTTAAAAGATGTTATTCTTCAGTTGTCCTTTTTCTTCAGAGTCCAACTCTTGCATCCATGGAGAACAAAACTCCACACTAAGTTTGTGCTGATGTTTTTAGAATTCTACTGCCTATAAATTACCTGACCGTGCCTCTTGGCTTCACTCATTTAACCTGGATTTAATTCTCGTCAGCAACTTTACTGTTAATTATTGAGCCAAGGGATTTAAAATTGTCCAATTCCTACATCATGGTGCTTCCAGTTTTGACTTTTTCATTGCCAATTTGAGCAATAATATTGGTCTTTGTCTCATTTTTGATTATTCCAAAAGACTAACCGTGTCTCCAACTCTTCCATTGATATGGCTGAGAGAGTGGTATTGTCTGTATAAATGGTGTAGCCAAATCTCTCATGTCTCTTCTTGCACTAACATAGAATGCTAACAGTGTGCAAACAGGCCCTTCAGCCCAACAAGTCCACACCAACTCTCTGAAGAGTATCTCACCCAACCCATTCCCCTACCCATCACTCTACATTTACCCCTAAATAACACATCCCTGAACACTACAGTCAATTTAGCATGGCCATACCCTCATCATCGTCTCTCCCTAAGCATTTAATAGGTGACCAAAGACACTCTTGTCTGATTTTCTTCTCAAACTGGAATTGTTTGTACATCCATCATGGACTCTAATGACTCCTGAAGCATATTTTTATGAATCATAGGAACCCTATAGTGTAGAATCGCTCTTGTATTATTAAATCCACAGATGTTTGGATATACTAAAGTTTGTATACCTTCCATTGGGTGTTAAACTGGATAGGTTGAAAAATCTGGCATAGTTTCTGAAGATGAGCCAACCTTGGGCTTCCTGCTGGTGTTCTAATTTCTCCAGGAAATTTCTGACCATGAGCATAGTGCCTTTACAGAAATGAAACCAAACTGCTCTTCTGCCCATTTCTTTGTTCATATAAAGTGGCAGCTCTCTGCCTGGTGATTCAGTGCTATTTTAGAGGCATGACTGATTAGAATTAGCATATGATGTTTTGGATATTCCAGTGTGTTTGATATTGTGGGCATTTTGACAATCTCTAATATAAATCGTTTGTAAGGCCATATACTTATGTCCATTATCTCATCACTAGTCTCTTATGAATTTCTATAAACTCTTTTCATCAACTACTCTTTCCCCTCCCACTCTGATCTTGTTCTTCTGGTTTTCTGTTTGATGGTCTTTACAGATTTTGTTATCTCATTTTTCAGTACCTCAGGTTTGTGTTCTTCATAAAACTTCCAATCGTTTAAAAGATTAATAAGAAACAGTTCCCTGAGTCATTTTCCCAACTTATTCTTCTCATAAAACAAGACTCTATTTTCACCTTTTAATACTTATTTCTGGTTTCAGCAAACAAAATTGCTAATCCTGAGATGTAGTCTTGTATTGAGTCTCCCACAGAGTATCCAAAGGGGAAGTGATGGCCTAGTGGTATTATCGCTGGACTGTTGATGCAGGTAATGTTCTGAGCACCCAGGTTCAAATCCTGCCAAGGCAGATGATGGAATTTGAATTCCATAAGCATCTAGAATTAAGAGTCTAATGGTAACCAAAGATCCATTGCCATTTGTCATGAACAATCCATCTCATTTGCTAATGTATTTTAGGGAAGGAAATTAGGGATGGGCAATAAATGCTGGTCCAGCCAGCAACACCATCATCTATGAGTGAATTTAAAAAAAAATTAGCCAAGATAGAGTTAATCTTTAGTTGAATGATTAAAATACATTACATGATCAAAAATCATAAACTATTGTCAAATTTGAATTGTTTTTTGTAATAATATTTATGCATATTTTCTGTGAATCTGAGATGCATGACACGTTTGACCAGTCCTTTCATATTGCACTCAAAAATGACGTGGGCTATCTGTAATCTTTTATCATGGAACAGATCTTGATGCCCTTATTCAGCATTCTGGAAAGTCCCATTTCATATTTCAGCACAAATGTGTTTTACACTGTATATGTTCAGTGTTCACAGATATATGGGAGACACGGTGCAGTTGAAGTAAAACACTTTCTCTATTTTCATAGATTGTAAACTTGGCATTCTCACAAAAACAACTCAAGTTAGAAAGGTAACACTAAGATGTAATTGCTAAGGTTCCATTCTTAACCACAGAATGATCTGGCTGACCTTGTTTAGCATTTGGAAAGTCCCTGTTTATAATTTTACAGTGAATGGGCTCGAAGCATATGCAATAAGTAACGTTTTCAGCATTTCTTTCCATTCAAAATGTGAAGCCCCAAATAAGTCAATTCATTTGGGTTTTGCTAACTTGTGGATTAGAATTAACATGAGCTTTGGATCTTAGCTGGAGAAATAAAATGTACAAATGCACAGGGAGCCAATCGGCAGCCATGAAGAGGAAACACAGTATATTGATGTAGAATTAAAGTTGAGAGTGTGGTGCTGGAAAAGCGGAGCAGGAGAATTGATGTTTCGGGCAAGAGCCCTTCATTAGATTCCTGCCCAAAATGTCGAAGAATATTTGGTCATGTTAAGAAATTGAGGTTGATTTAAGTTTCACTCTCTACTGTGCTACGTGGCTGGTCACTGATTTTAGGTCTCCTAGAAGCTATCTGAAATCAGTGTTGGATCAGTGTAGGGAAAGAAGGGACTTGCACTTCTTTTAAGTTCTGATCAGTGTACATCACATGCCTCAAAAGAGCTAAAGTCTAAATAAAGAAAACTGTTACTTGTGTCAGTTGTTTTCTTGTAGAAAATGGGCTTTTTGTTGTTGCCAAACGTTTGGAATAATTGTTGGAGTATTGTTGGGGATTGGTGAAATAGTTTAGTACCATGTATTGTTCTCTCCCACTGTCTCCACCCACATCTTGCATGAACAAAGCACTTGTGAAAAAACTTTTTTCCTGCAACAATGTGGAAAGAAAAGTCTGAGGCGGGTGCATGGAACACTTCAACTTTTTAAGAAATGCTTGGAGAGTCTAAAAAAGACTGATATAACTCCACAGTCTTCCTCCATGTCCTTGAAATAAACCTTGAATGTCGTACATACTTCTGCAATCTTTTACTTATTATAATCAAACTCTAACATTGTGTCTTTTCTGAATGTTTGATTGCAAGCTTTGGGAAAAGGAAATGTGTAGGTGGATGTACACTCTGGAACACAACTACCAATGCTAAGTTGTTAATATAGCTGAGGTTTGGGGTTGAAACATTTTTATTTTTATTTTCTGAGTGTGGTGATGCTATCAGTGATGTTTCCATGACATTTAGTGAGGTTTCTTAGAAATCAACTGATTTCATGTGGACAAATTAGTGCTTTCGCCTGTCATTTTTTGTACAATAAAGAAGAAAAGCTTTCACTGTTGAGCAGCAACCTAATCCAACAACAAAATTTTTGGCAAATTTCAGCAAAATGAATGTTGAAGTAAATAATTTCAGTTTATTTGTCAGTTTTTAAAACTTGTTAAAAGCATTGGTTGTGTTGCAGGGTGCTTTTCATTAAGAGTTTGCAGAAAGTTCACTAAAGGAAGCACTGCACTAAACAGATGAGGAAAGCTGAACTGGAACTATACTGACTTTACCCTATCTGAATTCTGTACAGGAAATGTTGTTTTAATTTTAAAAAAACTGTGTTGTCAACACCTCTATTTCAGATCTGGTATTACTGCAAAAACGTCATCTTTATCCAATGAAACAATACAATAAACTGTTGAATAACATATTGAATGCAACAAGTTTTCCAGCAGCAAGTCTAACACTTAAGTGTTTCAGAAATAAATGCTGATTGAGGGAGGGAGAGTTGAGGTTCTTCTGTGGCAGAAAAATATATGTCAAGTTACTTACAATGTATTGAAAACATTTAAACCACAATGAGGATTGACATTTGTGGAATGAACATCACAGTTAACATTTAGTTTGCTGCATTCCATGGTCATCTGCATTCTGTGCATCACTTTCAGCTGTTTGGGTGTACTGTCCAAGTTTCTTACTGGAATTGCAGACAAACAATAATTGGTTTAACTTTAATTAATGACATGTCAGTGCCTTTATTGTTACAAATTCAGATTTGTTATAGATACCTTCTTGGGTTTAATGTTACCAGTAGCTTCCTTGAGTTTGAGCGTCTGACTCATACAGGAGCTGTCTTGGCATATTTCCACACATGATGCTGAATGGTGTGCCAGTAGCATCCTCCTGTAACTTGGATATATATCTTGCACATGAGTTTTTTTTCAGTCTTTCCTCTCTGACCAAGTTAGCACAAGGTCAGTCGAGACTTTGTTCAAATTATTAAGTTCCTTTATTCTGTGGTAACATACAAAGTTATGATTAGATTTACTTTGTTGAATTGATTCAAATTGTCTCCATCAAACAGCCAAAAAAGTAAGCTCTTTACTCTGCCGCATTTAAAGTCTTTTAGACTAGATTGGATTCCCTACAGTGTGGAAACAGGCCCTTTGGCCCAACAAGTCCACACCGACCCTCCGAAGAGTAACCCACCCAGGCCCATTTCCCTCTGACTAACGCACCTAACACTGTGGGGCAATTTAGCATGGCCAATTCACCTGACCTGCACATCTTTGGACTGGGAGGAAACCGGAGCACCCAGAGGAAACCCACGTAGACACAGAGAGAATGTGCAAACTCCACACAGACAGCCGCCCGAGGCTGGAATCGAACCTGGGACCCTGGTGCTGTGAGGCAGCAGTGCTAATCGCTGAGCCACCGTGCCGCCCATAAGTTAATAAAAAAGCCAGACTTTAAATAGATATATCAACTCAAGATGGACGTCCATAAATAGTGCTGTGGGCCATCTACAGCAGCAGCATTGTGCTCCACCAATCTGCAACCTCATGGACTGGCATATCTTTACCTCAACTATTACCATCATGTCAGGGTATCAACAGATGCCAGACTACAAACAATTCAATTCACTCCATGTGATATCATGAATCGGTTGGAAATGCAGGATGCTGCAAAGATTATGGATCCTCGCAACTTTCCAGCAGTAGTACTGAAAACCTGTGCTCCATAACATTCCACACTCTAAAGTCAAATTGTCCCAGTATAGGTGCAACACTGACATTTACCCAACAATGTGGAAACTGCCCAGGTATGTCCTGTGCACTAAAAGCAGCACAAATCTAACCCAGCCAATTACCGCCCAATCAGTCTACTTGATCATCAGCAAAGTGATGGAAGGTGTCATCAACAGTGCTATCAAGCAGCACTTGCTCAGCAACAACCTGCCCAGTTACACTCTGCCAGGGTCACTCAGCTTCTGACCTCATTACAGCCTTGGTTCAAACATGAACAAAAGAATTCCAGAGTGAAAGCCCTTGATATCAAGGTCGCATTTGACTGAGCGTGGCATCAAGGAGCCCGAGCAATTCAATGCCATTAACAACACTGAATCCCCCACTATCAACATCCTGGGAGCTACCATTGACCAAAAACTCACCTAGACTGGCCATAGAAATGCAATGGCTTCAAGAGCCAGTCAGAGGCTAGAAATATTGCAGTGAATAACTTACCTCCTGATTCCCAAAGTCTGTGCACTATCTATAAAGGCACATGTCAAGCTTGTGATAGATTACTCCTCACTTGCCTATATGAATGTAGGTCCAAAAACACTCCAGCAGCTCGAACTACCAAGGATAAAGCATCCAGCTTTATTGGCCCAAATCCATAAATATTCAATCACATCACCAATGACACTCAGTAGCTGCAGCGTGTAATATCTACAAGATGCACTTTAGAAATTTGCCAAAAAAGATTGTTTGGCAGTACCTTCCACACCCATGACCATTTTCATCTAGAGAAGGACAAGGACAGAAGATATATGGGAGCACCACCTGCAAGCTCTCCTATCAGCCACGCACTGTCCTGACTTGGAAATGTATCGCAATTCCTTCACTGTAGCAAAGTCAAAATCTTGGAATTCCATCTCTAAATACATTGTGGGTCAACTTACAGCACAGGGACTGCAGCAGTTCAAAGTGACAGCTCATGACCCACCTTCTCAAGGACAATTGGGAATGGGCAATAAAGGCTGGCCCAGCCAACAATGTCTACATCCCACAAGTTAACATTGTGGAGAGAAACTCAGAGCAAGTACTTTTTCAAAAAATATTTTTATCGAATCCTACAGTGTGGAAACAGGCCTCTCAGCCCAACTTGAAGGAAAAACAGCACTCATCATGGTGTCCATCCACAAAGGAACTCTTTTTCAACCTATCAAATGTCAACAAATTCTGTGAAAACATTTCACATCAAGACTTTACGTCAGCAAGGAAAATGATGGATTTGTGATATAGCCAAAGTTGACGACAAGTTAATTACACAGAATTAGGTCATTTGGCTTCTCTTGAGATATACCAGTTTTATACTTCTCATGAAATTCCTTCCATTTCTCTTTGTCTCTCCCTTATCTGCATAATCTTCTATTCCATGCACTTACTGAGATGACCTCTTATTTCCAAACACCCCTCTTGCCCCTGTTCAGATTACAAAATGAAACAAAGAAGAACTTTATCAAGAAGAATCTCTTTATTCACAATTTTGCAAAAACAAAATCAGAACATTTTATATAGTCGTTAAGATCAGGGATTATCCAAGTAAGTTTTTAAAAAAAACTCAAGAAACTATTATCAATGCTATTGCAAAAGGATATAAACATGACAATAATTTTTGATAAACATATTCAATTAAGGGAATAACTATTCTTTAAAAATGTGAATAGGCTTTAAATTGCTCTCAACTTGCACATTAAACTCATTTTATAAAGGTTAGGTTTTGCTTTTAACCTTTCTGGGCTGGTCACTGTGGGAGTGTAGGGACCCATGGAGTTCAAATAATCAACATTAAATCATATTTATCTTCATTTACATATATCTCAAGTTTCTGATATTTTTGTAATTATCTGCAGCCCTCTTCCCAAATCTTAAGGCACCTCAAATAGAAATAAGTTAAACAAGGTTACCTTGTCCTCAAGGGTTGTATTGCAATGTTTGGGTATAAGGGCAACAATTTAGGCCTTCTGATTTGAGATGATTTAAAAAGCTAGTTCAATAGATTTATTTAAACCTTCATTAATCTACAGGCATTTTAATATGTTTGCATTGTGCCTCACTGTTATACACCCAATATTTGGTACTTTCTAATCTCCCACACTTCTTCGCAAAACAACAAAGATCATAATTACACTGTACAGAGTCATGGACCAAGAGGGTGATTCTGGTCTTAATGCGACCCTGATGTTTCAGAGATAGAATGTTACATTGACTCCAATATAACTCAAAGTTGGCAAAAAATCCTACAAACAAATAAACAATGGCACTTACCATACTTACTGGTTTATAGGTAGATCAATTTTTGGCAAGTGACAGTGGCATAGTACAACATGTGTTCCTGTTCCTGCAAAACCTCAGACACAATACTCTGGAGCCAAAATGTTTGTAATTTACATCATGACTTTGTTGCAAACTTTGCAGCCAGACTAAAAATACCCCATGACAGTTCTGGATAAATATCGTGCGTCAGGAATAAAAATGTAATTTTAAAATAAAAACCAGATAGAACTGGATGGGCGGAAGGGTCTCTCCTGCATTGTATGATTCTAACAGAACATTGCATCACAGGACTGTCTGATGGGAATAGTTGGAATTTAGTGTGGTTTTCCCACATTAACTTTGATCACTCCTCAAATTGAACACTATATTTGCAAGTAGCAGAATGTGCGAGAAAGGGGAGCAATAAAGTGACAATTTTGTCAGGGGGACAGAGATTACATTGACTTGTGAACAAGCTAAACCACATCTGTTAACAAGCACAAGTGTCCCTACCTTTAAACACTAAACTGTTTTCTATGCCTAGTTTCACTGTAAAACTGGAAGATTCAATAGCAAATTTTAACATTAAGGCAGGCTAAGAAAACGAGAAATGTCTTGGATCAAGAGGATATAATAGGCAAATACTATAAAATCACTTGGCACTCAAAAGGGAAATGCTGACAGTTCCTTTGTCTGTGGCCTGGGGAATAGCTGTATTTACAGATATTGCTCTCTTGTACTCATTAGAATTCCACGGGCTTGTTGTGCGCAGATTTCTGGTCTATTCATTCTAACGTATCACAGATTATTCTATTGCTTGCCCTGCTAGATGCCTGTTTATGGGGTCATTCCATCAGATCTCCACTTGGGAGGTCAACCTCGATAGATTATATTTGGACACTGGACTCAACAGAGTCTTTTGAAGCTGTCTTTCCTGGGCCCTTTGCTTGAGTAGCTTCCCAATGGTGAATCTGGATTATCTATTATTTCTGCATTATTCCCAACTATTGAAAAGAGTCCAAAAACCTTCCAACACAATGGATGTAACATTGTCAATTCTGAGGCAAGTTGTTGAATTGTTACAATTTGTTTTTTGCACGTTATCAACATTAAAGCTGTTTCATTAAAATCTTGACTATCTTGGCCTTATATTTTTATATAATAATATAAAATATTTAAATTGGCTCCTTGAAAGTGGAGTTGCAGGTAGATAGGATAGTGAAGAAGGCGTTTGGTATGCTTTCCCTTATTGGTCAGAGTATTGAGTACATTACAGTGTGGAAACAGGCCCTTCGGCCCAACAAGTCCACACCGACCCGCTGAAGCGCAACCCACCCATGCCCCTACATTTACCCCTTACCTAACACTACGGGCAATTTAGCATGGCCAATACACCTGGCCTGCACATCTTTGTGACTGTGGGAGGAAACTGGAGCACTCGGAGAACGTGCAAACTCCACAGTCAGTCGCCTGAGGCGGGAATTGAACCCGGGTCTCAGGCACTGTGAGGCAGCAATGCTAACCACTGTGCCACCGTGCCGCCCACAAAGTACAGGAGTTGGGAGGTCATATTGCGGCTGTACAGGACATTGGTTAGGCCACTGTTGGAATATTCCATGCAATCCTGATCTCCTTCCTATCGGAAAGGTGTTGTGAAACTTGAAAGGGTTCAGAAAAGATTTACAAGGATGGTACTAGGACTGGAGGATTTGAGCTACAGGGAGAGGCTGAACAGGCTGGGGCTGTTTTCCCTGGAGCGTCGGAGGCTGAGGGGTGACCTTATAGAGGTTTACAAAATTATGAGGGGTATGGATAGGATAAATAGACAAAGTCTTTTCCCTGGGGTCGGGGAGTCCAGAACTAGAGGGCATAGGTTTAGGGTGAGAGGGGAAAGATATAAAAGAGATCTAAGGGGCAGCTTTTTCACGCAGCTGGTACAATTGCAACATTTAAGAGGCATTTGGATGGGTATATGAATAGGAAGGGTTTGGAGGGATATGGGCCGGGTGCTGGCAGGTGGGACTAGATTGGGTCGGGATATCTGGTCGGCATGGACGGATTGGACCAAAGGGTCTGTTTCCATGCTGTACATCTCTATGACTCTATGACTCTTTTCCCTCCAATCCTTTTTGTCAAAATGCTTAATTAAATCCAAAGGCATAACTTGCAACTTTAAATAAAGTATTGCGGTTTGATGAATTACCAAATAGCTGTATGAATTCCTGGAGTGGTGTTCTTTTGGTCTGTGTGAACTACTTCATCAGTTATGGTTGATAACTGGTCACCATTACCTGCAAAAGCAAATCTGTGTCCCACATACCTAAGGAAAATCCTAACATTCCTAACCAACATCACTTAAGTTTCCAAGCAGAAGCATCCTGGAAGAGACAACCACTATAAGCTGCCAGCAAATATAGCCCCACAGCTCTGCTTTCTGTCCAGTCTGCTGTGGCCAGCTCTGCAGCCGGCTCTTCCCCATCCTTTCCTGCCTGTCACCTGCTTCATCCATGTTTTTTCTGTCCCCAGCTGGAGAACTTGAAAGAGAGGGTGAGACATATGCCAGAATGAGTATTCCCCGAATACTCGTGTGTAATTTGTAATAGGAAAATTGGAATATTAAGTCAGAGTTATAATAAAATAGATACTACAAAATTATACAAATAATTTGTTTTAGAGATTCAATTGTTCGTTTAAACCTATAGATTAGGGTAGGGTTGATGGCATTGTCTTTGATTTGCTAAACATGTTATTGGTTATCACTGGTCTGACATGGTACAGCCATGGTGGAATTGAAACATTAGTCTCATTTTATGCAAAATTCTTTAGTTTAATATTAAGATTTGAATGAAGATGAAATTGTTACATTCTGTAATACCAGTTTAGGAACTGCAAATACACTAAATGTGCCTTGATGTTAATGATATTATGGTGTTCCTGTGTTTTAAGCAACGAAAATTAATATGAAATTTGGACTGGCCAAACAGATGTTGCTGATATTAACTTTAATGGCGTGTTTCTGGATCCAATTCAACATTTTTAATGCATAGTATTTGTTGTTGTAACTACTGTTCACTATTGAGTCACCTTGAATCTATTGAGAGCATTCTTGTGTGCTTTAAAAATTAACAGTAGGCAGTTAGATTAAAAAATAGACTGACATTCCAATGCAGCATGCAAGAACCATAGCTTGGTTTGAGATGCTAATCTTCAGAAATGATTTTGAACAGGCAGAGGGAACATCAGTTCATGTGGTCAATGGCATCCTGATTTACAATTACAGTCGGTTCTGCTATAAGGTGTACTTCTTCAATATGAATTGGCTTTAATGCAACTGAAGAATTTAGACTGCTATTTGTAGAACTCTTAACTTTCCTTACCTGTATTGGCTATAATGTGCAACTGATCCCATTAATTTAAATGGCGTGGCTATTGTGTGATTTTCCTATAATGTGCAATCACATGAGAATGGAACTATCATGTTATATCTGAACTGACTGTGCTGCAGTGTGAACAATGAGGCTGAGCTTATTCCACTGTGGTAATGACATTCAAACCTAGATGGGCTATTATTGTATGTGGCAGAGCCTCCACTCCCTAATCGGGATAGGCACAGGGAAGAAAAGGAGCACTGTATGCCAGATGGCCTCACCTGGTTGCTGCAACATTCAGCAACACAATGTTTGATTTTCTTGCAGTAAACTTGACCGGCGATTAGAAAGTCCAGCCTTATAAGAGGACCAAATTAGTGCTGGGGAAAGATATGGAATAGTGCATCACATTGGCACATCAGAGATGCAAACTGTTGTTTTGTTTTCCTTGCTGAAATGTTGAAGGTCTTGCTCTGGGAGCAATGCACCTCCCAGAGTAACCATATTTGATGCTAAAAGCCACTTTGTAAGTAAAAGGATTTGCAAATGCCTTTTGAAGGAGGCCACTGGCTGTGTTTGTGAAACCACTCAAATCCTTGCACCTGATTTGAAAATGTAGAACACTTTATGGGAATATTGTCTTTGTCCTAGTGTAATGGAACACTCCTCACTGTGTGCACATCATTTTCTTTACTGAGGGCCAATAAACATGACATATATATAAACCACATACATTTTCAATCAGACTATTGATTGATCTCCAAAGTTCTGAGTATGTTCATCCATTTAAAACAAAGATGAGGATGGTGAATCTGTGAAATTCTTTGACGACAGCGAGCTGTAAGGCAAGGTCTTCATATATATTCAAGGCTGGGATAGACAGGTTTCTAATCAGTAAGGGAATCTAGGGCCACAAAGCAGGAAAGTGGATTTGAGGATTATCGGCCATTGAATGGCGAGTGATTCGATGTGTTGAAAGTCCTCATACCACTCCCATGTCTTATGGTCTTGAGATCTATTAGAAAAATTGCAGCAAACCTCACTGAAAAGTGCAAAAGAAAACATTTTTCCAGAGAACACCATGTTTACCTGCACCAAGTAGGCCTGATTGAAGAGGGCAGCTTCCATGAATCCTTGAGTGCTCATGAGCAACAAATGCTATATCCATGAGAGAATCAAATAAATGTCAAAAGTCCAGATGACCCTTAACTTGGTCTCCTGAGCCTAGTTTAAATCAACATTTGATGGTAATTAGGTTAGTGCGTGTGGCAGTGTGGTCTGTAAAAACTGGATCTCTTTGGACATCTGATCAAACAGATTGAAATCCAAAAATGTAACTCTGCATTTCACTGGGGTCAGTTGGATCAGAATACAGTACAATCTCAAAGTGTTAGGAGGTTCCACAGAAATCCATTCAGGATACACTGAAACCTTCAAATACAGAATCTCATGTGTAATGAATACATAGAGACTGTCTGAACATTTGGATGCTTTCATCCTTCAAAACGTAACAGGCATTCGTTTTTCCCAAATGTCTTCAGAGACCATACCCATTACATTTGTAATCACGATGGGCTCTCTGCATTTATCTGACATTAAGCCAAGTCCTGAAATATCCAAATAGACAACTTTATTTTATTTCAAGTGAAGAAATGCCACATTCACAAAATCTAACGAAGCAAAAAAAGGGTTATTTATCTTAAATTTATTATTGTACTTGAACTGATCCAAAATGAGTTAATAAACTGGTGTCTCTTTCTTTCTGTTTCTTGAGAATGCTTTCCTTTTCCTGTTTACTTGTCTCTTCCTGTGTTGATTTCAGGTATGCATTCAAGTCCAGTCTTCTTGATGGTTACATTCTATACATCCGTTCCTGCCAAACCACAGTGGCTTAGTGTTGATGTAGTCTGTCCTCTTTAGCTCTTTTCTCTTGAAATGCAAACATTTTAAGTGCTTTCAATGTTTCACGACATTCCTTAGAGGCTCCTAAAGGCACATTAATTTCAATTGTGTTTTCTTTATCCAGAAATAAGGTAAAAGGCAAGATATAAATTCTCTTATTAGAAGAGTTCCTTTTTTTTTTAAAAGAAATAAAACACAATAACTTCATTTCTGCAGTTCTTCAGTTGTGCAGACCGTCACTTGTACCATTTCACATGCTGGTTTGGTACCAGTTTATTAGTACCTCAGACCTTGTAATTTTTTGCTTAAGATGATTCCTTTCCCTTCTCTGATATTGTCAAATACCCTGCAGTTTTGATTCATGAATAGGTAAAACGTAGTCGTATTCTGTTAGCCAGCTATATCAAGTGGTGTCTTGCAGCACGCAATGAGGAAATGTCACAGTACAAAAGCCAAGACCTCACCAACAGACATTTTTGAACTAGCTTTGCATGTTGCTGATATGTTAGTGTGTTAGAAGCCACAGTGCAAGAGCCCCTGATCATTTCTAGAATTTTTGCTTCACAGGTTGCAATACAGCATTATTTAATGTTGGAAACCGAGACAATTTTTTAAAAAAACTTGGAGATTTTGAGTGTATGATAATTATACTGCAAACTTCCATAGAAGTAGTTGTCTCTTCGATCAAACGTCACAGTAGCACATTATATAAAATAGGCTGAGGTTGTTTGATTTCTGACATCAGTTAACCATTAAACATTAAAATGGTCTGTATAACTTGATGAAACCTGAGTTCTAACCCAGCAAAGTCCTGTATTAGCAGGAATTAGAACAGGAATATGTGAACTTGTTTTGTGGCCTCTTAGGTACTTCACAAGGAGCATGGAAGCCACCATTCTGGGTGAATGTTCTATGGGTTAGGAACTCATTAACTGAAAATTATCACCTGACCTCTGCATTAAGTTTGCCTCTTACTGATTTATTTCCATTTCTTCTACTCTTCTACTCATCAGAACAACAGAGTCCAGAGTCAGTTGGCTGCCTTCTGCTGCAATTAGTGCATTGTACAGAGAGCAAAGTATTTTCTGGATGAGTAGTGCTTTTTGCAGTTTCAGCAAGTTAAAAAACTAATAGACTGTTAGGTTGTTTTATGAATGTTAACAATGCATAACAATTCCATATTTAAGGAATTGCGATAGTAGGGTGAAACTCATTTTGTCCAAATCCCATGATATAAAAGAAAATCTTGAATTAATATAGGACTCTTTATGATCACCAGTCATCTCAAAGTGGCAGTGAATTTCAACTCACTTCATTGGCAACCAGTGAATGTGCAGCAACAGTGAAGTGAAAATGAGTGGGTAATCTGTTTCGTGGTGTTGATTTAGGAATAAATATTGGCTAGAACACCGCTGTTCTTCAAAATTGTACAATGTGAACTTTTACATCCATTGTAGAATACAGTTGAGGCCTCAAGTTTAATGCCTCGACTATAAGCCAGCACCTCACTCATTACTGTAGTGGTATCTCAGCCTTGATTTTGTGCACAAGCTCAGGAGTGGGACAAGAACCTGAATGTAGTGATTCAGAAGTGAATGTGCTGCCAAGTGAGTCACAGCTGATACTCCAGTGTATCTGCCTTCTTTGAACTTTTTTTTTGTTGCTGGAATTGGGAGAAAGCTTTTGGCTTATTTGACTCTTCTTCGAGATGATCTTTGTTCCAGTTGACTAAAACTGGGGAATTCTAAAAAAATCCCAAATGCATCACAGTAGTGCTGCACTGTAACCATCCTCTGGAGAGCACTTTTTTAAAAATAGGATGTGGGCATTACTGGCAGGACCAACATTTGCTGCTTATCCTTAATTGACCTGTGAGCCACATTCTGAACCAAATACACTATGTCTATGTGGTGTTGGGACACCCACAATTCTGTTAGTAATAGTGATCCAGGATTTGACCCAACAAAACTGAAGGAATGGTGATTAAGTCAGGATGGTGTGTGATTTTTGAAGGGGCGCTTGCAGATGGTGCTGCTCCCATGATGGTATGGTTTGAGAAAGTAGCAGCTGTAAGTTAGTAACTATTTACCACAAATAATTTGCGTTGCATTTTCAAGCCCTGCAGCTGTCCCTCCACTCTATCACAGAAGAAAGTAGCTGCATTTCAGAAATGTGTCTACAGCTTGGTATTTGAAGCACAGACGGAGCAGGCCAAGAAAGTGAGATTTTGGTTCCAATCACAAAGTAATGACCCTTTTCCTCATAGTTCTATGTCATTGCAATTTGTCATGCATTCTTAAGACTAATTGTGATTCGATTTGCAGTGAATTCCTCAAAAATAATTTCATGTTAATTATATAAAGTTAGAAGTAACTGGGATATAGTCTAATTGAAGATGTGGTACATTTGAATTAAATTTATTGTCTAACTAATTTAACAGAGCTGGATTTTTCTGTTCATCTCAATGTTTTGTTCTGTTTATCACAACTTAGTACTGACTGCTGAAAGTGGATATTGGGGGAGGACCGGAATACGCCAAGCCATGATCACATGCTATTGTCTAGGCTTGCACGTGAAAATGGCCACCTATGAAACCACATTGTCACAAGAGCTAGTGCAGGCAGCAGCGATGGGAGAAAACTGATGCAAAAACAGCCAGGGAATTTGCTAACTAATTGATGTTGCACTGAAAAGACTTCGAAAAATATCCATTAGGTTGTAATATGATCTAGGGGATTTTCAACAAATATGCTGAGAGCTGTCCCTGATCCTGGGGGGACTGCTGGCCTACGTTTGCTGATTAAAGTGTTTTGATTGGTGACACAGCTCTTGAAGTTGAATGAGGGGCTGCAACAAGCAAGTCTTGCTTTGAATCATCAATTTCTGCACACTTTAACACAAAGCACAACTGAAACAAAACCTGGAAGTCAGTTACTCAACAAGAAACAGGGGAATCCCCCTTACTTGAGAAGTCTGTCAGCAATATTTTTTCTCTTTTTTTTCTGGTGAAAGTATTTATATTTACTTATCTTTCAACTTTTGCAGTTTCCACATTCTGCCTTTAAATTTTTTCAATCCATCCCATTGATGATTGAAACATGTTTGGTGACAATTTGGTTAACTCCATAACTAGACGTTGTACTTCTGGATGTAAATCATCTCAATTTCAGGATGGTTTCTGCTGTCACTACCCTTGCTTCTATGCACTTAATGTGGCTTAGAAACTATTTTCTCTTCCTGTGGTTTAGCGCATGTTTCTTTCATTTTTTTTGATCTCCAGCAAACTACCTGTTCATTTCTCAGTTTCAAAAATACATATTTTCAGTCAACAACAAAATTGAGTTTCCCTTTTAAAAACCCTTTTTGAGTAAAATATGGAGGCCAAATTGAACACTGGATTTGTCCAGAATGTTATGAGAGTCTGGAAGAGTGTTTATTGAGTATGCTGTGTGTTTTTGCAAGTATTTAAACATGTGGCAGAAACATTTATCCAAAAGGAAGTGTTTTGGTCTTCTGATAATTCCAGTGGTTTATAAAGTACCCTAGTGATTCTCCATAAACCATATAGTATAAATAAATGATAGGGCAGTGCACTGTTTTGCAATTAACTTTCTGCTACTTGACCACATTATTGGCCTTCCTATATGTTACTTCAGAACAAACTCTGGCAGTCATTTGTTAGGAAAGGTATTTGAATTGCTTAAGTTTAATTGTGATAATTGATAATTATTTTAGTTGTCAATTGCAAGATCAGTCTTATAATTAGGAAAAATTTAAAATGTGCATACTTCGTGTTTAAGGCAGACTTAAAGTTACTATGGAAAGGACAAACAATCTGAATGTGGGTTTGTCATTCTTTAAATTGTATTTCCTGTTTTCAGTCTCCCTGCACCGTTTGACATCTTCTTTGCAGACATTTGATTATTTTGAGAGGTTCTTTTGTGCTAATCTAATTCTTGCGTTTTTATGGAGATTCCTTTTTTGGCACAGGAAATGCAAGTCAATATGAATGTCTGGTTTAGGAGCTTTATTCAATGGAATAAAGAACTGAATCTGAACAGGGAATTTCTTGCACTGCACGTGCAAAATTCTAGATCCTGTTATTCAAATGGGAACAAATGCATGAAACAGTGCAGCCACCCAAAAAAAAATGTCCAATTCTAAAGACTGGAATATAAAGGAAGCTGTTTACTCCCATTTTACATTTCTGTCATATAGTATTGATAATTATAGAGTCATAGGGATGTACAGCACAGAAACTGACCCTTCAATTTGACTTGTCCATGACAACCAGATATCCTAACCTAATCTAGTCTCATTTGCCAGCACTTGGCCCATATCGCTCTAAACCCTTCCTATTCATGTATCCATCCAGATGCTTTTTAAATGTTGTAATTGTACCAGCCTGCTTGATAATATAGAATTTAAACACTGCTACAAAGAACCTTTTCATCTTGTGCTCACCAGGACTAGGACACAATAAATCACACTTAGAAAGGGAACAACAATTTGTATAGTATGAGATGAAGGTGCTGATTGGTTGGCATGGAGGTGCAGCTGCAACTATTAGCTGATTAAAATAGACCAGCCAATGTTTATGTATTGTCAGAAAAATTGTTATCCTGATTTCTATTGGAGGAAGTAGGGACAGCCCTGTTTTCAGGCGATCACAAAGGAATATATTATCATATTTTATCTTGATCCAGATCCAACAGCCAGTCAGATTTACAAGTTGTGGCTGGCAGCCGGGTGGGGAAATCAACAGTAGAAAGCAGCAGCTTAAGCATATCAGCAACAGGGAAAGATGAGGATGTAATAGCGAATGATTGTCGGACAATAATCAGGAATCAAGTAGAAGTAGCTAAACTAAGTTGTGGGACAGGGAGCCCAGAATCATGGGTTTCGGGGGAGCTTAGGTTGGGCAATTAAAGAAGGTGACGTGCTTGAAGATGGGGGCTTCCAAACTAATCAATGTGACACAAATGTCTGTAAATTTAATTCATTAGGCATATTGCTGGGTTAATTTTAGCCCTAATAGGCTTTCAAGCAAGAAATATTTACATGGTGCATATTACGCTCCTCTGAAATATTATTTCTTCTAGAATACATAGTTTTAAAAAAAAACTTAATTAGCAGTTAATTAGACTATTTTATGGCACAATGGGCATTGTGTGCTTCAGAAATTCATCAAGGTTACCTCAGAGTACAAGGGGACCTTGATCAGATGGGCAGAGAGGTGACAATGGAGTTTAATTCAGATAAATGTGAGATGCTGCATTTTGGTAAGGAAAAACAGGGCAGGACTTCAGCCACTACAGGGAGCAGCTGAATAGGCTGGGGCTGGACATGGACAAGTTGGGTCCTTTTCTGTGCTGTACATCTCTCTGATCCTGTGACTCATTGCTGCTTTTGAGGTGATCAATTTGAGTAGAAATGGTTGTCCCTCTGCAAAGAGTTTAGGACTGGAGTGGTACGTCAGTGAGTGTGTAATCCAGAGGTCAAGGCTAATGGTTTGGAGGCAAGAATTCAAATTCCAGCACATCAACTGGTGTAATTTAAGTTCAGTTAATGTCACTGGAATTGAAAATTGGTTTCTGTTGACCATGATAACTTTCATTGATTATTGTCAAAACCCAGCTGGCTCATTATTGACCTTTAAGGAAAGAAATGTGTTGTTTAGCCCAGTCTAGCCTTCATGTGACTCCAGAGCCACAATAATGTAGTTGAGTTTTACCTATCCTTTTGAAGTGACCCCATGGGCCACACAGTTCAAGGACAATAAGGGATGGACAGCAGATGCTGGCCTTATCAGCTACGTTCATATCCCATTAAAGATTTAAGAAAATAAAAGTACAGTTGATTATAGTGCCCCTTCACAAGGGAAGGAAAATTACAATGCACACATGTGCTATCAAAAGACTGGCATGATTTATAAACTTTGCAATGCATGAGCAGAGGCTGACGAGAATAAGAAACTGCTAATGCATGAGAACACTAGTCTCATGGTGAGTAACTATGTAATTTTGTAGAGTATGAGCATTGCTGAAAAAGGCATATTTAGTCAAAGCTTTTCATCATGCATTATTCCTTTCAGTTCACAAGAAATATCAATGTAAAGGGAAAACAACATTTGTATTGTACTGTACTGTACGAAAGGAGAATAATATTTGGTTAGTTGGCAAGTGAACTGTGGTAGAGATGTTACCATGTATTGCTAAGTGTGGTAGGCAGAATATGTTGATACTGAAATTCATATATTGCATTAAGAATTTCAGTGCCAATATGATGCTAGGTATGTCAAATAGTATGTCCCTTCAGCTGTTTGCAACAGGTAAGGTAACCTCCAACAGTTTGTGTTTACAAAACTTCAAACAGTGGCCAACATTAGATGGGATTCAGTGAATGGAAAATAATTCCCAAGTAATCCCAAGTGTGCAAAGAATTATGCTGACAACCAGTTTGGAGTTATCATTTGAGCTTGTAGTGTGGTCCATACTCAAAAAGCTACATCTATTTAATGCACAGTGTCCTATTTTTAACAGACTGAAGGAACATGTACACACACTGCGCCTGTTTTAACTCAAAGAAAAAGGTGACAGCTGTTTTCTTATTCACTTCTCAGGGCAATGCCTTGACCAGTTGGAGTTAACCTACCTAGTTTAAAAATTCAATAACACTGTTAATTGTTAGTCATTGTCTATCTGCTACATACTTCATGGCTATGTCTGTAACCAACCAGTGTCCACTTGCCAAACAATCAACATTATCCTCTCAATCAATATAGGTGTTGTTTTTTCCCTTATATTTGATATTTTTAAAAATTGTGTTAAGGAATGGAGGATGAAGCTTTGGCCATGATGCTTACACATTTTGGGTCTTTTTAAATACAAAAATGGAATGGTTGGACTAGAAATGCAATACTGTATTAAGGTGCCTTCTAACTTAATATAGTCATGTGACCTTTACTATGAAGCCCTCTCTGCCGGCATCCATCTTACGTCAGCTAAATAAAGACATATTACAGACCACACTGTTGTCCTGTTACTTCGTAACAGGCATTTCCAATTCTGTTGAAAGGTCACCACAGATCTGAAGTGTTAACTTTATTTTTCTCACCATAGCTGCTTCTGTACCCACTAAGCATTTTCATAATTTCATTCACTGTGTTCTGCTTTTACTGATGACTAATTGTGTTAAGTAGATACTTAGCATCTGCAAAACCAGACCTCAAGAAAGAGTCACAGTTTCAAGATAGAAGGTGAGGAAGAAGGAGTATGTGGTTGGGTTTTCTGTCTTAATTCAGCTGTTTCAGTTGCTACTGTACTGATAATCTGGGTAGGAATTAAAGTATCTGTTTATCATTGTTGAGCCTCCAACCACACGGGATCAATGTTGATTTCACTAGTTTCCTCATCTCCCCATCCCCCACCTTATCCCAGATCCAACCCTCCAACTCAGCACCACCCTCTTGAACTAAACCAACCTATCCACCTTCTTTCCCACCTATCCGTTCCACCCTCTGCTTCGACCTATCACCATCACCTCACCCCCCCCCCCCACCCCCCTTTCAGCTACCTACAGCATTCCCAGATGCCTTCCCACAAGCCCCACGCCTCTCCTATTCATCTCACAGCCCCCTTGGGGCCTCCACAACATTCCTGAAAAAGAGCTTATGCTCAAAACATTGATTCCTCCTCCTCGGTTGCTGCCTGACTGGCTGTGCTTTTTCACCATCACACGTTTTGATTTATCACTGTTACCAGTCAAAGAGCAAAATAACAAAAGCTATAAACAAAGTATTGCTAGTCTCTTTTATGTTGGAAATACAAGGAATTCTTCCCTTTAGAGTTTTGCAAGTGTTCCAGGAACAAGACGATGCATTAAAGATAATGCAAAAATCACATGAATCATGTAAAACTGATAGTCTGTTTATAGAGATTTAGAGAAGCATATTAACCTTTAACACTTACAGTAATTACATGATCAGGAAATTAAGTTTTGTTCTTGCTGTGACTTCAGTACTACTTTTGCTGATTTTTGTTTAAGTGGTCGGTAGAATTACCATATCTGTTCAACATCCCCTTTCATTTCTTGTTAGTGCAGTATAGTCTTTATAAAGGATAAGATTGCTCTATGCAACAGATTAAATCAGCATAAATATTTTGTTTCCTATAGCAGCCTTGTCTGACTTTGTAACTCTTTCCTGCTTAGAATACCTTTCTTCACTGACTCAATTTTCCTTTCCCTCAGGAAAGAACCACCTCTCTTACAGATGCTAACTTTTATGGGTGTGTGCAAGTAACCTTCTGATACCTGATCAAGGCTTTCTTCACATTTAACCTGAGACAGCCAGAACAGTAGACTGTATATCAGGGGTGAACTTGGTCAGCCCTGTATTTTTCAGTATCTCGTATCCATGTGCAATTTACTGATTTTAAAAATGAATTATTGTTTTTCTTTTTCCTTAATCATGGCTCCATCATTTGACCCTGCTGAAATCAAATAAATCAGCACAAGCATGGGAATTTTGTAATTTCTTAACATTAGTGACACACCACTGATGCAGTTACCTCCTGAAGCCTCCAAGATATTCTTCTTGTTTTCTGAGGAAACAGATTTGCTGATTTGATTCTGGCTCCAACAGAGGTAATATCAAAAGTATTGAAATTGACAAAGCATTCTGATACAATTTGAAAAAGTGTTCTTTTTAGCCTGTACTTACTTAGAAGTGTTGCATTGGAAGTCTGTTACTAGTGGTATTGAAAATTATACAAAATAAGCGGCAGAGGCTGAGGGGTGACCTTATAGAGGTTTATAAAATCATTAGGGGAATGGATAGGGTGACAAGTCCAGGTCTTTTTCCCAGAATAGGGAAGTCCAAAGTAGGCTAGAGGGCATACATTTAAGGTGAGCAGGGAAAGATCTAAAAAGGACCTGAGGGGCAGGTCCTGCAGAGGGGGTGCGTGTATAAAATGAGCTGTCTGAGGAAGTGGTGGAGGCTGGTACAATTACAGCATTTAAAAGGCATCTGGATGGGTATATGAATGAATAGGGTTTAGAGGGATATGGGCCAGATTCTAGTAAATAGGACTAGACCAGTTTAGGATATGTGGTTGGTGGTACAAATTGAACCGATGGGTCTGTTTCCATGCTGTATATGAGTGATGCATTTAGGCAAGACTAATTCTAGAGCGAATTATACAATGAACAGAAGAACCTTGAGGAAATGTTGATGGGCAGAGAGATCTGGGAGTGCAGGTCCATTGTACCCTGAAGGTTGCTGCACAGGTGGATAGAGTGGTCAAGAAGGCATATAGTATGCTTGCCTTCATTGGACGGGGTATTGAGTATAAGAGTTGGCAAGTCATGTTAACATTGTACACGACATTGGTTTGGTCACATTTAGAATACTGTGTACAGTTCTGGTCGCCACATTACCAAAAGGATGTGGACGCTTTGGAGAGGGTGCAGAGAAGATTTACAAGGATGTTGCCTGGTATGGAAGGTGCTAGCTATGAAGAGAGATTGAGTAGGTTAGGTTTATTTTCATTAGAGAAAAGGAGATTGAGGGGGGAACCTGATTGAGCTTTATAAAATCATGAAGGATATAGATAGGATGGATACAGACCAGCTCTTTCCCAGGGTGAAGGATTCAGTAACGAGAGGTCACGCTTTCAAGGTGAGAGATGGAAAGTTTAAGGGGGATACACGCTGCAAGTACTTCACACAGAGGGTGGTGGGCGTTTGGAATGCGTTGCCTGCAGAGGTGGTTGAGGCAGACACAGTAGATTCATTTAAGATGCGTCTAGATAAATGCATGAGTAGGTGGGGTGTAGAGGGATACAGATGCTTAGGAATTGACTGACCAGTTTAGTCAGTACATTTGGATCAGCTCAGGCTTGGAGGGCTAAAGGGCCTGTTCCTGGGCTGTAAATTTTCTTTGTTCTTTGTTTTCTATGACTCTTAGTCAGTGGAGTTTCTACATGTTCTGTATATTGCTGCCAAAAGCATGATTTCTGACCACCGATCCCTAAACAAAGATGTTGCCCAAATTCTAATAAACTACATTAATTTACTCCACACATGTAATTCAAAGAAAGAGTTCTTAAGATAAAAATGAACACTATGTAGGCTTTGAAACTCAAAACTATAGGTTTGAAAGGAGACGATGGTTTAGTGGTATTATCCTGAGATTTGGGAGGTTCTTTAAATTATACTACTTGTTTGCTAACTTATGGGGAAATCTTTTGTTTTACTCTTTCCTGAAAGTGAAGACATGCTTTTTGAGCAAAATTGTCCTTCTGGGATTCCAGATCCTGCCATAAGGCACAAAAGTGGGTGAGAAGCCTGCACTGTGTGGGAGACAGTCACTCTTAATTTTCACAAAGGTAGCTTGAGGATAGGCTTCTTATCCTATTAACGATGATGAGTGGGCTTTTTTAAGATGGAGAGCAAAAAAGTGACATCCAGAATAAGGCAGGGAAACTACAGAGACTGGATTAAAATTGAGTAACCCTCTGTCCAACATTTTTAAACTTTAAATTAGAAATGATGTTCTCTTAGTCAGGTGCCAGGGGTATTGGATTCCATTCTACAGTAGGCCTGTGATTACATTCGCAAGCATGTGGGTGGGAAGTGCTCCAAGGCTGTTGGAGGGCAGGTCCCCAACCTGCTGTTAGGAGCACGTCCCAGGGCAGCTTAGTGGGTGTTCCAGTCCCTGAGCCTTGATTCCAGGGGAAAGCTTGTGGGTTCCTTGTCACTGCCAGATTTGCATGTGGCTCAGCAGACATTCTCAAAAGAAAGCATTCTCTGGTTTCTTGCCAGTTCTGCGACCAGCAGGTGCAGCCCCCAATGCTGCAACACGATTCTGTCTCCAGCATCTTCTTTTTGTCTTTCAGTAAACCAGCTATGCAGTCTGCTATTTGCTCCGATGACTCCGAATGCTTATTAGATTAAATGAGCCATAGATTCTTCCAATTGAATGTTAGGAAGACTGAAGCTATAATTGTCTTGTTGTACATTAAACTTTGCACCTTTGCCATTGACTTCATTTCCCTCCATCTGTCACAGCCTCAGGGCGCGGGTGAATATTTGCAAATTCTGACTTTCTCTTTGACTCCTTCTCCACTCCATCTCAAATCTCCTACTTCCAATTCTAATACTGCTTGGTCTCCGCCCTGCCTCATCCTCATCCATGCCATTGTTACTATTTTGGATGCTTCACATCTTTCTCTCTCCTTGAACCTCAATATCTCAGTGTCTTTGTTGCAGTGCATTAGTAGTGGTAGTTGCAGAGGGGGTCATTTGTGTTTTTGACTAAAGTTGTTCAAGGGTATTGTGACTATAAATCCCCTTCCTGCAAATCAAAAAGTTGAATGGATCAGTCTGAGCTCCTGATTCACCACTGTAATGATGCATTACTGCACAGAGTAAAGGTATTGATGATGGGATGTACGACAATGAAAATTCAAGCAGGGTTTTTATGATCAGGGCAAAGAAAAACTCTGTTTCCATAATAGCAAATATGTCCAGGTTCAGATTTAAAGATTGGCTTTGGGCAAATTTTTTGAGGTTCTTAAATATCCTGGTATATTTATTTTAAGATTATTAGTTCATATAAAAATTAATTTCAACATAAGGAGTGCTCAGATACTCTAGAGCAATGGCCTACTGGTATTATTGCTGGACTGTTAATCCACAGACCCAGAAAATGTTCCAAGGGCCCCAGTCTTAATTCCCACCATGACAGATGATGGAATTTGAGTTCAGTAAAAATCTGGAATTAAGAGATTAATGACCATAAAGCCATTGTTGACCATTGGAAAAACCTATCTGTTTCACTAATGTCCTTTAGAGAAAGAAACGGCCATTCTTACCTGGTCAGGCCTATGTGACTCCAAAATAAGAATCTATTAATGACTGTTAAACCATTGTCAATTGTCAAAATAAGCCATAAGGGAAGGGGAATTGCCATCCTTACCTGGTCTGACCGATATGTGACTCCGAACCCCCAGCAATTAGAATGGGCAATAAACGCTGGCCAAGCAACGGATGCCCTCATCCCGTGAATGAATTAAACAAAACCAGGTTGTTTAAAAATGTTTTGAGAACTAAATGATAACAGTACTTCAGAAGGAGAAGACAAATTGGGAAGAACGTCACTGCTAAAAATGAAAAGTGACCTATCAAATTTGATGACGGAGTGTGCCTTTTTCAGCTGAATTTTGCAGCAGTAAAATAGGGAACATCTGCCGTTGAAGAGGTTTTCTCTGTGGCACTTTTCCCCAGTATTCATGAACTTGCTCATTTAAAATAATTCTAGATTATTGTTCTACTTTAGGGGAATCATTTGCAAGCAAGGTGTTGTTTCTGAAATGTATGCATTTAGCCAATTTAAAGCAGCTATGTAAAGAATAGCTTGCATTCTCTCAAGCCTGCAATCTTACCGGAGTTGAGTTGTCAAGCTTTCTTCGTGAAAAATGAAGGGCTGTAATGATGACATTTTGAGGCCTACTAAAACTTAGCGACTGACTGTGTGGAGTTTGCACGTTCTCCCCGTGTCTGCGTGGGTTTCCTCCGGGTGCTCCGGTTTCCTCCCACAGTCCAAAGATGTGCAGGCCAGGTGAATTGGCCATGCTAAAATTGCCCATAGTGTTAGGTAAGGGGTAAATGTAGATGTAGGGGTATGGCTGGATTACGCTTCGGCGGGGCGGTGTGGACTTGTTGGGCCGAAGGGCCTGTTTCCACACTGTAAGTAATCTAATCTAATCTAATCTAATCTAAAACCTTTAATTTTGGTTTATTTGGCTTTTGCCTTCTTGGAGAATCTCACTGATACTCCAACAAATTTCTGTTTTATATTAGCTGGAATCTGAGTATACGCATCTTGAATAGCCTTTTGTTTCAGTTACAATAGGCTGCATTTTAGCTTGTTGGGAATTGTGTTATTCTAGAAGTGCCAGTTGATTTGTGTGATTGTGATTTATATATGAATTCAGTATTTACCTATTCCCAACCTGAAATACAGTGGGTTCTTGAAGAATGTATTATTGTCATCATAATATCATGAGATAAAAGTTCAACTCCAACCTACAGATGTCCTTTACTTTTGCACAAGTTTCACACACTAGGATTTAAGAAATTTCTGCATGTCACATTAAGCCATTTCACATAAATGAAACATTTCAGACAGCCCATACTAATGCTGTAAGCCAAGCAATTATTATTGAGTACATGTGAAATGCAAATGAATTGAGCCAAAATTCTAATACTTTTCTCACAGGCCATGACTACCAAAGTTGCAGGAAAAATGGCCTTAATATCTTTAAACCAGTATGACTGGAATCTGCTTTGGATTCCCTGAACTGTGCAGCACACTGAAATAGTAAAACTAAAATGAAGATAACGTTACAGAAAGTAAATCATTAACAGAAGCCACAAGAAAGCTTTAAAGGGAATGATACAAGAGGAAGCAGTGTCACCAAATGGCAGGAATTGCGAATAATAGAGCAAAAGTATCAAAGAAATAGAAATAGAAAAACTCCCACAATCAAAGAGTAATTAAGAACATCAAGCAAAGATGTGTTCTTACAAGCCCTTAATTTGTGTATCCAGTTTAAAAATTATCTAAAGCTGTTCCGATCAACTTTAAAGTATTTGATTCATAAAGATGAACCAACTTCAATTTCCAGATAAGTTCATTGGTTTAATTATTGGGTGGTATATTCATAATTTGTAATACAAGACTAAAGTGGTAAATCTTGCCAACTCTGATAAGGGCTGAAAATGTGTTGCTGGAAAAGCGCAGCAGGTCAGGCAGCATCCAAGGAGCAGGAGAATCGACGTTTCGGGCATTCCTGAAGAAGGGCTTATGTCTGAAACGTCGATTCTCCTGCTCCTTGGATGCTGCCTGACCTGCTGCACTTTTCCAGCAACACATTTTCAGCTCTGATCTCCAGCATCTGCAGTGCTCACTTTTTCCCCAACTCTGATAAGGCCCAACTAGGTTAAATTTATAAAACAATCAGTAATGTTTTTAAACTATTTAATTCTAAAGAGAGCTAATTTTGTAATGCTCAAGTTCGGCTAAAGTTGGGGTTCCCTTCTAAAATTATCAATAAGTTCCTTCTTTGCTCTTGATGAACTATCTTTAATTTTATGAGAAACTAGTTTCTTTGCACCTTTTATCCACAATCAACACTACCCTTCTGGTGGTTGGTAATGTTTTACCTTTCTGTGTAATGTGTACTCTATATTTACTTTCATTTTGTCGTGCTTAGTTTGTTAAGAAGGTCAGGGAGTCCAAATTCTTGATATAAATATTTAAAGCAACAATAGCTTTTAGTTGCCAGTCAGAAGGCTTATGCAAATCTGTAATGAGAGATAATGTGTTGTACAAAGCACAATAACTAACAGTGCCAGATTTCAGTTTCTGAGCTGGAGAGACTATGTCAAAAACAGCAGTAACTCTCCTAACTGCTGCAATGGCACAATTTGCTGGATCTCTATTAGTCCATATATATAAATCAGGTAAGTATCACAGTTGGGCAGCAGTAACATCCATTACTTTATAAAATTTGATTATGTCTATTTAAATTTAAAATGCAAAATATCCATCTTTACTAAAACTGTACATTGCCAGACTAGAATTGGAATATGTCAAAGCAGCCTTTGCTTTTGCCCAAAGTGTTTGCAAACCTTGTCATTGTAACTTCTGTCATGTAATTTGAGAGAAATTACACAGATTTCCAATGCTTTAGTCATTGTTGCATGAAAACAATGCCTCTTAAAATTAACATATATTCAAAAGTTAGAAGACACGGAGCTAAGTTGTGAAGTGCTGAAATACTTTTCCATATTATGTGCATTATAAAAATACATATTGATAATGTAAAAGTAGAGAGTGTTTTCGAAGGACCTTCAGAATACTGTGATTCAGAGGGCATTAAATTGGTGATTTCCTGAACTTGGCTCTGAGTTCAAGGGTGAGCGTCAAGCAGAAAGTAGACATCTCTACTGTGAGAGGGTGGACTTCTCACCAGTGGCTGAGCCCAAGCACATCTCAGCAGCTCCTATGTCAGAAGAATGTAGCAAGTTGTTCATTTATCCTTTTGTTTTCCAAACAAGGTACTGTGACAGACAGTGGGGAAGAAGCTACAGTGGAAATATCACTAAGTGTACATACCGGCCCCATTGTTATCTGCAATGAATGAACTTAAATGGGAGCTATCAGTACAACTGTTTTTTTTAACTTTGTTATTCTTTGACGAGAATGTATGAGAAGGCCTGGAAAATAAAACAGTTAATTGTTAATGCCAAATTGAGTGAGTGGCATAATGCTCATAATGAAAATTAGTGAGGGAGACATTTTGAAAGTTTAAAGATATTAAAAGTGGAGGGAATAGCTCTTGTAGAATAGGTACATGTTAATTTAAACTGAGCCAGATGGTGAAGGAAATTGAATGCTGAAATTTAATATTGGATTTATTTACTGAATGTCTTGCACTGAATCTGGCATCTCACAAATTTTTATTTTCTTTTTACAGTTTTTTTGGAGGTGTGACTGGTGTAGAGTAGACAAAGGGATCTAACATTTATTTACTCATTTAAATTCCACCAGTTGCTGTGGTAGGATTTGAACCTGGATCCCCAGAGTGTTAGCCTGGGAAGTCTGTCATAATGTTCTTCGGTCCTCAGGTTGAATGTTTTCCTTATTAACCTCTCATCTCACATACTTTTTTTCCCCTTCTGGGTGGCACAGTGGTTCAGTAGTTAGCACTGCTGCCTAACGGCACCAGGGGCCTGGATTTGATTCCAGCCTCAGGTGACTGTCTATGTGGAGTTTGCACATTTTGCTTTTGTCTGCATGTGTTTCTGCCTGATGCTCTGGTTTCCTCCCACAGTCCAAAATGTGCAGATTAGGTGGATTGGTCATGCTAAATTGCCCTGTAGTGACCATGGGGATAGAGTGGGGGATTGGCTCTGGGTGGGATGCTCTTTGTAGGGTCAGTACAGACTTGGTGGGCTGAGAGGCCTCTTTCTGCACTGTCGAGATTCTATGATTCTATGAAAAGTGGAGAAGTGGTGAAAGGATTCCCGAACTCACTGTCAACCCTTTGATCCAGTTCATAACTTCTTCTTTGGATAAAATGTCATGATGTGGGACTTGATTTGGAATTCATAGCCCAGAGTAGATGCATTACTACTGCACCATAAGATTTCCACTAAAGTTAATCCAGCAATTGTTTGTCCAAAAGGTGAACCAACACAAATTTCTGCTGTGCTCAAAGTATTTCATTTAATCAATGCTCTTCACCTGGATATCCTTCACCTTAGTACAGGTAACATCCCATTAACAGCATGGAGCAAAAAGCTAAGGAAATGGGGTACAAGGAATAAGTAATGTCACCTTGGCAGTAGTGGATGGTTGGAGGGGATCACTGAAGGAAAAACATACTGAGAAATTTTTGAATAAAAACCAAAAGAACTGTGGATGCTGGAAATCAGAAATAAACGAAGACCAACAGAACTAAATCTGAGGAAGGGTCTGATTTTTGTCCACAGAAGCTGCCAGACCTGCTGAGCTTTTATAGCAATTTCTGTTTTGTTTGTGTTGAGAAATTTGAACTCCGTTTATTGGGACACCAGAGCTTGGTAAAAATATAGATGATGAATGTGAAGGACCTAATGCAAATTAACTTGTGAATTATAATTTATAGAGAATAATAGTAATGGTTTTAGAGAAGTTAATTTCTGTATTTATATCCATAGATTAGGGTTCTGCAGTAATGGAGATTCAAGCAATGTTTCAAACTTGGAAAAAAACTGTTTTGGTTCGAGGCAGGATGGAAGATCTGCTGAGTGCTGGGAAGTGTGCTGCTGTTACACAACACTAGATTTAGCTTGATAAGCTTTGTGATATCACTGAAGACTCCAAATGTGTGTCCCTCTTTGAGTATATACACTAATTGGTACACTCATTTATTGTGACTCTGCAAAGCCTAGCAGGCATCTTAGCATAGTGTGAGAGACGAATACAATCTATAAATAAGTCACAATCTGTTTCATTGTTTGAAACATTGTATGACATCTTCTTTGCAAAAAATAGTCTACTGCTACACACTTCTGCTTTTCTGGAGAAGAGCCTGTTTTCTTTCTCTCAAAAAGCCTAACTCAGGCTGCTTGTCATAGATAAGAGCACCATCAGGCAAGTCTATGCACATATCCCAATATCAGATTTTGGGCGGGGAAATTTTGTTTTTGAAGGGCTTGTGCAGCATTGACATCAACATTTACCAATCTCCACCTCGTGGCACTAGTGTGGGGGGGGCAGGTGGTGACACTAGGAGGAAGAGAATGCATAGCAGTGAAGGATCTACATGTTATCTTAGGCACTGATTTTATTTTAATTTTTTTCATGTTTGGATCTAAAGGCAGGTGTATACATCACCCTGAGCTGTATTCCAAATTTTGTTTTAGTCCAGCCATATCATGAATTACAACAGTTGCATCAAAAGCAGGAGAAGAAACATGTGAACTATGAGGGGTCTGTTTATTTTGATTTGCTAACTGAGCATGAACAAAGTTTTATACCTACATTTATGTGCTTGCTAGTCAATTCTGTTTTAATGTTTCAGGGCATGCACCTTCAAACCACTGTTGCAATTAATTATATCATGGGATTTAAACAAAAATCTATTTGTAAGGTATATTGGTTCTTCGTGTTCACATGTTATACATCTAACTGAAGAGCAAGTTTCCATGGTGTCGTTGTGAATTTTGGGAAAGCAAATCTGAGCAGGACTTATACACTTAATGGTAAGGTCCGAGGGAGTGTTGCTGAACAAAGAGACCTTGGAGTGCAGGTTCATAGCTCCTTGAAAGTGGAGTTGCAGGTAGATAGGATAGTGAAGAAGGCATTTGGTATGCTTTCTTTTATTGGTCAGAGTATTGAGTACAGAATTTGGGAGGTCATTTTGCAGCTGTACAGGTCATTGGTTAGGCCACTGTTGGAATATTGCGTGCAATTCTGGTCTCCTTCCTATCGGAAAGATGTTGTGAAACTTGAAAAGGTTCAGAAAAGATTTACAAGGATGTTGCCAGGTTTGGAGGATCTGAGCTACAAGGAGAGGCTGAACAGGCTGGGGCTGTTTTCCCTGGAGCGTCAGAGGTTGAGGGGTGACCTTATAGAGGTTTACAAAATTATGAGGGGCATGGATAGGGTAAATAGACAAAGTATTTTCCCTGGGGTTGGGGAGTCCAGAACTAGAGGCATAGGTTTAGGGTGAGAGGGGAAAAATATAAAAGAGACCTAAGGGGCAACTTTTTCACACAGAGGGTGGTACGTGTATGGAATGAGCTGCCAGAGGAAGTGGTGGATGCTGGTACAATTGCAACATTTAAGAGGCATTTGGATGGTTATATGAATAGGAAAGGTTTGGAGGGATATGGGCTGTGTGCAGGCAGGTGGGACTAGATTGGGTTGGGATATCTGATTGGTATGGACGGGTTGGACCGAAGGGTCTGTTTTCATGCTGTACATCTCTATGACTCTATAATGCTGGTACGTTGGTCTCTGCTTTCTCGTTGACAAGTTGGCCTGCTTTGAGACTTGGGAGAATAAATCAACAATGTTATACCAGCCTAGAACATTACTAGGCCAAGTGAAAAACTAATTTAGACTAGTGTTGTATGCGTAGTAATACATACCTGAATTGGAGGTTTTAAAGATTACTACATGCTTCGTCTAGATTTATTATTTTGAGGAACCAGAGATAAAGTTTATGAGGTGGATATTGTGTGTATGAGTTTGAAAGGTACAATAGAGTAGCTACAAAAATCAAAGCATTGAAGTGAAAATAGCTACATGCATAGAAAGATATTGGTACGAGACAGAAAATGAAGATATGGAGATGCCAGTATTGGACAGAAAATGAAGATATGGAGATGCCGATATTGGACTGGGGTGTACAAAGTTAAAAATCACACAACACCAGGTTATTGTTCAACAGGTTTAATTGGGAGCACTAGCTTTTGGAGTGCCGCTCCTTCTTCAGGTGGTTGTTGGGATGACGACAATCACCTGATTAAACCTGTTGGACAATAACTTGGTGTTGTTGTTGTGATTTTTAAGAAAATGAAGAATAAGTATAATGGATGTTCTTTGGACTGGCTAGATTTGTGGAGGTATGTGTCCCAGGGATCTATGTAGGAACCTCTGTTTGCTATTTATAGAAATTATTTGCATATGTCAGCCGAAACACTTGAAATTTACTTCAGATACAGAATTAGATCGCAATATGTTAATGACATTGAAACTGCAGAGCATGCTCTGTCGGAAACGTACATCGGCATAATTCCAAATTCTGTACACTGTTGTATCATGTGTAAAGTGGGCATTGTATTTGTGCACAGAACAGGTGTGATTTTAAACATGTTTCGTCATTGGGGGCCATTAGACAGGGGAGGACATCTAAGGAGTATATGGGAAAAGACTAAATGAGGCGGAGGGAAGGTGAGAGAGAATCAAAAAAGAAATACAGGGGTGAAGGGGCTTCTTCTGTTCTCCTCCTCAGTGATAAATACATGCATAGGCACATACTCGCACACACTGATAACACAGGTACACACACACACACTTGCATGCCCCCCTGTTTTCTGCAGGGACCTTTATGCCCATGCTCCAGACCCCTATTTCCTAATTCCCAATCTCCAGTGAAACCACACATGCACAGAAAATAGGCGTGCCATTGAAACATTTCAACAAATCTCATTTATTAGCACATGTAAAAGCATTTCTGGAGAATACTGTGCTTCTCAGTTTCAGCAAATGCAGCTTAATTTCACAGCAAGGAATTCATACATATTGTGAACTTTCTTTTGTGGGAATGAGTTCCTGAATTATGCAGACAATCAGAATCTAAGGAGTTGTTTACAAGTGTAACTGATTGGTTCTCAGCGAACTGAGCAGGTTTGAACTGGGTACAATTTACAGAGACACCGAGAGAAAAAGACACAGGGTCTGCTGTTGCTTTCTTTGGAAGAAACTGTGTGTTTTCTGCAGTTACAAAAAACTCAATTTAACATGGTGTTCAACCAGATACTTTTCCTGCAGAGGTGGTTGCGAGCTGTGACTTTTGAACTGATAAAATCAGAGACATTTTCTGAGAGAGAGAGAGAGAGAACTGAACAGCAAGAGTCTGGCAGACAGAAGACTAAACATCCCAATCATCTGCACCAGGAAGCAGAGACCACTGACTTTCCAGTTTTCTCTAGCTCTGCAATAATTTCTTTTCCATGTGTGTTTTTTAAAAGGGAGTTTCTAAAGGTTTTTAAAGTTTGAGTTAGTACTTTATATACCAGTGTTTTATATCCTTTTACCTGCAGCTATAGTCTAATTGCTTACAATAAATAATAATTATTATGTCGTACAGAAACTTGGTCTGTACTTTCTATCAAACTTAGTTTGAAGTCAGGTAAATCAGGTATGATGGACACCTTGAAATAAACCTTTTAAGATTTGGAATAACTCCTGGAATAGCAGGGCTGGATTTAGCAGCATACTACCAGTTGATTGTATCAAAGAACAACTTTTAACATGCATGTATATGTCACCTTGATAAAGATCTATGCTGACATTATTGCTAATTTCTGTATCTTAATTCAGTGTATTCAAGTAATTCCTGGTGAATTAGGCCATAGTTTGTGATGAAGAAATACGTACAACATTGAAAGATTAAGAAACTCAACTTTTTGGTCTGCCTAATTGTAGTAATTTCTTTTTTTCTCAAACATATCATGCCAGTATGTGATTTATCCAGGGTTAGTGCCAATTCCAACACTTAAGTGTCAATAGCCCTCCACAAGAAGGTGGCTAGTCTTCATTGCTGAATCTGACAAACTGCTATTATACTAAATAACTAGTAAAGCAATACCGTGCGGGTGTTAAGAACTTTAGAAAAGAACAAAGAAAAGGAAATTGAGGAGAGAAATCTGTAAAAGTACAAAGAATAAAACTGATTTTAAAAGAAAAGTATTGGTTTGGTAGCATTTACTTGTTGGTTATATTGATAATACACAAGGTAAACCCTGAAACTGGATGTGGCTTCAAGCCTACAGCTTGTGCTGAATAAATTCTAAACTAACCATTGTTGGCAGACTTCCCAACCCTAAGGGAAGAGCTTTTGTTGGAGGAGGGCATTCAATTAATCAAGTCTGTTCTAGCTTTCTGAATGAAAAATTCACTCAGTGCCATTTCCCTATCTTCTCCCCATAATCCTGCACGTTCTTCCTTTTTCAAATAACTAAATTCCCTCTTCAGTGCTTCAATTGAACTGCCTCCACTGCACAGCTTGTGCATTTTAGATCCTAACCAGTTGCAGTGTGAAAACATTTCTTATGCCTCTGTTTCGTCCTTTACCAATTACCATAAGTCTCTGCCCTCTTATTCACTACCCTTCTACTGTCTACTCTGTCTACTATTCACCTGTCTACTCTGGGTTTTAAGGATATTTTAAACTTTTTCCCTTTCAAAGCCTATTTGCATGGCAGTATGAATCAGAGTGGCAGGTGGACGTGCTACTTAACAATCTTGGAAGTAAGTGGACAGTTTACAACATGCTATTTACAACCTGACATTTTCAACAATTTTCTGAAGCCTTACACTTTTTTGTTGGTGAAACAGTCTGGGTTCTATTTAATCTCTCTACCAATCAAACTTCCATGGTTTACTAACAGGCAGACTTTAGAATAGTTCACCCAGTTATCTTCATTTTAATGTAAAGATAGTTGAAGAAAGGCAAATAACAAGGCTGTGCACAATTGGTATGCAGAACAGATAGTCAGAGAATTAGAGGTACAAGAATGTCATAGCCTTGCAGTATGCTGACCAGATAGCACTACTTGCAGAATCAGAGAGACCATGTAAAATATCATGGTTAAGGAATATCTTGACTTTTAGGATATGGATTGTGCATGAACACCAAAAAGACAAACACAATGGTATTTAAAAGAGATACACGAGGAAAAAAACTAGTGAAAATTGGAGTGGATGATGTCACACTGTAACAAGTAGATAAGCTTGTCTATTTATGACAAGTGATAATAGAAGATGGCGAATGTTGTACCGAAGTCTGTCGAAGGTTAGAGATAGTCCAAGCAATTTTGAGAAGATGAAGGCTTTGTTCGTAGCAACTCAAACGTGTAACAAAGAAAATATCTATAAGATATGCTACATTCTGGTCGCTTTCTCTTTGTCTCAGAAAACTAGACAATAAGATTTGTGGAAGAAAATAGAGACCTTTGAAATGTAGATGCTAAAAATCCCATAACACTAATAAAGAGGTGTTTGAAATTCCAAGAGCAAGAAGATCAAAATTGACATCTAGAAAAGGAAGAGTTGACCAGGGTATAGTTTAATGACTGTGTGGTTGCAAGTCAGCTCTAATGTATGAGGATTACATACGGTTGCTGAGTGTGACATACCATGACTGTGGATCTTGTAGTAGCAGCAGCATCAGTGTTAGCAGTTGAGCCGGTGTGAGTTGTGTACAGTATATATAAAAAGATTAGCTCTTTCCCCCTTTGTTCCTAATCAACATGGTTTCGTGAAGTTTGCTGTATCATTTGTTCTAATTGGGAATAAAGAAACACCAAAATGGTCAGTTGTGAATATCAACAGAGTTGTTTCTTTGTAGACATTATATGAAGCATCCGTAACGATTCAAAGAAATTGCTTTTACCATGCAAATTAGTACTTGGAAGAGGTCTAAGTTGAAATTGGTTCTTTTAGTGTGCTAATTGAAACACTGCATGTTGCATCATACGGCACAGTGTCATTGAAATCAATTCCTGCAGTAAATCGAAGGCAGATCATCATTTTGTTGTCCTCATGACTGAATCTATAAAATGTGTTGGTCTAGTTTTAATGGCGACAATCTGGGACTCATCTGCGTGCTGGTGCCATGTTTCTTTTTTTTTGGGAATGCCCACCAAATTAAGTGTCACTGAGGTAGTGTGATCACCCTAGCCTTCCTGGGACCAAGGATCACCCAGGGCAGAAATCCAGCCTGCTGAGATCCGTCAACCAATCATGAGCTGGCAGCCTGTTGAACAGTATCTTCGGGGAGTCATTGGCTGTTGCTGGTATAACACCCACCCAAACTCTAGCAGTTAGAATCAAAGAATCCCTACAGTGCAGAAAGAGGCCATTTGGCCTGTTAAGTCTGCACAGACCCTCTAAAGACCAGTCACCCCACCCTATTGCCGTAATCCCACATTTATCATAGCTAGCCCCCACCTAACCTGCACATTCCTGGACAATATGGGCAATTTATCATGGTTAATCCACATAAACTGCACATCTTTTGGACTATGGGAGGAAACCAGAGCACCTTGAGGAAATCTGCACAGACACCGGGAGAACATGCAAACTCTACACAATCACCTAAGGTCAGAATTGAATCCAGGTCACTGGTACTGTGAGGCAGCAGTGCTAACCACTGAGCCATCGTGTCATTGGATCACAGGTTACTGGTAAGTGATAGAGTCACAGAGATGTACAGCATGGAAACTGACCCTTCGGTCCAATCCGTCCATGCCGACCACATATCCCAACCCAATCTAGTTCCAACTGCCAGCACCCTCCAAACGCTTCCGATTCATATACCCATCCAAATGCCTTTTAAATGTTGCAATTGTACCAGCCTCCACCACATCCTCTGGCAGCTCATTCCATACACATAGCACCATCTGCGTGAAGATGTTGCCTTTTAGGTCTCTTTTATATTTTTCCCCTCTCATCCTAAACCTATGCCCTCTAGTTCTGGACTCCCCGACCCCAGGGAAAAGACTTTGTCTATTTATCCTATCCATGCCCCTCATAATTTTGTAAATCTCTATAAGGTCACTCCTTAGCCTCCAACGCTCCAGGGAAAACAGCCCCAGTCTGTTCAGCCTCTCGTTATAGCTCGAATCCTCCAACCCTGGCAACATCCTTGTAAATCTTTTCTGAACCCTTTTAAGTTTCACAACATCTTTCCGATAGGAAGGTGACCAGAATTGCACACAATGTTCCAACAGTGGCCTAACCGATGACCTGTACAGCAGCAACATGTCCTCCCAACTCCTGTACTCAAAACTCTGACCAATAAAGAAAAGCATACCAAATGCCTTCACAATCCTATCTACCTGCAACTCCACTTTCAAGGAGCTGTGAACCTGTACTCCAAGGTCTCTTTGTTCATCAACACGCCCTAGGACCTTACCATTAAATGTATAAGTCCTGCTAAGATGTGCTTTCCCAAAATGCAGCATCTCGCATTTATGTGAACTAAACTCCTGCCACTTCTCAGCCCATTGGCCCATCTGGTCCAGATCCTGTTGTAACCTGAGGTAACCTTCTTCACTGTCCACCACACCTCCAATTTTGGTGTCATCTGCAAACTTACTAACCATATCTGTTATGCTGTACCTCTCATGCTGGCATCCAAATCATTTATATAAAGGACCAAAAGTAGAGGACCCAGCACCGATCCTTGTGGCACTCCAGTGGTCACAGGCCTCCAGTTTGAAAAACTACCGTCCCCCATCTCCCTCTGTCTTCTACCTTTGAGCCGGTTCTGTGTCCACATGGCTAGTTCTCCCTGTATTCCGTGAGATCTAACCTTGCTAACCAGTCTCCCATGGGGAACCTTGTCGAACGCCTTATTGAAGTCCATATAGATCACATCTACCGCTCTGCCCTCATCAATCCTCTTTGTTACTTCTTCAAAACACTCAAACAAGTTTGTGAGGCATGATTTCCCACGCACAAAGCCATGTTGACTATCCTTAATTAGTCCTTACCTTTCCAAATACATGTGCATCCTGTCCCTCAGGATTCCCTGCAACACCTTGCCCACCACTGACATCAGGCTCACTGGTCTATAGTTCCCTGGCTTGTCCTTACCACTCTTCTTAAACAGTGGCACCACGTTAGACAACCTCCAGTCTTCTGGCACCTCACCTGTGACTATTGATGATACAACTATATCAGCAAGAGGCCCAGCAATCACTTCTCTAGCTTCCCACAGAGTTCTAGGGTACACCTGATCAGGTCCTGGGGATTTATCCACCTTTATGCTTTTTAAGACATTCAGAACTTCTTCCTCTGTAATCTGGACATTTTGCAAGATGTCACCATCTATTTTCCTACATTCTATATCTTCCATATCCTTTTCCACAGTAAATACTGATGCAAATTACTCGTTTAGTACCTCCCCTTTCTGTGGTCCCAACAAAGGCCGCCTTGCTGATCTTTGAGGAGACGTATTCTCTCCCTAGTTATCCTTTTGTCCTTGATGTATTTGTAAAAACCCTTTGGATTCTCCTTAAGGTCTATTTGCCAAAGCTATCTCATGTCCCCTTTTTGCCTTCCCGATTTCCCTCTTAAGTATACTCCTATTTCCTTCTACGGATTCACTCGATCTATCCTGTCTATATCTGAAATATGCTTCTGTCTTTTTCTTAGCCAAACCCTCAATTTCTTTAGTCATCCAGCATTTCCTATACCTACCAGCCTTCCCTTTCACCCTGACAGGAATATACTTTCTCTGGATTCTTGATATCTCATTTCTGAAGGCTTCCCATTTTCCCGCCATCCCTTTACCTGTGAACATCTGCCCCCAATCAGCTTTTGAAAGTTCTTGCCTAATACCGTCAAAATTGGCCTTTCTCTAATTTTGAACTTCAACATATTGATCTGGTCTGTCCTTTTCCATTACTATTTTAAATCTAATAGAATTGTGGTCGCTAGCCCCAAAGTGTTTCCCCACTGACACCTGTCACCTGCCCTGCCTTATTTCCCAAGAGTAAGTCAAGTTTTGCATCTCCTCTAGTAGGTACATCCACATACTGAATCAGAAAATGTTCTTGTACACACTTAACAAATTCCTCTCCATCTAAACCCTTAACATTATGGCAGTCCCCATCTATGTTTGGAAAGTTAAAATCCCCTAACATAACCACCTTATTATTCTGATAGATAGCTGAAATCTCCTTACAAGTTTGTTTCTCAATTTCACTCTGACTATTAGGGGGCCTATAATACAATCCCAGTAAAGTGATCATCTCTTTCTTATTTCTCAGTTTCACCCAAATAACTTTCCTGGATGTATTTCCCTGGATTGTTGGCAGGGGGGCTGGTGTTGTGGGATGGTGACCACATGGGTGAAAGGGAGAGGGATCAGCAGCAAGAACAGGAGTTAGAATCTCATTCCTTTCTCTTGCCAGGCCCCTTGCCCATAGCTAAGGCCTCTCAATCTCGCAATATCTGTTCTATACCCTCTTAGAGGTGCAAAAGTGGGACCAATATTCTAATTACAGCCTATACTGTAAGTTGTATAAATTTAGTATTACCGTTTTAATTCATGTACTTCAAATAAAATCTAGGTTCTTTTTAACAGCTTTATCAATGTGTTTCTACTCTCCCTTGTTCCATCATCTCAAATGTGCCTCCTTTTCTATCTACCATGCTGCCTATTTGTCTTGTCATTTTATTCTGTCTTCTTTCCTCTTCCCTGCCCTAGGATATTTTTATTCGTGAACCTTCTACCTCCATTGTGCCACTTTTTATAATCAACAAAAACATTTGGAGTTCACTGTCCTCAAGTAAGTGCTGGGAAATGAGCAGAGGAAGTGCAATAGGCTCAGGAAGATGAGGGTACAGGAAACAGAGCAACAGAGAATTCAGGCCATGCCTGAATGAGGGAGATGGGGGATGGGTGCTTGCATAGAATTACAAAGAAATTACTATGTGGAAACAGACTATTTGCCCATCCAAACTTTGATAATTATCCTCACCAGCTGTAGTTTTAATCCACATAGCATCCTGTCCTTACAACTCCTTTCTTCAACCACCTATTTAATCACTTTTTGTTGATTTTCTCCATGCATCAATGGCATTCGAATTGTTAGCATGGTTCAGGAGTACTGAAAGAAAAGTGTAGTAAGAATATATTGTGTAACTACAGCTTGGAACTAACTACCGGGCATAATGCAATGGGCTTCTCAAAATATTCGAACTAATATTATTTTGAAAAAAAAACTTGCATTTTGCACAGGATCTTATCGTATCCTCAAGCCACTTCAAAGTGCTTACAACCATTGCATTCCTTTTGAAGTGCACCGTTGCTGTTTAGATGATTGCAGTCATGATTTGGAGATGCCGGTGTTGGACTGGGGTGTACAAAGTTTAAAAATCACACAACACCAGGTTATAGTCCAACAGGTTTAATTGGAAGCACACACTAGCTTTCGGAGCGACGCTCCTTCATCAGGTGATAGTGGAGGGCTCGATCGTAACACAGAATTTATAGCAAAAATTTACAGTGTGATGTAACTGAAATGATACATTGAAAAATTTATTGTCTGTTAAGCCTTTCATCTGTTAGAATACAGTGATAGTTTCACTTCTTTCATGTGTAAATCACAAAACCCTTTTTTTAAAAGTTGCATTCTCGGGTTAGCTGTTAACAATGATGATAGCTAGACAATATGTTGAAAGTGTTGGTCCCCTGTGTTCTCTGTCTATGCCATGATGTTTAGATTGATTCTAATGTAAAAAGTGAGATAACAGAGTTTTACATAAATTCATGTAGTTTTTGAGCTCAGAGTTCTCCATGAATGCATGCAGTTTTTGAGCAAAGTGCAATATAACTCTGCAAGTACAAATTCACCCCACAAAATATATGTGTGCATGTGGGTCTTTGTGTGTCTGTGTGTGTGTGTCTGTCTGGGGTGGGGGTTGTGAGTGTGAGAAAGTGTGTGTGTGTAGTGAGTGCAGAGTGTCTTAAGTCTGTGAGGGGGTGCATGTGAGAGTGTGGGAGTGCGTGTGTCTAGAAGGGTGTGTGTGGGTGTCTGTGTGTACCTGTGTCCATGTGTATATGAGAGTGTGTAGGAATATCTGTGTGTGTGTGTAGTGCAATGGTGGTCACCTGTAATGTGACATGAACCCAAGGTCCCGGTTGAGGCCCTCCCTATGGGTACCGAACTTATCTATCAGCCTCTGCTCGGCCACTTTTCTCTGCTGCCTGTCCCGAAATCCACCTTGGAGGATATTCACCCGAAGGTCTGAGGCTGAATGTCCTGGACCACTGAAGTGTTCCCCAAAGGGGAACACAGATGATCACAATTGAACTACACACACACAGATATTCCTACATACACACAGACACACACACACTCTCACATTCACATGGACACAGGTACACACAGACGCGCACACAGACACCCACACACACCCTTATAGACACACACACTCCCACACTCACACATGCACCCCCTCACAGACTTAAGACACTCTGCAGTCACCACACACACACACACACACACACACACACACACACACACACACACACACACACACACACACACAAAGACCCACATGCACACATATATTTTGTGTGGTGAATTTGTACTTGCAGAGTTACATTGTACTTTGCTCAAAAACTGCATGCATTCATGTAGAACTCTGAGCTCAAAAGCTGAATGAATTTATGTAAAACTCCGATGTCTAACTTTTTAGATTAGAATCAATCTAAACATCATGGCATAGACAGAGAACACAGGGGACCAACACCTTCAACATATTGCCTAGCTATCACCATTGTTAACAGCTAGCCTGAGAATGCAACTTTTTAAAAAAAGTTTTGTGATTTACACATGAAAGAAGTGAAACTATCACTGTATTCTAACAGATGAAAGGCTTAACAGACAATCAATTTTTCAATGTATAATTTCAGTTACATCACACTGCAAATGTTTGCTATAAATCCTGTGTTACGATCGAGCCCTCCACTATCACCTGATGAAGGAGCGTCGCTCCGAAAGCTAGTGTGCTTCCAATTAAACTTGTTGGACTATAATCTGTTGTTGTGTGATTTTTAACTTTAGACGATTGCAGTTAGCGATTTTCACAGAGTCATATTCCACAAATGGTAATTGAATGACTGGCCAAATAATCTGTTTTTACCAGAGTTGTTTGAAAGCTGAAAATTGGCTAGGAAGTTGGGATATCTCCTGGCTCTTCTTTGTACAGTCCAGTGCTAGGGGACACTTTATGTCCACCTGAGTAGGCAGACAGGTTCTCAGTTTAAGATTTCATCTGCAAGGCAGCAACCTGTCCTGAGCAACACTCTTAGCATTGCACTGGAGTTTCTGCCTAAATTACATGTCGAAGTCTGTAATTGGCATTTGACTTTTTAATGGCAAATTTCTTCCTCTTACATAAACAGATTACTTACATTGTATGATTTTTCGATGGACATCTACAATTTTCACTAACTGGTTCTTGATATTTTGGGGTTATGGGTACCTTCTCTAAAACCTAACTGTAACAACTTGCTTTTAGATGTACCCTCTTGTTAGTGGAACAGTTAATTGATTTGCTTATTTTAACTAAGGACTGGTCAGTTTTCAGTACATTTAATGTCATTTGCTTAATTTGAACAAGTGGATAAAGAGTTTTGCCTTTTATGTGGACTTTTCCGTTAAGAAGCTTCTCTCTGACTAACTGAAGAATGTCAGGTTGAAACCTTTTCCAATCATTACCTTTAGTCACTGGGATTTCTATCCAATCTTAATATGCAGTTTATCTGGTTATCTCCATACAAACTCTGAGAGCACCACAGCATGGTGGGATCTGGACTCTTGTAAAAAAATCTCCCATGTGGTTGTACTCTTGAGAGGAATGCTGAATAGAGATAACACGCATGCTGTGACAGATAAAGAAAGTAATTAAGTGCTCTCAAGCCACAAGTTTACAGCAGCTGATTCAAGTTAGTATTGACAGAAGCCAAAAAGGACAGAGTGATCACTCATTTGGTCTGTGAAGCCTCCCACAGTTGGTGGACAGCCTGGGAAACTTTGGAGGACTATCTAGAAAATAACTTTGTAAACAAAGATGAGTCTGTGGTTTCAGATGCAACAACTATTATTGCATCACATTTTTCAAGTCAAAATTTGTTCCCACGTTTTATAACACAATAAAGTGATACTTGACTGATACATGAATACCGTATCCTGTGTTTGTGATATAATCTTAATTTTAAGGTTTCATTGTAATTTCAGATGTTGACGTGAATGCAGTCAAGTCGTCTTAAAGAGGCTGTTATGTTCTTTTAGTTTTAGATGCTGTTCATTAGATTATTCTTGTGTTTTAGGACCCACTTCTGCAATTGAGGTACTTATTTCAAGGGATTTGGGTGCGGCAGCTCTGCAGCTGCCTGTGGCTAAGCTTTTTCACAAACTCACAGTTTACCTTGTTGATTTTTATCAACACATACCACTTCCTTTCTATGCGATAGGCCAGCTTTATGCCAATGTATTTTTTTAAAATCTCAGGATATGTATTTCATGAATGAGCAGTTTTCCATTCATTTGAGTTGCTTTATTCCACCAAAGTCTGGGCAGCAAGTTTTATTCTAGCTGTTAGATCTAGCTGGCTTCAGTTTGTTTCCTTGAGTTGGCAAAGGCATAGTGTTGAGTTCTTCCCTTACATGAGACAGAACCTCATTCAAATTTAGTTACTTCCTCCATATTTATCTCCATGAATTGTTCTGAAGCAGCTGTTGCAAAAGTGGCATTTCATGGCCAGTTGTGATGGATTTCTTGAAAAGCTACTTTGTCTCAAGTCACTCTTTGTCTAAGGCAGACAGAAGATTGCTCAATGAAAGCTCCTGAACATGTCATGTGTAAACAAGTTTCACATCATTGGACATTTTAAAAGAGAGGATAAAATCAAATATTTTGGCTATTGTGAAGTAAGTTTAGAATAGTGATGCTGTTCCCATTTCTTATTTTTCTTCCAGTATTCATAAACATGATGATTGCTGGGAATTGGGTTGGTACTGGGGCAATACGGTTTCAGCTTTTGTTTATGCATTCAAATATAGCCTAAACTAATGGCACAGAAATTTACTGTCCTGCTGGCTGCTAGGATCTGTGTCAAATGAGTTTCGTAGCTTCACTAGTCTCTAGTGTGAGAGTATGGCCTTATGGTAATGTAACTTAATACATCACGCCTCAGGCTACTCTCTGTGTGGAGTTTGCACATTCTCCCCGTGTCTGCGTGGGTTTCCTCTGGGTGCTCCGGTTTCCTCCCACACTCCAAATATGTGCAGGTCAGGTGAATTGGCCATGCTAAATTGCCCGTAGTGTTAGGTAAGGGGTAGATGTAGGGATATGGGTGGGTTGCGCTTCGGCGGGGTGGTGTGGACTTGTTGAGCCGAAGGGCCTGTTTCCACACTGTAAGTAATCTAATCTAATCTAATCATTGTGAAGAGAGGCCTGAGTATTGTCTGTGTGATGATTGGAAGTTTGCACTGTTCCAGTGCCTTTCAAGTTGGTACGGCAAGACATTGGGAGAGTTTAGAGGGAGGTTTACACTACATCTGGCTATGCTGTGCATAGCCAGGGAATGGTTGCAGATGCGTGAAATGGAATGTGTTTATTCCTCAAAGATCATATCTCTGAAAAACAGTTATACCAGAAATAATGATCTCTCTTCTTCCTGAAGATGCTGACTTACCCAAATCATGTTTTCAGCATATTTGTTTTTCTTAAGAAAAGCCTTCGGTTTGAGTTTAAATTTTAAATACAATAACTCTGCATCTTTACAGTGGGATATGAACAAATGAATAGGAATGTATTCATTCAAAATGATTATCCACTATTTAAGAAATGCCCCGATTATGTATGAGAGGTTCTCATAATTCAGAAAAAAGTACCTGCCATGAAAAGACTGAAGAAAATATGCCAAATATTAATAAAAGTCAAATTAACACAATATTTAAATGCAAAATTTCATTGTGATTTACATCTTTCAAGCCTGACCTTTATGTGACCTCCTTCATAACATATTGTTGCAACCAATGATAGCTATGTTCAAAGTGGTGTTTGCCTACATTTTAGAGTTAAATATTAATGAGTGGAACCCAGGCATTTATAGCTCAGGAACCTTACAGCTGTTGATTCCATTTTAAAATTTGACTCAGTGAATACATTAATCAACCTAATTTGCTGATTTCTTGTTGTGCTTTTGGATTGTTCAATCGTTGTTAACCTATTACAGGAAATAGCAGATGAAAGCTTGAAAATTGCTGAGTTTGCGAGGTTTTTATCTAATTGCAACCCCTTCTCTATCCAACCATCCAGAGGACATTGATTTTTCTAAGGTATGATTTTACAGGTATAGGTAACCTGATCCAGGTGTCATTCTTCATCCCTAAAACTAGATTTGCCAGACCACCTCTGAAAAAAGGTCCCCAAAGATTGCAACCTTCACTTAAAGAGGCAGACACATAATTGAGTCAGACCCGGCATTCACAGTGTATACAATCACGTTGACAGCTGAGTGCTGAGGTGGGCACATTAGAATGCCCTCCTCCATTCTCTGGGACTTTTCTTCCAGTTGTGTTAAACATGCACGCACGCTCCCACACATACACACACACACATACTTCCTTGCCACCATCCATACCAATTCATAAATCCTGTCTCTCATACCAATTCATACTATTGTGCCCTTATACCCTTCATGGCAATTCATTCCACAGCCACCCACCTCATCGTCCTTTTATACCCTGTGCCAAGTCTTGGAACTCATCCAGTATCCATTCTGGTAGGTCTGAGGAGCTATGTGGTGATAAGATAAATTAATGTTCTAAATCATCTAGTTAATACATCTCTCACTTCACAGATTGATAGTAAGATAATTAATGAACATTCAAAACTGTTTTAAGATATCAAGTGCACAATGTCTTAAAATTCAGTTCAAACCTTACATCAAAAAATAACTTGACCTCATCTTTGCCAACTTGCCTGCTGCAAATACATCTGTTCATGACTGTGTATCAGTAGGAATGACTACCGCTCAGTCCTTGTCGAGATAACGATTGCCTTCATGGTGATGATATCCTTCCTTCTGTTGTGTCACACTACAACTGTACTTAACATTTAGATTGGATCTAGAATAATATAGAAAGGTTTAGAATGGGCCTAACAATTCAAAATTGGATATCCATAAGGTGTTGTGACCAATAGCAGCAGAACAATGCTCAACCACACTCTCCAACCTCATGGCCGAATTTTATCATGACCATCAAGCTAGGGGATCAATGAAGAGTGTAGCAGGCTATGCCAGGAGCAGAAGGCACCATCACCAACCGTACAACGTGGGTGGCAAACAGCAGGAGCAAGAAGAGATGGGCAGAACTAAGTGATTCTGCAATGAATGGATCAAAGCTAAGCTCTTTTGTACTGCCACATTCGGTTCACGATTGGTGGTGAACAATTAAACAATTCACTACAGGAAGACGCTATATAAATATTCCCATCCACAATGATGGGCGAGCCTAAGATAAAAGTGTAAAAGACCAGGACAAAGGATTTGCATTCATATTTAGCCAGAAGTGCCAATGAATGATCCATCTTGGCTTCTTCCAGATGTTCCCAACAACACAGATGCTATTCTATAGCCAATTTGATTTATTCCATTTCAAGAAATGGCTGCAGGCAATTGTATTGAAAACTTGTGGTTCAGACATTGCCATCCCAGCTAAACTATTCCAGTATAGCTACAGCACTTGCATCTACCTGACAATGTAGAAAATTGCCCAGGTTTGGTGCACAAAAAGGGCAAATTCAACCCAGCCAATTAGAGCCCCATCAGTGTACTCTTGATCATCAGTAAAGTGAAGGAAGGGATCATAAGCAGTGCTTTCAAGCTTAGTAAATAACCTGCTCATGAATGCTCAGTTTGGCTCCCACCAGGGCCACTCAGCTCTTAATCTCATTACAGCCTTGGTACAAATATGGACAAAGGAGCTGAATTCCAGAGGTGATGTGAGAGGAATTGGGTGAGATTCTTAATGAGTACATTCCATGGGTACTCACTAAAGAGAGGGACGTTAAGGTTAGGGAAAGGTTTGTAAATAGTTTCAGGCAGGTCAACATAACTAAGGAGAAAATGTTGGGTGTCTTGAAACATATTAAGGTAGACAAGTCCCCAGGCCAGATTGGATCTATCCCAGGGTATTGTAGGAGGCAAGGGAGGCAAGCGCTCGGGCCTTAACAGGTCCTTTGCCAGTGAGTCTGATATCAGGAGTGGGGAAGCTTCTGGATACTGAGAGACAGGATTTATTCACATTTGGAAGCGAATGGACTTGTTAGTAATGGGCAGCATAAGTTTGTGTGGGGAATGTCTTGCCTCATTGAGTTTTTTGAGGAGGTGACAAGAATGATTCATGAGAGAAGGGCAGTGAATGGTGTCTACATGGACTTCTGTAAGGCATTTGATAAATTATCTCATGGCAAGCTGGTACAAAAGATGGAGTCTCACAGGATCTGGGGTCAGCTGGCTCGATGGATACAAACCTGACTTGGTTATAGATGACAGAGAGTAACGGTGGAAGGATGCTTTTCAGAATAGTGATCAGTAACTAGTGGTTCCGCAGGAACCAGTGCTGTGTTGTTTGTAAGGTATATGAGTAATCTGGAGGAAAATGTAGGTGATCTGATTTAGTAAATTTGTAAATGACACCAACATTGGAGTTGCAGATAGTGAGGATAATTGTCAAAAGATACAGTGGGATTTAAATAGATTGAAAATTTGGGCAGCAAAATGGCAGACGGAGTTTAATATGGACAAATGAGAGGTGATGTACTTTAGAACATCAAATTCAGATTTGAATTATACAATAAATGGCAGAACCCTTAGGAGCATTGACATAGCTGGATCTGGGAGTACAGGTCCACAGCTCCCTGAAAAGTGGCAACACAGATGGATATGGTGGTCAAGAAGGCATACAGCAGCTTACTTTCATTGGCCAGGGCATTGAATGTAAAAGTTGGTAAGTTATGTTACAGCTGTATAAAACTTTAGTTAAGCCACATTTGGAATATTGCCACATTACCAGAAGGAATTAAATGTTTTTGAGAGGTTGCAGAGAAGGTTTACCATGATGTTGTCTGGTCTGGAGTGTTTTAGGTGTGAGGAGAGGTTGGATAAGCTTGGATTGTTTTCACTGGAAAGACAGATACTGAGGGACGGCCTGATAGAGGTCTACAAATCTAAGAGGCATAGATTGGGTGGATAGTCAGATGCCTTTTTTCCAGGATTGATAGGTCAGTCACAAGAGGGCACAGATTCAAGGTGAGAGGGGGGAAGGTTTAGGGGAGAAGTGCAGGGAAAACTTTTCACACAGTGGGGGTGTCTGGAATGTTGATTAGGAGGTGCTGGTGTTGGGCTGGGGTGTACAAAGGTGTTCATCAGGCAGTTGTGGAGTATGAAGGAGCAGTGCTCTGAAAGCTAGTGCTTCCAAATAAACCTGTTGGACTATAATCTGGTGTTGTGGATGATTTTTTAGCTTTGTACTGCCCATGGAGGTTGTGGAAGCATGCCGGTAGCAATGTTTAAGGCGTATCTTGATAGACACTTGAATAGAAAGTGAACAGAGGGATAGAAACTATGTATGAGCAATAATTAGTGAGTCTAAATAAGAATTAGGAATTGGCGCAGGCTTGGTGGGCTGAAGGGCCTGTTCCTGTGCTGTATTGTATGGTTTATGTTGTGTAAGAGAGCCATAGGACTCAGAACAGACATTAAGTTAATTGAGGAGGACTCGGCAGGAGTCAGAGACTAAGTACAAATACAATAGTGCTGATTCTGTGATGTACTCCCTTCTGAAAGAGCTCAGAGTTGCTCCCAAGAGCATAGTCAACAAATCTTCACTGTGATAGCTGTACATAGTAGCTCTTTGTAAATATAGTGACATTCGTCATTTTTAATAATAGAAATATTGAAAAGAGAAAATATCAGTTCTGAACAGTTAATTTCACATCACCATTAAAAATAAAAAAGAACTGAATTTCCTTGCAATTCCTCTAATGTTTTGCATTCACAGGATTTCATTGTATTTTTCTAATACTCAAATATTGGTTTAAGATCACCATGTAATTCAGCTAATTATCAATTCAGAAAAGTTTAGTCATTGGTTAAACATTGGCATCATACTTATAGAGTCATAGAACATGAAGACAGGCCCTTTGGCCCAAAATGTCCATCCAAGCTAACCCCATTTCCCTGCACTTGGCCCATATCCTTCTAAACCTTTCCTATCCATGTATTTGTCCAAATGCCTTTTAAATGTTGTTAATGTACCCACCTCAACCACTTTCACTGGCAGCTCATTCCATATGCGTACCACCCTCTGGGTAAAATAATTGCTCTTCAGGTTCCCTTTTATTCTTTCCCCACTAACCTTAAACTGATGCCCTTGAGTCCTCGATTCTCAAACCCTGGGAAAAAGACTGAGTGCATTCATGCTATCCATGCCTCTAATGATCTTACACACTTCTATAAGGTCCCCCCTCAGTGTCCTACGCTCAAAAGAAAAACATCCTAGTTTGTCTAACTTCTCCCTGTAACTCAGACCCTTGAGTCCTGGCAACAGTCTTGTAATTTTCTTGTGCACTCTTTCCAGTTTAATAACATCCTTCCTATAGCAAGGTGACCAAAACTGAACACAGTACTCCAAGTGCGGCATCACGGTGTCCTGTACAACTGCAACATAACTGCCCAATTTCTGTACCTAGTGCCCTGACTGATGAAGGCTAGTGTGCCAAAAGCTGCCTTCATTGCTCTGTCGACCTGTGATTCCACTTTCAGAGAACCATTCACCTGAACTCCAAGGTCATTCTATTCCTTAAGGCCCTACCTGTACTCATAAAGCATTTGGCCTTCCTGATTATTGATCTTATTTCTTCCTGAGATATTTTGATGCTTTCCCTCCTCATTTCTAGTCACATCTCTGCATTTACTCTCAGTTGGTCAAAGTGAAAGGGGTCTAATAATGCTGGTATTGCTGTTACTTCACACTTGACTAAGTGAAGGAAAAGCCATGGGAGGAGTGTAAAATGACAATGCAAGTTTCTCAAATTCCCTGCTAAGCATTCTGCTGCTATTAAAAGGTACTCACTGGTGTAGCTGCAAAATGCTCCAGATAAATTCACTCACTGCTAATCCAATCTACCACTGAAACCCAGTGGTCCACAATTCGTGATCTTTCTTTCACTGCTTTTATAACAAAAGGAAAATCAGAACAAGTTATTCAATCAAGACGACTATAGTTTCCACATTGATCCAGCTCCTCATTGCTGTTCAGTTACTTCAAATGTATAGTTTGCATGTGAGGATTGATTTCAGATTGGGTTTGGCTGTGATACCCCTCACAGCGGAATAGTCCACTTCCTCCAAATAATGAGAATTTGATTTTCGATTGTGACTTCAAAGGGAGGCATATCCATCTGTGAGGGAGGTAAACACATCAGATGAATATTATGTTTTAGAATACTCTAATCCCTCCACGTGTGGTAGAATTTGAAAATATGATTTACCCGTAATACCAAATGTGCATTCTCAAAAGGTGATTGAAAACAAAAAAAACTGAATAAAATTCATTTCACATATCTATTTAGTACCAAATTCCTGCTCCTGTAGCTAGTTGAAATTTATCTTGATTTTACTGTGTTGAAAAACCATTTGATCTCTGCCTTTGAGAAAAAAAGGTAAAAATGGGATAAAGAATGAGAGGGTGGCTTTGGCAGAACAGAGCAGCAAAAAGAAGGAACTTCAGAGAAGACAGTAGGCAGCAGAGGTTCTGGATGTTAAAATTGGGGTTCAGCAATTTTACTATCAGTACTTGTGTAGAAAGTTTAAGATTCTGAGAATTAGATAGAGATTTGATTAATGTGGAATTGAGCTTTATATTTCAGGAAACATGGTAGGGAGTTTTTTTTCTAAGAAAACGTTGTTGTAATTAAAATTATTTAATCACATAGATTCTGCCAAAGGAACAGCCTCTTAATTTGTCATCAATGTTGTCATGACTGTTTATCAGATCAAATTATCAAAAGATAGGAGAAGTACATGCTGACACGTGTGTGAATGCACAAGATCTAGTTCATCTGTCATGAGGCTCTGAATTATGCTATTGTAGAAAAAGACAGTGTGAGTCAGTTCTTAAATACAAAGAGTAATGGATCCGATTCCGGGAATGCATGAAACCAGTGAATCAACTTAAATCTGCTATTGAAATCTAAGCCTGCGCATGCCAGTCAACACTGTTGGACTTCTCAGCCACAACTAAGTCACATTACCCAAACCCTGAGGCCATGTTAAACAATATGTCTTTTGAGTAGGTAATTATGTATATGCAGGAACAAAAGGCAATGAAAATAAAGTTTAAATTTTAAAATGTTGCCTTGATTTTTTTCCTCTCCCCACATCCTGCCATTGTTCATGTTGGAAATATATAAAAAGGTGGATCAGAAACCTTGATTGATGTGGTGTGCAAGAAACCAAAGCCATTATTATCCTCAATCCTGGATGATGATCTCAAACCATCCAGCATTTTAAAAAAATAGAATCACCTGCTTCTCTTACGTCAACTACTTTTGAGCCAAGATTGAAAAGGATGTTTATTCACCTTCATTTTGTGGACCTACTTGTTGATAAATCTAACAATTATGTTATTTGAGCAAATTATTACTGCTTCACATACTCTAAATATTTATGTATTATTTGTAGTCCCTTCTTATTTTGTAATTGTATATAACATATGGCAGAGATGTGTGGATTACTGAAAACAAAACCACTAAGTATTGGTGGGAATATAATTCATAGTCCAAGAATTAATGAATGAAAGGTTTAGTTCAAAATGTGTTTTTTTTAAAAAAGCAGCAAGTCTCATTGAGTGACTTTTAGTTTCTTAACTTTTTTCTGGTTTTACAATGTTATACATTTTGGAACGATATCAGATGATACATTGATTGTATTCCTCAGGAATCTTACTTTATCGAAAGCTGCTACATATTGATTGAAGTAGCATAGAGTAGCTTATTAGTGAATTTAACATTGTTATGAAGATGTGAGTGTACTGTACCTTTAAGAAAGTTAAAAGCTAGTGGAACTACCTGACAGCACCAAGTGTTCTCAACAAGATATAATGTAGCAGTTAGGGGAGCTGGTTGCCTGGAGACAAAAACAGATTTGAATTAAGCCAATCAGTTTAAATTATACCCCCAATATTATACCAAACTCCAATCCAGTTTGAATTTAGTATGTTGACAATCTTAAAAGCTAATGACACAATCTGATGTTTTGGGGGTATAAGAATGGGGAAAAATGAACAGTTAGGAGGAGAACTGCCAAACCACCAGCATGTAAAGACTGCCCGAAATATAGCTTTCTTAAAGGTACCTTTTATCAGAGATGGCAAAAGAAATTTCTGCATTTATAACCCCAAATGGGCTACTATCAGTTTAAAGTGATGCCCTTTGGAATGAAGAACGCACTTACCACATTGCAAAGACTCATGAACAGAGTTATGGCTGGGTTAGCAGACTCTGCAGTCCATTTGGATGTTGTAGTGATCTTTAGTAAGTCCTGGAAAGATCACATGATACAGTTGGCAGAGCTCTTTGAACGACCACGAAAAGCAAAACTGGTGATAAACTTAAATAAAACCGAATTTGCGAAAGCAGAGGTAACGTTCTTAGGGCATAGCATCGGTCATGGAAGGTTGACCCCCATGGAACGCAAAGACGAAGGCCATTGAGGCATTTCCACGACCAACCTGGAAGAAAGAGTACTGGATTCTTAGGACTCAACGGATTCTATCGGAAGTTTGTTCCAAACTTCAGCAGGGTAGAGGCACCGTTAACTGATTTGCTGAAAAAGAACACAAAGTTTCGGTGGACAGAACCATGCCAGGAGACCGTTTGAAATCGATATTAACCACCAAACCAGTTTTAGCTACACCAAACTTTTCAAAACCTTTTAAAGTCACCATCGATGCTAGTGACATTGCAGTTGGGGCTGTACTCCGGCAGAAAGATGAGGATGGGGTTGAACTGCCACTTGGTTACTTTTCGAAGAAGATCAACATCCACCAGAGGAAATACTCCACGATTGAGAAGGAACTAGAGTTTGGTACTGACCTCACAACATCTTAATGTGTATGTCACGAAAAATGTGTTGGAGATGGTTGTGTACACTGACCACAATCTTGATGTGCTTTAAATACAAGAATATGATACTATTTTATTGGCGTATTATGTTATAGACTTTTAATTTAAAAATCGTACATGTTGCAGGGTGTAAGAATGAAATCACAGTTGTGTTATCGCGGATGTAACTGATAGAGTTTAGATGAAACTGTATAACATTATTTAATATTTTATGTATGTACAGGTAAATGGGAAGAAGTTAAGGTGAACTTATATTAAAGTTACCTGTATGTTAGGGTAATGTGTTAAAAAAAAAGAAAAAAGTGAAGCTATCTTTTCATTATGATCATTTTTCTTAAGGGAGGGAAGGTGTTTTGAAGATGTGGGTGTACTGTAATTTTAAGAAGGTTAAAAGCTAGTAGCTACCTGACAGCACCAAGTGTTGTCACCAAGATAAAATATAGCATGTGGTCCTGCAGTTCAGGGAGCTGGTTGCCTGGAGACAAGAACAGATTCAAATTAGGCCAATCAGTTTAAATTATACCCCCCAAAAAAACCAAACTCCAATCCAATCTGAATTTAGTATACTGACAATCTTAAAAGCCAATGACACAATCCAATGCTCTGAGGGTATAAGACCGAGGAAAATTGAACAGTTCGGATGAGAACTGCCAAGCCACCAGCATGTAAAGACTGCTCAAAAAATAATTCTCTTAAAGGCACCTTTATTAATCAGTAACCTGTGAAGCAGAATCCCCAAGAAGAAAAAAAGACAGGAATACAGAGAAAACTGAAAGTGCCTGGTTTTGAGATAAGAAGCATTGTTTTGTATATCTTAATTGGGATTTTTATCAGACTAGTATTGTGGAGGAACAAGTTAAAAAAATAGGTTAAAGGAAGGAGTTGTTAATTAATTATTCTCTCATACTTTAAGAAATTTATTAATATTTACTTTAAATAATTCTTGACCTCTTGGATTTTCACAGATCACTGCGTGAGATAAATCTTTTCTGAATTGCTGGTTTAAATTAAGCAGGAGAGTTTACTCATGTCATAACATGAGGAGAGGTTAGTTTTTGAGCCTATAATAAAGCCATAGAATATCTCAAAGAATGCTTGGGGAGTAGTTTGTCTTTGTATGATTACCAAAGCAATTCAAATCAGGCTGTTTGCACCATCTTAATGAGAATTTAATGTGTATTTAATTTTTTTTTGTCCATATGTGTTAATCTATTTGTCTGTAAACAACATATCAATATTGTGATAATAAAGCTAATTCAATGTAATCCAATTGCAAAAAAAACCAACAGATGGAATTCAACAAGCATTGAAGTACAGGTGGGGTATGGACCAAAGAAGCAGATTAATTTTGGATCCAGACTCTGGAATGTTTCGATGGATCCATTAACATTCGGAGAGAGAGCAAGTTGACTTTATATTGAAAGAATTTTGACGGTTGCTTTATTTAGAAAATTGATTATTTTAATGTGCCATAGGTTGTCTCAGCTGTTGTTGTCAAAATATGAGCAGAGTTTTCAGAGCAGGTCGTTGGATGTGAATTGGCCTGAAACCTATTCAGTGAGATGGAAGTCCTTAATACAACAATTTCTTTATTCAGCTTTTAGTTGGACCATCAAACAGGTTGTGAAAAGCCTGAAGGAACAGTTATGTAGTTATAAAATAACTACAGTGTGAAAGAGCTATCTGCTTTACTGTGTGCTGTTTTCACATGTATATTAGTGACACTGGGTGTGGATGTTGACTTTGTGACTTACAATACAAATTCCAAAAGAAAATGAAACAATGTAAATTTCAGCCCAATTTTACAGGGCTAAGAGAAATGGATATGAAATGAAAATAAGTGAGTGAATCTGCATTCCGTGAGCTTACCAAATGGGAGGCTACTTTCTGCTGATGAGGTACAGGGTTAATTCAATTGTATAGATTTGCCTTTGTAGGAAATTGCACAAAGATTGTCAATTTTCAACTCATGGTCATTGAAGCAAGGCATTGCCTGCCTGACTTGGAATTAAGCTTGTCTCCTAAGTATTAGAATGAACATAGTCAGATCACAAGCGGTAAAAATGAGGTAGGAAAAATGCATTTTCTCACAGTAGTGTAATAAGTTTCATCTTGACAGATCATAATATTGAAGAGTTCAGTAGGTTACAGAATGACATGGTGGCTCAGTGGGTAGCACTGCTGCCTCACAGTGCCAGGGACTGGGTTCGATTTCAGCCTCTGGCAACTGTCTGTGTGGAGTTTGCAAGTTCTCCCTGTGTCTGCATGGGTTTCCTCCGGGTGCTCTGGTTTCTTCCCACAATCCAAAGACGTGCAGGTTAGGTGAGTTGGCCATGCTAAATTGCCTGTAGTGTTTAAGTATGTGTAGGTTAGGTGCATCAGTTGGGGTAAATGTAGTGTAATAGATTAGTGTAATGGGTCTGGGTGGGTTACCTTTGGAAGGTCGGTGTGGACTTGTTGGGCCGACAGGCCTGTTTCCATGCTGTAGGGATCCTATGATTTTACTTCCATAGAAATGCAGCTTTATCTGATTGTAGCATTTTAAAAAAAATTTCCGATTGGAAAATATTCCAATTTTTCAAATAATGCTGCAAAACGAGAATGGTTTCAGATTTTTTTAATCAGTCTAGAACTGAAGAGAGATGTAGCTTCTTTTTAATAAATAGATTAAAATTTGGTGGAATATTATCATTTATTTTGAAATGCTGACCAAGTCACCAATTATCATTTGACCTCACTTACCACCTTTTTTTTACTTAATTCACATTCTGTAAGTTAGAATTATGTAGAAGCCAAAAATACCCATTGCAGTGGCCTGTAGGTAACACAATGTCAATACAAGCATCAGGTGACTGTTTATTTTGGGATTACCTGATGAGTTCTGAAATGCACATTCAAGAGCCATGTTTTGAAAAATATGCTAAGAAATTCTCTTGTTTAATTGTTGGTAGCATGAAACAATTTCAAAACTGGACAAATTAAGCCCAAGACCCATGAATCCAAGTGTTGGCCATTTCTTGTTTTCAATACAAAAACAGAAAGCGCTGCAGAACTTAGCAGGTCTGGCAGCAGCTGTGCTGAGAAAATCTGAGTTGTCTTCAATGTTTGACTGAAGCACAGTTACTTATTCCTTGCTATCTGCTCTTTCCTCCTCTTAAATTTCCACTGGGAACCATTGAATAGTTTGTAGCTCGTGTAGCAGGTGCAATTTCCCCACTTGTTATTAATTGTCACAGTCCGAGAATAGAGTTTTATTAACGTTTACCAACATATTGTACTATATCATCTCTGTAGCTGCTCTAACCTCTGGGGTGGTCAGTAGAGTGCTGAAAAGTTACTATTCATCCTCAACAAGTCATGCTCGGTTACTGAATGGCAAATATCTCTAAATGAGCAGAGTCGAGTTGAGTTCTGATTCCATGTTCTCCAGAAATGGGGGAACATGGAATTTGAGCTCCTTTGTCTATATTTCATCTTTTCTGTTGGGTGAAGATATCTACTTAAAAATCACTAAGATTCTTGGGTAAAATTACGTTGTTTGGTCTCAATTCCCACTGTCACGTTCCAGTAATTTGAAGATTGCTGTGCAAGATGGTTTTCACACAGGAACACGAACTGATGCAAGTGCCTTCTTCTTAACCAAAAGGTGCAGCTATATTACACACGCTATGCCAACTAGAATTCTGTTTTTAAAAAGTGGTTAGTGTTCAGACTAATTTAGAAATGCAGCTTGTCAAAGACAGGACTTTGTTGTTTTATTACATACAAGCTATGCAGAAAAAAAATTGACTGCACCCTTAAAAACCATTTTTCATTATACAAGGATATTTATACTGTAAAGTGTTTTTTGAAATTGCTTAGTTGCTGTCAAAATTTCAGAACACCATTAACTTTCGCATTTGGCTCAGTAGACATAAACAATAATGAAAGAAGAACTGTAAGCTAAGCCATTATTATTAGCAATATTGGAAGTTTTGCATCAGCTCCTCAGCATGTGATTTAATGAATGAATAGTTCTGAAACTAGCACAGCTGTTATATTGCAGTAGTCAAAGTGTAACTGCCCTTGTGTTTTCATCTTACACAGCAATAAATTTCCTTTATGTGGTCTCACCTACTACTTAAACTTCTGACTGCTGCAGTTTAACAGATACACTGGTACTGAAGCTGATATAATTGACAAAACCTGTTCAAGTATTATGAGTAAATATTATATTCAACTCAATCATTAATAACTCTGTTTCTCTCCTCACTCTGCTGAACATGTCCAGCACTTCCTGATTTAATTTCAATTTGCCAGCATCTGCAATATTTTACTTGCATTTTATTACGTATTCAAATGCATCTGGCTTTCTTATATGGATTCTAAAATGTGAATGTAAGATTTCCAAATGTAAATGTTCAGATTGTAGGCCAAACTGGAAAGATTTAATCCTCTAAACAGGAATTAGTTAAAACCTTTAATTTGCTTGCCCCATTAGGATCATTGTCAGCAGCGACCATCATATAATTAGCCACAAATTCTTCAGAACTTTTTCATACAATGTTTATTGCATTTTAATTGTTGTCTTCTGAACTAGTAGATTGAATGTGGTATTGTTTTTGGGTAATTCATAGCCTGAAATGTGCCTTGTGATATTTACTGCTTTGGAAATCAATCAATGTTGAATTGATATTGAAGTGTTTGCATAAACCGCAAGACAAATGCATTGAATTTGAAGTGATATCTTTTGGGAAAACTTTACTAATGCAACTTGCACCTTTGGATTATGTGCATCAGCTTGAAGGATATTTTTGAATGATTTTGGTGTCATTTTTATTTGTTGATGATTTTTTTACTACTCGCCCACTGTAATAATTATATTTGTATGGGTAGGTTTGGCAGTTGGAGTCAGGGCGTGGAACAGTTGGGAAGAATTGAGTGAGATTCAAAGCTGGGAATTGGAACATTTGGGGGAGTAATCAGTTTTGACTGCTGCTTTTCTCATGAAATATTAGGTTCAAAGTTGAAGCTGAAGTGAATTTAAAAAGAAAGTCTGGCATTTATACATGACTTTCACAACTAACCAACACCTCAAAGCACTTGACAGGAGTAGCCATAGTTGCAATGTAGGAATCCATAGATTCTGATCATATTAAGAAATTGGTTCCAACTAGTGAACAATGGCAGGCGATTACGTGCCTAAGGATGAGCAATATTTTGTATTTGGATATTTACCACGGACAATGAAGTTTGTGGGAGACAAACATCTTGCATTTGATTTGAACTCAGTTTGGACTCTTATTCAAGGAATGCAGGTGGCAGAGTAATGGGTACTTACTGCTTTGTTTGCGGTGTAATCTACAAGCTGACCCCAAACGTTTCACTGAGAAAAAACAAAGCTGACAAGCTGTGAAAAGGACTGATGGCTGGAGTAAGAATCTGGGAAGGAATGGGGTCCACATTAGTTTCCTATTCTGATCTTTGTTTTGAATGCCATCACTGCTGACGAATGAGTTAATGACACTACACTGCTAATTGGTGTAAAATAAGTTGGTTAATTTAAGTTGTGTTTTCAATGGAAGGCCAAAGGAAATCCTGTTTGCTGAAGAGTGCTTCAGTAGCTCATGTTGGGTAGAAGTTACAATAATGTTATGCAAGCTAGATGTAATGTTTGGAGATTTTGTCAGAAAATTTGTTTCAAAATTTCTGATGACACAGATTGGTGTTATAATTGTGAGTGAACATTTTACTGCACTGCAAAAATATGGATGCGTGTATTTTAAAACTTTATTCTGTTTAATAATTTACAATTATTAATCATTCATAATTTTCAAAACATAATTTACATCTCATCAATTTACTCTGTGACAATGGTTTTTAGTTTGTGAATCTAATGTTAGAATGATTGTACTGAGTTTATTGCAAGTGTTCGACTAGTTAAACAATAACTTAAGGGTTGTCTCACTTATTTTAGCAAGTCTTACCCTTTATATCCTGAGTTGGTGCTTGATGTAGAACTGCATGATTAATGCCTTCCAATACTCATTCGCTGATGCCAAAGACAGGGATATTCCTGTTCTTATCTACGGAATTCTGTGTTTTCTTGCTGCATACAATTTTAACAACAATAAGCTGCACCAACAGCAAGCAAGTGGCTAGCAGAGATCTTGGCCTAAATTGCTGCTACAAAACAGGGTAGCTTGAGTTAGAAATTTCCCAGATCAATGTACCTGGTCATAAAGAAATACTGCTTGAATGTCACAATTTTTTGCTCTCTGGGTGGTGTTTGGGTTGGAATTGGGCCTGCTCCTTAGAAGCACATTGTAAGTGGTTGTAGGAGTTGCTGAGCACTGAGGTAGGCTTGTTCTAAAGTTCACCCCTGTACTTTTGGGATTTTGTCCCAGTTATAGTATAATCTCTTAGGCCTTGTAATTCTCTCTCATCCCACCCACACCCAATCCCTTGGCTCTTTAAACCGCTGTGCTAAGTCATGACCCTTCACATGTCACCCTGGGATGACTTGCAGATGAAGTAACGTTCCAAACTTGATTCACCATATTAAGAAAAGCCTATTCCAATCTTTTAAATCTCAAGTGGCTAAACTCTTATTGGGAAAAATAGTCTATTCTGGCCTTAAATTGAGGATGGTTAATCCTTTAATAGCGTCTATAAGCAATCAATCAAACAATGAACCCAGAACTCCAGTGCTAAGGTAATTAATGTTCACGTCATCAAGATGATGGCAGAGTAGGGGTCCTGGGCTGGAGCTCAACTGTTCCAGTAGGTTTTCTTTTATTTTCCTTTACTTACTTACTTACATATATAGAACATAGAACGGTACAGCACAGTACAGACCTTTCGGCCCTCTATGTTGCCCCAATCTGTGAAATTTATTTGATTTCCATCTAACCTACACCATTCCATTATCATCCATGTGTATGTCCAATGCTCATTTAACTTCCCTTAACGTCGGCGAGTCTACTACTGTTGCCGGCAGGCCATTCCATGCCCCTACTACTCTGAGTAGAGAAACTACCCCTAATATCTGTCGTAAATCTATCACCCCTCAATTTAAAGCTATGTCCCCTTGTGTTAGCCTTCACCATCCAAGGACAAAGGCTCTCACTGTACACCCTATCTAACTCTCTGATTATCTTAAGTCACCTCTCAACCTTCTTCTCTCCAATGAAAACAGCCTTAGTTCCCTCAGCCTTTGCTCACAAGACCTTCCTTCCCTACCAGGCAACGTCCTAGTAAATCTTCTCTGAACCCTTTCCAAAGCTTTCCCATCCTTCCTATACTGCAGTGACCAGAACAGCGCGCAATACTTCAGGTGCGGCCGCATCAGTGTCTTGTACAGCTGAAGCATGACCTCGTGGCTCCCAAACTCAATCCCCCTATCACTAACCATCAACACACCATTTTTGTTCTTAACAATCCTATCAATCTGGGTGGCAATTTTCAGGGATTTATGCACCAGGACACTGAGATCTCTCTGTTCATCTACACTGCCAAGAATTTTACCTAGTACTTTGCAGTCCTTTTACTTCTTCTGAAGTGAACTGCCTTACACTTTTCCGCATTAAACTCCATATCCCACTTCTCAGCCCAGCTCTGCATCTTATCTATGTCCCTCTGTAACCCACAACATCCTTTGGCACTAACCACAGCTCTGCCTACCTTAGTGTCATTCGTAAATTTACTAACCCATCCTTCTACACCCACAGCCAGATCATTTATAAAAACAGCAGTGGACCCAAAACAGATCCTTGTGGCACACCACTGGTAACTGAGCTTCAGGATGGACATTTCCCATCAACCAACATCTTCTTTCTGCTAGCCAATTTCTAATTCAAATCACTAAACACCTTCAATTCCGAAACTTCGTATTTTGTACGACCTGCAGTAGCTGTTCCTTGAATAAGCTCCACATTTCAAGTGTGTCCATCCGTGTAGAACCTTATCAAATACCTTACTGAAGTCCATACACACCACATCAACCGCTTTACCTTCATCCACCTGTTTGTCACCTTCTCAAAGAACTCAATAGGTTAGTGAGGCACGACCTACCCTTCACAAAACTGTATTGACTATCCCTAATCAAGTTATTCCATTCCAGATGATTATAAATCCTATCTCTTATAACCTTTTCTAACACCTTACCCACGACCGATGTCCGGCTCAGTGGCCTTAATTATCAGGGCTATCCCAACTCCCCTTCTTAAACGAGGGAACAACATTTGCTATCCTCCAGTTTTCTAGCACTACTCCTGTCGACAATGATGATGACATAAACAGCGAAGCCAAAGGCTCTGTAATCTCCTCCCTGGCTTCCCAGAGAAACTGAGGATAAATCCCATCCAGCCCAGGATCTATTTTCAGATCTTCCAAACTTGATAAAGCTTCCTCTATGTCAGCCTCAATCCCATCTAATTTTGTAGCTTGTATCTCCATATTCTCAGTAACATTGCCCTTTTTCAATGTGAATATTGACAAAAAGTATTAATTAAGTGCTTCCCTATGTACTCGTGAGAATGTGTGTAGGATACAAGCGGGCAGTGAAAGAGTTAAATTCTGAGTTTTGTGAAACAAGTTGTTCAGCTGAGCATGACTCAGATCAGATAAGAACTTAAAGTTAACAATGGGGTGCTTCAGGCAAGGGTAATGGGTTAACAAGGTGGAAAACATTCATTTTCTAGAGCCATTTAACAATATTAGAAGCATTCAGTATGTGAGGTCAGTTTAATAAGGTGAAAAGTATTCATTACGTGAAGCCAGTTATTCTTTGTGTAACAGCAGATGGCTTAATGTTTACTATTGACACTTGCTGATTGTAATGGTCACCCAATCAATATGTATGTTGCCTTATCTGGATGTTCCTTCCTGTAAAATGACAATATATTTCATTGAGAAATTACTGTTCCATGTCTCTGTGCACATGGGCGATCATTCTCTCTCCCTCCAGGACTCGGAATAAAGATGAAGGAGGTAAAACTATAATATGTGTCTCTGTGTTTTGCTTCGACTGAGGGGGGGAAACACTCAGATTCCACACACAACTTTCCACTACTATCTTTGATTGGCCCTAATCTTACTCTAGTCATTTCTTTTATTCCTGATATACCTATAAAAGGCCATAGGGTTTCCTGGATCCTATCCGCCAATAACTTCTCATGTCCTCTTCTGGCTCTTCTTAGCCCTCTCTTTAGATCTTTTCTGGCTAACATAACTCTCAAGCCTTCACGCTCATCCTCACATAAGCCTTCTTCCTCCTCTTGACAAGAGCTTCAACTTCTTTAGTAAACCATGGCTCCTTCTCTTGACAACTACCTCTCTGCCTGATAGGTATGTACTTATCAGGGACCTGCAGTAGCTGTTCCACATTTCAAGTGTGTCCATCCCCTGCAGTTCCTTCCGCATCCTGTGTATCCTATATCTTGCCTAATTGTACCATAATTGCTTTTTCCCCAGTTATACCTCTTTCCTTGCGGTATATACCTATCCCTGCCCTTTGCTATTGTAAATATAACCAAATTATGGTCACTATTGCCAACGTGCTCACCTACTTCCAAATCCAACATCTGGCCGGGTTCATTACCCAGTACCAAATCCAAAATGGCATCTCCCCTTTTTGGCCTGTCTACATACTGTGTCAGAAAACCCTCCTGCATACATTGAACAAAAACTGACCCATCTAAACTACTTGAACTATACTATTCCCAGTCAATATTGGGGAAGTTAAAGTCCCCCATAACAAGTATCCTGTTACTCTCGCTGCTATTGAGAATCATCTTTGATAACAAGAATCCAGGGAAAGTATATTCCTGTCAGGGTGAAAGGGAAGGCTGGTAGGTATAGGGAATGCTGGATGACGAAAGAAATTGAGGGTTTGGTTAAGAAAAAGAAGGAAGCATATGTCAGGTATAGATAGGATAGATCGAGTGAATCCTTAGAAGAGTATAAAGAAAGTAGGAGCATACTTAAGAGAGAAATCAGGAGAACAAAATGGGGACATGAAATAGCTTTGGCAACTAGAGCTTAAGAAGAATCCAAAGGGTTTTTACAAATATATTAAGGACAAAAGGGTAACGAGGGAGAGAATAGGGCCCCTCAAAGATCAGCAAGGTGGCCTTTGTGTGGAGCCACAGAAAATGGGGGAGGTACTAAATGAGTAATTTGCATCAGTATTTACTGTGGAAAAGGATATGGAAGATATAGACTGTAGGGAAATAGATGGTGACATCTTGCAAAATGTCCAGATTACAGAGGAGGAAGTGCTGGATGTCTTGAAATGGGTAAAGGTGGATAAATCCCCAGGACCTGATCAGGTGTACCCGCGAACTCTGTGGGAAGCTAGAGAAGCGATTGCTGGGCCTCTTGCTGAGATATTTGTATCATCGATAGTCACAGGTAAGGTGGCGGAAGACTGGAGGTTGGCAAACGTGGTGCCACTATTTAAGAAGGGCGGTAAAGACAAGCCAGGGAACTATAGACCAGTGAGCCTGACCTCGGTGGTGGGCAAGTTGTTGGAGGGAATCCTGAGGGACAGGATGTACATGTATTTGGAAAGGTAAGGACAGATAGGGATAGTCAACATGGCTTTGTGCATGGGAAACATGTCTCACAAACTTGATTGAGTTTTTTGAAGAAGTAACAAAGAAGATTGATGAGGGCAGAGCGGTAGATGTGATCTATATGGACTTCAATAAGGCATTCGACAAGGTTCCCCATGGGAGACTGATTAGCAAGGTTAGATCTCATGGAATACAGGGAGAACTAGCCATTTGGATATAGAACTGGCTCAAAGGTAGAAGACAGAGGGTGGTGGTGGAGTGTTGTTTTTCATACTGGAGGCCTGTGACCAGTGGAGTGCCACAAGGATCGGTGCTGGGCCCTCTACTTTTTGTCATTTACATAAATGATTTGGATGCGAGCATAAGAGGTACAGTTAATAAGTTTGCAGATGACACCAAAATTGGAGGTGTAGTGGACAGCAAAGAGAGTTACCTCATATTACAGCAAGATCTGGACCAGATGGACCAATGGGCTGAGAAGTGGCAGATGGAATTTAATTCAGATAAGTGTGAGGTGCTGCATTTTGGGAAAGCAAATCTTAGCAGGACTTATACACTTAATGGTAAGGTCCTAGGGAGTGTTGCTGAACAAAGAGACCTTGGAGTGCAGGTTCACAGCTCCTTGAAAGTGGAGTCGCAGGTAGATAGGATAGTGAAGAAGGCATTTGGTATGCTTTCCTTTATTGCTCAGAGTATTGAGTACAGGAGTTGGGAGGTCATGTTGCAGCTGTACAGGTCATTGGTTAGGCCGCAGTTGGAATATTTCATGCAATTTTGGTCTCCTTCCTATCAGAAAGATGTTGTGAAACTTGAAAGGGTTCAGAAAAGATTTACAAGGATGTTGCCAGGAGAGGCTGAACAGAGTGGGGCTATTTTCCCTGGGGCTGAGGTTTACAAAATTATGAGGGGCATGGATAGGATAAATAGACAAAGTCTTTTCCCTGGGGTTGGGGAGTCCAGAACTAGAGGACATAGGTTTAGGGTTAGAGGGGAAGGATATAAAAGAGACCTAAGGGGTAACCTTTTCACGCAGAGGGTGGTAAGTGTATGGAATGAGCTGCCAGAGGATGTTGTGGAGGCTGGTACAATTGCAACATTTAAGAGGCACTTGGATGGGTCTATGAATAGGAAGGGTTTGGAGGGATATGGGCTGGGTGCTGGCAGGTGGGGCTAGATTGAGTTGGGATATCTGGTCAGCATGGACTGGTTGAACTGAAGGGTATGTTTCCCTGCTGTACATCTCTATGACTCTATCCTTTACTCTACATCCCTTGGTCAATTCGGAGGCCTATAGAAAACTCCCAATAGGGTGACCTCTCCTTTCCATTTTTAACCTCCACTCAAACATTATGTCAGCTGCTGTAATACTACCCTTGATTATCAATGCCACAAGCTCCTCTTCCCCCCCCCCCCCCCCCCCGCCCCTAACTCACTCCATCTTGCCATCATCTCTGTTCTTGCTGAAACATCTGGAATCTGCAATAACCATTCCTGTCCCTCCTCCAGCCATGTCTCTGAAATGGCCACAGCATCGAAATCCCAGGTACCAACCCATGCTGCAACTTCACCCACTTTATTCCAGATGCTGCTGGCATTGACGTACACACATTTCAAAGCAACATTCTGATTGCCGGTGCCCTCTCGCGACCTTGTAAATCTATCCCTGACTACCCTCAACCTCCTATACACTGGAAGTACAATTCACATTCCCATCCCTGCTGTATTAGTTTAACCCTCAACCCCCACCCCCACCCCGGCATGAAGAGCTTTTTTGTATCCGTCTGGTTCAGGTGAAGACCATCCTGTTTGTGGAAGTCCCACCTTCCTCTGAAATAGCTCCAATTATCCAAGGATCCAAAACCCTCCCTCCTGCGCCATCCCTGTAGCCACGTGTTCAGCTCCGTGCTCTCCCTGTAGCTCACTTCACTAGCACGTGGCATGGGCAACAAACCAAAGATAACTATTCTAGCTTGTTTGAGCTCCTCATTCCTGATGAAGGGCTTGTGCCTGAAACGCCAAGTCTCCTGGCCCTCGGATGCTGCCTGACCTGCTGTGCTTTTCCAACACCACATTCTTGACTCTGATCTCTAGCATCTGCAGTCCTCACTTTCTAATTACTTACTTACGTCCTTTTATTCAGTATTGGTGGTGGCGAGAAATCTCAGTGTGGACTCATGAGCCCAGCATGGAGCTCAATGTGGCAGCGAGTGAGCCTCTATTTACTTTTCATGGACAAGCGCTGGACCTGACATTGGAATTGGCAGCTGCTCTATTGGCGGAGGCGACATTGGCGAGGTAGACCCAGGGGCGATAGATGGCGCCTGAAGGTTGGTGATTTTGTTGGTTGAGTCTGGCATGGTAGCGGCAAAGTGGTGGTGAGAGGGCATCACAGCGATATCATAGAGGTGGGCCCAGCAGCGGGAGATGGGACTCTGACATTCGTGGGTCCAGTGCAGGTGGGCAAAGGAGAGTCAGTCCAGCAGCGAGGTGATAGAGGAGGGATGGTGGCACAGGCATAGCTCATGATGGGCTCGCTCAGGACTGATGGACTTCCTTTAAATGAATTACTTTAAATGAAATCTTTCTATTTTTTTAATTCTTAAAACTATTCAAAATTGTACAAGATCTTGGTGACAGTGGAAAGGACTTTCACTGTATTTTACTTTTTTTAACTGTAAAATGCACAAGACAATAAAATCATAGATTATAAACTTTTGGAAGCTAGGTAAATCTTCAAAGAGTCCTTCGGGAAAATATCTTCAGGAAAATGAGTAACTATTGATACTACCAGTTTAAATCTCAAGGAAACTACAACTAAATTTTTTTTCTTCTGTTTTTCAAGGATGTCATGATGTGAAATTATAAATTTTATTTGTCCTTCAAGAGCAATTATGTTTACCCTTTTGATAGGTGAATTCTCACACTTAAGCTAAGGGAGTTGCAACAGCCAAATCAGGGGTTTGAACACAGCACTAAATTCAAAGGGCCCTGCTGAGTTAGGGTTTCCCTTATTTAAAGCATCCTGTCCTTCCAACCCCACTGGCAAAATGTGGATTTTTTGGGAACGTGGCTGTAAATTCTGCATTTGGGTCCCATCCTCCATTTTGGAAGCTCAGCGGAATTTATGTGACTACGAAAATCCGGGCTCCTGTATCAGTAAAAGCAACATTGTTTCCTTATATTGTTATCAAATTTCTTCAATTGTTAACAAAAATGCAAACTATTCACGAATCCCAAGCTACAGTCTGTTTCTTAATCCATTTTTCCAGGGTAAGGGCTGGGGGGAGCTGATGCTTTCAGTTAGTAAAGCACTTGTGCTTTGAACAGAATGTGCACCGCAAAACCAGTGTGCACCTGGATCTTTTTTGATGCCCTACCAGTTTGAGTCCCATGATGCTGACTCTTTGAAATGGAAAATTGGACCCTGAACAATTGTTCTTTATAAGATGTGAGAAAAGTTCCATAGTCTATACTCCAAAGCAATGCTTTGTAATTTAATTTGAATGAACTTGCCTGAGGATACTTAATATTTGCTAACAGCTCCCAATCTGAATCAATAGTTTCATTTTCCCTATACACACTATCAGCACACAGCTGACTTATTGCCAATGCGAAAAGAAAAGCTCTTGTTGGTGTGCTTTTCCTGACTTGGCTCACTAATGGCCTTGTCCCTGTCCAAGCAGTATATCGTTTTATAAATTGAACTGTAAACAGAGTTTAAAAACTTAATAGCCTCTTAAAATTACACAAAAATAAACACAGAATCAACCAGCTATTGTCTTTGTGTTTGGCAACAGAAGTTGTACTGATCTGTATGGATACCTGTTCAAGCATTTCTCAATTTGGGCATGTCAGCACTGATTATCTCACTGCTCCACATTCCTGACAATGTTAGCGCACTTCAGGAGAATAGCCTGAAGTGTTTTTGTTAGATTGATGAATGCCACAACAAGGGTTACTAGGAGCATTACATATAAAGTTGACTCTTGTCTTTGCTGAGAACTCAAAGACATTGCAAAATTGTCTTGGGGTAGGTGACAGTTTTCGGTTAACTTAGTTGTATGCTATAATCTTAGATACCAGCGTAGGGTACTAAAACTATAGCTACCAGTGGAGCCTGCTTGTAATATTTCTCCCTGTAAAGTCTTTAATAATGGAATTGCTGACCATTATTGCAAAATTCTATGTTTCTACAAAATTTCATTTTTAGAATCTCACTGCACTGTCAGATTATCTTTGAGATCTGTTTCACCTAATAATGGAGGTATGTCAAATTGTTTTTAATATTTATTTAGCTTCCCACTTCACTTCTCCTGGAATGCCCAGGCCCATTGAGGGGACAGTTATTGTCATCTCCTAAAAAGCAGCAACCCTCTTTGCCCCATCCTGTTCTCTCTCACACTTCCAAGCCACGTGCTTGCCAGGAATGAACTTTGCTGACCTTCGTTCCATCTCTTTTTGCTCACAGATCTGACCCTTAAATTCTGATATCAGCTATTACTGCCCCTTCTGTACGTCTAAAAGCTGTATTCGCTTTCTATCAAAGCATTTGCTATTCCTGATCTTGTAGACAATCATGTAGATATTTTGCTGAGAAAGTGACGTGACTGAGAACAGACGATGTCTTCCCACTTGTTGAAGCTTCTCCCTAACTGTACCTGTCACCACATGCTGTTGTTATGAAGATGTGGGTGTACTGTATCTTTTAAGAGAGTTAGAAACTAGAAGAAATACGTGACAGCACCAAGTGTCTCAATAAGGTGACAATGCAACAGTGGGTTGAAAGCTAGATTAGCTGGGTTGCCGAGAAACAACAAAACAGATTTGAATTAGGCCAATCAGTTTAAATTATACCCCCAAAAATACCAAACTCCAATCCAGTTTGAATTTAATATATTGACAATCTTAGGAGCCAATGACACAATTCAATGCTTTGTGGGTATAAAACCAGGGAAAATCGAACAGTTGAGAGGAGAACTGCCAAGCTACCAACATATAAGACTGCCTGAAAAATAGCTCTTTTAAAGGTAATTTTATCAATCAGTAACCTGTGAAGTGGAATCTCCACGAAGAAGAAGAAAAGGAGACAGGAATTCAGAGAAATCTGAAAGCTGCCTGGTTTTGAGATAAGAAGTTTTGTTTTGTAAATCTTAATTGAGAGTTTTATCGGACTAGTATTATGGAAGGAGAAGGTAAAAGATAGGTTAGAGGAAGGAGTTGTAAATAGTTGTTATTTAATTATTCTCTGTTATACTTAGTTACTTTTACTTTAACTAGTTCTTGGCCTTTCAAATTTTCACAGATTACTGAATGGGATAAATCTTTTCTGTGTTGCTGGTTTAAATTAAGCAGGAGAGTGTATCCGTGTCATAACACTCTACTTAAACCATCGTGATAGTACTGTAGCCTGGACCTCAAAATTGCACCATGCTCTGTCTCCTGTTCCTTAAGCAACTTCTACCTTTGAGTATTTCCCTTTACTCCACTCTTCACCCATCAAAATGTTCTGTGCCACCCATCCAAATATCATTTCAAATTTCTCACTGAAATATCTTTTCTATTTCCTTCCATCTATCTCTGCAATAATAAACTTCTCATTCTTGGTGATTTTAGCCTCCATCTAAACTCTTTTGGTTCTTCCTTAACTGAGTTAATTTTTCTTCTTTTCATTTTTAACTGTGTCTCTTCATCTTAATCTCCCCCACATGTATAGCCACTATTTCCAACTCATTATCTCATGCAATCTCACTATCACAGATAAGGGCAAGTTACATTTGATTTATGTTTTCCCTCTCAAACTGTATTCCTTTCCACCTTTCAAGCCCACTTCTTTCTTTGTCTGACAGTTGGGGAGAAATAACTTTTTTTCCCCCAAGTCACTTAACTCTGCATTCTGACAATCCGAACTAGCTACTTTCGACCTTTTTATTCATCAATGCAACCTTGATAGATATTGCTTCATTTGAGTGCATCACCTCCACCATCCTGCCCACTAAAACTATTAATTTTTCCTACCATGACAACTCTCCCTGATATATCCCTCTCTACTCCCTTAGACTTGAATGTCTTGGGGGAGAAACTGGTTTAATCATTCACTATTACACATGAACATTGAAAGCACTATTAGTTGATGCCCTCTGTCAGTAAAACTGCCTGCCATTCAAATATCATCCAGGAAAACAAAGGTATCACTTGGCTTTTGTTCACCACCATGAATCAAGTTCAAAAACCACCCTCATCCACAACCTTCTTTCTTCCAGAGGTAGGTGCAGTAAACTAGTGGGTGGTTTTCGAATAAAGGTCAAGACCATCTGATCAATCTCTCTGCTGCTTCCCCACTTTCTTCTAGCCACTGGATTCAATGCCCAAACTTTGAGTTCACATGTCTCTCTGGCTCCCCCCCCCCACCCCCACCCTGCTATTCTGTTGGGGACTATTAACAATTAAAAGGGAAATTCCAACACCCAATAATTAATTAACAGAAATATATTACACAATTTCATGTTTTGGAACAAAAAGTATTGTTTAGAAAGAGAAATTAACCCAAGACAGCACTTTAAGACTGTAGTTTATAAAGACATATGTCAGCTGTACTTTTTCTGATTTTCCTTAGTGTTACAATTGTCTTCTGACCTAGGGTTCCTTCTGAACTTTTTTTGAAGAAAATAGTCTCCCCCACATTCTGTGCAGATTAGTACTTTCTCTGCTTGAAGAGCAGGACTAACTGACGATCATCTCCTGTGAAGTACTCAATCAGATGAGATATATTCTACACAACAACAAAGATACTGAGAGGCAATGGCTTAGTGATATTGTTGCTAGACTATTAATCCAGATATCCTGATCATAATCTGGGGATGCAGGTTTGGATCCTGCCATGGAAGATGGTGGCATTAAGAGTTTAATGATGACCATGATACCATTGTCAATTGTCAGGAAAGAACACCATCTGGTTTACTGATGTACTTCAGGGAAGGAAACCTGGCCTACGTGTGACTCCAGACCTTCCCCAATGTAGTTGACTCTTAACTGCTCTTTGAGTCATTAGAGTTGGGCAATAAGTGCTGGCCTAACCAGTGACACACACACCCTGTGAATGAATAGAAAAAATACAATTGGCTCTGTATGTACCCCAAACTGAATTGCTTGTTTCTGTTATTAAAGAGACAGAGATTGAACAAAAGAACCAAAACTTCATCCTGAATCACTATCTTGACAGCAATGTGAATTATTTTTACCTACAGCACAACTCTTTGATTCTGTAACCCAAATGAATAATTGATAAATTGTATACATATAATTTCTCCCTCTGCGGATTCCCTGAGTTCATGGAGAGTTCCAGAGATGAGTCACTCATAGTTTTTTTTACTAACAACTGTGACCTTGTAAGATAAATGTAAGTTAGCTGTCCAAATTTATTTAAAGTGCACTCCTTTTAGATGTATCGATTTCTTAACCAGAAACCCCCATTTTTTTTAATAGTTAAAATTTCAATTTCTAATTGTAAAAGTTACATTCTAAAAAAGTATTAATCATCAATTAGATAACCACAGCCCCTCAAAAGTCCTCTCCAAGCTCATCTGCTGTTTTTAAGGTGGAGATTAAGAGTTTGAGATGTTGTCCAGGATGCCTTGGTGACTTGCTTCTACTAGTTGCCAAATGTTACCAAGGTATACCAGTGATGGAGGAAAATAGGTGTTTAAGCTAATGAGGACATTCCAATAAAAAGACTCTCTGGCTGTGGATGGTATAGAGATTTCCTGAGTGTTACGGAATCTGCACCATCCAGCATGTGAAAAAAAAGTTGTAATTCTTCTGACTTACCCTTTGTTGGTTAATAAAGGGAGTTGGGAGTTGGGGAATGGGTTATTTACCACAGGATACCTTGCATATAATTTGCCCCGGCAAGGGCAATGTACTTGAACCAAATTAGCTTTATGTAGCTGGTCCAGTTCAGTTCCTGGGCAGTGTGATTCCCAGGATGTTGTTGTATTTGGGTTTTACAAGCTAACATAGGCCAATTATTCTCTCTATTTCATCTCAAGAGCTTTGTATTACAGGAACTTTGTATTCTAATTGAATTTCTACAGTTTCCTTCCTCCTTATCCTGTCATTTGCCTCTACATTCACTATGTTCATATGAGAGATTGTGGTCCAAGCCTGTCAATATATATGATTGACATTATTTGAACTAGAAAGCTTTATTATATATCTATTCCTGTCCTCCCCCACACTACCAACAAGTTCTTTATTTCCAAGTCTTTTTTTTTTGTTTCCAATTCCAGTGCTCTCCCTGCTAACAAAGGGTACTTTATTAATGAGGGGAAACAAAATGTCAAATACAGCAATACAGCTCTTCACAAGAAACACTGTGCTGTTTTGAATGCAGCAAGCTGATCAGCTTGATGTAGCATGAGTTCTATTCTTCCAAATGCTTCTGCATGGAGAATTTGGACACTTTTCTACCACTGCTTCTCCACATAGACGTTTTTATTCTCAGCAGGGTTTACAAGTCAAATGCAGAACTCAAGGTTAAATCTTACACAGTGAATAAAGGAGAAAAATCAGAAGCTGAGTAAAGCTAGGTCAATGCTGAACACTTGCTGTGAATGGATATAAAGCAGGATTAGTAAAAATGTGGGCAAGGCAGGCTATTCGCCTGCTTTCTCATTTGGTAATGATTGGATTTACTCAATAGCCACTTTGTGTAACTTTAATGAAATAGATGGCAGAAAATTAAATATGTGCCAAAAAACATATCGAGAAGGGGTCATTGCTTGAAGATAAACAACTGTGCTACCTACTCCTCATCCATACAAAAAATCTAATTACCTGCACACTTGCAAGTTTATTCTTCTGATTAGAGCAATTTTATTCAAGTGGTTTTACTCACTTAGTCGTAAAGCAAGTTATAAATCCTGTAGTACCTTTAAGTGGAGGAGCACCAATTAAATATTTTAGAATTAAAATTTTCAGCAGTAAACCATAATTCTTGTGCAACTGTAGTCACCCATCACTCTGCTGCTGGAATTCAAGTACAGTGTGTAAATACTACTACTTCCACATGGTTTGGATTCTATGCATTGTCAAAACAGTGCTTTGTCATACAGCCAGATACTTGTGTCAGACATACTATGTCTGTAGTCTGTTGAAATATTTTTTGTGCACACTGAAAATGTTTTATTTTGTAACAGTGGGAACCGTTAAACTCATTCTGAAGAGTCAAAGCATGGTAATAATGCTTGCATTGCAAATTAGATTATGCTATGTATATCAAAGTGTAGTAGAGGAGAGAGTCTGAATTGTTGATGTTTTACCCAATTTTGGCTATTGTGTGTTAATGCCAGTATTAAATACAGACTGGCTCGTGAACAAATATGCAGTTAGTCTGAGTTAGAATTGATAGCTGAAATTGCTGCAGAATGAATTCAGATGGTGCATTCATTTTCTTTGCTCATTCTATTATTCCAAGATGCATAAAAGATCAAAATGTTTGGGATACCTACTCCTGCCAAAAATAAAGTCAGAGACGCTGGTGAACCCATTGCCCTCAGCCCAAGAAATAATTCCTTCACGTGAGTTTTGATTGTTGGAAAAACAACTTGATTAAGATAAAAAGGTTAACATTTTAAATGAACTGATTGGATCAAAACTTGAATCAGTCCATTGATCTGAGTTCAAGAAACTAGGATATAAAATTGGCATCGGCTGCACCATTAGCAATACTAAACAGCAGCCAGTTTTACAGCCCAACTGATTATCTATTGTGTTGACTTTAATGGGGCAAATAAATTGGGCAGAGTGTGGAACTGGTTCCTGGCTCACTCCTACCTGTTTTGCACTTTGAGCAGAACAGTTACCCCAGGTAGTTGTAGTTCAGTTTAGTACTGACATCGAAGGCCTTGTTTCCTAAAATATTGCTACAAGTGAAACATATAGTACATTCCTCTTACTAAATCTCCAATACCTTACTGTGAGAGGGAGCTTTTGAGCTCCTTTTGATCTAATCAGCTTTACTTGTTTGGATAGCAGGTTTATGAAAGCTTTGTTTAGGCTGACCAATTTAATGATGTCAAACTTAAGTACCAAAGAAGATGCTGTTCCTCAGTTGGTAAAAAGTTGGTGTATTTTTAATTACATCCACTATGAAAATATATTAATACAACAGCACTTAAGTTTGGGGCAGCTATCTGTGCACGGTGTGATCTATAAGTTTGCTGACAGCATTATGGTGAAATTGAGTGGTTCCCTATGCAGGAGGCAGCTTTCAAATACAGAGTCATGTCATTGTTGCATTAATTGACTCACCTGAGTCAAGCTTGTAGCTATGAACTTGACAAACAATGTAACCTTAAGTGGAAGCTCTGTCCTCTATCTTGGAAAGTGCCAAGAAAAAAATTAAAAGAAAATAGACAAGGAGCTAAAATTATGCCTTTCTGTGATTAATTATACTTAATATAAAACCTTGCTTCAGAAAAGGTATTAAATTGATATCATTCTCTCATTAAGCTGGAGCGCTTGATTTACATTCCTTACAATAAAATCTGCCATTTATTTGCAAAATAACACAGCTGTATGGTTGAAAGGGAAGAAACATGAACTTGCAAATTGGCTTATCAATATCCAAAATTCGCGAGTTTTCATCTAAAGAACCAGAAGCCAGTTTAGACATCAGTTGAGTCAGACACGATGGGAAATTGGAGTCTTAGAAAGACAACATTGTTAAATTACACTTTTCTTGTTAGAATCTCTCAGAATTCAGCTAATATCACCGATCCTAAATTATAAAACTTTGGCCAGGATTTTACAAGATTGACCATGATTTTATAAAGTGTTTGAATTTAAAACAATGCATGGTCCTGAATACATTCTTCACTATTATTGGTACCCCATTTTGCTTTCACTTTCATCTTTTCCTTTTTTTAAGATGTTGCCTCAATGCTATTTGATCATTCCCATGTCCAAATCATCATTTTGGATTTAGATTCCAGCTAAGTGCTTTTGCTGATGGCCCTCTCGATTTAACTGAGATGGGAACTGGCACCAATGCTCTCCCAACTTGCCAGTAACAGGTGGTGGCCAACTTGGAAACGTACAAAGGACAAAGAGTAGGCCATTTAGTACAATCATGTTGGAGTGGTACTTGAGCCTGGGGTCTTCTAACTCGGATGCAGGAGATTTATTCCATGAACCACTCCAGCTGTCTGTCAGTGCCTCTATCATAAGATGATGATTGGTGGCCATAGAAAAACTGCTTTGCTAGAACTTTGTGACTGAATGAATGGTCAGAGAAGAAAAGGAAAGAAGGTTAGGGCACTGAAGTGTGGAAATGAAGAACAAATGACGGCATGAAAATAATCATATACATAAAGGGAACCAATTAACCAAGAAACCAGAGGTTAGGTCTAAATTAAAACAGCTCTTTGAAAGACACAATGGACCAAATTATTCTGCTCTGTGCTATAAGATTCTACAGAATGACATTACAAGCTTTGGCATGTTTCCTGTATCAAATACTTAAGTGCTGTTTGTACTGTTTAGCCTTTATAATCCCCACGCAAATAAAGCAAGAAATGAAATCTATATGTGTCATTGAAAAGCTGTATGAGTTTATGTGGTAAAACAAAGAACAGCAAAGATCAAAAGCTATCAATTGTTTTTATGATTTGACGCACATTATCTTTCACTTATAGAATGTTAGAAAGTGATACCTGATTAAAACAAATGTGGAAATAATTACTGTACTTTTCCTACATTTGATTTACTTTAGAGAAATTAGTAATTTGTAATTCTGTGTGGCATGGTGTTTTCTCAGACCACTGAAATAGTGTTCTGCTCAAGTTTATTTCCTTTGTGTTGAGCTAATGGTTTTACCTGGATTTGTGATTCTTCAACTTTGATTATGTTCCATTCCATGAAGAAGCTGACTATTGCTACAATGGCCATCCTGGATGTGGTATTAATGCAATAAGTGGTTGAGGTCAAAACGGTTTCTTAGTATGCTGATATTTTCTTTCAATAGCATGTACTGCTGTTAGTTTGTAATTTATCCCCTTTTGGGTTCCCTGAAATCAGAGTTGGTAAAGCTGATGTATGATGGGACTATGTACGTCAAGAAGATAACAGAGGATATTTTAATTTCTTCCCCTGTGGTAAGTTTAGAGGTGGGGAGAGTATTTAATTGGTCAGGATAGTGGAGGTTGGCATCCTTGCTATCTTCCCAATTCTAACAAAGGTCAAAATAATAATTTCATTTCAAGGATTCCTCTTGAGATATGATTGGGGACCACCTTTCATTCTCAATAACTCTTTTGTAAAGTAATAATGCCTTTTGACTTATGGGGTATTTGAAGTCACATGGAAACAGAATTAGAATAATTCATTAATACCCTAAGTAATTATCAACTCATGATGAAACCTAAAGCCACAACACACAATAATAATAGCTATATTTTCTTAGACACCACAATACTTGGATCAGGGCAAGACAATAGGCATAAATTAACAAAATAACTAACACATACCTCTATACACGAAAGGCAGTCACATTTAACATTCCTTCCACTGGTGAGGTCACTTCTAGTGTATTCCTATTATGTATGCACAGAGTTAGAATGCTTTAAACAGGCAGTTACTCTGTGACTTCATGTATCTTGGATCTCAATCTACAATTTACATGTAACAATTTACAATGTTTGTTACGATATGATCCACTACATTTTTTCCCAAGTAAAAACTTAATATGTTCTGTACTTATGCAGCTTTAAACTAGAAATTCCATGTTAATTAGCTCAGTGATTTAAAGCTTTATTTATCCCCTTTAGCTTAAAATTCCTTTGTTTACAGGTTTAAAAATGGCCTCATTCCTTCACAACCTCCATTCCCTCAATCTTCCCTTGCAGCCAATCAGAGGCCAGTGATCTTTTGCTTAATAGCTCCACTGGGAAGGCAGTGGCTGTTGTAGGCAAGATATCCACCAGAGGCTCAGATTTTCTTTGGAGCTCTGGATTCAGGTGAGTGATGCAGGAGGAATTTCTTAGGGTGGGGGTCACAGAGGAGGAGGAGATAGTCATTAGTGAGGGCAGGGATTGGCTGTCAGTTACACCACCCCTCATTCCAAAGCTGGGTCCCTCACCTTGCATTGAGAGTTTAATTTGAATGAGGAGACCACCCATGCATATACATGTACACACCCCCAAACCCAACCCAGGAGATCACAAGTATCTGTCACAGGTTTGCTCATCGTGTTCCTTGCCACATGGCAACAGACCTGGCTGCCATTGATCCTGAGGATATGCCTGCTGGTGTCCTATCAGCTGCCTGCTTGGCACATTAATACTGTGTGAGCCTTGCTGGCCCTTTATTGGAGACTCTCATCGCCTCCATTTCACACCAAGATATTTGATTCCTGCTCTGTGATGAGTTAGTTACCCTTGGCGTCCTTTGGCTAGAGATGAAATGATCAACAGAGCCTTGACCCTTAGTTGCTAGCTAGTGAGCTGTCTCTTTTAGACATGGACTTCACGTGTGGGTAGGATTGAGGTCAGCTTTAATGCCTTCAGTAATTGAATAGCTGGTCAGCACTTCCTGGTTAGGTTCACATATGAAAAACAAACAGTTGGCTTTAGATATCCTACTTTGTAAAGCTAAGCATGTTTATATAGTAAAATTATTAGGGAATATTTAAAATGGTTAAAAACCAAGCCCTACTATAATTGACTTATTAAATATTGGATGATGAGTAGACATTATATTTATAACTGTTTGTTTTCAATCATTATTTGGGCTTGTACTTGCTGGAGTTTAGAAGAATGATGGGGGAATCTGATTGAGGTATAAAACGCTAGGGGACTGATAAGGCAGACCTTGAACAGATGACCTCCCGCGATATTCTCGAATAAGAGGTCATAGATATAGAGTCAGAGGAGGTAGAGTCAAAACTGAGATGAGGAGAAACTACTTTTCTCAGAGGGTTGTGAATCTGGAACTCACTGCCCCAGAGTGCTGTGGATGCAGAATCAGTCAACAGTTTCAAGAAAAAGATATGTTTCTGATGAAAAGCAGGAAAACGAGCCGAATTGCCTACTCCTGGTCCTAATTCTTATGTTTCTAATATGGGCTGTAATGGTTTTGATACTGAGTAACTTGAACTTAGATGCCCTGTGCACTTAGGCAATCTATTGGTGAGAAAATGTACTCTTATAACTACCGCTGATACAGTTAATGTTAAAGGTAATGACCTGGCAAATGTTGATGTTTATGTTAGAGTTTTATTTTGGTTTGTGGGGTCACTTAGTTCAATTGAACAGTTCAAATTATATTTTCATTGGAATTAATCTTTTATTTTTGAACCATTCCGTACTCCATACTTGATGAAGCTCTCTGATCTTTAGTGTGTTGATTATACAGTGTTGATGATGTGATATTGCAGTAATTCTAATGCATTCATTTTCTGAAACTTGTCAATAAATATTGTGCAAAATACAAGGCCTTTGTGATTTCTTGGAAAAGTAATGGTTTTGGAGATTTTTTTAATCACCCTGTTCAGAGATGTTATTACACACTGCTGGAGTAAATGGAACTTGAACTCAGGCCTCCTGGCCCAAAGATAGGGACACTACCACTGCACCACAAGAGCAGCCAATATTGATATATATCTATTTTCTAATTCACCTGCTCAGAGATGTTATTACACACCACTGGAGCACATTCAACTTGTACCCAGGCCTTTTGGCTCAAAGATTAGGACAGTACCACTGCACCACAGCAACCTGCAATACTGCGTTTATTGCTCACACTAATTACGCTTGATAAGGTGGTAGTTAGCTGCCTTCAAGGACCACAACATTCTAAGTGGTGCATGTATACTTGCAGTACTGTTAGGGAGCGAGTTCCAGGATTTTGTACCAATGACAATGAAATAATGGTGATATTTTTCCAAAACAGGATGAGAAGTGGCTTTGGAGAGGAATTTGCAATTGGTGGTGTTCCTAAGTATTTTCTACTCTTGTCCTTTTTAGATGGTAGAGTTGACAGGATTTCGAAGGTGCGAGGAGAAAGTGAGGACTGCAGATGTTGAAGTGTCAGAGTCAAAAAGGGTGGCACTGGAAAAGCACAACAGGTCAGACAGCATCCAAAAAGCATTCCTGATGTAGCCCGCATTCCTGATATAGGGCTCCTGCTTGAAACATTGATTCTCCTGCACCTTAGATGCTGCCTGGCCTGCTGTGCTTTTCCAGCACCACACCCGACAGCATCCAAGGAGCAGGAGAGTCGACATCTCGGGCATTACTAATGAAGGGCTTATGCTCGAAATGTCAACTCTCCTGTTCCTCGAACGCTGCCTGACCTGTTGTGCTTTTCCAGTGCCACTCTTTTTGACTTTGGAAGGTGCGGTTTAAGGAGCTTTTAGCGAATTATTATAATCATTCTAATGGCTGCTGACACTCTGCTGGTGATGGAGGGAGTGAAGGTTGAAATATTAGATAGGGTATCAACTAAGTGAAATGCTTTATCCTGAATGGTATCAAGTTTCTTGAATGTTTTTTGACCTACACCCATCAGACAAGTTGGGAATATTGCATCACGCTCCTGATTTGTGCCTTGTTGATGGTGAACAGGCTTTAATTCGAGCAGTTTTCAACAAGGTTAACAGTGTTTCACAGCTGGACAAAACTCTGGAAATTATAGTAAAAATCTAGGTTTGTTATCAAAATTGAGCTATTTGGCATTCACCAAATATAAAATTATGCTTTCAGGGTCAGTGAATAGTAAATATGAAATTGGTACAATGTTAAAAGTTCGAATACACCTATTCAATCACTTGTAATTTTTTATAAATTTTCAGTGGTGCAAGAATAGTACTTGTTTCCTCCTTGACTCCCAAAACCATGACGACCATCTACAAAGGTCTGTAGTGTGATGTAGTGTTCTCCACTTGTATGCATGGGTTAGCTCTAATAACCCTCAAGAAACTCAATGCCATCCAGAACAAAGGAGCTTGCTTGACTGGCAGTCTCTCCACATCTTAAGCATTCAGTGCAAATTGCTGTAGTGCCTACTATGTGCATGAAGCTCCTTTGACAGCACCTTTCAAATTCCTGACCTCTACACCTAGAAGGACAAGGTACATGTGAGTAGCACGACCTGCATGTTCCCCTACAGTTAACACATCATCTTGATGTGGAACTCCCTATCTATTGTGGATGCACTTATACCATACTGGTTGACAATAGCAGTTCAGGAAGGTAGCATACTATCATCTTCTTGAGGACATTAAGTTTGGGCAATAAATTCTGGTTTTACCAGCAATTCCCCCATCTCATTAATGAATATATCAAAAAAATGTCAATTCATTGGTTTTTAGTTGAATACATTTGGGAAGGGAACCTCATCATTGCACCCTGTGGAAAAATATAACGCCGTTGACAACAATTTCTGGTCTGTACGAGTGCTAGAAATAGCTGTCAGTTCTAGAAGAGTAATGACAGTGAATGTTGATAGTCCCACCATAATTTATATTGCAAAATAATTTCAAGCTTGAAAAACATTTCACTGTTCATGGACCCTGACAGACTGAGTTATGCCAGGGTGGTTACAAATATTGAAAAGCAACAAATTTTTATTTTGCTTTGTTTCTGGGCACAACCCAGCTTGGAATGTTTTGTAACTTTTTAAAACTTTTCAACATTCTGGAATCTACAGTGAACTTGTACATTGGATGTTTACACAATTGTATTGGAATTCATATTGTATTTGTTAGTTGGCAATTATTGTGTTTGTGTGTTAAAACTACTTCTCCCAGAAGCAGCAGATAATCTGTTTGTGATAGATTTAATTATAACATTGTTTTAAAAGAAAAGGCCATTAGCAGGTGTGATTCACTCAGACTTTTGGGCAATATGTTTGGAATGGTATTTTATGTCCACCCCACCCTTCTTACCCCCAAGAAACCATCCAAATGAGGGTGTGGTGAACTTGAGGAAGATCCCTGTTTGACCTCTGGTGGTATGTTGTATCCCTTTCTGGACAATGCACTGAAAGAAAAATGTGAAGGCATTGGAGAGAGACAGAAAAGATCTCCAAGGATGAGAAACTTCAATTATAAAGATAAATTGGAGAAGTTGAAACTACTTTTCTTGGAAGGAAATTTGACGGAGGTATTAAAAATCATAAGGATTATGGACAGAGTAGCTAGGGCAAAACAGTTCCCATTTGTGGAAGGATTACGGATGTTAGGGCACTGATTTAAAGTAATTAGCAAAATAAACAGAAGTAACATGAGAAAAACCTTTTCCGTATTGTGAGTGATTAAGGTCTGGAATTCATTGTCCTGAGAGTGTGGTAGGTTCATTTGAAACATTCAAAAGGGAGTTTGACTATCATCTGAAAAGGAAACGGACCATATAAGAGAGAAGGCAAAGGAAGAGCTCTAAGTGAAATAGTCATTCACAAAGTGGGGCATTTAAGATGGGCTGACTGGCTTCCTCCTGCACTAACAATCCTGTGATATTCCAGTCAGTTCCAAATGGCAGTATTTTCTGGTAATTGGTGGGTGGAGTAACCTAAGGAATGCTCTTTATAAAAGCTTGGCAATTAATAACGATTTCATATTTCACAACTGATTAGAATTTTGTTTTTTCTTCAAAAAAGGAGAAAGCCTGCTTTTTAGGTTTCAGAAGACCAACAAGACCGTAACTTATTGTCATTGTTCAGAAAAAAAACTGCTTAGTCTTCAACACCACACTATTGTCAAAACGTCATTCTGACCTTGCTACAATCTGTACCATAATTTATTTCGTAACCTTGACGAGGAACCAAAAAGAACTACAGAGCAATTTCAAAATACTGCCTTTTGCTGCAGGCATGGGTATAACCTGTAATGTGGACAAAGGTAGTGTCTGTGTAAAGCTAGCAGTAGGGTCACAGACAGGGAATATGTAGATCAATAAATTTGGAAACGCATACAATAAATTTTTATATTTTGTTATGATGCAACATCTATTAGATGATGTGACAACATTCTGACTGAAACCATATCTTGCCTCACTCCCTCTGGATAGCCATTAATCTGCTATATTCAGATGTATTGGTTTATAGTGAATATTAATAATGGATGAAACAATTACAACATTTTGTAGGAAAGTTGGAGTTAATGTTTACTCTTTCTCAATATTTTCCAATAATGTCTTTAGGGAATGTTCTTGTATCAATGATTGGAAGTCATTTATGGTCATTGCTAATGTACGGACCAGTTTAGACTTCTCTAGATATGCTGATCTTTGATTTTTCACAAAAATGTGAAAAGAATAAGGAACTTTTAATAAACCACATCTTTCAGAATGCAAGTGCTGCATATACAATGTAAAACTGAAATGAATTGGCCCTTTTGCATGCCACAAGGCCTGTCAAACAGCAATGACCTAAATGACCAGACGATTTATTCTCAAAGTGTTGGTTAAGGGAAGAATGCTGATTAGGAAACTGCAATTTTATTTTAAAGTAGTCTATTGGGTTTTTGATTTAAAGCGTTTCTGCAGAGCAGCACCTCTAATACTGAGCAATCTCCTATTACGGCACTGAAGTGTGACCCTAAATTGTATTCTCAATTTTTAACTGGGGGCTCCACATCCACAATGTTTTGACTCTGATAAAGAGCTGTCCTCTGATTGACGTTGACACATACTGATGGAATAATTGAACATGATCTCTAAACCACATTTGAAAATCCTGTATTCGTGTAATAGAAACTGTCACCATCTACCTTTTGGGCTTTAGCTATAAGCAGAAAGATTTGTAGAATGTGGTTGCCAAAACATTAGTATAAATCCTGAAATCTCTTAATAAGAATGGAATGTGACATTCAGACATCCTAATGCAATTGGGCTTGAGTACTTTGAATAAATGAGTATGATGGATCACAATATCTCAATGAAATTTGCTGCCAGAAATACTTTAAAGTTCTATGATGATAAATGTAACATTAGTTTTTGTGCAGTGTTCTTGGACGTTAGAACTTAGTGAAAAATATCAATTATCCAAATGTTTGAATTTAAGTAAATAAAACAGGTAGTTTTTGCTAAATTATTTAAACCCCATAAAGAGTAAATAATTATGAGAATCGATTAATTGGCATTAAATCTCCTGATGATAATGTGTTCGAGAAATGTTTTATTTACATGGGTTACTTCGGTTTAAATTCTAAAGCCAAATATCCATCGTCAAAGATGCATAGCCCATTTAAAAAAATGAGTAATTGATGATGTTTTGGAAAGGACAATGCCAATGAAACAAGGGGCAAAGGAGACTTTTTCCAAGGTTGTTATTGAGATGCAATATTTAGATAGATGGAAGCCTGTAGTACAGATTCTTAGCTGCTACACCTGCTTTGTGATTTTGCTATGAACACATTGAGTTGAAGAAGAAAAACATTTTAATTTTGTGACACAGTCAGCACTATCGTTTTTCCATTGAAAACATTAGTCGAACAAGAATTTTGACATTAATTTCAGGGATAACTCTATAATTGGTTTGTTTTTTTGGGTGTCTTCAGCTACCTCGTCCATAAGCTCTGGAATTTTCTCCCTAGACTCTTTCTGCCTTTCTATCCTTTACAAAGCTTTTTAATCCTTATTTTGACAAAGCTGTTGGTCATCTGTCCCAATATAACTTTTTTGGTACCAGATTATATTTGCCTTAATATCATTTTTTGATATCAAATTATATTTAATAACACTCCTGTTATTAATATGTTGTTAATATCAGACACTTCTGGTCAGAGAGACCACAGTCGAGATTCCAATAAATGTTTTCTTTTATGACTCCATGTTATTGATGCCTTACTAGCATTAGTGCTTTGATATAAGATATTTAAGAGTCAAAAGAAAATCTCTTCAGAACTGTGCAAAACCAACACAGTTTCTTATGTATGGCTATATTACAGATAACCATGCCTGTGATAATACACCGTGGGATAGATCATTATTTTGCACATATGGACAAAATTCTACTTTGTGTTTTATCAGGACAAGGGCATTCTTCAGCAGTATAATTAATTCAAGGTTGTGAGGTAAGTATGGGGTTATTAAATAAGCAGGGAGTGCATTGACTTCCTTATGTATTAATTGACCCCCAGCCCTCTCTGGGAACTCTGAAAGGTGATCCTGCAGAGACAAGGCAGTAATTAATGAAGGCAATGTGAGTTTCACCTGTCAGCTGGACATCTGGCCAGAGTCTTTGGGGAAATCCCACTGTAGAAAGCTGCTGGCAATCAGGTTGTGGAGCAAGGCGCTGTCTCTTGGAATGAGGCACTCTGTTCCACCCAGGAGTCAGATGGAAACTCTAAATTTGATTTTTGGGCTGCTACGTGGAACCTGCGCTTGAAGTCAGTGGCAGTGATTTGAGGCCCCTTAGTCAGCAGTAGTTGCCCATATAAGGGCATCTTCATTGGGTGTGGGTTTGGAAAAACATCTATGCAACTTCTCACCCCAAACATAATCCAGGCTGAGGTGAGGAGGAGTTATGCTCACTACCTACCAGTCTCCTGCCCAATTAAATGCCACCAACCCCTTCCAGAGGAAGGCATTTTAAATATGTGTGTGTGTGAGAGAGAGAGAGCACTTCCTGATGTAACTGATGTACCCCTTACTAGAGTAATTATTCAAATAGTATGAAAGGGAGGCTTGTTCGTAAATAGAATGTAACAGATAATGAAAGGTGGAACATAACATGATTAAAGTGCTCCAGTTTTGGGAAGTGTCAAATTTCAAATTGACATTCAACCATAGCTCAGCTGACCCTTCTATCTACACACAAAGATCCCAGTGTTCTGACTACAATTTAAGACTTAACCAAAGCTTATTTAAATGCTTATTCATCTCTTGCTGTTTGGATCAGTTAGCTAAAAAATTGTTTTTTGTATATGCTACAAAATAGCAATGATTCAATTTACAGAACTGCTTTATAGGATATAGAACATAGGACATAAAATCCTTCTAGGTGGTTGGTTCTCAGATTTAGAATAGAATAAATATCCTTTTATTGTCACGTGTACTCCATTGTAGAAGTACAGTGTCGAAGTACAGTGTAGAAGTACACTGGAAAGCTTTTACAGTGTGTTCATACAGTGGCTACATCTTAAGTACAATTACCTAAGTACAAATCTTTGATACAGCAGAGAAATATAAGTAGTTGCATTACTTTGAATTGAAAAATAAGTTTAAAAATAGGATATCATTAAAGGGTTGACATTGCAGTAAGGTAGGATATTTCAATAGACATTGCAGTCTAGCAGCTCAGTGCAGGGTCTGGTATGTGGTCTGACTGCCCACACCAAACCCCAGAGCCATCCTGCTCCCCGCCAAGCCCCAGACTCTTCCATACTGGCACTCAGCTGCTCCATGGTAAGTGCCAGGACTGCTTCTCCTGTGCCGGTCTCCTCCTCGGGTGCACTGGGGGTGCACTGCTCTAGGGTTTGCAGCACACATGCTATACCAGGTCTCACTGCTCTTGGTGTTCTGGGGCTCACAGCCCATGCACTGTACCAGAGCTCAAGATGCTGTCAAAGGAGGATTTGGTAAGTTGATTCAGCGCTGCTTGTCAATAGCATGTTTTGCTGGTGCCAGTATAGCCTGGAGAATGTGAATACTTATGTTGCAGAATGGACTATTATCAAGTGGGTTGCTTTGTATTGGCTGGCGTTGAACTTCTTGAAGTCTGTTGGAGCTACTGCTCTTGTTCTGCTCAGTGGTAAAGGTCATTGGTTTAGATAGAGCTGCCAAAGAAGGCTTGGTAAGTTGCTGCAATACATCTTGTAGATGGTACATACTGCAACCATAGTGCACCGAGGTTAGAGGTAATAAATATTTAAGGTGGGTGTGATTAGATTTAACAAGCTGGTTTGTTGTTTATTAGCTGTAGAGTACATTAGAATATGTTGAGGACTTGAATAGCCATATATAAACTCAAAGTATGTTCCTCCTTTAGTTTGTTTGCTCTTTTAAGCAATTGTTTGATGTTGAATATGGTTGTACCTAATTTCTGTTAAGAAATCTATTAAGATTTATCAATATCTGAAATAGCTCTTTAAGAAACAGATTTCATTCAGAAATTTTACATCATGAATTTTGTGATATGGAATATTTCTTAGATATTTAAGCTGGCTTAAACCTTCTCCAGCAGTTGGGATTATGATAATATGATGGACTATGTTATAGAGTATGTACATATAAGTACACTTGTGTGGGTGGGGGAATTAATGTAGTGAACAAAGATGGTCCAGATACAAAGCATTAACAGTCAGATTGTTGGAATCTTTCCTTCTTCCCTAAGATATTTGAAAATTGACCACACAGGGGTTTTAAAATAGATTTTAATCATTATAGCATGTTGCTCGGAATAGCTTCATAGGTATAGTAGCTTTATTTGTTTGGTGTCCTTAACTATCTTACAAAAATTGTGCTGAACTATGGTACTATGAGAAGTGCCTGATATTAAATGTAGTAACCCTGTGATAGAATGAGAGCCGTCTTGAATTACAGTGAGCTACTGGTTCACTGAAAGACTTGGAGAGCAGTTTGTGCTGTGCTCTGTTCTGTACAAGTGCTAAGGTTTCGTTCCAGTGACTAACTAATTCTTAAAGGTTAAGAAATAAGGACCTTGAAAGATGTTGTTTCCTGAAGCTCCTATTTCATATATTGTTCACTATACGATCAAAAATGTATGGATGCAGTAAGAATTGCTATTTTCAGGGCATCAAATATATATTGTGCAGAACTGCATGATGCAGAATGGTTAGATTTTGTAAATTTTGAACAGGTTTGTGATGAAAAGACACTAAAACGGAAAGACGTAACTTACTTACAGTACACCTGTTGTCACACTAATCATTGGAATTATTCATCCAGTCTTGCAGAGTCTGAATTGTTTCAATGGTGATCTTATGTTTAATGCTGCATTTGGCTTACTGCTGCCTATAGCGACATTTTTCTTCAGCAGCGCCAATCTCAGGTACAAAGAGCACTACCGATGGTTACTGAAGGGTTTTTCAGCTGCATTTCCACTAGCTGAAGTGCTGTAGCAGTGATATAAACACCATCTCTGGAAGCAAAGGCACATACTTTTTAGCTATAGGAAAACTGAACACATACACTGCCTGCAAGAGCCTGTCACTTGGTCATCCAGAAACATTCATCAGTAAATTACTACTTTTGATTAATGCTGTGCGCCATTTTCTATGCCTGCTGCTACTGAAATGTGGCATCCATTTACATTGCAGATGGAATTTTGTGGCATTGTGATTGTAAATTAACGCCGCTGACCTAGCCAACAGTCTAATCCTGCAACATTGTGTCCCAATAATAGGATATTATCAACAAACTTGACTTCCTGCCTTGAGGATCAGTAATGTGTTACTAAACACAGTACTTGCCATTGTGAAACCTGTGCTTCGGTGCAGCAGTTAATTTTCTATTAGATTCTAGTTTCGAGTTATTCACATTCTGCTTTGCCAAATTGGTGCTGCCAAAATCTGTCGTGATGGGTTTCCCATTAGTAAGCAGAGAGCAATTTCCGGTCAGCTGCACATTCTGGCTCTAGTTCTCCCAGTGCATTATGTAAATTGTTTTCACAAGTGAATTAAAAGCCTGATTTAAAATCTGTATAGAGCCACAGATTATTAAAGACTCCACAAATGTTTATCTGAATACTGACATTGCACTGATATTGTGACTACATTGAGAGAAGTGAGACCTACGCTAGAGTGCGCAGAAAGAAGGCATTGTTCATTAAAACCTTCATTGTAGACTGGTCACATGAAGACACTACTGATGAGATGCTGGAGATGGATTACAATCACAGAAGAATGAATCTTGTCACCAATTTATTCTAACTTTTTTCTGTTTATACATCTTTTTCAGTGCTCAAAACCGAAGCACAGTACTCCTTGTTCTGCAATTACAGAGATAAGGAAGTGTACTCAACTCGAGACGCCAGACAACATAAACACTTTTGTACTAAAGGTAAATAACAGTTGATAACTACTACTACAACAACTTATTTATAGAGTATCCTGAACAAAACTTCCCAAGGTACTTCACAGGCGCATTAATAAACAAAATGTGATTTGCCACCAAATTAGGAGATATTGGGTCAAGTGCTCAAAACCTTAGTCAAAGAGAAGTCGTAAAGAGTGTCTGAAAGGAGAAAATGAGGTAGTTGGGGATAGGGGGGTGGTGGGAGGGCTGAGAGGAGAGAAGGCCATGCCAGGATTGGAACAGTGGCAAATGAAGGCAAGACCATCAATCTGGATGGGTTAACATCGTGGAAGCTGAAGGTGCACCAACAACACAGTGAATTATTAATAGTGAGGCTGCAGAGGTGCAAGGTCATGTAGGGATTTGAAAACAGAAATGAGAATTTTATAATCTATATCAGTGTAGGTTGTCAGTAAGCTTAGGGCTAATAGAAAATGGGACTTGGTACAGGTTGAGACATGAAGCAACAGAGTTTTTGCCTGACTTCGGGTTTGTAAGGGGTACTAGCTTTGGGGTAGTTGAGGCTAAAAATAGCGAAGCTAAATGAGGGTTTCAGCAGGCGATTAACTGAGACAGGCAAAGTTGGTCGTATGGGCAGCACAAATATGAAGCTGGAAGTTCAACTTGTGGCAAATGTTTCAATAAGGTTGCAAACAAACTGGTTATATCTCAGGTGGTTGCTAGGGAGAGAGCTGGAGTCAGTAGCTAGGAATAGAGGTTGTAGCAGGGACTGAAAAGTAGTTTCATTCTTCCTGATATTTAATTGGAGGCAATTTCTGATATTCAAATATCTGATGTTGAATTAGCTCTCTGATAATTTAGCAACAGTACAGGAATAAAGGGAGGTGGTACTTGGGTATCTTCAGTATCCATATAAAAACTAATGACATGCTTTCAGATTTTGGAGATGAGTTGACAGCACTTTCAAGTCGGGATGGGTTAGTAACTTGAAATGAGAGTGGGGTCAGGGGCTGGTATTTTTGAATAGAGGGTTAGGACAGTCAATTTAAAGGAGAGAGGGATAAGCTTAAAAGAAGAAATTGCAATATCGACTAATGTGAACTAGGAAGGGATATTGTGTGACCAGAAAATCTATTAAGAGTTGGTGTAAATGGGTATAGCTTAGGTAATGTCAATGTGCCTTGAGGACATTTTTGTGTTGTGGAATTACACTAGTTGTGCAGCATTGAATTCTTTGTTACTATGAGCACCATTTGCTGCTGTTATAATAAGGCGCTCAGTAATAACCTATGTTATGTATTATTTAAGATGCATTATGAGCAGTGTTCTGAATAGTGCAAACTGTTCCTGATGATGTCTGTCAAACAATGAAGTTACTGTGCTGGTGGTATTGGTTTATCTCGATACTTTAACTTGTGAAACACTTTCATCATTATCTATTGTCAGTGAGTTACAGATGTTTCTGTTTCAACAAAGAAACACCACACCTCACCAATCTGGAATCCACTTTTTTGTGACGTTTTTTTTTATTGAAGTTAATTCGCTGGTTCCAGCATCACATTTCTGGAAGAGTACAGCAAACCAAAATTCTTTCTACCTTCAGTTATATATTGGACAATTATAATGCACGCCTTGAGGTCCTTTGTGGAGGATTTCATTCAGAATTTCAGGCTTGTCTGATGAACAAGTTTATCTTCCTTCAATGTGCAAGCCTTGTATCTGTAGGTTAGTTTTGTGTATATTCAACAATTACAGAGGTCTTCACCTCTTGCTTCAGAAGCTTGGCCCTCCCTAAAGATGGTACTTCCTTTCGGCTTGCCGTTTACAATACCTGTTGATAACTTTGTGTCTTTGATGCAAGTTGAAGGAGGAATTCAAATAACCTGCTTCAGTAATGTGAAGTGTAAATGTTTCAGTTAAATCGTGGAAAATTTATCCAATTATGTGTTTAGTTTTTGCTTGACCCCTGAAGGGGTCAATGAATACATTGCATATGGTAGAATTGAATGGTGTTTTGTTCTCTGCAGGAATGTTCTTCTAAGAATGGTAAGAACTCAAAAGCAGCATTGGGAAATATGTAAAAAAGATACTCTTGGCATAAATGAGAAATTATAGAAGTGTTACCGAGCAGAAAGAGGCTATTAGGCCCATCGAGTGCGCATTGGCTGTCCAAATGAATGTTATAGCTTAGTGTAATTCCTTGCCCTTTCCCCAAACCCTTTCATATGCTTTGGTTTAAATAATAAGCTAAAGCTCTTTTGAATGCCTCAAATGATGCTGCCTGTACCACACTTCCAGGCGGTACATTCCAGACTCGAACCACTTGTATTGTGAAAAAGTTTTTTCTCATATCTCATTTTGTTCCTTTGAAGATCACTTTATATTTGTGCTTTTCATTCTTAAATCTTTAGCGAATGGAAACAGCTTGTCCCCAGTTACTATATCCAACACCAATGATTTTTTAAAACTTCTTTTGGATCTCCTCACTGACTTCTCTCCAAGAAGATCTGTACCAGTCGTTCCAATCTGTCCTTGTGACTGAATTTTTTTCATCCTGGAATCAGTCTTTAACATCTCTTCCACATGAAATGCAATGCATTCAAATCTTTCTTATAGTTTGGCATCCAGGATATTGTCTGAAATGCTCTCTCCACTCATCCTGTCACCTTCAGTGATTTGTACATATATGCACACTGGCCCTTCTTCTGCATCCCCTTTAGGTTTGTACTCTTTACATTGTCTGCCCACATTCTTCCGAAGAAAATGCACTGGCTTACACCTCTCTGCATGGAACTTCATCTGCCACTTATCTGTCAACTTCAACTTGTCGGCGTCCTTTTAAAGTTCTAGTCTGTCCTCCACACATTTTTGAAACTTGGAAAATCAGTAAATCATCCACAAACTTTGAAATTATTTTCTGCACACCAAGTTACACGTCATTGATATGTATCTGGGAAAGCAAGCATCTCAATACTAACTCCTGGAGAACTCCAGTGCTAACCATCCTTCAGTCAAAAGAAAATCCACTGTTGATTTTCTGTTTTGATTCTGTTACCTATCACTTAGGCAATTTTGTATCCATGTTGCTACTCTGCCTTTTATTACATGAACCAAAACATTTTACTTATTTGTTGTTTGCCATTATATTGAAAACCTTTGAAAGTCTATGTGTACCAAATCAAGTGTTACCTCCTTCAACTCTGTTATTTCTTGAAAAATCTCCAGATGGGAGATGGTAGCACTATTCCTGCGTCTCATTTGAAAAATATAGTTGAAATTGAAGTTGAAATAAAAAATTTAGGTCTTTTATCTTTTCTTCCTTTCTGCAAGCTTGCCCTTCTGAAGGCATTGATTCCCTCCTGTTTGAATGCTATAAATGTCAGTTTCCAATACATCATTCTGATACTACAGTTAGGCTTGGCTGGAATGACAGTGTTTTTCAAAAACAGCTTCGATGATGTTGACTTTCTCTTGGTCCAATTACATGTTCAGCCTAATCCCATCATGTACATACTTAAATGCTCATGCTGTTAGAAACACCCTTTTTGATATTCTTTTCTATGTTCTAAAATGGGAGAATAATTTGCCCAACTTGATTCCAGGTGGATTTAAATACAGTACCTTGAGGTTTGGAGGCCAAATGCTCAGCACAGGCTAGGACACTTATTGCAAGTAATTTTGAGGAATAATTATCATGTTATTTATGAATTCCTTAGGTAACTGCCCCATTTAGTCAGTTCTTTTTCTAACTAAAACAAAAGTCATGAAAAACATCCCATTGGGATGATATCGAGATCCAACAGACAAAGCCGTTTTCCTTTATCTTATTGATTCCAGCATACACGTCCTCAGTTATTTTTTTCCTAAATTGTTCCTCATATCTGTTAATTCACCATTTCTAGTCTTTAAAAAAAAAAATCATCAACCCTGCATTTTTGAACGTCAGCAGTACTCTAATGTGCTTTGTTGTGTGGTACTGAGCCATTCAGGCCTGAATATGCAAAACTTGATTCCCAGTCTGTATTGAGTTATCTGGCCTCAGCGCAGATAGAAGCAAAATGGTCATCTGTTATTGTGAACTTTGGCCAGAGAAGAGAAAAATCAGTCAGGGTTCATATACGTCGGGTGAAGAAAGGTCAGCTTTGATTCTACTCTCTCCCTAATAATTGAACAATGCCCCAATATTTGTCAGCTGGACTAAAGTGGACAAAGTACCACAGGGCAGACAGTACCAAATTCTAATTGTACTCTGCCATTGTACTTTATGAATCTTATCATTCATATCAAACATTGATTAACATAGCTAATAACCTGTAATGGACCAAACTTCTGGATATATTTAATATGCATTATACAGATAGTAATTGTATCATGCACACTAAGACTTCACTTGAGAAGCTGTGACATCATGACCAAATTGCAGAACTTCAAGGGTCAGAGGTAATGGGTTTGGATGAAATGGTAGCAAATTTACTAGTGACCTAAATAGACCTACTTGGTTTGGCTTCACATAGTTTGGACTTATTATTCACAGACTCTTGGAAAATCAAGTAATTTAGGAACAGGAGTAGGACAATACAGCCTCGAGTGTATGTTCCACCATCCAAGGAGATCATGGCTGAGCTGTGACCTCTCTTCATATACTTGTCGTAGCCCATTTCTCTGAATACCTTTGTGTGACAGAATAATATCTCTATCTCAGATTTAAATTTAACAACTGATCATTCATCCACTACCATTTGTGGAAGAGCGTTATAAACATTAATCACCTTTTGGGTGTAGGAGAACCTCCTAACATATCTCTGGCTGTAATGCTCAGATTACACCCCCCCTGCTCTAGAATCCCCAACCAATGGAAATAGTTGCTTTATCTTTTGAATTTACTGTTAATACCTTGAAGACTTCAATTAGATTTGAATATATTTATATTTGCAATATAAAGTATTGTGCAAAGTTCTCACTTCATACTGCAAATTTTGAGTTATGTTTTTTTATATTGTGGTTTGTAAAGGGACAAACCACTGTCAACATTTGCATGTCATGCTGTGACAGAAAGCCATTAGGTGGTGCTGTTGCAGCACAGTTCACCGTGAGGTGGTATGCTTGTGGTCTTGAAGACTGAAAATCTCTGATTAAGATGGGGTTTAATGTTGCAAATTAATTTTGAGAAAACATATACAATCCATGTCTTGACAAATGGTTTCCCTGCTGCTGGAAAAAAAAAAGAAAAAAACGTTGTTGACCTATTTTCTCAGCTTCAGGTCCAACCTGCTCCAAGAACGTTGCCCTGCTCGTGTTTGTTTGACACAGCCTAAAAGTTCCACTTTTCGGTCTTGGGCCTTGCTGAAGACTTCCAGCTCAAATGCCTGAGAAAAAAATAACAAACTTTTCAAACTAGCAAGTTCCTAATAATTAACGTAGGACAAAGAATGAAAAAAAATCACAAGTGCATGCATGCAGAAAAGTATACTAAAAAGTGCACAACCACAAAACCACAAACAAACACAAATAGTTAACCTAACACAGTCACATTAGCGCAACCAAATCACAGTGGAGCTCTCAAAAGCCAGAAATTGAAAACATTTGTTTCCTTCAATGCCACCAGTATGGTTGTTGGCTAGTTGCCATTCAGGATTTTAGGTTCTGTTCAACCAGCAACTCTGAAACATGACTGCAGCTTACAAGATAGTATCCCGTTGCTGAACAGTTCTTCAACAGACCTACAGGTTGTTCTGCAATAACGTGCGTTTTGTTAACGTGAATTCGCTGTAATGCAATTTCCGAATTGGGGACACTGCTTCTAAAGCTCAAACTTTTAAAATGTGTGTTGCTGTAATGCGATTACATCGCCAACACTTTCAGCATTGTTTCTATAGCATGATTTTTCTATAATGTGCAGTTGCACAAGAACCCAACCATCACATTATAGAAGAACGACCTGTATTAACATCCACATTTATAGTGTTCCTACAAAATCCCATTCAGCTTTAAATCACGTTACTAAATATGTACCCAAAAAGTTGAGACTTTCAAATGATTAAAACAGTAGGACTGTATATTGACAAACACTAAACTAATTAAACAAATTCATAGTCTAAGACTGTAACACCACCAATAACAAATGGTTCAAAATTCACACAAACATACAGAATACCCCTAAGCGCGCTTGTATTTTGCAATCCCATATCCAACTTATTCATCTGTGTACAAGTCACACTATCTTAACTTGGAACTATATCTTTACCTTCACTGTTGCTGGGTCAAAATCCTGGAACTCCCGTTTTAATAGTACAGTGGATGTATCTGTACCAAATGATGGCAACATTTCAAGAAGGTGATTCACCATTACCTTTTCAAACACAATTAGGAATGAACAATATGCCGGTTTCCTAGCAGTGCACACATGAAAAAATTAAAACAAATCTAATTAATGACAAACCTGAATACAATAATTTTGTAAATGGAATTTAACAAATGTTTAAGTGATTTACTTTCATAACTAGTGGTAACTTTCTATTTCTATGCTAAATGCGTCTAGCTTTTTCAGTCAATAACTGTCACAAATATCCAAATGATTAACACAGTCAAACACACTTTTCTTATCATTTGTGATTCATATATATGCTTTGATATACTGATATACTATCAAATAGGATTGGTAGGACGTAGGCTTGCATTCATAGTTCTTCTGTAAGGGATTATTTGTGCAATCCAGGAAAGTTGATGGGAAGATCAAGTGATTTACTACTATGTCAAAGAAAAGTAGATGAAGACAGCACTCTGATTTGCTATGCTGCAGTTTGCAGTAGCTTGTGACAGGATAGCATTGACAGAGGCCTTGGAGCAAATTATCTGCTTGCCCTTTTAATTGGAGAAAGATACATGCCATAGGGCAGCCTGAATAATTAGTCTTGAGATCATGTATATGTTTCTGCTTCTCATTGTATTATGTAGACTTGGTTATCTGCTTGAGTTTCTTTCATTGTTGGAAAAATAAATCTTAGCAATAATTTAATGACAATAAAATAGACCTGTCATGAAAATTTGGAACGAAGCCAAGTTGTGAAATCCCACAAGTTAAGCAAATTATTTATCTAAAAAAGTAATTCTATAAAAACGTTAATTCTTTAGAAAAGGCACAGAAGTGACTTTGAGGTGAATTACAGTGTGGAGTCTCAAGGAAGCAAGGTTAGATTTTTGATCTTTTGTTGAAGCTGTTTGCTGAATCTTGACATTTCTCTTCTTTTCCCTTGAACTAGGTCAACAACATCTTAGAAGTTATTTTTGAAGCTAGCAATGATCAGCAGTTGAATTTATGGACAACAGATATTAGAGAATGTATAAACGCATGGTAAGACTCAGTTTTTTTTTTTGCTTTCCTTTCAACATGTGACCATTTACTGTGCATCCTGGTACCATCGTTACAATTGCACAATTACACAGAAATAAATATTCAGAGTCAGATTTCTGGTATCTGGAATATTCTAGTCTATAAATTACTTCAAAGACAAACAGAAATTGCTGGAAAATCTCAGCAGGTCTGCCAGCATCTGTAGAGAGAAATCAGAGTTAACATTTTGGGTCTAGTGACCCTTCTTCTGGACTGAAGTTCTGAAACATTAACTCTGATTTCTCTCCATAGTTGATGCCAGACCTGCTGAGATTTTCCAGCAATTTCTGTTTTTGTTTCAGATTTCCAGCATCTGCAGTTCTTTCATTTTTCTTTTACTTTTTCACCTTCATTCTTCTCATTAATTTGACATTAAGTCTCTTCTGAAGAGCTTAATTAATGTACTGTCTTGAGCCCTCACTGCTTTCTTGGTGCTTCAACCAGCTCTCTGATTCAGCATCTGTTCTATCACATCGCACAGGAGTGTGAAAATGTTTTCTTGTAAATTAGTAATTCAATCAGACATTGTAATAGTAAGATGATGAGTGCGTTGATGAGAGTTAAATGAATTATCATGTGGATTTGTGTAAAAGAAATTTGCAAATACAAAGCAGGATCTGAACTTTATGTTTTGTTATCTCATTATATTCAGGTCACCACTTTTAAAAAAAGTATTTATTCTGACTTCCCTCTTTGGAACATCCTTGGCCTCAGAATTGGAAATAGTACAATCTGCAGTTTGTTGAAATGTATTTGGTATAAGAAAAAGAAGAAATTATATTTATGTAGCATCCCATCGAAGGCCATAAGATGAGAGAAATAAGAACATTTTCGTTAAAAATTGAGTTATTTCTCTATTAAACCAGCAGCAATCTTTTCCTTGTACTAAGTATTGGCAGTTTTGTAAAACAGGGCAACTGTTTTGTAAATCCAATCTATTGTATGTTAGTTGCTGTACACTGCTGTGTTACAACGTGACTTTCACTTCTTTAAAAGGATGTTGATAGTCATCACATCACATGGTGAATAGATACATTGGATAGAGTGTTTTGTATCTCAACAAGATTGTTTTGGTTTGTTAAAATAAAAATAAATATATTTAAGTGACATAGGCTCTGGATCAGCTCTGAAATGTGTGCGTGGTATTTAGATAATATTGCAAATTAATAAAGGTGAAATGGACCTATGAAAGAGGTGACCAAACTTGGGTTGGCATCAAGATCGCCATGTGACAATGTTTCTAACCTCACCTGACTCCAGTTCTTCGCTGAAATTCTCATCCATGCCTTTGCCACCTTCAGTCTCAACTATTCCAGTGCTTTCCTGAGTGTATCATTTGATAACAATACTGTTTTATGTATTCTACAGCCCTGAAATGAGCAAGGCTCACTTCACCTTTTGATCTACCAGCTATAAAGGAGACCCAATATGAAACTATTTTAAGAGCTTTGAAAAGAAATCATGTAGGCCAGCAAGTCGGGAAACCACAGCATTACTCAGTGATAAAAATTATAACCACAAAATTTGTTATGTGACGAACATTTGGAGTTGCACCTTTCATCTATTCAATTTTCAAGAAACTGGGCAGTTGTAATCACTTAAATTCTGTGAAATCTCTCACAAAAACTAAGCTTGCAGTATCACCATTTTAGCAGAGATGAAGATACTGGGAAAGAGAGATTGTATTCTCAGACTAGCAGAAAACTCAACATTGTGTTGCAATAGAATCTGAAGACAGTACATAAAAGTGGGTCAAATGCTCTATGCACCTACAAATAGAGCTGCAATAGATTGACTTACTTTGGTCTGTTTTCTCTGAAGGCAGTGACTTTCTGACCCATGGCAATTCTTTGAGTCAAGATGAAAAAAAGTTCCCATCAGCTATTTGGTTGTGACAGAGTTTGATTGCACTGAACTGGTTCTGTTCTTACCTAATGTCTGCCATCTGGTAGGACTGATCTTAAATCAGATATCTGAAAAGTAAACTTGCAGCTTTCTGATGTTTATTGTCCAGTACGTTTACCCATTATTAACCCTTTGGGGAACTGATTTTGCATTCTTCTCCTCAATTGTCCATTGGCTTAATTTGACCTGTAAACTTAGGTAAGTAGTCGAGTCTCCCGATTATTAAAATCATAGTTTGGTGAGAGTGGTTGAGTAGTTGAGTTTACTGTTTATCAAAACTTGGACAGATTGAGAACTATTGAAAGAATTTCAGCAATAGAGGATAAGGATTAGGGATAGGACAGTGGAGAATAATAAGCCACGATTTTATTGAAGAGGCATATGGTCTATTCCTGCTTTTCTTTCTAATGCTTTCACAAGAATTTTACATATTCTTTAAGATGTAAATGTAAAAGAGATATTCTTTGGATCTTCTCTGTGTTACTCTAAATTTTTGCACTGAAACTGAAAGTAGTGTTTCATTGAAAAGAATCAACACTCCCTCTAGTAATTGAAGTCTGTCATTTTACTATTTAATTTTCTGAATTTACATGTATTATGGACTTGGTGCAGGTTTGGTTACATTGTGCTTAGATACGTTTAAGTTTCATGATTTGATTGTGTTAGTGTTGGGGACAGGCAGATCAAGGATTAGGCCTATTAAGATCAGGAGGTGATAAGGACCGTGACCAAATGGTTTATGCCCAGTCAGGAATGTATTTATAAAACATGTTACCATCTCTGCATTATCATGAGGGCCTTGTAACACAGTGGTACTATTCCTACCTCTGGGCCAGAAGGTCCAGGTTCAAGTCTCCACATCCCATGGAGATGTATCATAATCTGTACAAACAGGTTAACCAAAAATAATTATCACTGGTTTCATCCCTGGTCTGTGCTGAGTTTGTAATCTCATGCACAAGGTGGTGGTGGGAGGATCACAAACAAACAAACAGTCACAGCATTACTTTGTTCGGGTAAGAGAAATCAACTTTCCTTCTGCTCTTGCTAACTACTGTGTGGTTCCTTTTTTTAAATTTGGGTATTCATTCAGAGATTGAGCTTTGTAGTGGTATTGGTTAAAATCCTTGCTGACTCTTGCTGAGTTCATGCATAAAAATGTTCACTTGCACTGGAATGATTCACTGGACAGGCCTTGCAGGAAGTGGTCATTGTGAATCATGTTTTCTATTTAGGGCAAAATAGTTTCTTATAATATTGAATGACTTAAGGGAAATCAGTTCCCCAGTTTAAGGATCATGCAGTATATTTGCTTCATGCTGTTATAATCACAGCTGAATCCAAGTGACTGCACTTCAGTAATGCTTTTAGACTGGTGTGTGCATTAGGAGATTTCTGGAGCATTGTGACAGTGAAAAATTGTCATAGTCATATATCATAGAAACAGGCTCTTCAGCCCACCATGTCTATGCCAGCCAACAATATCAAAATACGTTAATCTCATTTGTCTGCAATTGGTCCATAACCACCGTGGGGCAGCACGGTGGCTCAGTGGTTAGCACTTCTGCCTCACAGCACCAGGGGTCCCAGGTTCAATCCCAGCCTCGGGTAACTGTCTGTGTGGAGTTTGCACGTTCTCCCCGTGTCTGCGTGGGTTTCTTCCAGGTGTTCCGGTTTCCTCCCACAGTCCAAAGATGTGCAGGTCAGGTGGATTGGCCGTGCTAAATTGCCCATAGTGTCAGGTCAATTAGTCTGGGTGGGTTACTCTTCAGAGGGTTTGTGTGGACTGGTTGGGCCGATGGGCCTGTTTCCACACTGTATGGAATCTAATCTACTATGCCATGACATTTTAACTACTCATCCAGATGCTTCTTAAATGTTGCAAGAGTACTTGTTTCCACCACTCTGTCAGGCAGCAAGTTCCATATTTCTATCACCCTCTGGCTGAATTTATTTTTTATCTCCCATCTTCTCTAAACTACTTACTCTTACCTTTAAACTTAAGCATGTTTAAGCTTGGACGTGTCTGCCGTGGGGAGAGGATTCTCACGATAAAATCTGGCTATGCCTGTCATAATTTTGTAAATCTTTCAGTGATCATGGTGACCATGTATGTAGCAGGAGTGTTCAGCTGCAGCTGCAGCTGCATGGAGTGCCTGGAGCTGTGGAAACACTCACTATCTAGCATCCATGATGCTGAGGCCATTATGAATAGCACATTTAGTGAGCTGGTCACATGACTAGGAAGGGCTACACGGGCAGAAAAGCATTGGGTGGCCCACCTGGAGGACTAGTAAGTGTGGGGAAGCAGTGCAGGAGTACCCGTGACTATCCTTTCTCAATATACCTTGATATACCTTGTTCTGTACTTTTGGTGGAGGGTCCTCTTAGGAAAGCAACAACAGCCAAGTTTGTGGCACAATGGTTGGCTTTCCTGTACAGGTAATTCTGCTATTATGCACATTTCATCAACGCAAATTGCTATAACGCGATTGACGAATAGGGGACGCTGTTTCTAAAGCGCAAACTTTTAAACATGTGTTGGCTAAAACATGATTGCTTCACCAACACTAAGTGCTACATTTTATTGTACAATTTTTATATTATGCAGGGTCACACGAGAAAGCAATCATCGTGTTATAGAAGAACTACCTGTACAGCAAGCGAGGCAAAAGTCTGGGTTGGCTTTGGTGATAAGGTGCTCAATTGTAAGGGGAACTGATAGGCAGTTCTGTGGCAGCAAATGAAACTCTCGAATAGTATGTTACCTCCCTGGTGCCATGGTCAGGAATGTCTCAGAATGGCTGCAGGACATTCTGCAGAGAGAGAATGAATCAGTCAGTAGTCATGGTAGATGTCGGTGTCAATGCCATGGGTAAAACAAAATGACGTCCTGCAACAGGGATTGAGAGAGGTGGATCACAGATTGAAGAGGAAGACTACTAAGACACTAATTTCTAGCACTTCCAGTGCCATATGCTACTTGAGTATAAGGACAGATGAACACCAAAATTGGAAGTGTAGTGGACAGCGAAGAAGGTGACCTCAGATTACAACGGGATCTTGATCAGATGGGCCAATGAGCTAAGAAGTCGCAAATGGAGTTTAATTTAGATAAGTGTGCTGCATTTTGGAAAAGTCAAATCTTAGCAGGACTTATACACTTAATGGTAAGGTCCAAGGGAGTGTTGCTGAACAAAGAGACCTTGGAGTGCAAGTTCATAGCTCCTTTAAAGTAGAGTCACAGGTAGATAGGATGGTGAAGAAGACGTTTGATATGCTTTCTTTTATTGGTCAGGGTATTGAGTACAGGAATTGGGAGGACAAGTTCCGGCTGTATAGGACATTGGTTAGGCCACTATTGAAATATTGCATGCATTTCTGGTCTCCTTCCTATTGGAAAGATGTTGTGAAACTTGGAAGGGTTCATGAAAGATTTACAAGGATGCTTCCAGGGTTGGAGGATTTGTGCTATAGGGAGAAGTTGAATAGGCTGGGGCTGTTTTCCCTGGAGCGTCTGAGGCTGAGAGGTGACTTATAGAGATTTATAAAATCATGAAGGGCATCGATAGGATAAATAGGGGTGGTGGAGTCCAGAACTAGGGGGCATAGGTTTAGGGTGAGAGGGGAAAAGATATGAAAGAGACCTACAGGGCAACTTTTTCACTGAGGATGGTACGTGTATGGAATGAGCTGCCAGAGAAAGTGGTGGAGGCAGGTACAATTGCAACATTTAAGAGGCATCTGGATAGGTATATGAATAGGAAGGGTTTGGGGGGGATTTGGGCCAAATTCTGGCAGGTGGGACTAGATTGAGTTGGGATATCTGGTTGGCATGCACGAGTTGAATCGAAGGGTCTGTTTCCATGCTGTACATCTCTATGACTCTATAACATAAAGCTAAAAGGATGGTTTAGGAAGGAGGTTTTTAGATTTTTGGATTACTGGGGTTGTTTCTGGGGTAGGTGGGACCTGAACAAGCTGAACAGGTTCCACTTGAACCAAAATGGGTCCAGTGTCCTTGCTGGGAGGCTTGATACTGCTGTTGAGGATGGTTTAAACTTATTTTGCAGAGGGACGGGGCACAGAGCACATATAAATTCAGGCGCAAGGTCCAATCAGCTATAAAGACCAACATCATTTCATTTTACTTTATTTTGATGTGGGCTGAACTGGGAAGAGGACTGTCTTACAATGAAGAACCGAGGAAGGAATTGCTTACTTTTCAAAAGCATGCTACCGAAACTTATTTAATTGTGGTTACATTGTTAACATTGTAAGAGTGGAAGTGTAAGAGCAGATAGCACAGCTCCAGTGAGTGTAAACAAAGTGATATTCGGCCAGCGAAGGGTCACTAATTGGTATGTGGAGTTGTGACCAGTTGTGGATGACAGGCCATTAAAAATCACACAACACCAGGTTATAGTCCAACAGGTTTAATTGGAAGCACACTAGCTTTCGGAGCGACGCTTCTTCATCAGGTGATAGTGGAGGGCTCGATTGTAACACAGGATTTATAGCAAAAATTTGCAGTGTGATGTAACTGAAATTATACATTGAAAAATTGATTGTCTGTTAAGCCTTTCATCTGTTAGAATACAGTGATAGTTTCACTTCTTTCATGTGTAAATTACAAAACCCTTTTTTTTTAAAGTTGCATTTGCGGGTTAGCTGTTAACAATGGTGATAGCTAGACAATATGTTGAAGGTGTTAGCCCCCTGTGTTCTCTGTCTATGACCTGATGTTTAGATTGATTCTAATCTAAAAAGTGAGATAACAGAGTTTTACATAAATTCATGCAATTTTTGAGCTCAGAGTTCTACATGAATGTATGCAGTTTTTGAGCAAAGTGCAATGTAACTCTGCAAGTACAAATTCACCACACAAAATATATGTGTGCATGTGGGTCTTTGTCTGTCTGTGTGTGTGTGTGTGTGTCTGTGTCTGTGTCTGTCTGTCTGGGGTGGGGGTTGTGAGTGTGTGTGTCTGTGTGTGTGTGGTGAGTGCAGAGTCTTAAGTCTATGAGGGGGGTGCATATGGCAGTGTGTGTGTCTATAAGGGTGTGTGTGGGTGTCTGTGTGTGTTTGGGAATATCTGTGTGTGTGTGTGTGTGTGTGTGTGTGTGTGTAGTGCAATGGTGTTCACCTGTAATGTGACATGAACCCAAGGTGCCAGTTGAGGCCATCCCTATGGGTACCGAACTTATCTATCAGCCTCTGCTCGGCCACTTTCCTTTTCTGCCTGTCCCGAAGTCCACCTTGGAGGATGGTCACCCGAAGGTCCGAGGCTGAATGTCCTGGACCACTGAAGTGTTCCCCAACTGGGAGGGAACCCTCCTGTCTGTTGATTGTTGTGCGGTGCCCGTTAATCCATTGTCGTAGCCTTTGCTCGGTTTCCCCGATGTACCATGCCTCAGGGCATCCTTGCCTGCAACGTATAAGATAGACAACGTTGGCTGAGTCACATGAGTACCTCCCATGTACAAGGTGGGAGGTGTCCCCACACGTAATAGTGGTATCTATGTCCACAATCTGATTAGCTGATTATCTGATTAGCTATTGGATAGTTGAAGAGCTTGTGCATACAAATGATGCTGGCAAAGCCTTCAGACTGTTAAAAGGTCAGATAGTGTGTGTGTGTCTCTCTCTCTCTCCAATACAAAACTTGAAGCCAAAGAAAACCAACTGTTTTCTCCCATGTTTTCTGTTAATCTGAGTCTAGTCAGTCAGTCAGATAAGTTGGGGACTTTGTTAAAACATTTCAAATATTATGATGACCCCAGGAATAGAGGGGCTTGATTTCCAGCACACTGATGTCCCAGTGAGGTTTGACAGCTCAAACAGAATCATCACATTGTGCATCTCAATCGTATCCATCCTAAGACTATAATGCTGTGATGATGAGTTCCAATTCTTTTGGCTTATCTTAGCAACTAACAGGTAGTGAGCTTTGGCCTGTTCTACACCCTTTCAAAATCTCAATATTAACTACCGTGTGATGAATCCAAACCTGAGCATAATATTCCAACTAAGGACTAATAATAGTCCTGTGCCATAATACAATTTGTCCTGTGGTGAGGGTTAGTGAATACATTATCTATATTCAGAAAAGGTATACAAGCAGAAGCTAATGGCCAACTACCTGATATCAAGGGATATGGGGTAGTGTGGGAAAATGGCAAAGAAATGGAACATCAACCGTGATTTCATTGATTGGCAGCGCAGACTCAAGGGGCAAATGACCTAGTGCTCCTATTTCTTCATTAATCATCCTGCCAATATGTGTAAAATGATTGAATTTATTTTCAGAAGTAAAAGTAAGAATTATCTATACAATAACAATCTGATAAAAGCAGTTGACTTGGATTCAGACAGAAGGAGAAAACTCCGCCTAATCTGGACTCCTTTTAAGAAATGGCAACCGAAGTGAATTGTATGAAACTGTATTGTGTGTTGTACTTTGACTCATGTGTTGTACTTTGACTTATAAAAAATAATTTGATTAAAATTTCACAAGAATGTATTAATTTGATACAAAATTATAATGAAGCATAAGTAACAGGAATGGATAAGCAACTCAGTAAACTAGGAAATGAATACTAATCAGGAAAATTATGTTATTGTGAAAGAAGGATGGATTGTGATACTTCAGGTTTTGTTGATGGTGGGACTATTTCAAATTTATATAAATGACATGGAATTACAAGTGGTTAGAATTGCAAATAAAAAAAAAGCTAGGGGATAGCAAAATTGAAAGGGACAGCTCCAAAAGTTTAGAAACAATTGGACAACATAGGTAAATTTCAAATGTTTATCTAGGGAATTACTCAGAACTATTGTCTAGATAACATTATTACTAAAATACAGACTACTTTTCCCATTGGTTAATAGAAACAATCCATGCAAACTGCCCTAGTAGAGCAAGCAGAGTATGTTGGTTACTGTTTTTCATTCTTGAAATACACTTAGCATTCAATTCCAGGTTACAAAATCAACTCCCGTTGGCCGGAGAATCACTGTCAATCTTTCTTTTCCAGTGAACGGTGTATGCACCTGCTTATTCATTCAGCTAGCCCTCACTGGTAGTCAGATCCCACTGGGATCAATTATGTCAGTTCAGATTATTGATGTTTTGTGAGATATGATTGCTGCCTTTTCTGAATAGTCACTTTTGATATCATTGGTGAATGTTTTAAAATTCCAAATTGCAAAAATTAGTTTTCTTTCTTTGACCACACCTTGTAATCCTGCAAGGTGAGGCTTCCTGACTATGAGAAAGTGAGGGACATCTTATTTGTGGATCAGCTTTTCTGAGCTGTTCCCCATTTGGGATAAGCAGAAGGTATACTGAAGAGAACTTGCTGCTCACAAATGCTGCTGCTGAAAGATGTTTCGATCCTAACACAGATGTCCAACAGCATTTGTGCATCTGTCACTTGTGTGCACGTTCTTGTGCAGGGGCTTCATGTTCTTAGCCTTGTCTCTGTCACCAGTTCTCCTTCACCACAATTCTTGGCAGACCAACTTTGCAGAAGCCTACGTATGACTTTTTTTTTGAGGTTGAGACGTAAGGGTCCCATCATTGTCCACACTATCAATTAAGAAATTACCAGAAGACAAAGCCTCTTCACCCATCAGATCCATGGAGAGATTCTGAGCATATTGACATTTTTTTGAAATGTTCTTTTAATTGTGATGTTAGAAACCTTTTAAAATCCTTAAGCTAGAAACCCCCCAAAAATGCCAATGTAACACTTACTCACCAAGAAAGGGAGACAAAACAATTCGGGAACATCTATCATTGGGAGAATATTAGAGTATCAGATGTAGTAATGCAGCAGTCAGAAATACGTAGTATAATTGTTCAGAGTAAGTTGGCTTCATGAAGGGAAAATCATGCCTGACTTTTTTGTTTAAGTTCTTTTGAGGGGGTGCCAAGCAGGATAGATAAAAGGAGAGCAGTAGACTTTAATATATTTTGATTTTCAAAAGGTATTCAATAAGAGACTACACATAAGGCTACTTGATAAGATAGGAGCCCGTAGCTACTGTTGAGAAACCAGTATTATAGAGGTCTACAGCACAGAAAAGGGCCTTTCTGCTCATCGAGTTGCACTAATCATAACAAGCACCCAACTACTCCAATCCAATTTACCAGCCCCTGGCCCATAGCCTTGCACACCTTGGCATTGCAAGTGCACATCTAAATACTTGAAATTTTATGAGGGTTTCTTCCTTGACCAAACAATACAAGCAGAGAGTTTCAAATTCCCACCACCCTCTGGGTGAAAAAGATACTGTCTTCACATCCCCTCATCTTGAATCTATGCCACCTGGTCACCTGCCAATGGGAAAATGTTCCTTCTGTCTACCCGATCTATACCCTCAAATGTTTATACGTCTCAATAATGTCACCGATCAATTTCCTCTGCTCTTAGGAAAACAACCTCTATTCGTAACTAAAACTCTCCAATGCAGACAACATTCTGGTAAATCTCCTCTGCACCCTCCCCAGCGTAATCATATTCCTTCTATAATGTGAATTCCAGAACTGAACGCAATACTGTAGATGTGGCCTAACCAATGTTCGATACACTTTTCATAGAATCCCTACGGTGTGGAAACGGGCCCTTCGGCCCAACAAGTCCACACTGACCCTCCGAAGAATAACCCACCGAGGCCCATTCCCCTACCTTATTATCCTACATTTACCCCTGACTAATGCGCCAAACCTACAGATCCCTGAACACTATGGGCAATTTAGCATGGCTAATTCATCTGGCCTGCACATCTTTGGATTGTGGGAGGAAACTGGAGCACCCAGAGGAAACCCATGCAGAGAGAATGTGCAAACTCCACACAGACACTCGTCTGAGGCTGGAATCAACACGGGTCCCTGGTGCTGTGAGGCAGCTGTGCTAACCATGAGTCACTGTGCCACCCCAAGCATAATCTCCCTGATGTTAAACTCTGTGCCTCGACAAATAAAAGCAGATGTTCATCTGCCGCTTTAACCACTGTATCGACCTGTCTTGCTACCTTTATAGGTCTGTGGGACCTGCACACCAAGATCTCTCTGATGATCAGTGCAAACTATGGTCCTACTGTTTATGTATTCCCTTTCCTTGGTTGTCCTACCCAAGTATATCACCTCCCACTTATCCAGATGGAATTCAGTTTACCACTGATCAACCACTCTGACCAGCTCATCTGTATCCTCCTGCAACCTAAGGCTATCCTCCTCACTATTTATCACTCTACCATTTTTTGTATCATCTGTGCGCTTATAGATCAACCCTTCAACACTCAAGTCTAAATCGCTGAAGGGTCTCAACACCAATTCCTGCAGAACCACACTGGCTGGCCACAGCCTACCAGTCACAAAAACACTCTCAACCTGAAATAACTCCACAGAGGCCAGCATCCTGCCAGCAAATCAGCCTTTATTTACACATGGAGAGTCCTTGACACTGAGCCAGCTCTCGGAGTGAACAGGATGTCTAACACTTCTATTCTTATCAGTCAGCAGGGCTCCCTGATTGGACCAGATTAAATTAGAATCCCTATAGTGTGGAAACAGGCCATTTGGCCCAAACGTCCACACCGACCCTCTGAAGAGTAACCCACCCAGACCCATTCTCTACCCTATTACTCTACATTTTACCCCAATTAATGCACCTAACCTAAACATCCCTGAACACTACAGGCAATTTAGCTTGGCCTCTTCACCTATCCTGCATGTCTTTGAATTGTGAGAGGAAACTGGAGCACCTGGACGAAACCCACGCAGACACGGAGAATGTGCAAACACCACACATACAGTCCCTGAGACGGGTCCCTGGCACTGTGAGGCAGCAGTGCTAACCACTGAGCCGCTGTAACAGCTCCAATCAGGGAATTCATTCTGTGGTGCACCTGGCTGACCTCATTACAATCATTACACAACCCTCACCCTCTGTGTTTTCCTACTCAGCCAATTCTGAACGCAATTAGCTAAATTTCTTTGGATCCTGTGGGCTGCTCTTACCTTCACTATCAAGACCCTGGGTTGAACTTATCAAAAGCCTTGCTGAAGTCCAAATGGATTATGTTACCTCTGACCTTATTTTGGATAAAAGGTCATTAAAAACAGCTGGAAATGGTTGTGCATACGACATTATCCTGATCAGCTATAGGACTCTTGTGGCATAGTGATAGTGTCCCGACCGTTGTACAATGAGGCCCAGGTTCAAGTCCTACGTGCTCCAGAGGTATGTCATTAACATGTCTGGATAAGCTGGCTAGAAAATATCAGTCACAAGGAGCTGCTGCCAAGTTCTTGGGTTGAGACGGCTGGCCACCAATAACTACGACTATTTCCTTTTCTGCTAGGTATGAATTTACCCAACGGAGAGTTTCCTGCCAACTCCTGACCTCAATCTTACTTGATCTCTTTGTTGTCACACTCGATCAAGTGTTGCTTTGACAAAGGCAACTATTCTTATTTTAATTCCAGAATTCAGTGGTTTTTTTTAGTGTATGGACAAATGCAATAAGATTTGGAGTATGGCTCCTGCAGAACCCAAAGTGAGCATGTTATTGCTGAGCAAGAGTAACAGCACTGTCAATGATTGAGAGCAGACTGATAAAATGGTAATTGGCCAGTTTGTATTCTTCATGCTGTGTCTCACTCGGACATACCAGGGGAATTTTCCACATTGTTGGATGCATATCCATCTATAATTGTACTGGAACAGCTTGCCTTAACAATTCTACACAACTGTTGTTTATAATTTCAGCTGTAAGCATTATTTAGTTCTAGACATTCAAAGCAAATAAACAGATTTTGGATTAAATACAAGAAAATACTGGAGAAGTGCAGGTGGTTTGATAGTATCTGTGGAGAGAGAAACGGAGTTAATGTTTCAAGTCTGATATCTCTAGAATTGCGAAAAGAGTTATATTGGACTTTAGTTGTTATCTCTTTCTTTCTGTAGTTATAGACAGACTTACTGAGTTTCTCCAACATTTTCCATTTCAACATTCATAGCACTTTTCGTTTATGTATTTTGGATGTTTTGAACATTCAATGAAATAGTTTAAAGTTGAGTCTTTAAAACAAAGTATACTCACATTTTAAGAGCTTATCCAAGAGGGAAGGGAAAAATGAATAGAGGTTTGAATTTATACAGCATATTTCATGATAACAGACCAATTAATAACCAAGAAGGGTTTTAAGTGTATTCACTGTTATCATGTAGGAAACATTGCCAACAAATTTCCACAGGAAAATGCAATAATGACCATGTTATCTACTATGGGGCTGATTTAAGGCAAAAATATTGATCAGGAAATCATGGATAAATTTTCTGTACCTCTTTGAATTTGTAGGTGTTCATTCTTCAGAACTGAAGAAAGCACACTGGACTTGAAATGTTAACTTTGCTTTCTTTCAATACATGTTGCCATCTAACCTGTGCATCTTTTAGATTGTGGGAGGAAACCAGAGCACCCTCACGTAGACACAGGGAGAATGTGCAAACTCCATGTGGACAGTCACCCGAGGCTGGAATCGAACCCGGGTCCCCGGTGCTGTGAGGCAGCAGTGCTAACCACTGAGTCGCCGTGCTGGCCTTTGGCAGGTAGAATAGAGGAGCTGAATATTATTTAAATGGAGAAAGTCTGTAGAAAGCTGCAGCACACAACATTCTCATGCATGAATCACACAAAGCTAGCTTTCAAGTTCAGCAACTAATAAGGAATGCAAGTAGGCTGCTGTCCTTTATTTTAAAGGGAATGGAGTATAAGGAGGTTTTCCTAAAACTATACAAGGTCTTAGTCAGACCTAATGTCGAATGCTGTGAACTTTTCATCCTTTTATCTAAGCAAAGATATATTGGCATTGGAGTCAATCTTTTCTGGATTGCCTTTGGGAATGGAAGGATTTTCTCATGAGAAGTTGAGTAGTTTAGTCCGGACTTGTTGGAATTTAAAAGAATGAGTGATGGCTTTATTGAGGGGAGATAATGGCCTCGTGGTATTATCACTGAACTGTTAATCCAGAGATCAGGAAATATTCTGGGGGTTCAAACCCCACCATGGCAGATGTTAGAATTTGAATTTAATAAAAATCTGGAATTAAGGGTCTAACGATGACCATGAAATCATTGTTGGAAAAACCCATCTGGTTCACTAAGATGAATTCAAGATGGCAGCAGAGTAGGACGCTTCAGCCAAAGCTCATCCACTCCACCTGTTTCTCTTTTTTCCCTTTTTCTTTTCTGTCTTTGTGTTTCTTCTTCTTCTTTCTTCTCCCGGTGTGATGTCCTCCCAGCATGGAGTCTTTGGGTGCCCTATGGTGCTCTCTCAGCCGAGAGAAAGACTTCTTCAGCGACCCATGATATGTCTCTCAGCTCAGCGTCCAAGATGGCCAGTGGTGAGAGCGAGGCCCAGCGCATTCCCGGCAATCAGAGACTGTGAGCGGTTCTGCTCAGACATGTTCTGGAGGCAGCAGGAGGAGATCAGAGCTGGCAGCTTCAGCGGCAGTAGCAGCAATGATGGCATTGCGGCTCAACATAGTAAGCACTAGTAGTGAGGGACGCCCCAGTATCTCCAGCAACGGCATCGAGAAGTCACAGCTGAGGTCTCCTAGCAAGGGAGATTGAGGCCCTAGAAGGCATAATCAAAGACTGTTGAACTTTTAACTTTATTCCTTTATTTTTCTAGTTTACGTTAAGAAGGACTTTAATATGAACTATTACCTTATTTCTTTATTTTTCTACTTAATCTATGAAAGTCTGTAATGCTTAACTTTGATCCTTTTACTACTTTGTACCTGAATGTTTTATACCTAGGTATGTTTGTACCTAACATGTGCCGTGTGTGGCAACATTAGACACTTGTCACTTTACTCCTGTACTTCGGTACTGGAATATACGTGACAGTACAATGTAAATCTGAATCTAATGTCCTTTAGGGAAGGAAATTGTCACCCTTACCTGGTCAGGCCTACATGCAGTTGATTCTTAACTGCCCCCTCGAATAGGCAATAAATGCTGGCCTAAGCGGTGTTCTCATCCCATGAATTAACTTTTTAAAATGAAGTATGTAAGATTAATAGGGTACTATTGACAAGACAGATATGGAGAGATTGTTTCCTCTTGTTGGAGAGTTCAGGACCAGTGGAGAGAGTTATAGCAGAAGAGGTCACCCGCTAAAGATAGAAAAGGTTTTTTCAATCTCCGGGTAAAGAGACTGTGAAATTCTTTACCACAGAGTGCTGTCGAGGCTGAGTTATTGAGTATATTTAAGACTGAGACAAACAGATTTTTAGTCAGTAAGGGAATCAAAGGTTACGGACTTAATGCAGAAAGGTTGAGTTGAGGATTGTCAAATCAACCATAATCTAATTGAATGGCAGAGCAGTTGATGGGCTGAATGGCCTACTTCTGTGTGCTTTGGTCTTCTGGACTAACCCTGAAATAAATTGTTAAAATAATACTGTTCCATTTCAGTAACTGCTCCATTTCAGGTATTTTCATGAATGTGAATAAACTTGGTACCTGTTAATGACTTTTGTATTTTATCGTTGAACTACAGGCCAGTATCTACAGTCCATGTCAACAGTGAAATGTTAAACACAAATGACTTAAATGAGCAAAAATTTCAAAAGATTACAATAGATTGCACATTTTAAAAGTAAAAACAATGTTTAAATCTGGAATTAGAAGTTCTGAGTGAAATAAAGGAATAAGATTTTTGTTTTGCAGTTATCTCGATCAACGGTGACAATAGTTGCCTCTATGACAGGAAATTCAGGAAGCACATGTTGGTCTGCAGGGTTTGTATATTATCTGGGCCTCCTGACTGCCTCAGTGAGAGGCTTTTCCTGTTATTCAAATACCGAGAACTGTGTCAGCAATTAATCATGGTGAGATTTACAGAACTCTGCACTCTGTCTTCTCTCAGCCGCTTTTCTCATGTTTCCATGAATTAGATGCACATTTCCTGACTAACTGTGTGAAAACTAATGATAGCTTGACTTGGCCCAGACCCCACTGACGCACAGATTGTCTGTAACCCATATCCTGAACACTTTGCTTCTTTTTCCAAGCCCTATTTGACATGTTCACGGTGTCTTGAAATATAGACAGTCGCCTTCCAGTGTGACGTGAACTGGTAAAGTTTAGTATTTATTTTGGCACCTCATGATTAAGATGCAGTAATAATTCAAACATCCAATTTGTAATGAGCTACAGAAATAATCTTTTTCTGTGAGTTATTTAATGTATTTATGTATCAGTAATGAATAAAACACTTTTTAAATAGAAACTTCTATTTTCATTCATTTTCTCTCATGGTTGCCAATTCCAGACAACAGCTCGAATGTTGAGGAGTGTAAGTGAGGCTTTGGGTTTTGCTTTGTTGCTAAGCTAGTCAGACCATTATTTAAGCCTAAGTATTAATAAGTTCCTTTACTCATATGTTCTACTCCTCTTTAAAGCTAATCAATAATGTCTTTGATGAGAAATATAAATGAGAGACAGCTTTTGTGGCTATAGGCTCTTTATCAGCACGAGCCATATAACTCTGGGTTTAAAAAAGTAGTGAGAATGCCATCACCGTCCACTTTATATGACAGTGCTGCTTTTAGTAGCAGTACTGCAATATTAATGAGATGGCGCCAAAAATAGTTCCAAGGTGCATCCTCTGAACATAGCTCCTGCTGGGAGCTATCCAACAGATTTACTCATTACGGCTTGGAAGCAGCTCAGGTTTACCAATGTTGCCTTTCTCTTCATGTAAAATTATTTTCCAATTACGATTAACGCACTTCAAAGAAAATAATACATACTTATTGTCTTTTGCTGCTGACACATTGGAATCCATCTGGCCAGCATCAGAGCATTAGCCTATTATGGACTTCTACTAGTAGTGCACTAATATAAACACAGAGTCAAAAAGTGTGGTGCTGGAAAAGCACAGCCGGTCAGGCAGTATCCAAGGAGCAGGCGAGTCAATGTTTTGAGCATAAGTTCTTCATCAGGAATGAAGAGTTTATGCTTGAAATGTTGACTCACCTGCTCTTAGGATGCTCCCTGACTAGCTGTGCTTTTCCAGCGCCACACTTTTTGACTCTAATCTCCAGCATCTACAGTCCTCACTTTCTCCTAATATAAACACAAGCAGATTTAAGGACATTTCATGCTTTCATGGGAAAGTAGGAGGGAATGTGCACAAACAAAAACAATTAGGCCTGACCACTCAGTCTGACTGTGCCAAATGTGAATATTTTTGTGCAGGAAAGGACCAGGGGCAAGAAGTCTGTCAGGAATTGGACTGCATGTAACATCCACATGGGAAAAGGAGACGGTTGATCCAGTTGAATGGTTCCTGAACAAATTCAGTTTTTTTTTGGCAGGGGGCCTCATTGTTGGAAGGCTCAAAACAAACACAGGTACATGGCTTAGCTGACAGTGAGATGGGCTTTCCCGGTTAGACCTGTCCTTTATACTGAGAGACATTCCAGCTCTGCAAGATTCCCATGAGGTGACTGTAGTTAGAAAGAGAGCATTAACTACTACCTTTTGGAATGTCCCTTTACAGAGCAGATGTTGAAATAGCTGCAGAGGTTTTTGTCCAGTTCATCTCTATCAGCTGTCTATCATAGGACTAAGTGGTCCATGGGTTGTTCCCAGGGATGCAAATTGAGCTGGGCATCAGCTATCACTGGAAGACCGAATAAATGGTGAAAGAAGCTCTTTGATTTACCTAAGAATTTCAAGTCTACCAGTGCAAGGAGCTATTGATGACTGAGTGTTGCAAGCTGGTATGTTGCAAGGTCCAGAACTATCTTTTTTTGAAAATGAACAAAACTTTCACAGAATCTTAAAATTTTATTACACCAAAGGAGGCCAATCAGCTCAATGCATCTATACGGACTCTCCAAATGGATATTTCATTTAATGCTATTTCCTGCCTTCTCCCCATAACACAGCACATAGGAGGTACCATTGCAGTGGCTCTACGGGGTAAGGCTAAATCATATAACAAGAGACTGGAAAGCAAGTAGAACCTCTCCAGCTGTACGCAGTAGACAATGCTTAATGTGAAACGGAAATGTGCATTGTAAATATAATCTGTAATGGCAAGTGTAGTGAGTACCTTATGTACTATATTCAAAGATATTGATCTGTATTGCACTTTATGCTGTCAAATTTAAACTGTTGTGTATTTTTAGAGACTTTATAAATATAAATATTTTGGGGAACAGCATAACAATGGATGTTTACTGTTATTTTATCAGTTAACTGAAAAGTACCATTGTCAGACCAAAGCAGTACCTCACCTAAAAGGAAGTAGTGGTTGAACCTGTAGTAGGAGAAAGCTAGCAGCAGCAGAAATCAGTACAGGGAAGTTCACTGTCATGATCAATTACTGACATTATAGAGTCAGCTATTCACAGGTATAATAAGTAGAGCACAGTAAGTGGTTACACTCTTGCAATGTCTATCTACTATTTATACAAATAATCTGAAGATCTTTTCATCTAATTTCACTAAAAAGGTATAGTGTTTTGTTTTTGATTTCTTGATGTTTATTTCCCAGGACTTCTGTAACCATTGTCCCTTTATTTGAGCTGGTGTGTGCACATGCAGGTATGGAATCTGAAAAGTCCAAATCTGTTGTTCAAAGCCAATGGTTCACGGCAAATCTGAAAAATATGATAATCCTGAGATGTAAATGATGTTATCTTCCATTTGCTCCAAAGGACCATTTACTTGAATCTTTCAGGTTTTTGGACACCTTCTAGATACCATGAAATCTAGGGCATTTAAGACAATATTAAACTGCATGAAGTGTTTCAATTTGTTTTATTTCAGGTCTGATGGAGCTGATGTGGAACTGCTCACTGCTCCCCACTCCAGCAGCATGCAGACAGTCTCTGTTGATGGAAGCACAGATTCTGTACACCAAGGTAATGGACAATTTTGGGCAAATTTTCTCAGATAATATTATTCAATGGTTACAGAAGACTGCATTCAAATATTGAGAAGTTTTAAAAACACTAATGTAATCCCATATTACTACTGTGCACTGAGGCATTGATGTGTATTTATCCACTTACATGTTCCTTAATTGATATCTTGACTGTCTAATAATATCTCAATGAGTGGAATAATGTATCGAACCTCTCTCCAACTGTATTATAACATTAGTTTCCTGTCTTCCTTAAATTGTAACTTAAAATTTTGCTTTCTCTTTACATATATTCTCTCCTGTCTTTGAAGGTTCAAATTACTTTGACTTTCTGACGTTAACTGCAAATCTAAAACCATTATTGTATTCCTATTCTGCCTGGATGTTGTGTTTTGCAGGGCAGGCTGGGGTCATTCTTGGGGCCAGCAAATTTCCTGGGTTATCTTTGTCCTTGCCTGACACCTACAAATCTCTCAAAACGATTTCACTTTGCTAATCTGAAGGGTTGCTTGAGCTGCTTAAAAACTCCAGAGAGTCGATTTGCTTTAGAATTACGTCTGGCTATTTTGTGTTCTTAGTTAAATTATTTATATAAGTAAATGCTTTCAAATGCTGTGGTGGAACTTTAGAATAGAAATGAAACACATACAAGCCTAAATTTATTGTGTGCATTTCCTGTCCCACACCAGTATGGATAACCCTTAAATGCTTACTGCAGTGGCCTAACAATCTCCTTAGTTGTAAGGCTAACTAGAGATAGACAGTATTAGTGATGTGCACATTTTAAGTATTAATTTTAAAAGTAAGGATGTTTCATATTGTTTAATGCATATTTATCAGAACTTTATACAAGAAAAAAAACGAACTCTCCAATAATTTAAAATACATTGGACTAAATGCAATTGACCTAATCATTGATTCATCCTCATTTCTAGTGGATTTGGACTTTGGAATCTTGAAAATTACATATCACAGTACCATAGCAACATAATAATACATTATATTTCAGTCCTTTATAAAGCAACTCTCAAGACAAGCCATCATTTGCTTCTACCTTGGGTTTTAAAATTTTGATTTGGTGAAAAAGCCAACATTTAAATCAATTGAGAAATTTCTCAGCAATAATAGATACTCTCCAATTGACGTTTAGGAGATCTTGTTTAGACATAGGTACAGTAAATTAAATTGATCTTGTTGCAGAGAATATAAGGTAGAACAATTTGGCTAAAGAAATAGCAAAAGAGCATGTTACCAGAGGGAGTGGTTTATAGGTCTCCTGATAGTATATGCCCAGTGGCATGTGGTATGTACGAAGAAATAATGGAGTCTTGTAAGAAAAGTACTGTGATAAACATGGGAGTTTGAATGAATCAAATTGATAAAGATAACTTGCATATAGGGTTGTACTGTATATTCAGGACAGGTGTTTCTTTTTAGAACATTACATTCTGGAACCAACTAGGTAATGTGTATGAGACAAGATAAATTAATCACCTTATTAAAGGCTCCTCTTGGCAAGAGTAATTGTAACATAGTGGAATTTCACATTCAGTTTGAAGATGAGAAATATGGGTGTGACACTAGTGCCTGACTCTTCTTTAAACTTGATTTATGAAGACAGAGTTGTTTAAAGTGAAATGCAAAAAATGATTAAAAGATAAAATGGTGGTGAAGTAGTGGCAGCCATTTAAAGGGGATGGTCCATAACTTTTGACAAAGATATATTTCAGTGTGAAGGAAATACTTTTGAGAAGGTTGCCCATCTGTGACAAACTAAGAAAATAATATCAACTTGAAAGAAAGGTTATGCAATGCTGCAAAAAATAGTGATAGACGAGAAATGGACAAAGTTCTAGAAACCGCTAAAGGATAACTTTTAATAAAATGGAGAAATAAGAGTATGAGAGCAATAGTAATATAACAATGGACAGTAAAACTTCTATAGGTATATAAAAAGAGCAGTAGAAGTGAGCATTAGTTTCTTATAGGTTGAGACTGGGGATTTAGTAATGGAGAAAAATGGAAATGGCAGAGACATTAAAGAAGTGTTTCATATCCCTCTTCACAAAATACACCTAAAGAATAGTAGAAAAGAAGGGAGCAAAAGTTATGGAGGAACTTGAAATAGTCGTGATCACAAATCTCCTGGATCTAGTGACCTGTATCCTAAGGTCTTGAAAGAGGTGGCTGCAGAGATAGTCCGCGCATTAATTTTAATCTTCAAAATTTTACGAGATTCTGGTATAGTCCCAGTAGATTGGACAACTATAAATGTAACACTGCATTTTGTGAAAGGAAAATTGTGTTTCACAAATGTATTAGAGTCCGTCAAGGATGCAACAAGCAGGATGGATCAAAAGAAACCAGTAGATGTAGTGTATGTGGATTTCAAAAAGGCTTTATAAGATGCCACATTAACAATTACTGCACAAGATAAGACCTCATGGTGTTAAGATTGATACATTAACATGAATAGAGGATTGGCTAACTAGCAGAAAATAGTGGGCTCTAAATGCATAACTTTCAGGTTAGCAAACCTTAACTAGTAGAATACTACAATGATGTATCTCAAATATTTGTAATCTGTTTTAATAACTTGGATGATGGGATTGACTGTACTGTAGCCAAATTTGCTTATGATGCAAAGGTAGATAGGAAACCTAGATGTGATGAGGATTCAAAAATTCTGCAAAAAAGAAGAGATGGATAGATTAAATGATTGGCAGATCTAGTATAATGTGGGAAAGTATGAGATTGTCCAATTTAGCAGAAAGATCGGAAAAGCAGATTATTCTTTAATAGAGAGAGAGAGACTGCATTATCCGGTGATACAGAGGGTTTGGAGATATTATACAGGAATCACGAAAAGATGACAAGTACAAACAAGAAATTAGGAAGGCAAATTGAATGTCCACCTGTATTGTAGGGGGAATGGAATGTATAAATAGACAAGTCATGCTGCAACTATATACAGGGTGTTATGAAGATGTGCATGTTCTATACCTTTAAAAGAGTAAAACCTAGCAGTGACAGCACCAAGTGTTTTCAATAAGACACAACATAACATGTGGCCCAGCTACTGGGTCAGCTAGTTGCCTGGAAATGACCAAACAGATTCTAATTAGGCCAATCAGTTTAAATTTTACCCCGAAAAATACAAAATTCCAATCAAGTTTGTCAGTATACTCAATTCAACCTTAAAAGCCAAACCACAATCCGATGCTTTGGGTTAAAAGACTGGGGAAAATTGAACAGTTGGGAGGAGAACTGCCACTAATGCAATAGCTGTAGACTGCTAGTCTGAACTCTGAGAGGTATCTATCTAGAGAAGAAGTTTGCACAGAGAAAAACCTCAACACTGACCCAGAGAACCAGTCTACTGACGAAGATAGAGAGAAGCTTTGGCCACTGGTTTTAAAATTTGAGTTTTCCTGTAAATCTTAATTGGTAGTTTTATTGGACTAGTATTATAGAAGGGAAGGTAAAGATAGGTTAGAGAAAGGAGATGTAAATAGTTGTGATTTAATTATTCTCTGTTATACTTTAAGAAATAAAGTTGTTGATTTTTACTTTAAATAGTTCTTGGCCTCTTGAATTTTCAGTAATTGCATGGGATAAATTATTTTCTGTGTTGCTGGTTTAAATTAAGCAGGAGGGTTTACTCTGTGTTGTAACAGATTTGGGGGCTCATCCAGGATTTGAACTGGTTTAGTCAGATTTAAATAGATTTGGGGGTACAAAAAATCCCAGCAAAGGCCATACTTTTAGAATTAGCAAATAAGTTAGATTTGGGTTTAACCAAGGACAAAAGTAAAACTGAAATTGTGAAGGAGTTACTCAAACACTTAGGTGTATCGGAGAGAAAGACAAGCGCAGCAGAGGTAGAAAAACTTAAATTCCAATTGAGGAAAATGGACTTAGAAGATAAACAAAGAGAAAAAGAAGAAAGGGAGAAAGAAAGAGAGGAGAAAGGGAGAGAGGAGAGAGAGAATTTGAACTTGAGAAGTTGCAACTTAGTCAGCAAAGTCAAGTTAACAGGTTAGAAATTAAAAGGGAAGGTAGTGATATATATAAATATGTCAAAACTCTGCCACATTTTGATGAGAAAGATGTTGAAGCCTTCTTTATTTCGTTTGAAAAATTGACTCAGCAGATGAAGTGGTCTGAGGATTTATGGGTAATGCTAGTTCAGTCTCAACTGGTAGGCAGAGTTAATGAGGTGTTTGCTGCACTGTCAGATGAGGTGTCAAGAGATTATGAAGTGGTCAAACAGGCTATTTTAATTGCTTATGAATTGGTACCAGAAGCATATAGACAGTGGTTCAGAAACACAAAGAAGGAACCAGATGAGACTTATGTTGAGTTTGAAAGACTTGAACAGTCATTTTGATTGATGGGTGCATGCTTTGAAAATAGATAGGATATTTAAGGCCTTAAGACAGATTATTCTGCTGGAACAGTTTAAAAAACTCACTTCCAGAGATGGCAAGAATTCACATGGAGGAACAGAAAGTTCCGGAAGTGAGAAGGGCATTAGAATTATCAGATGAGTACATGTTGGTGCATAAGAGAAGCTTCTGGCCAGAATTTTGTCCTGCAAGGGATAGAAGTTGAGAGAAGGGGAGATCCTACACAACAAAACCAACAGTAGAGAGCACTGGTAAGAATTTACCACTGGATAAAAAAGAAGCCCAAGAGAGTAGAAAGGAGGTAAAAGGCCTCAGGTGTTTCCACTGTGGTAAAATGGGGCACATAAACTCACAGAGCTGGTCATTAAAGAAAGGCATTGTGGGAAAAGATGTGGTAAAAGAAGCTAAGCCAATGGCATCAGTGAAAGTAGTAAAGGAGACCCAAAGAAGAGCTGAGGAGCTACAGGAGAGTGCACAGTCTAGTTAGGGGCTGGGTATGGAGTTAGTACCTGATCTTGACAAAGAATTTCCCTCTGTGGGTAAAGTTTACTCAGAAAGAATAGGAGGAGAAGGACAAGAAGTTATCATTTTGAGAGATACAGGGTCTAACCATTTGCTGATAGTAAGAGATGAGCGAATATGCACTCTTTCTGATCTGTTATCTGAGAGTGTGGTCATTTGTGGGATTGATGGACAGAAATTTGGTGTTCCCTTGTGTAAGATCAGGTTGGAATGCCAACTCAAGACTGGGGAAGTTACAGTGGGAGTGATTGACAGAGTGTCAGTTCCAGGAATTCAGTTTATTCTTGGGAATGATTTGGTAGGATTCAAGGTGGGAGTGACACCCCTTGTTTTGGAGAAACCCAAGGAAGACCAAGAAACTGAGGAGTTAAAACAGAAATACCCTGGTATTTTCCCAGACTGTGTGGTAACCAGATCCCACTATCATATGTCACAGCACAAAACGAAAAGTAAAAAGAAAGGTGAAGAGTTGAGGTTCAGTTAGCGGATACCCTGTTTGATGTAATGGTGCAGGAAAAACCTGAACAGGCAGAGAGTCAGACAGAAGTGTTTAGTCCTGAAAGGCTAAGAGACTTGCAACAGCAAGACAAGATGATAAAAGATATAAATGTGGATGCGCACTCTGAAAAGGAGGCAGAGAATATTCCTGAGGGTTATTATCTGAAAGAGAGAATCCTAAAGCAGAAATGGAGACCACGGCAGGCTAGTGCAGAGGAGAAATGGGCCGATGTACACCAGATTGTGTTGCCAGTAGCATATAGATAGGAGGTGTTACAGGTAGCACATGAACTACCTGCAGGAGGTCACCTAGGGATACGAAAGACTCAGGCTGTGGTCCAAAAACATTTTTATTGGCCTGGAATGCAAAAGGATGTGGTTAACTTTTTCCATAGGTGTCATACATGCCAAATGGTAGGTAAGCCACAAACAGTAATAAAACCAGCAGCTTTGTTGCTTATTCCCACATTTGAAGAACATTTCACATGGGTTATAATTGATTGTGTAGGTCCCCTCCCAAGAACTAAAAGTGGGAACCAGTACTTGTTAACCATAATGGATGTGTCGCCCAGATTTCCGGAGGCAATTCCATTACGGAGTATCAAGGCAAAAAGGGTAGTAGAGGAGTCAGTAGCTTTCTTCATGCGGTAAGAGAAATTCAGTCGGACCAAGGGTCAAATTTTATTACTAGGCTTAAGGAGGTTATGGATAGTTTGGGTATAGAGCACTTTAAATCCAATGTGTATCATCCTGAATTAGAAAGGTGGCATCAGACCTTGAAGACCATGTTGAAAGCGTACTGTCGGGATTACCCGAATGATTGGGATAAAGGTATCACGTTTGTATTGTTTGCCATTAGTGATGCCCCAAATAAATCTACTCAGTTCACTCCCTTTGAGTTAATATTCGGCCATGAAGGAGAGGCCCTTTGAAATTAATTAAAGAAGAATTGACAGTACCAAAGTCGGAGATCTCACACTTGGATTATGTGTTGGAGGTGAGGGAGAGATTAAATAGAGTAGGTGAGTTAGCTAAACAGCACCTAAAGAGGGCACAGTATAGAATGAAACAGGTGGCAGTTAAAAGCTCTGAGATTTGAACATTTTCCCGAGGGGATGATGTGTTAGTACTTTTACCAGTGAAAGGAGATCCCTTCAAAACCAGGTTTAGTGGTCCCTATCAAATTAAAGAAAAAGTTGACTCAAGTGAACTATCTAGTAAAGATGCCAGATAGAGGGGGGAAAAATCTATCGAGTATGTCATGTGAACATGTTGAAGCTGTATTATAATTGAGAGATAGAACTGGAGAAACAGGTGTTAGTTACTGCTGTACAGAGTGGGGAGGAATCAAATCCAGATGATGTGGATTTTGATGTGCCTCAACATAAATTAAAAAATGAAAAAGTCCTTGAGGAGTGGGATAGGTTAGAAAGCTATCTGTCTCAGGAGCATAGAACGCAGTTGGAAGGTTTGTTACTGCAATATAAGGACATATGTAAGAATCAGATGGGGAAGACTAATGCCATTATACATGAAGTAGACATAGGAAGTACTGCTCCGATAAAACAACACCCCTATCAGCTTAATCCTTTCAAAGCCAGATAGGTCCAGAAGGAGGTGGAGGCCATGCTCAACAAGGACATCATTGAACCAAGCCAGAACGAGTGAAGTTCGCCGATTGTCTTATTTCCCAAACTAGATGGGACTCAACAACTTTGTGTGGAATATTGGAAGGTCAAGGACATTACAAAATCAGATTCATGTCCAATTCCGAGATTGGAGGACTATATCGAGAAAGTCAGACAAGCTAATTACATTACCGAGTTGGAGTTAATGCGTGGTTACTGGCAGGTCACTTTATCAGAGTCGGCGAAATAAATTTCTGTATTTGTAACCCCAACTGGGCTATATCAGTTTAAAGTGATGCCCTTTGGAATGAAGAACGCACCAGCCACATTCCAAAGACTCATGACCAGAATTGTGGCTGGGTTAACAAACTGTGCAGTCTATTTGGATGATGTAGTGATCTTTAGTAAGTCCTGGAAAGATCATATAATACAGTTGGCAGAGCTCTTTGAACAACTATGCTAAGCAAAACTGGTGATAAAAGCAAACATCCTTAGGACATAACATCGGTCATGGAAGGTTGACCCCACAGAACGCAAAGACGAAGCCCATCGAGGAATTTGTACGACCAACCTTGAAGAAAGAGGTGCTTTGATTCTTCGGACTCAACGGATTCTATCAGAAGTTTGTTCCAAACTTCAGCAATGTAGTGGCATCGTTAACTGATTTGCTGAAGAAGAACACAAAGTTTCGGTGGACAGAAGCAGACCAGGAGACCATTTGAAATCAATATTAACCAAACTAGTTTTAGCTACACCAAGCTTTTCAAAACGTTTTAAAGTCGCCATCGATGCTAGTGACATTGGAGTTGGAGCTGTACTCCGGCAGAAAGATGAGGATGGGATTGAACTCCCAGTTGGTTACTTTTCGAAGAAAATCAACATTCACCAGAGGAAATACTCCACAATCGAAAAAGAACTGTTGAGTTTGGTACTGACCTTACAATGTTTTAATGTGTATGTCACGAACAATGTGTCGGAGACGGTTGTGTACATGGATCACAATCCATTACGTTCTTAGAATGCTTTAAAGACAAGAGTATGAGACTATTTCGTTGGAGTCTTATGCTACAGACTTTCAATTTAAAAATTGTACATGTTGCGGGTCGTAAGAATGTAATCGCAGATGTATTATTGCGGATTTAACTAATAGAGTTTAGATGAGATTTGTCTTTATTTAATGATATATATACACAGGTATATGGGAAGAAGTTAAGGTGAACTTGTATTAAAGTTGAAATATGTGTTGCTGGAAAAGTGCAGCAGGTCAGGCAGCATCCAAGGAGCAGGAGAATCGACATTTCGGGCATAAGCCCTTCTTCAGGAATGAGGAGGGTGTGCCAAGCAGGCTAAGATAAAAGGTAGGGAGGAGGGACTTGGGGGAAGGGCTTTGGGAATGCGATAGGTGGAAGGAGATTAAGGTGAGGGTGATAGGCCGGAGAGGGGGTGGGGGTGGAGAGGTCGGGAAGAAGATTGAGGGTTGGGACTGAGATTAGGTGGGGGGAGGGGAAATGAGGAAGCTGGAGAAATCTGCATTCATCCCTTATGGTTGGAGGGTTCCTAGGCGGAAGATGAGGCGCTCTTCTTACAGGCATTGTGTTGCCATGGTCTGGTGATGGAGGAGGCCAAGAATCTGCATGTCCTTGGCGGAGTGGGGGGGGAGTTAAAGTGTTCAGCCACAGGGTGGTTGGGTTGGTTGGTCTGGGTGTCCCAGAAGGTGTTCTCTGAAACGTTCCGCAAGTAGGCGACCTGTCTCCCCAGTGTAGAGGAGGCCACATCGGGTGCAGCGGATGCAGTAAATGATGTGCGTGGAGGTGCAGGTGAATTTGTGATGGATATGGAAGGATCCCTTGGGGCCTTGGAGGGAAGTGAGGGGGGAGGTGTGGGCGCAAGTTTTGCATTTCTTGCAGTTGCAGGGCAAGGTGCCAGGAGTGGAGGTTGGGTTGGTCGGGGGTGTGGACCTGATGAGGGAGTCGCGGTGGGAGTAGTCTTTCCGGAATGCTGATAGGTGAGGGGAGGGAAATATATCCCTGGTGGTTGGGTCCGTTTGGAGATGGCGGAAATGACGAAGGATGATTCGATCTATCTGGAGGTTGGTGGGGTGGTAGATGAGGACCAGTGGGGTTCTGTCCTGGTGGCGATTGGAGGGGCGGGAGCTCAAGGGCGGAGGGGCGGGAGCTCAAGGGCAGAGGAGCGGGAAGTGGAGGAGATGCGGTAGAGAGCATCGTCAACCACGTCTGAGGGGAAATTGTGGTCTTTGAAGAAGGAGGCTATCTGGGTTATTCGGTATTGGAATTGGTCCTGCTGGGAGCAGATGTGGTGGAGGCGAAGGAATTGGGAATATGGGATGGCATTTTTACAGGGGGCAGGGTGGGAGGAGGTGTAATCTAGGTAGCTGTGGGAGTCGGTCGGTTTACAGTAAATGTCCGTGTTGAGTCGGTCGCCTGAGATAGAAATGGAGAGGTCTAGAAAGGGGAGGGAGGAGTCTGAGACGGTCCAGGTAAATTTGAGGTCGGGTTGGAAGGTGTTAGTAAAGTGGATGAACTGTTCAACCACCTCATGGGAGCACGAGGCAGCGCTGATACAGTCATCGATGTAGCGGAGGAAAAGGTGGGAGGTGGTGCCAGTGTAGCTGCGGAAGATGGACTGTTCCACATATCCTATGAAGAGGCAGGCATAGCTGGGGCCCATGCGGGTGCCCATGGCTACTCCTTTGGTTTGGAGGAAGTGGGAGGATTGGAAAGAGAAGTTGTTCAGAGTGAGGACCAGTTCAGTCAGTCGAAGGAGGGTGTCGGTGGAAGGGTACTGGTTGGGTCGGCGGGAAAGAAAGAAGCGGAGGGCTTTGAGGCCTTCATGATGGGGGATGGAGGTGTATAGGGACTGGATGTCCATGGTGAAGATAAGGCGTTTTTGGCCAGGGAAGTGAAAATCATGGAGGAGGTGGAGGGGTTGGGTGGTGTCCGTAACGTAGGTGGGGAGTTCTTGGACTAAGGGTGACAGGACCATGTCGAGATGTGCAGAGATGAGTTCGGTGGGGCAGGAGCAGGCTGAGACAATGAGTTGACCGGGGCAGTCAGGTTTTGTGGATTTTGGGCAGGAGGTAGAAATGGGCGGTGCGGGGTTGTGGGATGATGAGGTTGGAGGCGGTGGATGGGAGATGCCCTGAGGTGATGAGGTTATGGATGGTCTGGGAGATGATGGTTTGGTGGTGGGAGGTGGGGTCATGGTCAAGGGGGCAGTAGTTTGGCGCACCGATCTAAAAATAGTTCGCGGACACCTTCGGTTCTCCTGCTCCTTGGATGCTGCCTGACCTGCTGTGCTTTTCCAGCAACACATTTTTCAGCTCTAATCTCCAGCATCTGCAGTCCTCACTTTCTCCTAGTTATCTGTATGTTAGGGTAATATGTTTAAAAAGTAGAGAAAAAATGAAGCCATCTTTTCATTATGATGGTTCATTTTTTTCGGGCGGGGGTGTTATGAAGTTGTGGGTGTACTATACCTTTAAGATAGTAAAGGCTAGCAGTGACAGCACCAAGTCTTCTCAATAAGACGCAATGTAACGTGCTCCAGCTACTGGGCCAGCTGGTTGCTTGGAAATGACAAAACTGGTTCAAATTAGGCCAATCAGTTTAAATGATACCCTGAAAAGTACCAAATTCCAATCAAATTTGAATTGAGTATATTGACAATCTTAAAAGCCAATGATGCTTTGGGGTATAAGACCAGGGATAACTGAACAATTGGGAGGAGAACTGCCACCAGACCAACAGCTGTAGACCGCTAGTCAGAACTCTGAGAGGTATCTGTCTGGAGAAGGAGTTTGCACAGAGAAAAACCTCAACACTGACCTGGAGTGCCAATCTACTGACGAAGAAAAAGGGAAGATTCGGACGCTGGCTGGTTTTAAAATTTGAATTTTCTTGTAAATCTTTTTATTCTGTAAATCTGTTTTATTGGACTAGTATTATAGAAGGAACGGTAATGATAGTTAGAGAAAGGAGGTGTAAATAGTTGTGAGTTAATTATTCTCTGTTATACTTTAAGAAATAAAGTTGTTAATTTTTACTTTAAATAGTTCTTGGCCGATAAGATTTTCACAGATTACTGCACGGGATAAATCTTTTTCTGTGTTACTAGTTTAAATTAAGCAGAAGGGTTTATCCCATGTCATAGCAAGGGTACTGGGGAAACCACATCTGGAGTACTGTGAACCATTTTGCTCTCATTACTTTAGGAAAAAGAAACACACCAAATCTAACATTCAGTATGATCATATCGGATTTCTGGCTTCAACTTCATATTCCACCCAGACTCCCTTTGAGAGACCAATCTCTGTCCGTTCCAAACTTACAGGTATTTTTTAATGGAGCATCCACAACCCCTTGGGTAGAGAAATGCATTGATTTGCTAATCTTTTGAGTGAAGCGATTTTTCCTCCTCTTGGTTTTAAATGATTATTCTCTTTTCCTGAGACTGACCCTCTCTTTCACTTTAGATTCCTCAACTAGTGGATGTAGTCAGTCTCTCAGCAGCTACCCTTTCAGGTTCCTTCAGATTCTTCTTAATTTCAGAGGATATGGGCCAAATTTACTCAATCTCATCATAGCATAAGTCTTTGGTCCCAGGGACCAATCTAAGGAACCTTAGTTGCCCTTCCTCTAGTGTAAGTGAAACTTTAAAAAAAAATTGACACCAAAACTGCACTAAAAATTCCAGATATGGCTGAGCAGATTAGACCTATGCTCGATGGAATTTAGAAGTAAGATATGTAAGATTCTGGAGGGGACTTAATAAGGTAGATGCTGAGGGGATATTTCCTCTTGTGGAGAAATCTAGAACTAGGGACAATGTTTGAAAATAAAGCGTCTTCCATTTTAAATGGAGTTGTGAATTTCCTCTCTGAGGGTCATTAGTCTTTTGAATACCCTTCCACAGACAGCAGTGAAGGCTGCATCATTGAATATACTCAAGGTAGGTTAGGGAGACTTGTATTCACAAAGGAGTGAAGAGTTATAAGGTGTAGGCAAGAAAGTGGAATTAAAGCCACATTTAGATCAGCCAGGATCTTTTGGAATAATGAAACAAACTTGCTGGGCAAATGGTCTTTTCCTGCGACTATGATTAGATTCCATAAAGCCAAGTACTCCACCTGATGGCTTTGTCTAAAAATACTTCAGCTTGCGCAGAAGCAGTTGTCAATTTGAGAAATTTTAGAAATGATAATGGTAGAAAGCATTAGTACTGCAACAATCAAGGAAAAGGTTACAGTAGCATTGAAAGTATAATCATTGCTGCAATAGTTATTAAATAAACTGGGATTATGTTGCATTAGATCAAAGTGTTCATTGAGTTTTAGTTGTTGACCACTGTCCTAAGCAATTACTTTCTTAAGAGCCACTAGTTATTAGCCGAAGCTCAAAGTATAAGAATGGTTATTGCTGAATGTTGTGTATCATCACAAGCTGTTACATTAAAGCATCTTACAACATTTACTTGTGTGTATTGTACCTCTTTGGCTCAATATAGCACAGTTGATCTCCGATCAGTCTTTTAAGAATATACAGTCCAATATATTTTCTTTTAATTCATTCAGGGATGTAGGGTTTTCTGCTTGGCTATGGTATTGCATTGCTCATCCCTAATTTCTCAAGAAGGTGATGGTGAGCTTCCTCTTTTGACTACAGTAATGAATTTGGTCAAGGTACAATAACAAGCTGTTTAGGGAGGAAGTTCCGGGAATCTGACTCAGCAACAATGAAGGAACAGCAATATATTTCCAAATCGGGGTGGTGAGTGGTTTGCAGGGGAACCTCCGGTGATGTTGTTCCCATGTATCTACTAGATGGCAGTGGTAATGGGTTTAGAAGGTGGTGTCTAAGGATATTTGGTGAATTTCTGCCATCCTAGAGGGAGTGAAATTTATGGATTTGTTGTCAATCAAGCGGGCTCCTTTGTCCTGTATGGTATCAAGCTTTTTCAGTATTGTTGGAGCTGCACTCATCCAGGCAAGTGGGGAATATTTCATTACAATCCTGACTTTTGTCTTGTAGATGGTGGCCAGGCTTTGGGGAGTCAGGAAATGATTTACTTGCTGCAGGATTCTTAGCCGCTAATCTGTCCTTGTAACCACAGCATTTATATGGCTGGGCCAGTTCAGTTTCAGGTCAATGGTAATCCCCAAGATGTTGTTATTGGGATTTCGGTGATATAGGGAGATGATTAGACTCTTCCTCTTGTTTGATAGAATTATGGATTCAAATTAAAGAAAGTGTTGCATTTATGTATATAGCATCTTTTGCAACCATTAGACATCCAAAAATATTTTGTAAGCAATTAGGTACTTTTGAGATGCAGTCTCCTGCTTATTAAAATGTCATGGGATTTGCTGCATCCAAATGATTGAGAATATGTGAGCTCAGTTTAAAGTCTGATCCAAAAGACTGCAGCTGTGACAGGTCAAACTCCCAGTAAACTGCAGCCCAGCTTGTGCTCAAATCCTGGAGTGGGACTTGAAACCATAACCTTCTGACTCAGAGGCAAGAATGCTTGCAAATGAGCATTGTCTGATGTGATTAGAAAACATGTTGCAACTTAAAGTATTATGGCCTAAGTTTTCTTAATTAAGTGTCCCACCCTCTGCTTCAAAAGCAAAAGTAATATTGTAAAGCTAGAAATAATTAGCATAGTGTTTAGCTTGTACAAGCTTCTAGCACTCTTGCATGCCCTCACACACCTTTGCGTGAATGTCTGGCAAAACAGACATGTGCTCCTCTAGCAAAAACCCAGGCTCTGGAACAAAGAACAATACAGTACAGGAACAGGCCCTTTGGCCCTCCAACCTGCATCGCTGTTTGCCATTCCAAACTAAAACTGTCTTCACTTATAGGATCCATATCCCTCTACTCCCTTTTCATGTGCTTCTTGAATGCTGCTTTTGTGTCTGCTTCTACCACCACCTCTGACAATGTGTTCCAGGTACTTACCATCCTTTGTGTGAAAGACATGCCTCACACATATCTCTTTTAAATTTACCCCCTTGCACCTTGAACCTGTGTCCCCTAGTAATTGACCTTTCTACCCTGGGGAAAAAAGCCTCATACTTGCCATTCTATCCATGCCATTTACAATCTTATAAACGTCTATTAGGTCACCCCTCAACCTCCTGAGTTCCAGTGAAAACGAACCCAGTGTAGCCAACCTTTCTTCATAACTAAAATCCCCCATATCCAGGCAACATCCTGGTAAACCTTTTTCTGTAACTTCTCCAAAGCATCCTTCTGGTAGTGTGGTGACCGAGAACTGTATGCAATATTCCAAGTAGGGTTAGTTGTACGTGATAGTGGCAGATTCAGGGAAGTATTTTTTAAAATTCATTCATGGGATGTAGGCATCACTGGCTGGGCCAGCAATTCTTGCCCAATTCCAGTTGCCCTTGAGAAGGCAGTGGTGAGCTGCCCTTTTGAATTGCTGCAGTCCATGTGCTGTGGGTTGGCCCACAATGCTGTTAGAGATGGAACTCCAGGACTTTGACCCAATGACAGTGAAGGAACAGCAATACCTTTCACTTCACTTGATTCCACAGTAACATTTATGGAAGTCTGATCTTTTCTTGGCAGACTCTGTTTTAAGCCAAAGAGCCACAAAGGGGACAGGGCTAATGAGTGCCCTACTCGGTGAAGACTGTGTTTTGTGAATGGCCTAAACTGGGCATTTGGATCACTTTTCATGTGAATGAGAAGCTTAATGACAGCAGGGATACTTGATAAAGGGCTCGGCCATTTCTGAGTGCAGGTATTTTCAGGCATTTATTGCTTCTCAAAATGAGATTCCATAACACCCATTTTATATTTGTCTTTCATCAGCTGAAACATCTGCCACTATTTTCACTGAATTGTCTTTTTGTTTATCAAATTTTGTCTCACAGATGAAGAGTGGTCAGCAGGGGGAAAGAGCTGAGAGCTGCCCAATCCATAAGATCAGTAAGGACATTATAGAGTTAGCACCTTAAGGTCAAGAAGGAGAAAAATTTAAATTGAGGTGATATTTATTGTATATTCATATAAGCCTGGAAAATCCCATTGCAACCAGTATATTAGTTTATTTAATTCACCTTGAAGTGGTTAAAGCAACAGAGAAACATGGTTCATACACATTAGGCTTTCAGATACTATTAGTGAACATTTCTAAGTTGATTGTGTGTGCATGACAAAGAAAATATTTATTCAGACCAAGTATGAACTTTTTAAACTTGACTGCCTCTTACCTTGTAACAGATAGTAAGCATTTACGGAGAACGAAACCCAAATCTATATTTAAGTTTACAAAGACAATATGGAGCCAAAAATGTGATCCTTGGTGCCTGAAGCACATTTGGTTAAAATACAGGAGTCATGTAATATATTATCTGAGGGCTTGAAGACTGTTATTTGGCCAGTGTGCTTGATACTGCCAGCATGGTATTCTGGAGCTTGTGGACAAATGTTAGAGGGCTTTCTATAATTAGCTACAGCATGTAGCTCCTTCAGTGCTAAGTGTCTTTTTTGTGAGAGGGTTGAGCGTGTGTTACTGGAAAAGTACAGCAGGTCAGGCAGCATCCGAGGAGCAGGAAAGTGTCGATGTTTTGGGCCGGAGCCCATCATCAGGAGAGATGAAGGCGTTCTGTGATGTGGAGAGACTGGAGGAGCTGGAATTATGGTTAAGGTTAGAGCAGACAAGGTTAAGGTGGAGTTAATAAAGTTAATAGAAATTTGAGAGGATTAAATAGAGTAAATGGGGAGTAATTATTTTAACTGGTGGGACGGCTGGTAACACGGAAAACAAATTGAAGATAATTGGCAAAAAAAGCAGAGGGAAGTTGTGAAGATATTTATTTTAGGCAGCAAGTTATGATGATCTGCAATATGCTGTTTAAAAATGTAATGGATGCAGATTCAGCACTAACTCTGAAAAGTGAATAGATACATACTTGAAAAATGTTGTTTGCGTAGCATTTCATGAGGATTATGGTTGAGGCTAATTGGATAGCTCTGACAAAGGACCAACTCAGGCATGATAGGTTGAGCGGTGTCCGTCTTTCCTGTATGAGTCTATAATTTCAATTCCGAACTTTCACTTCATTTTTATAGTGCCACCTGTAGGCCTCTGAGAAGGCCTTTTGAGCCAATTTTTCATTTATCAGTTTGTGCTCCACATCTGTACCACAAAGAGTAATGGTAGGGCCAGGAAAGTCAGCAACCCACATTTCAGTTCCTATCTTAACCTCCAAAACACCAGCTGGAGTGCCACTAAAATATAGTAGTGATTGACTTCTAAGTATTCTATGCCAATTCTTTTGGTGCACAGTGCTTGCCATGCCGAAGCAGTAGCCATATGTCAATATAGGCTAATTATACTGTAACGCTTACCTGTTTTCCACCACAATAATCTCTTCAGAAAAATATCCAGTTGTTTCTTGAGCCTGCTGTGTTATTAAACTTATAGCTCTTCCTGTTTACATATAACCTAGTATATTGCCCTCTGAGTGAAAGGTTATTTGAGTCCTCCTGCTCCTTGTATTGGAAACATTCAGTATAATGATTAATTTGACCAGATTGGCTTTTGCTAATTGCTTTTGTAATCACTGCAATGTCTTTTTACTGAAGATTGGATCCTGGGTAATCCAAGATGGAGCATGGAAAAAAGTTGTAGCTTTGAGGAAGAAAAGATCAAAACAATGGCACTTTTAAAAGGAGGAAGACAGATAAAAGGCAGTGACCACGTGGTCAGTGAGGGAGGGAGAGAGAGAGAGAGAGAGAGAAAGAAACCCACACAGCTAACTGACACACCACTGAATCTGCACAGTTACTGCCTTTGCTGTTTGAGTTCATATCTCTCTGGACATCGGAATGATTTTAGGAAAAATTAACAAACAGCGATGGAATGAGCTGCCAGAGGAAGGCTGGTACAATTACAGCATTTAAGAGGCATCTGGATGGGGATATGAATAGGAAGGGTTTAGAGGGATATGGGCCAAGTGCTGGCGAATGGGACGAGATTAGGTTAGGATATTTGGTCAGCATGGACGAGTTGGACCAAAGGGTCTGTTTCCATGCTGTGCATTGCTATGACTCTAAAGCAAGTACAACTCAACATACCTTTCTAACTGCAGACATCTGGCATTAGTAACACTGCTCCCTCCGCCCCATCATCTTTTGTCAATCTAACTGCAAACTTGGAGATTGTTTAACGTAAGGTCAGTAAACCATTAAAATAGCAAAGGATGGGATACAGTACTTTGGTTAGATCCTTTTTGCAGCCTGTTAAGTTCTAATTTTATGGCTATTTTCTGCTGCCTGTTTTCAGTCTAATATTTTGGCAGCTTCTTTATCTCTAGTTCTGTGACATTATTTTGATCTGGAATGTTGTTGTAACATCTTGGATAGTCCTGGTGTAATATATCAATTCTATTCTTCTTATTCACCACAGTAACTGTGTCTTTGAGCAGGCCCAGCAAGTTAGTTAAACATGAATTTCCTTTTCTGGAACTCAACAGTTCTCTATCAATTTATGGTTTTCCAGGTGACATTTCACCAGGATTATTTCAAGGATCTTTCCTTAAAGAATATTAAATGCTTGATACAAGTTAGTCCACTTAGATTTTGTTTGTCATAAGTAATTTACTACTGGACTGAATTTATCCTGATGATGTATTTACCTTAAACTGGGAAATTCAGTCTTGCTCACATTCTCTGATTTATGTACTAAAGAATATTCAAAAAGAATTCCTCTCCCCCATTCTCTTCCTGATACACTAATATTTTGCAAAAATAGTACAATTGTTGACCTTTTAATTGTGTTTTCAGGAGCTGCCCATCATTGCTTGACAGAACAGCCCTACCAAAAGACAGACCGACTGTTCTCATCCTATGCCTGGTTTCATGGTCCAATCTCCCGATTTAAAGCAGCGCAGCTGGTACAGGTTCCAGGAACTGAGGGTCATGGGGTATTCCTTGTGCGTCAAAGTGAAACACAGCGGGGAGAGTATGTCCTCACGTTCAACTATCAAGGGAGAGCCAAGGTAATAAGAATACGCATATACAGAGCTTTACTTTGCACATTTATTAAAATATTCTGATGAGCAAGGTGGATACATTTCTGATACCACTTTAATGGTTTAAAGGGTAGGTAAAAGCTGAGAATGGATAACAATTGCCTTTCTGAAGTGCCTTTAATATCGAAAGCTTCACAAGGTCCTTGACAGAGGAAAACTAGATGCTGAGGAGTAAGCAGCGTTTGGCAAGACGAAGAAGAGCATTGTTTAAAAGATTAGCTCTAGGATTCCTAAATAGGCAAAAAAAATGCAAGTTGAAAGGGTTTGTGGTAAAAGGGAGTGATCATTGAAAACTCTGAAGCCCATTATGGAGAATATCCATAGATATATGGAAGAGCCAGAATTAGAGGACTAAAGGGATGAAAAAGGTAGTGAGGCAAAGGAGAGAAGAAAGATGTGACTATTTATGAAGTTAAAAATCACACAACACCAGGTTATAGTCCAATAGGTTTAATTGGAAGCACACTAGCTTTTGGAGTGACGCTCCTTCATCAGGTGTCGCTCCGAAAGCTAATGTGCTTCCAATTAAACCTGTTGGACTATAACCTGGTGTTGTGTGATTTTTAACATTGTACACCCCAGTCCAACACCGGCATCTCCAAATCATGACTATTTATGAATGCATTTATAAATGGGAGTGTTGATTCTGTATGTTTTGTGTTTGAGAACAGGGGAACCACAAAGCCATTGAGACGGAAGAGTGGGAACTTGTGTAGACCAGGAATACCGACAGGAGAGTATATATCTGTGAATATATTCTCCAAGGATATCATTAAAATATCAGAAGGAGTGATTGAGGATAGAAACTCTAACATACAACTTCATTCACTGTTCCAAACTGAAAGTCCAGTGTAGATTCCTTTCTAATAAACTGCCCTATTTCTCACAAATTCATGATGACTTTGAGCATTTTGGATTTTTCTAACTACTCAGTTATCCAGGCCCATGTGATAGACTCCAATAACTTCATCACAACTAGCATTAAGTTAATGGAGCTGTCATTATTTGTTTCTTCCTCCTTGTCTTAAATAATCAAGCAACATTTACATTTTACTAATCCAATTCAGGAGTTGGAGCTTTGGAATCCATAGTGGTCAAGAGTAAGAGGATTAAAAGAAAATTAATTAAGCTGAAACCATTCCTTTCATTAATGGTGAAAGGAAGACAAGATGCTAGACTCCAGGGGGGTGCATCCTAAAATGTGTACTATTCATGGTCTCCTTGGACTGCTAAAGAGTATTTACAGTATCTGCTCAGGTAAGGAAAACATCATTGAGGAAACATCTTACTCTGTCCTACAACTTTGTGGCAGGATGAAGATAGAGCATGATCATGTGACATTGCATCACTTCGTATGATGCTCTGTATTGCCTTGTTACCACTTCTCAGTCAGACTTAACACATTGCACGAAAGCTTCCCTGCAGAATCCTGTGTTTGGAGCCACGCATCACACAACAAAAGCTGTTTGATATTGTTGGAGTTCATTATCTCTGCTCCAAGATCTCTCTGCAGGGTATCTTAGGGTATTGGCCTAGGTACAAATGTCTTCTGCTGTTTCATCAACGACCTTCCTGGCATAATAAGGTCAGAAGTGGAACGTTCACTGATTATAGCATAAATGTTCAGCAATACTTGCGCATTTACAGATGCTGAAGTAGTCTGTGTCATTATCCAAGCTTGGGCAACTGCACCTCACCAGTGTCAGACAATGACCATTCCCAAAAAGAGAGAAGCTGACCGTTCCTCGTTGACATGCAGTGACACTACTGTGATTGCATCTGCCACCATCAATATCTGGATGGGTTACCATTGACCAGAAACTGTACTGGACCAGCTGAGTAAGTATTTAACTATAGGAATGGGTAAGAGATTAGGAATTCTGCAGCAAATTACCTCATTTCCTGTCTCCCCAAAGCCTGTCTACAATCTTTAAGGCAAGATTAAGAATGTGTTTGAATACTCTCCACTTTCTGAGAAGAATGCAGCTCCAATAACATTAAAGTTTGACACCATCTACAACAAGCATCCTGCCTGATTGATACCATCCACTGCCTTCAGCATTCAGTAGCAGCAATGTGTATCATCTGTAAGATGCACTACAGTATCTCACTGAGGCATCTTTCAAAGCACCTGGCAAAGGCATAACCTCTATCATTTAGAGGCATAAGGTCAGTAGATGCATGGAAGTAGCACTGCTGTCGGTTCTGCCCTAAGCCAATATATCACCATCCATACACTGGTGATCAAAGTCGTGGTGTTTCTCCCTAACAGCACTATAGGTGCACCTGCACCCCAATGATGGCCCAGCCCACCCCAATGATGGCCCAGCCAAGGGCACACACACCTCACAATCAAAATTTTAAAAAAGACATGAATCACTGGAGTTCAGTAACATTTAATGACTTTCCAAGGCCTTAATTGCTCGTCTTTTGTGCATCCATAATATACCCAAGGACGTTGCGAGCCAGTTGCAAGAATTTATATTTTTTGTTCAGTGCTTCCTGCTTCTTGTAGACATTGCAGCACAGCTCGCACTCTCGTGTCATTGCTGTTTCTGAGTGGAGTAGGCCATCATCCATGTGAAGTACAACTCCATTCCTTTTAGGTTATTTAGCATTGTCCGTTGGAAGATTTCTGGTTCTGATATGATGCTGAAAGGTGAAATAAAACTTCCAGAGTAATGAAGGTTCTGGGTAACATGGACCTCTTCACTGAGGGGTTGTTGCCAGAAGCTACTACTTGCATCAGCTTCTTGAAGATTGAACTCTCTCTGAATTTTATTAAGTTTTCATCCACAGACAATTTAGGATGAACTTTGTATTCATCCATTTTGTTGAGCTGTGTAAAACGTATGAACATTTTGATAGATCGTTTGGGGTCTGTCAGAGCTGAACTAATCCTTAGCTACAATATTGAGACAATTTTGTTCTTTCGATTTGGCAAGAGGGGGAGAGGATATTTTCTGGGTCTAAACAGATACACTAGCATTGTTTAAAGGTGTACAATGTGGTATACCTCCTTAATCCTATGAACAGTTGTGGAAATACAGAGGTGAAGTTTTAGGCTGAACTTCTTTGATTTTTATTTCCTCCATATTGGCAAATCCAAGACAAGTCAGTATAGCCTTTACTATTTATCAATGATGGTTTAGGGTTGTATATAAAGCCTGAGTGAGTTTTCTATCTTTATGTTGAAGGGCAGTTCACAGTTCTATATACGTCCTGGCCCATGTAGTTAAATGTGTGATGGCTGAAGAGACCTTTACTCCAACCACACTTCCATGTAGAAAAAAACTAATGTAACTAATGTAAATCTTATCTGTTTCCCTCTACTAGGATATCAGCGCTCTAGTATCTTAGATTCCCTGATCTCACCAGGAAAGAGCATCTCCAATTTGTTGATCACTTCTATTTCATGCACTTGACCATCTTCTGCGAGTTTCTCTGTACAAACGTTTGCTGCCACATACACTCACATTCTTTCTATAAAACACCATTTGGTTTCTTTGGTGGAACAATTTTTGTGCTTGTATCTTTTTTCTATTACACTGTTAACAGGTAGCAAGGGCAATTGATTCACACTCTTTCAGTGTCCCTCATTTTCTACTTTTAAATTTAACTTACTGTACTATGTCCCTTGCTGGAAACTGACAGATCACAATTCTGTCCTTGATTAGTTCTTCCTTTAAGCTGAAATACTATTGGTTCTCTACAAGTCTGTAAAGATCATTGAAAAAAGTAGAGATATTTTACTTGTCAGTATGTACACTTAATGCATTTAGCCTAGTCAACACTCCTTTTTCTCATACGTTGAAGTGGGCATTGATTCCTTTTATCACTCCCTCATACAGATCTTATATTTATCAATTCCTGTCTGACCAGGATATTATCTGCACAGCCATCTGTTGCATACAACAGTGTACTGATCTGCTAAGTGCTCATCCTCTCAACAAGACTGAATGCAGAGTGATAGCTTGGAAATCTTTGCTTTCAATTTATCCATATTTCTGCTTGAGCTGGACAAGGTCCCTTCTTTATGGACTGAAAGTGTTATTGGCAAGAGCCTGTGACCTGCTTGAAACTTGCCGGTAATGGCAGAGATATTTCCATAAATGTTCTTGCGCTATTGCACCGTACAATAATCTTACTCCGCTGCTAAGTAGTTTCTACAGAATCTGCAGGGGTAAGGAAAACATTAACTTTATTGAGGAACACCTTAATGTGGCTACCCCATGACACAAGGCTACAAGAGATCATGTGAAATCACATCACTTCCTGTGATTATGTAAATTGTACCTCATTAGCTTATCACTTATCCTACAGAATGCTCAAAGAAATGAGCGAGTAAGTTGTTAAGGCTAGAAACTGTGTTTCAAGACACAACATAAACTACCAAATGCCCAAGACAGAAACTATATTTAGTGAGTTTGTATAAGATGATCTAAGTCAAAATTTAAAATGAGCTTGGATGGACAAATGAAATAAAAAGGGAGAAATGGACGTGGTAAAAAATGAATAACTGTGATTTGAACTATTTACTACACAAGTAATGGACTAATTAGGCAGAATGTATGTTTCTACCTTGTAACTCCTGTGCATTTCTATGTAAGTAAATAAACTTTATATTGTTGTCCAACAGCTCTAAGCGTAATTTCTCTCTATGGTGTGGTACAGGACCTAACAGACCGAAAATTGCAGCTTTGATCATTCTCTGACCTTGGTTGGTTGATTTTGTTGAGAACAATGATCATTCTCTACTCCTGAAGTAGGGAATGACAAGGTCTTGAGGATTATTTTTGTTCTTGAGCTGAATCATCTTGCAAAATAAAGTTTTATTTGCTAAATTTAGTAAACTAGACTGTGCCCAGTAACTACTGTAATACCAAATAGAATCTTGTAGTGATTCACAAATGTTTTTCTAACTTTTTAGCATCTCCGACTGCTTGTCACAGAAAGAGGACAGTGCCTAGTCCAACACTTCTGTTTCCAGTCTGTCACAGAAATGCTGAACTATTTTGGAAGGTTTGCGATACCGTTGGAGTGTGGCACAACCTGTGAAGTCAAACTGTCGAGTTATGTTGTGGCGTTCCCTCACCAGCAAGGTAAGAAAAGATCATCTGAGTATTTTTAATAGAATTTTCAAGGCAGAAAAAGTTTGTCCTTATTAGAATGCAATGTGTCAATAGATCTAAGATTATCAGTTTAAACTCTGACTTGCTCCAAAGAAAATCCTTACTGGTGGAGACAAGCCTTCTTTGGGTGATTGCTTTTCAGGACATGGTGATACTTGAGTAACCCAATTATGGAAGGTAATAGTTTTATTCAGTCTTGTAGATTTTTGGAAAATACTTTTGGAAGAGCTGGTGGAAATTTGGAATGCTCCAACTATTTAATGGATTAAAGTAAGTAGCTAACAATGATATTTGCTCTATAGGGCCATTAAGATGACACTTGAACTGTCTCTGGGTTTTTTTTCCAAACCAAAAAAAAGGTTTCTTCACAATGATGTTTCACGAGTAAAAAGGTATTATCGACCCACGAAAGCCATCTTTGACACAAAACATTGCTGGAGATCTGAATTTAAAATAAAAACATTATGGAAATACTTAGCAAATGTGAAGCGAAGTAGAGTTAATATTTAAGGTCAATGCCCTTTCTTCAGAACTTATGGAAGATACAACTATAAATATCTTTAAATCAATAGAAGGGCAAGAGAGGGGCATGATAACCACAATTAGTGATTGGGTAGATGGCAGGAATTAACTAATGAAAGATTTCATATGGCAAAAGCCAAAGAGAGTGGCAATAGTTGTAATAAGTAATAAAGTTTAGGTTCAGTGCTCGCCTCCAGTGCTTGCAACACTGTAGGGAACAGATTGGGTGTTAGGACTGATGAGTGGTTGAGGGTTTCATGGACAGAATAATCCTTTGAGAATGCTGAAAAGAGAGGGCAGTGGAAGATACACTTACCAATTGCAACATTCTGGAGCCAACATGAATGGTGCAGGATGAACCTTGAATACAGAAACTGAAGTGATGAAAGGGCGATATGTAGAGTGTTAACAAAGGTGTCAAATACCTTAAATCTTTAGAAACATTTTGATTCAGAATGTGAACAAAGTAACTCACGTAGAAAAATCAAGGAATTTGCAAACAGCTCCTTGCTTAGAAATGATGGAGTTTAATTTAGATAAATATGAGGTGTTGTGTTTTGGTAAGGCAAATCAGGGCAGGAATTGTACAGTTAATACAGGGCCTTGGGAATGCTGCTGAACTAAGGGACCTAGGGGTGCAGATGCATAGTTCCTCGAACGTGGAGCCGCAAGTAGACAGGGTGGTGAAGAACGCATTTGGCACGCTTGCCTTCATTGGTCAGTGCATTGAATATATAAGATGGGGTATCATGTTGTACAGGACATTGGTTCGGTCACTTTTAGAATATTGCATTCAATTCTGGTGTCTCTGTTATAGGAAGGATATTGTTAAACTTCAGAGAGTGCAGACAAGATTTACAAGGATGTTGCTGGGACTGGAAAATTTGTGTTATAGGGAGAGACTGAATGGCCTGTGGCTTTTTTCCTAGAGAGCTGGAGGCTGAGGGGTGACCTTTTCGGGGTTTATAAAATCATGAAGAGCATGCTTAGGGTGAATAGCCAATATCTTTTATCCAAGTTAGGGGAGTCCAAAACTAGAGAGCATGGGCTTAAGGTGAGAGAGAAAATATTTAAAAGGGACCTGAGAGGCCTCCTTTTCATGGAGGGTGATATATGTATGGAATGGGCTGTCAGAGGAAGTGGTGGAGGCTGGTACAATTGCAACATTTTAAAAAGCATCTGGATGGGTATATGAATAGGAAGCATAGACAGGGATATGGGCCAAGTGGTGGCAAATGGGACTGGATTAGTTTAGCATGGGTGCGATGGACTGAAGGGTCTGTTTCCATGTTGGATAAATCTATGACTCTATAAATGGATCTCCAATTTATGTGTCCAAAAGTTCAAATCCTACTGATTTACATCACTCAGCCTCTCTGCTGCATTCGGCATGAGATCAGTCATCTTCTGGCCAGGCTTTTCCAATGCACTGTTTTATGATAAAGTTTTCCATCTGTTCCTGAGTTAAATCTGGCTATCCAGCTCACCCTGTGCAAGCGAGCTTTGTTCCTGTTAGGGAGGCAGTGAATGTTGCTGTCATGGATCCTGAAGAAATACCCAGACTCGACCATCTCTTCTCCTAAAGGAAGTAACATAGTGGGAAAGGCCTCATGGGGAGAGTAAACGTTATACTGAAAGCTGCTTGTATTCAAATTTTTGACCTTTCATAGGCTATAAACTTTACGAAATTTAAGTGACTCTTCTAATATGCATATTTTACTAGCCAAGTTGGAATTTTCGAGAACAACTTTGATAAAGACAATTATTTATTTCAGAAACTGAAATTCAAAATTGACTACTGGTATGGGAGCACTTCTTGTTTTATTCATGGCTGGATTAAAACATAGATTAAAGCAAGTGAATACAGACACCAAAAAGTGAAAGAAGATCTATCCTGATTAAAATATGTGGGCTGGACTTAGATGAGCAGCGCAAAAGATTTTTAAAAATGCAGAGCTGAGCTCAGAGCCAAAATTGCCACATGGTTAAAGATAAAGAGGAAGCTTCGAGAGGTTTTATAATCAGAATGACAGTGCAGCAGATAGAAAATGCTAAGTTGCACTAAAGAAATTAAAATCAGCCTGGTAAGCATTTTTTTTTTGGAAAATTGTGATGTTTTAAGAGTAAGCTTTGACTATTGTGAAAAAATTGAGCTCATGAAATCCATCTAAGTGCTCTTTCAGGTGCATTGTATTCTGTGAACAAGACAATACCAAGAAGTGAACTCTGTCTCTCAAATAATTCAGACTTGAATGTGTTTAAATGGCTGTACCTGTGCAGATGAGTTCACTTGCTGTTCTATTACAGTCAAGGGACTAACTATATGTGCCAGTTGTCATGTGCCCTGGATTGTCTGCATCTGGGAACACTATGTGCCTTGTACTCTGGATCATCATTAGTTCTGCATCTTTGCATACACACTGAGTGTCCCCCAGGTTCACCATCATGATTTTTGTCTACCAGCGACTCTTACAGGTTCACCAGGAACATGCTTTCCCAAAGAGGGCCAAAGCATCTCATACCTGAGTCCCCAAGAACTGGTCACATGCTGTACAAAGCTCTATATTAGCAAAGCTGTAAGCAGATATAAATATGATGTTTGAAACATGAATGAATTTGTTGTCAGTCATCATCTTAATAAAATGCACGTGCCGGAGTACTATACATACAGATTTTAAAAAATGGAACTGCAAATAAATCCCTCAACATCTGCAAAGAGAAAATTAAGTAGATTCACATTAAGGTTTAATATTCCTCTCTACGTGTGGACTGTGGTTATAGAGTCATAGAGATGTAATAGTTATGCTATTTAGACTCTTGGTGTTTTAGTAATTTTACTTCTTAACACATACATTCCAGTTGCAGCTGAAAATTGAAAGCCAGACCGTTGCATTCATGCTAATATTGTGAATATGCTTTCAAGCTTGAACTTGCATCTAGATGATGAAGGAAAGGGGTATTTGATTAATGGAAGTATTACAGGCCAGATCCTCAAAATGTAAGAACAAGTCATTCCACTCCGTTTCCTTTCCTGCCACTCTATTAGATTATGCCCGATGCATTTGAACTCCATTTCACAGGAGTCTCCCAAGCACTGAGGATGTCACCTAGACAGGGGACGAAACGTTTGCAAGACAAATTCCCAGCTCGGCGAACAGAACCACAACAACGAGCACCCGAGCTATGAATCTTCTACCAAACTTTGTCCATTTCTCTGCATTTGATTCGTATCCCCTGGTATCCCTAGGTTCAGCCTTTGACCCTGGGAGGATGTGAATTAGGAAGTCAGAGCTGAATTAGGAAGTGCTGGGCTGGTGATGAGATTGGAGAATACAAGTGTTCCCTTAATTTCCTGCACCAAGAGGTGACATCAAATGCTGTTGGGCTTCTGTTTGATTTTTTAAAAATTGTTATCTTTGTTTGACACAGTGAGTGGTTCTGGAGAAAGGGATATTTGAGATCATCTATGTGAGGAGAGTGCAGGGTTGAAATGTCAAATTTATCTGGATTAGTGCTAATGCTGGATGATGTTAGTTCAGCTGGTTATAACCAGGAAAGCTGGTTCTCAGTGGTGCAAATTGCTCCAGTATGTAAAAAAACCTGACTAGGACAAATAACAGGAACTTTTAAGTTCATAACACCATGAGAGGTAGGAGCCGAAGAATGTCATTCAGCCTACCAACTCAGTATTGCTATTTGGTGAGATCATGGCTAATCTGATCATATTCAACTCCACTTTCCTGCCCTGCCTCTTCCCCCCCCTCCCCCCCCCAACCAACCCTTGACTTCCTTATTGTTTAAAAACCTGTCTCTCTAACCCTCGAATGTACATGATGACTAAGCTTCAACAGCCTTCTGCAGTAACGAACGGTGGCTCAGTGGTTAGCACTGCAGCCTCACAGCACCAGGGTCCCAGGTTTGATTCCAGCCTCGGGTGACTGTCTGTGTGGAGTTTGCACATTCTCCCCGTGTCTGCGTGGGTTTCCTCCGGGTGCTCTGGTTTCCTCCCACAATCCAAAGATGTGCAGGTCAGGTGAATTGGCCATGCTAAATTGCCCAAAGTGTTTGGTGCATTAGTCAGAGGGAGATGGGTGTGAGTGGATTACTCTTCGGAGGGTTGATGTGGACTGGTTGTGCCGAAGGGCCTGTTTCCACGCTGTAGGGAATCTAAAAAAAATTCTACAGATTCACTACCATGTGAGTGAAGAAATTCCTCTCCTCTCTGCCCTAACTCGGTGATCCTTTATTCTGAGATTACGCCCTCTGATTCTAGATTCATACAAGGGAAAACAAACTTTCAACATCGACCCCGTTAAGCCCCCTAAGAAACCCTTATATGTTTCAATAATGTCCTCTCTCTCATTCTTCTAAACTCTAAGGAGTACAGGCCTAACGTATGTACTCAACCTCTCTTCCAAAGAAAATTTCTCCATACCTGGGCTCAATCTTGTGAACCTTCTCTGGCCCACCTCCAATCTCAGTGTATCTGTCCTTAGGTAAGGAAACCAAAACTGTTTATGATATTCTAGGTATGGTCCAACTAATGCCTTGTACAGTTTTAGTGATACTAGTTATATTTATACTCTGTTCCCTTTAAAATAAAGGCATTAGCTTTCCCTATTAACTGCTGAACTTGTAAACCCCCAAATTCCTCTGGGCTGCAGCTTTCTACAGTCTTTCTTCATTTAAATAATATTCAGCTCCTGTATTCTTCCTGCCATAGTACATAACCTCACATTTTCCCATATTAGAATTCATTAACTTAACTTGTTTATATCCCTCTGTAGACTCTGTGTCATCTTCACCACTTGCCTTTCCATCTATTTCTGTCATCCACAAAATTTGGTAAAGTACATTTACAATAACTTGGATGAAGGAAGTGAATAATTGTGCCCCATCACTGATTCCTGTGGCACATTTTATCCCAAATCTGTCTTCTGTTAGTTAGCAATCTTCTCTCCATACTAATATACTAACCCAACACCTAGGCTACTTAATAATATAAGAGCCTAATCTATGGTACCTTATCAAATGCACACTGAAAATCTAAAATTTGGTTCTAAATATTGGAAATCTAAACTGTGGTTCCTCTTCATCTATCTTGCTTGTTATTTTTACAACAAATTTTAACAAAATTGTCAGGAATGCTTTCCCCTTCATGAATCCACGCTGACTCTGTTTGGTTATATTATGCATTATTTAGATTGTGTATTTTTAAACACTATTATGTTCTTTAAAGTAGACTTTGATGTTTTCCCAGTCACTAATGTTAAGCTCACTGGTCTATAGTTACCTGTTATTTTGTCTCCTTCCCTTTTTGAATAAAGGTGCTACATTGGCAATCTTTTAATCATTTGGTACTTTCCAGAATCGAACATGCATGGAAGATTGCTACCAGTGCATCCACTACCTTTATAGCAACGTCCTTTATTGTCCTCTGAGGTAACCCGTCAGCTCTATGAAACTTCAAAGGATGCTCACTTTGAAGGAGTTCTCTGCCTGTCTCAGACTTTCACTCAGTGAGTCTCTTTCTCACTGCCACAGCGGTGTGACCTCTTTAGCCTTTTGACCACACAATGAAACAAACTTGCACCTATCCCTACCTCACCACCACCCCCATCTTTATCTGCAGCTCCCCTTAAACCCACCCCCAGTCCTGAAGAAGGATAACACCCGAAACGTTGACCTCTCCACCTCCTGATGCTGCCTGCCTTGCTGTGTTCTTCCAGCCTCCTGCCTGTCTACCTTGGATTTCAACATCTGCAAGGTTTTTTTTTGTCTCTATGAAACTTATCAGCTTTTAGCCCCGTTAGTTATCATGGTACTTTTTCCTGCGGTGATAGTTATTGCATGCATACCACTTTGTAAAGACTTGATTTTGAAATGGTGCAGACTAATATTCCCTTTTTAAAAGTGTGACATGAAGAAGCAATTGCAGAATTAAGCAGAAAATCTTGTTGCTGGAGAGACATCAAATATATTCTAAAAATGTTGAGATACTTAAAAATTGATCAGAAGTTATAACAGAGGATCACACAGCCAGATTTTAAGTGTGTTCCTGTACATTGTCTAATGTACATTGATTGGGTGGTATAATAGCAGCACTTCCTGTGCAGATTTGTTCCTGGAATGAACACTTACTGGTGCAGATATCTACACCATCTGTCAAGTGCAGTTTTCTGGATAAACAGTAAAGGCTGTATCCACTAAAGGCTGATTACCTATCCCTATATTTGGCTCGGTGCACTGAGCGTGTGGGGGTTGTAACTATCCCAACTTCAACTACAGGAAGGTTTATCACGCGATTGGATTCTTGCCAAAAATCGTTGCATATTGTAGCACAATGTGGTTTTAATTGCTGTAAATCATTGACCTGGACTATATATCTTAGCTGGTAATGTCTGAATGTTATTTCCTCAACTACTAGTTTGTATCTCGCACGTAGCCTTCCATTAAAAATTTCAAACACACTATCCTCAGAACGGTTTATTCCCATTTTTGTACTTAATTGTAAAGAAATAGAAACATTTTAATCTGTTTTGTAATCCAAAACCAATTGACACAACTTTTGAACTCCACCAAGAAGTTGCACCTTTTCTCTGCCATTATTCTCTGCCAGTTGTCTCCCCTTTTCCTCCTTGCGATGTTTGACCCTGTTGGAATGGGAGCAACAGATGAGCTCAGTACTATCCTCAGCAGTGACCGACACCTTGTACTTCTAATCAGAAGAGGGAAGCTTGATTGAGTTTCCTCTCCATAAACCTGGAGTACTGAAGTCAGTTGCTACCGTGTTGCACCTTGAATCATAGCATGGAGGTCAAACTGGGAACCTTCAAAAGCATATTACAACCTATTCCTTCGTAAAAGTTCACACCAGGGAATCATTTGAACATTTGAATTCTATTTATAAAAGTTGAACCAATACTATTTTGAAGTCTTTAAGTCTCCTTTCCTATTCTTTTTGAAACCAAGTGCAATTTGGAAAATTCCAGGTGTCCTTTATTGTTCCGGTTACATCCACAGAATAATAGATTTTTCGTCACGTTTTCCCTTTCATAAAACAGTTGCCTTTGTCTAATCATATTATGGCTTTCGAAGTAGAGCTCAAAATACATGATGGCAGGAAGGTGAGGGTTGAGAATTTGTCCCCAAAAGCTCTCCATCAATCACAGGCCAGTTGTCTTTTGCATTTTCTGCTGTTAGGCTCAATGTGAGATTATCAGAAGCAAATCTGGGAGGGGGCAGTCTATGGTTGGAGCAGCAGTGGGAAAGTGAGGTGGGGCAGAGAACAAGGCCACTGAGACTGAAGAGAAAGTGAGGCTGATGGACTGGTGTGGGAATGAACATTGGAATGCAAAGGAGTGAGCGACAGCTTGTAATGGAACCTGAGAAGCTCCAGAGGAGGAGGAGAGTGGCTACAAAGGTGAACATAGGAGGCTGCAAAGGAGGAGAGAGACATCTGCAAAGTGGGATGAGCAGGGCTCTGAAGTGAGGGGTCATGGCTGCAGCTGAAAGTTACTCCTTGCAAGTGAATGTGGAATCTGTATCTTAGAATTATTGAAGGTCAGGAAGCTACTATATAAAGAAAAATGTGGATGCTGTTAAAATAAATACTCTGTTAGTTGGACAATTTAATACACGAACAGTTTTATTTCATAAGGATTTGCAGTTTTGTATCATCACATCTCAAAATATGCTGAATTATTTTGAATGCAGTGACTGTGTTAGAGACAAACATGCAATCATTTAGCTCCAACCTCCCAGCCTACAAAAAAAAATTACGGTGATGGCTTTTAATGTACAGAGGTATGTGAAATGATTTTTTAAAAAATTTGCCAACTTCTGTTATCTTGTGGTAACTTAGATATTATGTGGTACCTAGAAAATGAAAGGTTTCCTTGTGTGTTATGAATTTAAGTTTGATGGGGTGGCAGTGATTTCTTCTAATTTTGCTGATGTGTGAGTTCAAATATTCTGTTAACTCAAATACAAAAGGTATTGTTGCCATGTAACCACGTCACGTAATGAAGGTTGTGTTGCTAATACTGTGGAGAATGTGCATCATTCACTGCGAATACACATATGCATGTTAATGGATCCGACCACAAGGAATCAAGCCGGGGAGGGAAGAGATTAAGGCAAGGTGGTGGAGGGGAGCCTCCCTCAGAGAGAATCATCTCCTGTTTCCCCCCCCACCCCCCCATCTCCTGTTATTTTTCTCTCCCTACTGTTCACTCTCTACTCCCCATTCTCTGTCACCCACCCCCGCCCACCATTCTGTCTCCCCATGCTTTCTTTTCCGTCATTCTCTTTGTACCCCCCATTCTCTCTGCCCCCTCTCTATTCTCCATCCTCACCTCTGAAACCCCCTGTATTTCCAGTTTCAGTGTTGCGCCTATTCAGTGCACAGACCCAGTGTAGACTTTGTGCATGGTGCAATGACGTACAGAGTCTGGAACCATGCACGTTTCCTGGTGAGCACGCAGTTCCCGTGTCAGCAAATACTGCCATAAATGAATTAGTAAGAATGAGAAAAAAAGCCCCTGAAAGCCAAAAAAAACCTCTGAAAATCAAAAAGTCAGCCCTTGAGAAAATCTTGAGGTGTTCTTGAAAAACAATGGTTTTGACCTCTGTTTCCAAGTACCTCCTTGTTGTTTTCTTATTGGCAACAAATGCTTTAATACCTTCAAATCTGCTGGGACCTTTTTGAATATTAGGGAGTTTTAGTAAATCCCAATAAGTGATATCCCTGCAGCTACTTCTTTTATAACTTCTTTTACATTTCACTCTCATGAGACCCCACTATTTCTGGGATGATTTACATACCTTCTACTGTGAAGACAAACTAAAAGAATACTTGTTTACTATCTGGGCTATTTCCAATTTTCCCCATTCTAATTTCCCCTTCATCAGCCTCTAAAGGACCCCTTCTATCTTTCTTTCCTCTGTTCTCACATATTTGTAGAAATTCATACTTTTTTTGGTCCTGGTTAGACCAATCTCATATACTCTGGTCTCTCTATTGATTTCTGGGTCATTATTAAAGTCACTTCTAGGCTTACACATTATTCCTTTACATCAATGAAGTTAAATATGCTTTATTATTCTGTACAAATATTTCAAATGTACACTGATCATTTTTTGATTTACTTTAATGGTAGGTTTCTCAGCTGTGAATGTTTAGTTGTGATAAAATCTTGTTTTTTTGCTTTACTTTGGAGATTTTTCTTACTGATGGTTATTTGCTGCTCTCAATAGTTTTGTCTTGGTGGTGATTTGGCAGGCTCTCAGTTATAAAGTACATCTGTGACTTATTACACAACATTTTAATTTGGAAAACTTGGGAGTTGTTGCTTGGCTTTATGTGGTTGTCATTTTGTTTGTCCACTGCATGTAACTTTTCAGTTTAGTTTAAATAATTAAACTGACTATTGCTGCAGCAGGCTTGGATTTTCCGTTTTTTTTATTATCTCAATTTTGATATTCTGAGCTATGTTTAATGCACATTAAGAAGGGATCAGTTGTTATGTAGCATGTCTGTTAATATTACCGTTCTACCACCTCCATCTACTGAAGTGTTTAGGGTGAGAGGGGAAAGGTATAAAAGAGACCTAAGAGGCAATTTTTTCACACACGTGTATGGAATGAGCTGCCAGAGGATGTGGTGGAGGCTGGTACAATTGCAACATTTAAGAGGCATTTGGATGGGTATATGAATAGAAAGGGTTTGGAGGGATATGGGCCAGGTGCTGGCAGGTGGGACTAGATTGGGTTGGAATATCTGGTCGGCATGGACGGGTTGGACTGAAGGGTCTGCTTCTGTGCTGTACATCTCTATGACTGTATGGATAGTTTTGTTTTTTCCCCTTCTAGTAGGATGTGACTTCTCCACATTGAATCCAATTTTAATGATCCTTTTCTGATCTGGTGTGTTATACCACCCCCTGGTGGTATAATTTGGAACAATCATCTTTCCAGTTTCATATTGTATAATAAGGCAGGGAGAGAGAAAAGCTTATTGAGTCCTCTAGACATAATCCTCCCACACCTGGCCTAGAATTCCCTGCAGGAATCCAACCTGGAAATTGTGCTGATTATGCCAAGGTCAAATTATACTCACATTTCTTGATAATCTCATTAGCATTTTTCCCCAAAGCTGTTTATTTGATGCAGAGATGTGAAGTTTTCCTTGCTGATTAGCACCTTTCAGTATCATGCTAGCCCTACATGTCACAGGGTAATCTAGAATGAAATACTGAAGTCAGCATGGTGTTCATTCAATTTCATGTGAGAATTTGTAACCCAGGACTACAAAACATATGTTGCTTTGTGTAATTGTAGTGAGTCCTCCTTTTATTCAGATCATAATGAATAGGTCTCCCAGTTTACCAAATGGTTTCTGTTCAAAAGCGTGCAGTTGAGTTGGGTTAGGATGTGAAGTGAATGAATTTTAACAATGTACAGGCTTAATTATAAACATTTGTATTGGCTGTACTTATTACATAACCTGACTCCATATACCATGCATTCGCTGAATTGTCAATTCCTGTGCTATTTGATATTCAACTGCGCTGCTCTATGCTGTTTGATGTTATATATTTTGTGACTTAACAACAATGTAGTGTAATTATCTCTTAACTTTACATCTATTGATGTAAGGGAAGTGTGTGCAGAACCAGGCACAGGTGAAACATTCTCAGTTCTTATTTCCTTCCCCCAAATTCAGTAGCCTCGTGACAAGAATGTTTTACCGTAACAGCTCACCACAGTCCAGTTTTGCTGTGACCTCCATTCACGTAACATGCAGCTTTACTCTTTTTGATGAAGAGTATCACTTCCTTTGTCTACTTAAACTGGAAGTGGAACAACTGGCTGTGTAATTTGTATTCAAAGTGCACTGAATAAAAGCAGATTTCTCTGTGAGAAGTGAATCTTCCCTAATTTATGTTCTGGACATTTATACTTGCCTGCATTTTTAAGGAATTCATCTAGAATCACTTGCTAATAATTCTGAAGGATTCGAAGTTTTAACATACAGTAAACTTCAATGCTACTGAGAACTCAGTTCTTCTAGTGCAAAATATTAAGAATTGAAAATTGGTTGCACTATCTTTTTGGTTACAAGGGTCATTATTCTTCACTTGCCAGCTTTGGTTCTGGTGGTAAATTTGATGTCACCTCATCTGCATGATTGGTACATAGGGCCCAGCATCTGCTAAGATGCTGCTGCTCAGCAAAGGATTGAGCAGTGTTTGCAGAGAACCCATGGTGTAATCAGCCTTCTGTTCTGAAAGGCAGCCTGCCATTTCTGAAGGTAAGCTGCACTGAATTACAGGTGACTGCTGTAATAATGAGGAACAATAACAAAACAAGGGCACTGAATGTTCAGAGGTCATGGATTTAATCCTAGAAGCCTTAGTGGTGAAGGTGTACAGGAGAAGACATCCTATTTGGTTTTTCTAGAGTCCAGCAAGTCTAAGGACCACATCAGAAAGGATTGAGCAAGTTGTCAGTTGAGCAGGGTTGTCAGTGCCAAAGGAAGGGACCCAAAGAGCTGGCAGCAGTGCTAGGAGACCTCACATTGTTGGTCAAGGTCAGTAAGTGTAAACAAGTTCTTGTATTTGCCATTCTTTACCCAATCATTCACTGAACCACAATCCCAGACACTCAGGTCTCAAATCGAACATCTAGATACTCCACCTCACACTCCCATCTAGTTCTTGTTGTTCCCACTTCTGAAAACTACTCAGCCATGGTAGGTCATCGACACTTATTTCTTCCATTTCTTGCAAAACGAGGTGGTGTTTAATTGTAAGTAGTAGGGCAGTACAGGACTCTTTATCTCCAAAGAGGATGCCTGTCTGTATCAGGGGCTGAAGTGTGACAGAGCCTGTGGCATTTGGAATTAAGGAATGCAGAATGGCCCCGCCTTTTCCCAACTCTGATTCACCTGTCTGTCATGTGGAGTGAGCTGTTGATTCTGGGATCATGGATCTCTTATTTTCGAACTCACTCCAACCTTTCCCTTCTAATCTTCTACTTTGAGAGACCCTAAACCTGCCATTGACAGCAGTCCCAATATTCAGCCAAGGGGCTCGCTCACCTGATACTTGTGGCTACCAGCTCAGATTCTGGTACATTTAAAGCTGGTATAAAGTAGTCACCTGCATCCGGTAAATCATTGGACACTAGTGGGCTGCAGCTATCTGGGGAAAGGATGGTTTTGTCCCTAATCAATACTGCTTGGACAGGCACATGGCCAAGTAGGTGTGAAAAAATGGAGGAATGTGCATTCCTTTGGGGTTTGAGCTGCATCACATTGTTGGGACAGAGGAAATAAGCAATGGAGGTTTAGGGACAAATAGTTAACAGTGCAGCCTGTACGGACAGACATATGTCCTCCACTAGATGCACAGAGATTTCAGTCTTTATAACCTGTTTGACTGCATATGAAAATGGAATGTGTCAAACACTACCCACCATTTCTTTGAGAAGTTTATTTGCAGCACAGGCATTCTGTTGATGTATGTATGTTGAATATTCACATCTTGGAATCTCTTCAGATTTGTCATTATTTTTGTGCCTTGACTTTGTTTAGTTCGGTCTTTCAATTGGCACAGACATATCTTTGTATAATAAATAAAATCTTCCAACTGGTACCAGAGAGAAAAGCCAGTAAAGAACCTGAGCATTCTGGTTGTGTTAGACCTGTATAGAAGATGAGTCTGACCAATTTGCCTCATTTGCTGCAGATTTTTAGTTCTGGGCTAAGTTGGGCTATGATTCTTTAGACAGCCTGTTGTTTGTTATAATTAAACTGTAGAGAGGAGAGGCACAGCAAGACCATTAGGGAGTACATTCTGGGGTCTTTCCTGGTGGCTAGTTATAAGACTTCATGAGAAGATGGTATCGACATAAGAACAAGAGTAGATCATTTAGGTGTCTGATTCACTGGTCAGTGGCGTCTTGGCTGATCTGCAGCCTAACTCTGTATAGCTGCCTTTGGTCCATATCTCCTAACATCATATGCTTAACAAAAATGCACCTGCCTCAGATTTAAACTTAACAACTGATCCTATATTCACTTTATTTTGTGAGAGTTCCAAACATCTCCCACCCTTTGAGCTTAGAAGTTCTTCCAAACATCTGAATGTTGTGGTTCTGTTCGCCGAGCTGGGAATTTGTGTTGCAGACATTTCGTCCCCTGTCTAGGTGACATCCTCGGTGCTTGGGAGCCTCCTGTGAAGCGCTTCTGTGATGTTTCCTCTGGCATTTATAGTGGTTTGAACCTGCCGCTTCCGGTTGTCAGTTCCAGCTGTCCGCTGCAGTGGTCGGTATATTGGGTCCAGGTCGATGTGCTTATTGATTGAATCAGTGGATGAGTGCCATGCCTCTAGGAATTCCCTGGCTGTTCTCTGTTTGGCTTGTCCTATAATAATAGTGTTGTCCCAGTCGAATTCCCGTTGCTTGTCATCTGCATGTGTGGCTACTAAGGATAGCTGATTGTGTTGTTTCGTGTGTCCTATAATAATAGTGTTGTCCCAGTCGAATTCCCGTTGCTTGTCATCTGCATGTGTGGCTACTAAGGATAGCTGATTGTGTTGTTTCGTGGCTAGTTGGTGTTCATGGATACGGACCGTTAGCTGTCTTCCTGTTTGTCCTATGTAGTGTTTTGTGCAGTCCTTGCATGGGATTTTGTACACTACATTGGTTTTGCTCATGCAGGGTATTGGGTCCTTTGTCCTGGTGAGTTGTTGTCTGAGAGTGGCTGTTGGTTTGTGTGCTGTTATGAGTCCTAGTGGTCGCAGTAGTCTGGCTGTCAGTTCAGAAATGTTCTTGATGTATGGTAAGCACTATGGTAATCACAGAAGCACTTCACAGGAGGCTCCCAAGCACTGAGGATGTCACCTAGACAGGGGATGAAACGTCTGCAACACAAATTCCCAGCTCGGCGAACAGAACCACAACAACGAGCACCCGAGCTACAAATCTTCGCGCAAACTTTGAACATCTGAATGATCTGGCCCTAATGCTCAGACTGTGCCTGCTTCACTATCAGTCTGGATATAACCAGTCATGAGGGGTTTAGCTAAGGCAAGGAGACAACTCGGCTGGCTATTCATCTGGTCTTTAGTTGGTCTTTCCACTCTGTGTTCTCTGATACTTTATGCCTTTCACTTATGCAGTGACAGAGGTGTGTACTGAATTCTTTCTCTGTCTGTGGGCATGGAGGTACGGGCATGGAAGCAAGGAAAGATTTACATTTATGTAGTGCCTGTCACGATCACCCAACATCTCAACATGCTTTACAACCAACAAAGTACTACCAAGGCCATCACTGTGTCAGTATAAGATTCATACTGGTGATTATTTTAAAAGCAATAATTAAATTTAAAAATTCTAGAGTAATTAATAAATAAACTAAAATGGTGATAGGAAGATGGGTGATATGTTGCTGCTGCAGTATGTGGGCGCTGTTGGTAATCCAAGGCAAACACATCTGCAGTAAATGTTTGTGGCTTGAGGAGCTGCAGGCATTGTGCCACATCAGACAGATGGAAAGCTACCTGGGCACTTTGCTTCAGGTGGCAATCACATTCACACTTAGTCATTCAAATTCCAATTTCATTTCTGATCAGGGACAAGGGTATGTGACTGCAGATAAGACAGGCCTGGGGGCCCAGGTAGCATTTGGGAACCTCAGCCCCTGCAACTTTGCAAAATTACAAAGACACATCCCCTTATCCAACCTCTCTTTCTATTAGTTTGCCAATTTCCTATCAAAGTTAATATACTACCCTCCATATCATGGGGCCTGTTAAGTAGCCTTCATGTGTTACCTTTTCAAGCTCCTTTTGGAAATCCAAATATGTTACATTTACAGCTTTCAAATTATCAATCCTGCTCATTACTCTAAAATTGTCAGCATGATTTCCTTTTGTGAAGCCAGGTTGAATCTGCTTGATTACATGATACATCTCTCAATGTTCTGCTGTTGAATCCTTTCCAGTAGACTCAAGCATTTTCCCAACGACAAATGTTAAGATAACTGGGTTATAGTTTGGTTTTCATCTTGCTTTTTCAACAAGGGTGTTACATGATCGGTTTGCCAATCCTTCAGCACGTTTCTAGAATCTAAGGATTCGTGGAGGATATTCCTTGATTCTGTGATTTCTTTTGGACCCAGATCAAAGAGGGAGAAAAGTTAACAATGGGTCAGAGAGGAAACAGTTTATGTGAACAACAAACTGATTAGTACTTCATTAACACAAGGGCAGCACTCCAAGTTTAAAACATTATGACCCATAAATTCATTTCAAGGAGAGTCTGAAAGGAAGAATGAAAGCTATTTTGTTCTAATGTTTCTGAAACAAAGTGTTATAATTGATAAAATAATTGTGGGTTTAGTATCATCCTGATTTATTCCTGGAGTATTTCATAGGGGTACCATGTTTTGAGCTTCACTAATCTCTCCCCTTTGTCAATTTGTTGCCTCCACTTGTGCCGACAAATTCTTCAAACTGAAGATTCGGTTAAAGTCAGACTTGTGGGCAAAGGACATGTAAGATTCCAGGAAATTACCGCTTTGGTGTAAATTTTATGAGTTTTCTTGTCCTCATTTCCTGCCAGATTGTCACTATCATAATGTTGGTTTCCCGCAGGAGGAAATGAGCTCATCAGAAACTTGCTGAACAAGGTTTGCATTGCAAGTCTATTTGTAAAGAACACCGTAAAATTCCTTCTATGCCAGTTTCTGCACCCATACAATGTATAAGACATGGAGATTGTTACTCATTTACAGTTCTGCTACAGTCTATGACTATCCAATGAAGTTCATTCATTTGAATATGCTAATTTTCAAACAACTGGTTTGTTAAAGAAAATATTTCTTGAATTAAAAATAAGATAATAAAAGACAAAGAAAGAAAGTCTCCTGTATATTTTCTGCGATTGAAATCGAAAATTCACTTTTCGAATTCTGCATTTGGAATTTGTTTCTGACATTTGAAATCAAATGTGAGAAACTTAGAAAGTTATTTTGTGTTCATCATCTGTGCAAACGAAATGTTGGATAGAGGCTTGTCTTGTTTACAGGTTTGGGATCATGACATTTTATAAAATGTCTGAAGACTGTTATTAGAAACTACTAATCACTGCTTTCTCAGAAGTTAAAATTTTAACAAACTCTTTTAAGTAGTAGTGAGACTAATAAATAGAAAGAAGCAGATGTGTAGTTAAATATCAGGACTGAAATTTGCCTGCCTCATTACTGACATGTATTCAATGTGATTAACTTGTTGTGTTTACATGGTAACCATAAAATGATTTAGAGCAGAAAGTTAAATTAGTTTAAATTTAAGGTTTGACCAGAAGTGGTTTTAAGATTCGCATTTTGTTTTGTTTCCAAAGGATCTCATTGTCCAATCAATGCATCAGTGTTGCCGTTTTCTGTTCACCGCTGGAATTCTGAACCCAGTCTTGCTCACTTGGCTCCTTCCAGCTGCAATGCATCAGAGCCTCTTTCCCGGCCAGCTCCAGAACAGGTGTTCCACATGGTGCCCTCGCCTGAGGAATCTCTTCCAGCTCTGCGGCGAAGTGGCTCTGTGGTTGTGCCAATACGGCAGCAACGAGACTCAGACTATGAAATGGAATCGGCTGCCAGAGGTCAATCACGGGCCATTGACAATCAGTATATGTTTCTTTGATTATGTGGCTGAAGACAAGCTGGTGTACACTTTTGAAAGTGTGCCATCGTTAAGTTTTTACAACACTGAAACATTTTCAGGTTTGCTTCAAAAACTGAATGTATTTCTTTTCATGGAGGCAGCCTTAAGAAACCTTCAGGGCAAATAAGTGTTTGCTTTGAAATGACCTCTTCTACCATTAGGCCTGTTGAAGGGCCTGTTTACAATATTATTAAATTGTATAGCTTCGTTTTGAATTTCTCTTTTTAAAAAAATAGATATCTTGAATTATAAATTGGAAATATAGAAAATACTTTTCCCTTTAGTTTAATGTTGCTTTTGTAAAAATTGTATAGAATTGAATATAATTTTAAGCATATTTCTTTATATAATATCTGTGTATTTCCAGTAACCTTTCTAAAATTATTCTATGAAAAACTTTAACTTAATTGCTTAATGACCGTAATGGCCAATGAATGAAAGTACAGTTATTGGGCTTGTTGCATTTTAAAATAATTTTACAACTGTTGTGATGTGTTTAGTTAAAGTAGGTTTCTGTAATGAGGATTTCGTCATTCTTTCTGCTTCTGTGCTTTTCGTTTAAAGTTTAACTGACAGTTCAGGTATGTACTTCAGTAGTTTGAATACACAAGTTAGATTGTGAACACTAAAGTGTTTTGAGAATTCTTTTTATTTTGAAAATCACTGGGTACAACCTGACGTCTTATTTTCCATTATGAAATAGCAGAGAATTTCTCATTACGGGATTAGGTGCATAGTTTTGGATAGAATTACATGGACAAATCTTCTGCATTGCTGCTGCTTTATCAAGGCCGGAATATCACGCCAATAAAGTAGAATGCAGGCACATCTTAAGGTAAGAAATCTGAAGAATGGTGGATTTACATATAGGTTAGGTTGCAGACAGAAAATCTGGCTTGCTAAAACAAAAACTGCTGAGGCTAAAATATTCAATAGGTCTGGCTGTGGAGAGAGGAACAGTTAATATTTTGGTTTGAACAAAGCCTGATTTTGTATTTTGTAGTCTAGTTAATTAAGAATTTGTACACCGTGAGGAACCAATATTGTTTGGGGATGATCACTGGCTGTTTATGAAGAGCTGCACAAAGACACTTAAAGTAAGAATTGCTGTCTGAAATTGTTTACAATTTCCCTACATTTACCCCAATCTTAGATCTTTTCTGTTGTCTTAAATTATATCCATTGTTTAATAGTTCTTTGTGATCTGGTGAAGGTCTTAAAAACCAGGGTGTGAGCTAATGATTTTGGCAAGAATGATCCAGTAACATTTTTTGGCATAATGTTGCCTAGTAAACGTTTTGAGGGTGGAATAACATTATTTATGCTTTGAGTAATACATGAAATATGTGATTAATTATTATATGTGTCACTGATGGTAATTATATAGGTTTCTGGGTGATCCAAAAAATAAAACTAGTCTAAATACCTGATGATCCATCTACCATAATCAACTAGCTTTCCATTAACTCTGAAAGATACAGTAATGACATCTTAAAGACTTGAAGGGACAGAGAAAATTACACACTGCTGTTCCTCATGATACACGGTATTAGTTGGTTAATTTCTTTGATCTTTTAAAACAACTTACTTTTTAACTACTTTTTTGCAGTAGTCCAATCTTCAATAACATGACGGTTGTGTTCTTGTGCAATCCTGTGTTATAGAAAAATCACACTTAATGTTGGCAATGTAATCGTGTTACAGCCAACACAAGTTTTAAAAGCTGTGCTGAGGAAATAATGTCCCCACTTAGTCAATCGTATTACAGTGAATTTGTGTTGATGAAACATGTGTTATAGCAGAATGACCTGTACCATGTTAACGTGAAACTATTAGTAAATTTTTAAAAGTGTAAGTAATTCATCAGTTACAATGTTGCAATTTGGAAAACAGCATAAGTCAACTATCTTGTTTAATGTTACTAGCAGAGTGTTTATTCAGTTAATAAAAATAAGTGCATTTCTCCAGATAGTGGTTTTTTTGTAAAACCTTAATTATGCTATTAATTTTTTGGAGTCAGTTTAAAGTACTGCTTGCACATGTGATGATGCAGATTGGCTACCCTGGTTAGTATAGAATCTTGAAAGTAGTTGGAGATCACAGGTTAAAAATGGTGAAGAACTCAGAGACACTCAACAGCTAAAAACATTATCAACCAATAAAATGAATTGTGAACCGGTTTTATAGTCATACAGGACAGAAACAAACTGACCAAGTTTCTTAAACTAAACTAGGACCACTTGCCTGTGTTTGGCCCACACCCCTTCAAACCTTTCTTATTCATATATCTATCCAAATATTATCTAAGTGTTGTAATTGTACCTGCATCCACTACTGCTGCTGGCAATTTATTCCACGTACCCAACCTCGGGAAAAAGTTGCCTTCAGATCCCATTTAAATCTTTCTCCTATCACCTTAAAAATATATCTTCATTTGAACTCCTCACCCCAGGGAAAAAGACCATTGCTATTCACCTGATCAAGCCCCTCGTGATTTTATAAACCTCTACAAGGTCACCCCTCAACCTCCTGTGCCCCAATAAAAGTTCCAGCCTCTCCTTATAACTCAAACCCTCTAGTCCTGACAACATCCGGGTGAATCTTTTCTGAGCCCTCTGCAATTTAATATGCTTCCTATAACAAGGCAACCAGAATTGCACACAGTACTCCAAAGCGGCCTCACCAATGTCCTGTACAACCTCAACTTAACATCCCAATTCCCAGACGAAAGTGAGATGTTGGAGATTAGAGTCGAGTGTGTTGCTGGAAAAGCACAGCAGGTCAGGCAGCATCCGAGAAGCAGAGAATTGAAGTTTTGGGCAAAAGCCCTTCATCAGGAATATTCCCTCAAATTACTCAATGGACTGTACATGCTTTAACCACCCTGTCTACCTGTATCGCAACTTTCAAAGAACTATGTACCTGAACTCCTGAATCTCTGCTTGACAACACTACCCAATCTTTCTAATAGGATCATGTTTTGCCATTGATGTAAGTCTTGTAAATATCGAGTAGCTCATGGAGTAAAAATAAAGGGAAAAAAAAACTTAACAATTCAGTCACTACCTGGAGGAATGAGACTACACTCAACCTCTTGATCTGTAAATTAGTTCTTCTTAATAATTCCATGGTGAAAAAATGAAGTTATCCTACTAAGTACTTACTTATGTCATGTGTTTAATGATTACTTAGTGAAAATAAATCAATTTCATGGAAATCATGTGAAATTTAGAGATATTGTTTTTATTAAGTTGACAGAATTTCTTAAATCTTCCCAGAAATGTATGATTTACAGTTCACAAATCGACAAGTTCCTAGTTAATTCTCATTCTTGTAACGCACTTGTGATAAAGTAAAATGTCTGAGGTAGTTTAATGTTACTGCAGCCAGCATAAAACTAGAGTTTTTAAAAAATTTTGCCAAATTTCTCAAAGTAATAACTTCTTAGAGTATTATTCCAAGGAAATTCATCCCGCCAATGCATCATTCAGGCATTGACTCTCATTTGGTACAATGGTGACAGTGAGGCTGAGCTACTCACTGTTTTACTGAGTCAGTGAGAGTGACAGCAATGGCTGTTCAGCAGTTAGATAAACAAATCCAAAAGTTACAGGTATCCTGCTTCTCCACAGGTTGTGTTCCTGCAGTCTCTATAATTGGAATGAACAAAGCTTGTCCTGCCAAATCAATAATTCTTATTGTCCCATGTTCTCACTAAAAATTATGAAAATCTTGGAAAGCTTTGTTCAATCAGAAATAACTTGGGTATTTAAATAGTGCACTCCACTGAAAAACATCCCTGGTCCAGAAAAATTAATTTTACAACAATTAACTTAATTCCATCAGAATAAAATGCAAATTTGAGAAATTTTTAATTTTTCTAAGTGTTTTCCCTTAATCCCCATGTTCTATTCTTTACATTTTGTACAATAAATTTAAAATTATTTACAATTTATTTTGTAAAGCAAGAATTCAGTTTGATTTGTCAGTCTCCCTTGCAGTCTGTATTGTATACAGACCCAAGATACCCCTTGTAGAAGTTGCTAAATTCAAAGAGATGTTTGTAAAGGGGATGTCTGCCAACATCGTGAGGTTCCTTCAGGATCGATAGTGATTACTGTTCCTTCATTACTGAACAGGATTTTTCTTTAGTTGTTAAAATAGCTAATCAACCTTTTGATCCATGAAGTGTGGTCTCATTCCTCCAGATAGCAACTGAATTGTTCGAGGAAGTATTTAAATAAATCTTTTTCTTTATCCTCACCCCCATAAGCTACTTTGTATTGATAAGGTATATGTCAAAGGTAAAACATGATTTTATTGGAAAGTAGTAAGGTTGTAGGCACCTTCAATATCTTCACTAAGTTTTGGCAAATGTAATTTCACATTGCAATGCAAGTTCAATGACTTTATTGGTAGGCTCACAGAACACTATGTCTTTTTGTAAATTTGTCTTGCATTTGTATGAAATGTCTTTATGTCTGGAGCTCCTGCTGATCATCTACATTTCCAACCATTGCACAAAATTAGCCACAAAAGAGAAATGTGGTATGAAAATAGCTGTAATATTTTAAGTGTTAGAGTGCATATGATGTTTTAGGGATAATTTGTTAATTCATTGAAATTATAAATGTTCAGTTAAATCTTAACTTACACTGGACTGAGGGCCAAGAATTGTTGGCAAAGATAACTTTCATTTTATTTGTTTGTGCAATGTAATGAGCATTAAAAAAAAAGTAGAACCCCCTACTTTAATTTTAAACATTTGAATCATTATCCACTCAAATACTATGATTTGCTGATTATTGTATACAAATTAAAACTGAAACTTTCAAAATTCGAGGATTACACCATGAAGATCCAGACTTTTCCAGGTCTGAAGATCAATTTTACTTGGGACAATGGTAGTACAGAAATGCTTATCTCAGTGGCCCATTCAAGTCTTAAAATCAGTGTTCAGCTTGTACTTTAGAAGGCTGATCTGCTGTACTGTGATCAGTTAGTAAAACCAAAATCCATGGTGGTATCCTTGGAATTTGCTTCTACATAATGTGATGGGATTGATTTAATTTGGAGATGTAGATATTCAGCTAGTAAATTATTAAATGCATGGTCGCTCTCAACTGTATTTTCACATTTGTCCATTACTTTTGCATACTCTACAACAAAATTTATATTCTGCAAACTAATGTTGATTTGTATTGTAGTAACTTATTGTACTTTGTTGCATTTTGGCAAAATAACTGCTGCAAAAATAAATAAAGCAAACTTATTTTTCTTCATTACTGAAATAATAACTAGCAGAAAGTAAGATTTTAATTTTTGAGTGGTTCTGTTCGCCGAGTTGGGAATTTGTGTTGCAGACGTTTCGTCCCCTGTCTAAGGGACATCCTTAGTGCTTGAGAGCCTCCTGTGAAGCACTTCTGTGTTGTATTGACCCAACATACTGGCCACTGCAGCTGGAACTGACAACCGGAAGCAGCAGAGTCAAACCACTATAAATGCTGGAGGAAACAACACCAAAGCGCTTCACAGGAGGCTCTGAGGATATCCCCTACAACACATTCCCAGCTCGGCGAACAACGATGAGCAGCCGAGCTACAAATCTTCTCAAACTTTGAATTTTAATTTGGAGCCACAGCTATTAGATGTAATTTTGATGTAGATAAATAGTCAATAATGAATTCTGATTGTACAGATTATTGAGCAGCATAACTTTTTTATTACAAAGAGTAAATGTAAAGTCAGCATAGTGTTAACAGATCACGGGGCTGATGACTAGTAGTGGTTTAACATCAGGGTCATAACCTCTCTCCTCTCCTTTCTGGCAACCTCAACTGAAGTGGGAATTCAACCCAAGTTGTTGAGCTCATTCTGCCATGTAAACCAGCCATCCAGCCAACTGAGCTAAACTAATTATGAGACTATAAGCATGGTGACAAAGGATAAATAGCAAAATACTCCTTCTGTTTAATCAGTGTCACTCACTCTCTCAACCAAAATATTACTCTTCTGATCATCTACTACTAGTATTACATGTCTTTCTGACTCAGAAAGGTTAAAAACTGAGCCTCAGATGTCTCCCATCGATAATTTTTATTATCTGCATGGCAGACCTTTAGATAGCACAGTAGTAGCTTCCAATTAAATCTTAATTTAAAAGTTATGTTTTGTAAATTATCAGATGACCCTGCTAGGTCTGCATGTGTTTTGTAGAGGTTGTGGAGGATTCACCAAAAAGGAAATTAATGCTGGTGATCAGGTCCATTACAGCACCACTTTTTACAAAAAAGATCTCCAAGATAATCACCACACATCAGAAACAATAAATACCAAGAATCAATTAACTATTTTGAAAGCTAGGCAAAAATGAGGACTGCAGATGCTGGAGATTAGAGTCAAGAGTATGGTACTGGAAAAGCACAGGTCATGCAGCATCAGAGAAACAGAAAAATCAACATGTCAGGTAAAAGTGCTGATGAAGGCCTTTTGCACGAAACATCGACTCTCCTGCTCCTCAGATGCTGCCTGACCAGCATCACACTTGACTGTATTTTGAAAACAGCTAATTCATTTCACAAAGCTTTACAGCTCAAAAATAAGCCATTAAGCCCAATTTTCCTTGCACCCTTCATCTAACCTGCCAATAGTACTTATTTGTACATGGTTTGTCAATGGTAAACAAAATTTTATAGGAAGAGGAAAGCCTTCAACTACAGGACAAGAGATGGGCTGGTCAGTTGGGCAAAACAGGGCAAACTCTTCAATGCTATGCAATAGATCTTCCCTTGACTGCAACAATTGTCCGTGAAGAGACATTAGATGGTGTAGTGTTTCCTTCTTTAGGGTACAGAAGGTTGAGGTGTGCAAACAATGAGATAGTAACATTTCTGCTGAGTTGAAGGGTCAATAACTAGATTTAAGGGCAGGAGGTTTAGAGGGGTTCCAAGGAAGAATTTCACCTGGGGATGGGGAGACCTAGAACTCAGTCTAAAAGGATGTAGAGTCAAGCAAATGAATGCTCGAAAAACAGGATCGATATTTGATGACCACTGCAGATGTGATGGACCAAAGAATCTCTTTCCATGCTGTAATACTCTACAATCTGGGGCGTTCAGTACTTCTCCTTCCCTGATCTTGTTGCTTTTTGAAAGATTCTGTATTAATAATACAATAATATATAAACAGTTTGGCATACTGAACAATTTTTGCTATTTAAACTCCTCTCTAAAATTACTGCAACACCCACTAATACCACTGTCAAAATAACTTCAAACAGGAACTTTCAAGTGTACTCTCTCCACTCAGAACAAGAGAAGCAGCAGGTGTATGGAAAAACCACCACCTATACATTCTGTTTAAAGTCTCTCACAATCCTGACTTGGCAATATATTGCTGTTCCTGCACAGTTGGTGGGTCAAAATCTTGGCATCAACCTGCTTAACAACACAATTAGTTCAAGTTCATCATATAGACTGCAGTGTTCAACAACTTTCTCAAGCGCAATTAAGGATAGGCTATTTGTTGTCTTGGCAGTGTGAATCCCACAGTCCTTGAAGAAATTTTAATGCAGCAACAGGAGGATAGTGCCGTTAGGATAAACACTTCCAAGTTAACCATCCTCTCAAAACTTAACAACTAACTCAGTAACGAATCAAAGACCTACATTTATTTAGTGCTTGCCATAAACGTAGCTCACAAGAATTAAAGCACATTTATTTAGAAATGCAACATATGTTGTCAGGTAGACAATGACAATTTGCACACAGTAAACTCAAAATACTTTAAAGGTACAGGATGACTTACTTCTGTGAAGGTGATTGAGGGATTAATAGTAGCCAAAGTACTGAGGAAATCTTTCCCGTTGTTCAATGTTTTTTAAAAAAGTTCTTCATGGCATTGCTGACTGATTGCCCATTCCCAGTTCCCCATGATTTCAAACAGCATCTAGCACCCTCTGCAGTTCTAATGGCAGAGGTACATGTATTCTGAATTTTAAACAAGTGGCAGCAAAGAAATGGTCATATTGCCCACTCAATGACACATAACTTGGCATCACCAACTTCAAGTTACCTTCTGCATGTGTATGATCCTTGGTCTTCGATGTGGCCTGTGGCTGATGCTATCAATGGAGCCTGGTGAGTCACTTGTCCATGGCATAAAATACCATTACTGTGCTGTAGGCTTAACACCTGCCTGGCTCATACAATAGGTGGCACTGTAGTTAGCACTGCTGCCTTACAGCACCAGGGACCCAGGTTCAATGACAGGCCTGGGTGACCGTGTGAAGTTTGCATGTTCTCCCCATATCTGCAGGGTGCTCTTGTTTTCTCCTGTAGTCTGAAGATATGCAAACTAGATGGATTAGCCACGGTAAATGTGGGGTGGCAGGGATGATGTGGGTCTGGGTGGGATGTTCTTTGGAGGGTCAGTGCAAACTTGATGGGCCAACTAACCTCTTTCTGCATTGTAAGGATAGCATATAGGTTTTAGGGAGCTAGGAGGTCAATTAGTTGACTGTAGAATTCGAAGTCTTTCCCGCTTTTATAGCCACAGATTTTATGCTGGACTAGTTAAACTTCAGGGCAATGGTAACATTCAGGATTTGTAGTGGTGGGAAATTTTGTAATTGATCATCAACAGGAAATGCTCAGATGCTACAATGTTGAAGACAGTCAGTACCTGGCACATGTGGGACATCCTCCCGATCATTTTTCAAATCAAGCATAACCATTTTAACAGGACAAATACTATTCAGTCATTAGTAGACAACATCAAATCTAACCTTATGTTGGGGAAAAAGGAGCAATGAACAAACAATTGAAGCTGCATGGGCCTAGACCACTGCCCTGGACACCTTCTGTGGTATTGGCCAGAGTTTTAATATGATCGATTATTTGCAAGATTGCAATGCTGTAAAGTTTACAACTCAACCTGTATCAACGCTAGCAACAGGATCCACTGAATAGGAAAGATTTGGAGGGATATGGGCCTGAAGCAGGCAGGTGGGACTAGTTTAGTTTGAGATTATGTTCGGCATGATCTAGTTGGACCAAAGGGTCAGTTTCCATGCTTTATGGCTCCTTAATATGTTACCTTTGGTTACGGATATTCCTTCATGATGTTCAAAATTATAAAAAAAAATCCAATTGATCATTTGAAGCTCATTTTCCACCCCACCACATTATGATCTTCATCCACAAATATGGAGTGTTTCCAGCATTCTATTCTGTTGTCACAATATTTGTATGCTTGTTACAGAGGTAAGGGAACAAAGGCCATCATATAAAACACAGTATGATTTGATGAAGAAAAAACAAAAGTTCAAAATAGACAAAACATTCTTCACTAGTTCCATAGTTTTGACCTCAGCCTCTGGTCAATCTGCTGGCCATTAAAGGTGTGGGGGAGTTAAAAAAAATTACAATCATGCCAATGTCAGTTTTTAAAACTTTTTATTTTTTTGTTTTTTTATTTTTTTTTATTATCTACAAAGTAAAAGTTATTAACTTAAAAGTTACATCACTGTCTGGTGACAGTGCTCTCCTCCAGGAACCTCTATTCATAAATAAACCACCAGTTCACATCCGGATTTTGTTATAAGATACAGTTCAAGTTTGGTTAGAAGCAGAGAGTTCTGGTTTGCCAAATCTGGATGGCTTGCAGCAGGAACAATTTTATTAGTTCTTTCAACATGGGAAGTTCATAACTTAGAAGGGTCAGGCAAAATAAATACATTCCAGTTATCAGAAAGCAGATTTGGGGCATTTTGTAAGGCTGTTGATAAGACACACTGATTCCAGATTTGAACTTGGCTCTTATTTCTTTCTTGCCAGTTTATCTTGCCTTCTTCACAAGAGCAGCCACCGAATTACTCGGCAACACGTTCCTACTGGATGTTGCGTGACAGCACATGGTTTAGCATGAGAAGACAATTTCTAGTATTCTGTGCTTCTGGTTCCAGGTTTTAGGATAGGGAAGGATGTGTGGCATCAACTGGCCAGTCTGTGGTTACTGCTGGACAGGACTACAACGGCTGCTGATGATGAGCTTGTACTAATGGGAGAATAAACAACACAAAAAAAATCAATTTAAAAGTTCCAACTTTACTCTGTATACACAGGTAAAATCAGAAATATTTTCAGAGTGCGCAATTAAATTTGTGTTTTCTAAAAAAGAAACGAGTATGTGCCTGAGTCGTAGAAATAATATAAAAGCAGTGAGATGTAACAAATTCCGCAGGACCAGTTTACTTTCAGGCCAAAGATATAGCAAGTGTAAATCAAACCTTCTCCCCACTGTTTTTCTATTACTCACCTTGGGGGTGTGCCATATAAGAGAAGTGTGTAGTCGAGGAAACTGGAATGGGTGGCAGTGCACTCTGAGGAATACCACCTTGACCACCTGGTGGTTGTGCAGGCATTAGCATCATGGGAGGATGGGTAGCAGCAGGGTGGTGGGGAGGGCCCATTCCAGACTGTACATGAGCCTATAAACAAACAAAGCAGCCAAAGATCATTATTTTCTACTGAATAATGAATGTTAACTGACAGAAGCTTGAAGCTGATGCACAGAAATTTTAAAGTATTCCTTTAACTGCTGAACAAAATCAGATCCAAGAGTGAAACCTGGCTAGCTAGAGTTTTTTTGGATGGTCTTAGATGTTTACACCGTCAGGAAATCCACAAGATAAACTTTTTCTCTTTCACACCCCAGGGATTTGTGGACAACTGTGTTCTGACAATTGCTGAATGTAGGCACAGCTCAAGAACTCTCTGACCTTGTTTTTATTAAAGAAAAAAGGTAATTCACTCAAATTTGCCTCTATCTTGAAATCTAAATTCCACAAAATTATACTAACAGGTTAAATCGCCATAGTCCCACTGGACTGCAGGGCTGCTCTCCCATTAGAGAGGGATGACTGGGTGTGGTTTAACTAGAGGGTCACCATGCCTTAGGCAAGGGGAGAGGTTGAGGGGGAGAGAATCCTTCACAGTAACGTCAGTCCATATGGGAATTGAACCCACGCTGTTTTGGCGTCACTCTAAGGCACAAACCAGCTGTTTAGTCAATTCCATCAGATGGTACAATCTTTGTGCTATTCAATAAATCTGTGGCTGCCCCAGAGTGAGAGAGTGCAGCTCACTTTTGGTTAATTGCCCACACCCATATCAGGTACAAATAAGTTGCTCTTCTCTGACAAACAAGCTGATGAACATGAATTGTCATTCCAATTTGGAAGCAGACCTCCTATAAGATTGAATACTACAGCAACAAAAATACCACTCCATGGCACAGTTTTTTGGAGTTCTATTGCCCAGTGCCCATATAAATCCAAGGCAGTTGAGAGTAGCACCAAATCAGATTCACACAAAATCCTACCCAACTTCCAAAAAGTAAAGAGTGCTGCAGAGAAAGATGTGATATGTTTCAGAATTAGGAACCATCAAAATAATAAACTAGCCCAAAGAATTACAGATTTTTTAAAAGAAGGAATTAAGTCAATCAAACAAAAACATCTACTAGCCCATATGTTTTCTATATTGCATAAATTCTGAAATGCAATATAAATATTTTATTTGACTTAGTAATCTGTCAGAAATATCCTTGCAACAAACGTATCAGCCAGTGTTTTGCCACCAAAAACTGCAGTCACCAATACAGACTTACTGAGGCACAAACTGATTAAACTGATAAAACTGATAAATAACCCAATCTTGAATAACTTTTCATTAGCTGATCAGGAAACATTTATGATAGTTACTTTTCAGATCTGGACTCTTAAAAAAATATTAAATAAGTTTTCCCTGGAACATCTTGTACAGGTTTACAAAATCATGAGGGGCATGGATAGGATAAATAGACAAAGTCTTTTCCCTGGGGTGGGAGAGTCCAGAACTAGAGGGCATAGGCTTAAGGTGAGAGGGGAAAGATACAAGAGAGACCTAAGGGGCAACATTTTCACACAGAGGGTGGTACATGTATGGAATGAGCTGCCAGAGGAAGTGGTGGAGGCTGGTACAATTGCAACATTTAAAAGGCATTTGGATGGGTAGATGAATAGGAAGGGTTTGGAGGGATATGGGCCGGGTGCTGGCAGGTGGGAGTAGATTGGGTTGGGATATCTGGTTGGCACGGACGGGTTGGACCGAAGGGTCTATTTCCATGTTGTACATCTCTAAGTAGTTCAGAGTTCCTTTATGTAAAAGAACTCAAACACTACAAAGGAATTCTGCATTGCCACAAAGTTTATATAAACAACTTAGCCCAAATAACCTTTGATATGCTCACTTACCTGTGGTACATGTGCCATATGTGGAGGATTTGAATATCCATGCTGCACCTGCTGAGGGTGAAGTGTATAGACTGTCTGCTGTGCTGATGGGAAGCTAGTCTGAGGAGACTGTGGACTAGGACCTTGTGTCATGGATGGAGGAGTTGGTGTAAGAGTTGTGTGGTAAATTGCTTGCTGCTGTTGAGGATTGCCCAAATGAAGAGTCTGAGGAGCCTGATGTTGAGGATGCTGAAATTAAAAAAAGTCATTGAATTATCCTGGAACACAAGTATTTATTACAAAATGTAAGCAGCCAGATCAATCAGGTTTGTTGTTTTCCACTATATTAAGTGCAACATATATATAGTGGCTCCTAATACTAAATAGATAGTTATAAATTCCATTGTGAGAAAGTTGAATAGCCAGAATGTTTAGTGGCATTTACCATTTGCACCCCAAAGTCCCAATACACTTTTCGTCTCATCCATAGTGGAGCACAAAGGGACACTAACAGGAATAGTGACCGATACTGTGAAATTTCTCTCTGTTGGCCAAGTTAATTTTTATTAGCTGTAATCTCACCTCTCTACTTCACACCAGTCCTTTGCAACAAGGAGGGGAAAGAAGTGAACTTCCCCACGATATTTGCCAAGGCTGACTGGTATACAAACTCAGTCAGAAATGAGGCAGTCTACCATTACTTTATAAAACATACCTAGAAGTTAAATGGGGGCAAGTTGGCGTTCCTTACCTGGACTGGGCTCTGTGCTGGATGACTGCCGCCATGCTGTCCTTGTTGCTGTCCAGTTGGAGTCGCAGATGGTTGTGGGTGTGGAGCATGTGGATGTAGGGTAGCAGTCGGGTGGGGTGCAAACTGCTGATGAATTGGGCCTGGAGACACTAGAAATAAAAGTAAACAACCTGTTAACCTATTTTCTAACCAAAGAAAGAGTAAATCACAGTGGAGTTTGGAAATAAAAGCAGAAAACCTTGGAGAAAATCACCAGGTCTGGCAGCAGTTGTGATGAGTCAAATGATTTTATCAAACTCAAGGAACCTGGACATTTTTTCTATGCTGCTGACAAAAGGGGAGAAGGAGCAAGTGGAACAGATGGTGAGGGTGTTTAGAGGGAAAGACAATGGGCATGTTAATAATAGCAAAAGATAAACTGAACAAAATAGGAGTGATGGAGACAATAACTGGGAGAATGGAATGGTGCCCTTACAGGAAACAGTCTGAGAGGAAGTGTAATCAACGAATCTAAAGATACATCATTTACTACAAGAATTGTACTACATCTCCACCAATGACACTGGAAGGGAGAGATTTTTCACACCGAAGATTACAATTCTGTCTTCCCAAGATGGTGGTACCAGCAAGGTAGGCAGCGTTCAGGTCCCTGGGCCCATCAGATCCAGACGGCTCCTTCCTCCCTTCTTTCCTTATACTTTGTCTCATTTTTCATCACCTTCCTGCTGGTAGTGGAAGAGAAAGATGACATACTGGAGGACTGCAGCAGGAGTAGGACTTTTGGAGAGGTGACGGCCTGGCAACAGAGCCAAGGACTCCTGGTGTTGGTAGTCCCAGATTCCTAGTTGCAGAGTGAATGTGGGTCCAAGCACAGTACCCAGCATCAGCAGCCTGTTGGCAAGGTGGATCCAGTGACTAAGTGATGGGGCACGAGAGGGGCAACTCTGAAGTTGGTAGGTCTGGCACGAGCAGAGAGGTAGTGGCGCAGGTGCTGTTGGTCAACTGGTGCAGGACTCAGGAGTCTTGGCTGAGGTGGTGGAATGAAGATGGACTCTTCAGCTATATCTTTTCAATCTTAAACAATTCAAAATGGCACCAGATTGTGGTGACCGTTGAAGCTTTCCACTGTATTTTATTGTGTTGCTCACTGTTACAGCACAAGTGACAATACATGATTATTCATTCATTACAAATACTTTGCAGCTCAAACTTCTATTTTGTATCAATTGTCCTTAAAGCAAAAACAAATATACTGCATTGCACATGAACTCAACTGGACTATAACAGCATCACCAGTATTACTTAAACACATTATCATTCCACACAATCTCTGCTGCATACCCTGCAAACTAATACACCTTTCATGAGGTTAGGTGCTTAAAACCAAAAACAGCACAGCTTGGGGTTTTATACAACTGTAAGCTTACTTTCACACTTGCTTGCAGAGCAAGCTTGAGGGTTAAATAGTCTACTCTCACTCAAGTCTGTTTCTCACTTTTTGTTTTTCAACTTCTTGAGATAAGTGTCAACATTCCTCAATACTATACATGCCTCTACAATCCAAATTATCTAAGGAATGCAAGCAACGTTATTATTTTAACCAATAAACACCAGAAGTTAAAAACTGCTTTGATGGCTTACCATACATAGCATGTGTCTGTTCAGCAGTAGGATATTGTGCTGTAGACGAAGGGACCATTCCCGGTTGCCCATGACCAGGTGGTGCCATCATTCGAGCACTACTCTGCATTACTTGGCTGTACATCTGAGGCTGCGTAGTGGAAAAATTAAGTTTACAATAAAATTAAGTTTACACAGAAAGATAGAATATCGATATTTGCTTTAGATAGGTGTCCATTGCATTGCTTACATATTTTAATAATGGAGATGAAGTACTATAAATCTCAAAATAATCAGCTACCACAGGAAGTACGAGTCAATGGATAATGCATTGATTTTCACATAAAATAGATTCTCTATTCATTAGATGTCTAAGAAAGCCTGACATTTATTTGTAATTTGCAATGCAAGTTTAGCAAATAAGTATTCAAATATTCTAAGTTAAACATAAAGTACCTTTGTGGGAAACAATCTTGGCAATTTACCTGTGATTGATAATGTGCTACAGACTGTACAAGGGGTTGGTTAGGAAACTGTTGAGGGTTATAAGTAACATATTGTGAATAAGCTGGAGCAGTTGAAACAATCTGGCCAGCTGCACTAACTGGATGCATTATAGTTGGTGTGCCCTGAGGGTGATGCTGATCTGGTCGCTGTTGTGGCATGGCTGGTACTGGAAAAAAGGATAACAATTAGTGAGATTGCAGTGATCTTCAACTGCAAGGAAAACTGTTCAAAGGATAATTCGACACTTTCAGTACTGTATCAAAGATTAAATAGCACAATGGTCAGATAAAAATGGCAACACCAGGTTATGGTCCAACAGGTTTATTTGGAAGCACTAGCTTTCGAAGTGCTGCTCCTTCATTAGATGGTTGTGGAGATAAAGATTGTAAGACAGTTTTTTGGCTGTAAACTTTTGCTATAAATTCTACACCATGTTCTTTGCAGCCTGCAACACATTATCAAGGAGGATGAGCACCTCACCAAGACCTTCCCCACACCTCCACTGCTCGCCTTTAAACAACCAAACCTCAAACAGATCACTGTGCGTAGCAAACTACCTGGCTTTCAGGATACAACCTTGTCACAGTAGATGCTGCAAGACGTGTCAGAGTGTCGACACGGATACCACCATTACACGTGTGGACACCACCCACCGTGTACGCGATAGGTACTCATGCGACTCAGCCAATGTCTATTTCATACGCTGCAGGCAAGGTACATTGCCGAGACCAAGCAGAGGCTACAGCAACGGATTAACGGAGACCGCACAACAATCAACAGACAGAAGTGTTCCCTCCCAGTCGGAGAGCACTTCACTGGTCTGGGACATTCTACTATGCACCTTCAGGAGACCATCCTCCAAGACGGACTTTGGGACAGGCAACAACGCAAAGTGGCCGAGCAGAGGACGACGGTCAAGTTTGATACCCACGAGGATGGCCTCAACCGGGAACTTGGGTTCATGTCACACTACAAATGACCTATTGCACTATACGCGTGCGTGCGTGCACACACACACATACACTCCCACACACACCTCTCACAGACTTAAACCCCTTTATACACACACACACACCTTCTCACAGACACACATTTCCCCACTCCTCCACACAAGTTTGTGGGGTGAATTTGTACTTGCAGAATTACATTTTACTTTGCTCAAAAACAGCATGAATCCATGTAAGATTCTGTAAATCTGTTTTTCAGATTAGAATCAGTCTGACCATTGTGGCACAGATAGCCTCACACAGGGAGCTAACACTTTCAATACATTATCTGAGCCAATTGTTAAAGTTCATTCGAGAATGTAATTTTTTAGAAAAGGTTTTGAGATTTACATCTGAAAGAACTGAAACCAACATGGTCATTCTAAAAGCTAAGACACGTAACGAACAATCCAGGTCTTTTTCAACATATAATTTCAATTACATCACACTGTAAACGTTTGCTAGTGCTTCCAAATAAACCTGTTGGACTATAACCTGGTTTTGTGTGATTTTTAATTTTGTACACCCCAGTCCAACTTAGGTGTTGAGCATCAGTTAAAAAAAAAGTCACTAAACATTTATCTGAATAATTCAAGCTGCATATACCCATCTAAGGAAAGGTGAAGAAATTTTCATAATTTTAAATAGCTGGTTCATTATCCTTAAACTGCGACTTGTATTTCTAGATCAAGGCAGGAGAAACAGCCTCTTAGTATTTAACCAATCAAGTCACTGAAAGGTTTTACACATTTCAATGATATCTCAATCAGCTAAACTTTAGTTAATAGGTCCATTCTACTTTGACTTTCCATATTGGTTGACTAGTTCAACACAGGAATCACTCAATCAATCTGGTATATCTTTATCGCATTCCCTCTAAGACAGCTGTATTTGCTTAGAAATGGAGTTTAAAATTGTACCCAGTAACTCATGTATAGTCTCACAAAAGCACTATCATTTCCTCAATCTTAAACAGCAAGTCCACTACAAAAACAGCTAATGCACCAAATACCTTCCCAATTCCTTTTGGTATCTGAATGCTTATATTGTGATTTATGCACAAGGGCATCAAAATGCATTTAAATCAATGTTATTCAATAGAATTTCAATCTTGCTGAACTTGTAGAAATCTGGTTATTTTACTGTCACATGACAGAACTGCGTGTAATAAAAGAAATGCACAATCTTTGGAAAATAGATTTGAAGTTTTAAACCATCAGCAATCAAGAATGATACATGCATCTTCAAACACCAAACTACCTTCCGAACTTAAGTTCTTCAACCCTTAACCCATTGTGCAAACAAACTTTGATTTTATCCTCTCAAGTCTTCAGGTGTTTCTCAAAGTATATTATCTTTGACTGGAGACCATATTCCAGTCGAGACCAAACCAGTGTCTCAGTGACCATAACATACTTGCCTTTGTATTAGACGTCATATTTATAAAACTCAGGAAATGTGTCTTTTATTTGTGAAAAAAAATCTACAGTGTGCTACCTCCAATGATTTGTGTATACACCTTCAGGTCTCTTTTTGCAGCCACTTTAGAGCCATATCCTCTCACTTAAATTGGCATTTCTCAATCTTGCTGTCAAAATGCATCACTCCACATTTCTCTGTATTAAATTTCATTTGCCATATATCCACCCATTCCAACTGCATGCTTAAGTCATCTTGAAATCTATCACTTGCCTTCCCTCTTTTAATCTAATTCTATTTTCAAATTCTCTGGGTAATCACCATATGAACTCATCCTTGTAGAATGTTATCCCCAAAATAATAAATGCTTGTCGAGAATGATCAACCATTACTTTATATACGTGGTTATACACTATAGTTTAACTTGCCAATCTACTTTAAAATCCATGCTCAAACCTTGATAAATTGGCTTTGTTTCAAAACAGTATGAAATTCTACAGTATAATGACCACTCAGAAGACCCTTTCCTGTAAAATTACAGCTAACAGCAGACAAAATTCGTTAATACCAACATATCCACAATAGGCAGGACCTTAGTGAATCTCTACAATCAATCGACTATAAATAGCAAAAAAAATCAGGTGGGGAGAGAGAAAAGGCTACTCTTCAGACTCGTCTAAGAACCACAAATGGAAAATTATTTTCTCCAGACTTTTCAAAGATCATTTCATTTACTTGATTTAGTACTTTACAACTGCTAACCGACTTGAACCATCATATTATGAAGATTTACATTCCTCAAAACAAGTTTCCAATTAGCATACCAACTTTCAAAACATGGTAGAGATACAAGTGATCTTAAATTATATCAAAGCCAAAACAGGCATGTGTCAATTATAGGTACACTAAATACTACTTAAGAGATTATCCTACATAAATCCCTCAAAAAAGAAATCATACATCAGACAAGACAAAACCCCATTCTCTCACCTTTACCTGCTCTATATGACTTAGCTTGGTTGATTGGCATCGGAGTCATTGGAACATGATACATGTGAGTAGTCTAGAGTCGAAAAAAACAGTGAAGGCTGTCAGTCTGGACAGTGAAAATAAAATTTATACAAGACAGCTAGAGTTTAGAACTGAAACATTAGAGTCAGCATCAATATTGTTTGTTGAGTAGATTCATAAACCTTAATGGTTTATAGGGTGTGAGCATCACTCAAAAACATCATTTGTTGTCTATCACATTACATCCATCCATTATTAAACTAGACAGTGCTACACAAATGATTTTCCATATTTAGTTTTTTAAAAAAACACAAAAATTTCAGGCTGGTTACCTGTACTCCTGGGCTAACTGGAACTGGGTATACCACATTCTGCGCATAACACATTGGCTGATTGTACACTGGAGGATGCTGCTGGACCACAATAGATGGACTAGGTTGGGCTTGAGGACGTGGCGGCGTTGGTGTGGTTGTTGGCTTAGGCTGTTAAAATAATAGCAATTCAAGTCACCATTGAAATCCTTAATAGTTAAATAGACTTTGAAAGCAACTTTAGCAGAATAATGTCATTCCTTCCTGCTGCTAAAGTGGAACTGAAAATCAGTATGGATCTCACCAACAGGTATATTCATGGTGCCGCTAACAGTATAGTTGGATGCCCTTGTTTATTGTATGATTTACACAGCCTCTCTGACTGCTTGCAAACCCGTCATTACCTCCCATTCACCAACATCTCACCATTTCCTACTTCCACCCTGCTCCATATGATTGTTGCCTCCCTGCAACCAAATCGTCACCAGCACTGTCTCCTGCCACTGGCCTGCTCCTGAATCCTCTCTGCCTCCCACTTGCTATCTCATTTGCCACACTGCTCCCTCACTATCCCGTACTCCATGAGGAAATAAGACATAAGAGTTTACATAGGCCACACAGACCACCAAGCGTGCCATGCCATTCACTGAGATCATGGCTAACTTGATCATTCTCAAGATCACTTTCCTTTTCTACATTTATTGAGTAAAAATCTGTGCCTCAGTCTTGCATGAACTTCAATGACCCAGCCTCTAAGACCCTCTGTGGAATAGAATTCTACAGATTCATTCTCTCAGAAGTAGTTCCACCTCATCATATTCTAACTGGACAATCCCTTATTCTGAGTTTATGTCCTCTATTGTCCAAGGGGAACACAACATCAACATATCACCCTGCCAATTCTCATAAGAATCTTAGATGTTTTAATAAGGCCTCCTCTCATTCTTCTAAACTTGGAGTACAAGCCCAGCCTATTCAATCTCTCTTTATAAGAAAATCCTAGGACCCGAGGATGTAGTCTTAGAGTCAGGCTACCTAAGACAGAGATCAGGAAATACCACTTCTCTCATAGGATAGCGAATCTGTAGAATTCTTTACCACAAAGTTGTTAAATATATTTAAGGATAAGATAGATTTTTTTTTAAATCAGTAAGAGCAAAGGATATTGGGAGAAGGCAGGAAAGTGAAGTTGAAATTAGATCAGCTATGATATCACTACTAGCACAGCAGACTCGAACAGTCAAACAGCCAACATGTGCTCATGTGATTTATGGTCTGCCTAATAGAAGATAGGTCTGCAGAGTCCAGAGTCCAATGTACCTAATCTTAATAGTAAACAGCCAAAGCGGAGGTCACACCAGATAGAAAGCTTTCTTTCTATCCCAGCATACTTTAAATGGAATTGTTCTTTACAATAACAAATTAATATTTCAACTGCAGACTGACAAAATAAACTGTCCCTCAAAAGCTATAAACTAATAAAATGGACAGGTACAATAACCAGTCCAATCTATAGTTTAAGCAAAGCATACAAATACACAGAACAGAATTGGTTATATTAAGACACAAATCACTGAAGTTCCTAAACCTTATGCGGCCTCTCTATATATTGTCTAAAATTAGTGCAATTGCTGGCAGTCACTAAAAAAAAAAGCAATGAAGACATTAGATATGGATACACTGAAATTGTTTATTGTAGAAGAAACATGGAATATAACTCATCTAATGTATCTCGCCTTTTAGCAGAAAATAATTTTCTTACTACAGTTGCAAAATGTATTAATTTTATCACCAAAATACAGACTTGAGTAATGTCTCCCTCCCTGTTGAGTAACACAAAAGAGTTTTCCAATAAGCATAGAAAGATCCAAGGACTGCCCTAACAAACAAATGAGAAACCAACTTGCCTCAGCAAAATTCCTATAATGTGACATTTTATGTAATCTGGAGTGATTCTCATGGTGCTTCAGCAACTGACCCAATTTGGATTGGGTGGCCATATCCTCTTGTGGATGTTTGAGAGAGACAAAGGACCTATCAGAATCCTAATATCAACAAGAAATTAACCTTATAGCTATTATTTAAACCCTCATTTTCTTCCACCGTTGGATCTGGATTCTTCTCTTCCCTTGAATTTGAGTGCAAGAGAAACGTCTCTTCAATATTATACTAGAGGAGAACAAATAAGCAGCATAACTTACAGGAGTATAGAAAGTCTTCGGATTGAATTCTTTAGCATTTGGATTCAATGTAGATTTTCTAACTTGTCTGAAAGAGACAAAAGTTTTAAGATCGTACAGTATTTCAGGCACCATTGGCAGACAACCATCGACCTAAAATGACAACTTTGCTCTGTTCAAAGATGCTGCACAACTTGCAGAGTATCTTCAAAATTTTCTGGTTTATATTTCAGTTTTCCAGCATCCATAGTATTCTGGATTTGTTTAATAATCAGGTTATTTGGGTGGAACGGAGAAATAAGAAAAGGATGATCACTTTACTGGGATTGTATTATAGACCCCCATATAGTCAGAGGGAAATAGAGAAACAAACTTGTAAGGAGATCTCAGCTATCTGTAAGAATAGGGTGGGTATGGTCGGGGATTTTTCCAAACAGACTGGGACTGCCATAGTGTTAAGGGTTTAGATGGAGAGGAATTTGTTAAGTGTGTACAAGAACATTTTCTTATTCAGTATGTGGATGTACCTACCAGAGAAGGTGCAAAATCAGACCTACTCTTGGGAAATAAGGCAGGGCAGGTGACTGAGGTGTCAGTGGGGGAGCACTTTGGGGCCAGCGACCATAATTCTATTCGGTTTAAAATAGTGATGGAAAAAGATAGACCAGATCTAAAAGTTGAAGTTCTAAATTGGAGAAAGGCCAATTTTGACGGCATGAGACAAGAACGTTCAAAAGCTGATTGAGGGCAGATGTTCGCAGGTAAAGGGACGGCTGCAAAAGGGGGAAGCCTTCAGAAAGGAGATAAGAATCCAGAGAAAGTATATTCCTGTCAGGGTGAAAGGGAAGGCTGGTAGGTATAGGGAATGCTGGATGACTAAAGAAATTGAGGGTTGGGTTAAGAAAAAGGAGGAAACATTTGTCAGGCAGACAGGATAGATTGAATGAATCCTTAGAAAAGCATAAAGGAAGCAGGAGTATACTTAAGAGGGAAATCAGGAGGACAAAATGGGGACATGAGATAGCTTTGGCAAATAGAGCTTAAGGAGAATCCAAAGGGTTTTTACAAATATATTAAGGACAAAAGGGTAACTAGGGAGAGAATAGGGCCCCTCAAAGATCAGCAAAGCAGCCTTTGTGTGGAGCCACAGAAAATGGGGGAGATACTAAACTGACATTTTGCATCAGAATTTACTGTGGAAAAGGATATGGAAGATACAGGAAGTAGGTAAATAGATGATGACATCTTGCAAAATGTCCATATTACAGAGGAAGTAGTGCTGGATGCCTTGAAACACAAAGGTGGATAAATCTCCAGGACCTCATCAGGTGTACCTCAGAACTCTGTGGGAAGCTAGAGAAGTGATTGCTGGGCCTCTTGCTGAGATAACTATCATCAATAGTCACAGGTGAGGTGCCCGAAGACTGGAGGTTGGCTAATGTGGTGCCACTGTTTAAGAAGGGCAGTAAAGACAAGCCAGGGTACTATAGACCAGTAAGCCTGACGTTGGTGGTGGGCAAGTTGTTGGAGGGAATCCTGAGGGACAGGACGCACATGTATTTGGAAAGGCAAGGACTGATTAAGGGTAGTCAACACGGCTTTGTGTGTGGGAAATCATGTCTCACAAACTTGATTGAGTTTTTTGAAGTAACCGAGAAGATTGCTGAGGACAGAGCGATAGATGTGACCTAAATGGTCTTCAGTAAGGCGTTCGACAAAGTTCCCCATGGGAAACTGGTTAGCAAGGTTAGATCCCTCAGAATACAGGGAGAACTAGCCATTTGGATACAGAACTGGCTCAAAGGTAGAAGACAGAGGGTGGTGGTGGTGGAGGGTTGTTTTTCAGACTGGAGGCCTGTGACCAGTGGAATGCCACAAGGATCGGTGCTGGGCCTTCTACTTTTTGTCATTTACATAAATGATTTGGATGTGAGCATAAGAGGTACAGTTAGTAAGTTTGCCGATGACACCAAAATTGGAGGTGTAGTGGACAGAGAAGAGGGTTACCTCAGATTACAACAGGACCTTGACCAGATGGGCCAATAGGCTGAGAAGTGGCAGATGGAGTTTAATTCAGATAAATGTGAGGTGCTGCATTTTGGGAAAGCAAATCTTAGAAGGACTTATACACTTAATGGTAAGGTTCTAGGGAGTGTTGCTGAACAAAGACCTTTGAGTACAGGTTCATAGCCCCTTGAAAGTGGAGTTGCAGGCAGATAGGATCGTGAAGGCGGCGTATTGTATGCTTTCTTTTATTGGTCGGAGTACTGAGTACAGGAGTTGGGACGTTATGTTGTGGCTGTATGGGACATTGGTTAGGCCACTGTTGGAATTTTGCGTGCAATTCTGGTCTCCTTCCTATCGAAATGATGTTGTGACACTTGAAAGGGTTCAGAAAAAGATTTGCAAGGATGTTGCTAGGGTTGGAGGATTTGAGCTATGGGAAGAGGCTGAACAGGCTGGGGCTTTTTTCCCTGGAGCGTCGGAGGCTGAAGGGTGACCTTACAGAGGTTTACAAAATGATGAGGGCCATGGATAGGATAAATAGACCAAGTATTTTCCCTGGTGTGGGGGAGTCCAGAACTACAGGACATAGGTTTAGGGCGAGACGGGAAAGATAAGGGAGAGACCTAAAGGGCAACTTTTTCACACAGAGGGTGGTACGTGTATGAAATGAGCTGCCAGAGGATGTGGTGGAGGCTGGTACAATTGCAACATTTAAAAGGCATTTGGATGGGTATATGAATAGGAAGGGTTTGGAGGGATATGGGCCGGGTGCTGACAGGTGGGACTAGATTGGGTTGGGATATCTGGTCGGCATGGACAGGTTGGACCTAAGGGTCTGTTTCCAAGGTGTACATCTACATGACTCTATAGTAAAAGCATTTTGCACTGTCAAATATACATTTTGCAATTTTAAATTGGTTTTAACTCTGACCTTGTATAAAAGCAGCTTGAGAAATAATGACGACTACCAGCTAATCATTAAATAGAAGGAGGCAACAGTTAAGGTTCAATGATTAATCCTTTAGGTGCTTCAAAGGAAGTCACAATCCAAGAGAAGACTGATCAGATGGTAATTTTGCTACAAAAAATCTACAACACAAACCAACTACAACATCTGTGCCACCTCTTCAACTGCAGCTATCTGCCATAATTGCCTTTCTTGCGTTTCCCTGTGCCCTTCTGCGAATTTCTTACTTATTTGAAGCCATCTTTCATACTGTTTCAGAATCTTTGTTTCAATAATGTGATAAAGCATCCCAAGTTCTTAAGAATCATACGTGGGGAAAAAGCTTTCAAATCATTCCCTTGTTGTTTTTATTTTAATATTCATTCTATATGGTCCCTTGTTATGGGCAGTCTTGTCAATTTATATGCCAAAAAAAAAGTTGTTGCCTCAACTATCGTTAGCCAGACTGAATGTGAAGTTTAAAATTACAACTTGTGCACTTCAAGAGCAACAGAGCAAGCAGCTACAAACAATAAGTGGTGTTAAAGCATTTTAAAATGGAAACCACTAAATTGAAAATGATTTTGATACCAGTATTTTAGGGAACACACCTTGCTTTCAACATTTACCAAGAGATTTGCCACAACTATCATGCACTTCAAATATACTGCAAAATCACTGCTTGTGGTAAAGTTGTAACGTTTGGGCTGGATTTTCCAATCCATGAGATTGCTACTTAAAAAAAGAGGGAGCTCTGCATTTCTGAGAGGAAATTCCAATCTCAACTCCTTCAGAAAAGTGGAGTAGACTTCCATTCTGACAGTTCTTTCATAGTGTGGCAATGTCAGGAGAAGACAAACCATGCCCCCTTTTCCATGCAGTGAGTTGGGGTATATTCTGAAATTTAAAAGGTCCTTACAGCTACTTTAACAGCAATAAGATAAGAGCAATCTTGGTCAGAAGGGTAGGCTGCCAGCTTGGGAAAAGATAGGTGGCAGGGTACTAGGTAAGTAGGGTGTTAGCTGGGTAAGACGCTGAAGGAAGGGGGTAGTACGATATGGTACAAGTTGTAAGAGTGCTAGGTAACTGAGGTACTGTTTACAGCAGGTCAGGATGGTTCAACGAAACTGGATTCAGCAGGAGGTGGTGAGACTAGCATTGGTTTCACAGGACCCAGAAACGGGTTCTGGTCCAGTCAGGTCCAGTGCAGCAACAGGGCATCAGGTTGGGTCTGCTGAAAGTTTGCAGTTGGGTCCTGGGGATTCCCAGGTCAGTGTCTGAGGGGTGTAAGTAGTCTGAGGGAGTGGTAATTGGGGCACGTGGTGCCAGTACAAGGTCTGTTGAATAGTTTTTCAGGAATGTTCCCTGAACAACTATTTTACCTAATAGCATCAATCTGTCAATGATCCGATTTAAATAGAGACTTTTGGAGGGCTCTAAGAAAATGAATAACCTGCAATCTGCTACAGAGATTCCACAGGATGCACAACTTCCATCTGGAATGATGGCAGTGTAGCAAGGAAGTTTGGGATCTTACATGTATCACCTGATCATGCAATATTACCATATTAAGAAATCAGACTCCTTTCGAGTTTTAATGAAATTGGGAAGATAATACGCACATTTATTGCCCACAGACTGCTGCAGTGTTGATGCATTCTGGTTGAACTATTGGTAATATATCATTTCTGGGTGTGCATACGTACTCTGGTGTACCTTCCTTTTTATCCTCTTTTTCTTCTTTTTCTGGCTTACTGGTTGGACCAGTAGTCTGGACGGCCTGGGAAGTCACATCTGGTCCTCTCTTCTGCTCAGAGCTGATTATGTTCGGGGAAGCACTGGGACTGCTTGGTTTGCTGCTACTATTGCTGGTGTTTGCATTTGAGCTGCTCTCACTGACAGATTCTTTGCTACCCGGTTCAATCACTGTTATCTTCTCCTTGATTGGATCCCTGGACTGGTTCTCTGTACTCTCTCTGGACTTAAACTGATCCACAACCGGATCAGCGATTGGAGCAGTCTGCAACTAAGAATGGTGTAAGTTTAAATATATAAACCAACATAAAAAGTCTCATTATTTGTATAACAAGTCACCTAAATCTGATGAAAACGCTATTTAACATACTAGTCGTCAAAATGTTCATGATATTCAAAGTTATATTGTTTAGGTCTATTACATAAAAATATTTCAAACATAACAGTCTGCAACAGGGCAAGTTAAGCAAAAGGTAAGGAACGCATTTTTGACATCAGTTGAAAAAAACCAAAAATGTTCTTTTTGTTCAAGAAAAATTCAAAAAATTGCACTAGGAATAACTTGAGAAGCAGCAATAGTCTGGAAAAAGGCAGCAGAGAACTCCTCCTCAAATGTGCATAACTGTGAAGAGAACAAGTAAAAGACTAATTTAGATGAAACAGAAAAATCAAAATACTTTTTTAAAAATGGTGCAAGAGAGATGAGAATGGAGTCAATGGCAATTGTTAAACTGGTCGTTTTGTAAAGTCGTAACTTATTTTGCTTCAAAAAAGGATTCCCAATCTGTGGGCTGCAACCCCACTGGGATCATGGAGATCATTATTGGGTCATAGATGCCAATCCTCCAAGGGTAACTGCGGAGGGGAGACTGCCAGGTCTGCAGATTTGCCTTGATATGATTAATACAAGTCTGTGAAAGAATTTGGCAAGTTTGTCCTCAGTTCTACAACAAAATTGCATTTAGCTTTGTGAACAGGATTGATACTGAAAGTACTCACTCTAAAGTCTTCCCTGAATTTCTTTAAGTCTGCTATCTGTTTCTTATGATCTGAAGCCGATGGAGATGTAGCTGCAAAGAGAAAAACTCAATCATATACAAAACATGTTACCTGTACCAGTCTGAAATCAAGACAACTGAACTATTTTGAAACAAAAAAGTTATTGTATTTAAATAATTATGCTATATAATAACAGGCTGAGGCACAAAAGCCTTTTATGAAATATACCCAGATGTGCAATTTATTTTTGTCTGATGTTCTTTCAGATTGGCAGAGTATTAACTTCTAATTGGGGCTGGAAGATTGAATAAGCATGTTATCTATAAGAATCAATATTGATGACAAATGCAACAATTAAAATAATGACTGCAATGCCAAACTGCATGTGTACACAACTGAAAAGTTTTACAAGTGAATGGGCACCATCTTTTAGATGGGCTGCGGAAAACTATAATTAAGAATCCCTACAATATTCCTATATACAAGTTAAGAATCCTCACTTGAAGTTGGAACTGCATTGCTAAAAATCCTGACTTTTAAGTGAATGGTGGATTCACCTAGGAATCTTGACTATAGCCAGTTAAGTTTCTTTGGACATTTCTCATCCAGAAAAACTAAACTGCATGCTTAGATGCCACATGACACACGAGCAGCACTAAATTTCAAGCGGAGATAGCTTGTGAAACAAATACACTCAAAGTACAATAAATAAATGTAAAATGTTTAAAACTATTATTCAAAGGCATCTGGATGGGTATATGAATAGGAAGGGTTTAGAGGGTTATGGGCCAAGTTCTGGCAGATGGGACTAGGTTAGGATAGGATATCTGGTCGACATGGACGAGTTGGACCGAAGGGTTGTGTCTCCACGTTCCATCTTGTAGCAGAACCTAGCTGATGCATGAAGCTAAGGTCTCAGGTCCACTTGCACCAACCACCATTTGCCACTAGATGGGACTCGATACAAGTTCAAATAGAAGGCAGGAGAAGGGACTGAAGAATTGACCCTGATTACAAGAGTAAAAAGAGATTGTTGAGACAAGGACAAAGATGAGATGAAAGAAGAAACAGAGGAATAGAGGACAAGGGCAAAAGCAGAAGCATTATGTGCATGCATAAACCAAAGGAGAGCAAGTCTTTGGCAAACAATATTGAAAATGAAACGGGGAATATTAAATGGATATGGTCAATATTTCATGAACAACATTAAAGTGAAATCACATTAAATCAACACTAGATAGGAACTTACTCTATAGTCATGTAATACTAACCTTTGATTCCTGGTTTGGTTAAGCTAGGGGGAGTATTACAGATTTCAACAGGCTTTGGATTCTCTTTGTTTACAGAGGGCGAATTCTGCTTCTGTTCCTGAAGTCTGGTTTCCTTAGCTGCAAGTGGACAAATACGCCCGGAATTATTTTGGAATTAAATTTATGCATAACCCAGAAATTATAAACTAATATGGCACAACAATTATATGCACTATTCCATTTGAGATTGCACAAGTGACTTATACAATTTCAGCATCACTTTCTTGCTCTTGGACTCTAAGCCCCGATTAATAACTCATTCTATGCTTGTTGCTCTCTCCATTTGTCCTGTCACCTTCAATTATCCTTGCATATACACATCCCAATCCCTCTGCTCCTGCATCCACCTTGAAATTGTATCCTTTATTTAATATTGTATTATAAAATCCATCACCCCCCACTTTTCTGCATTCAACCTCATCTGCCACCTATCCACCCACTGCACCAACTTGTCACCGAATTCCACGGTGGGCGGCACGGTGGCACAGTGGTTAGCACTGCTGCCTCACAGCGCCAGAGACCCGGGTTCAATTCCCGCCTCAGGCGACTGACTACGTGGAGTTTGCACGTTCTCCCCGTGTCTGCGTGGGTTTCCTCCGGGTGCTCCGGTTTCCAAACGATGTGCAGGTTAGGTGAATTGGCCATGCTAAATTGCCCGTAGTGTTAGGTAAGGGGTAGATGTAGATGTAGGGGTATGGGTGGGTTACGCTTCGGCGGGGCGGTGTGGACTTGTTGGGCCGAAGGGCCTGTTTCCACACTGTAAAGTAATCTAAACAAGTTTTTTCCCTGAAGGTTAGGCAGAAACAAGTCTTCAATGACATGTCCCAATAATCCATCCTCAGCCACAATTAAAGATCCATACACTAGCTCAAGTGCTTAACAAACGTCAACAGGTAATTTATGTGCCAACATTTACTGGACAGTTAGATCTTGGCACATTGCCACATACTTAAAGACAACTCCTTTCTTTGTGAGACAGTGTTTGGAACAATAATTCGGTAATACACTGAAGGATACAAGCTAAGCAAACCAATAGATGTCAACTTTTCTGAAAAATGTGTTTAGCTGTTTCACAATGTGTCTTCCTTGCAGCTTATAACAATTAGACTTAATCCTGTGTTTTGGAGATGTCTGAAGTCTAAAAATTAAGATTGCTGACTATAAATAGGACAATTTGACAGCAATTAACTTTGCCTGCTTGGGTACTCTCAGCATCCAGCATTAAGTCATTAAGAGGATTTCAACAAAGAGCCCTCTTAGAATGTCGAACCTGAAAACAATCTTTTGGTGGCGTGGGGGGAAAAGAAGAAAGAAGCACCTATGAAACTAACAGTTGGAAAATAGTATTCCAGGTTTCATTAGACCTGGGTATGGAAAGATTTCACAGATTGATGAAGCGTCCACAGCAATGTTTGCTACATGGATTTAATACTTGATAATTATATGCATTATGAAACCGACCAATCCCCTCAAAACATGTCAGGGAGATCGCGTAGACCCTAACTTTTACTTATTTTAAAGGCAAGTGCCTGGCGTTGCATTCCGGATACAATTTGATTGGTCAAACCTTTGCTTAAAGAAAAACATTATATTCATATATTATGGTAACAATACAAATTTTTTAAAAATTGGAATAACTACTCTATTGGAAAACTTAACGGAATGATGGTAGTTAAATAATCTATCAGGGAGTGAACCCAAGCCAGTAGTGGGTAGTGGGAAGTGGGGGGGGGGGGAAAGAGAGAGAGAGAGAGAGAGAGAGAGAGAGAGAGAGAGAGAGAGAGAGAGAGAGAGAGAGAGGGAGGGAGAGAGAGGGAGAGGGAGAGGAGAGAGAGAGAGGGGGCAAGAGGAGAGCTTTTACAAATCCAAGAGCTACTGAACAAACCCCAAGCTCTCAAGCTGTTTACTTTATTGACTTGAAGTATTCCGCTTGCCACCTGTCTCAACTTCTCTTCATAAAAATAATGGACAAAATACACCTCTTAATGCCATAGTATCATCACATGTTTACATCTTAATTGCAATGATACAGCGGAACCAAATATGATAATCTGAATTGAACTGTTAATTATAGCAAATGGAATTAAATCAGCAAGGCTGGTTGAAATCAAACAGGTAACCTCAGCAAGCCCAAGAAGAGCCAATAGAAGACAGCATGGGAACATGCCAACCAACTAACTTAGGAACCAAAGTAACCAACCCACATTCAGAACAGGATTGTTCATGGTCTATTTCAAAATCTGTATTCCCATGTAATGCCTGGAAAAAGGTCAACAATACGGTATTCTAGAATAATGTCTAAAGAAGTGTGTTGAAATGCAACACTCAAGCAAATGACTGAAGGTGCTTAAGAAAGCTCATAGGAAATAAAGCAGGAAGATCTCACTGCTGGACCACCTATAGGCATTTCCAATTAATCAGAGGGGCAGCTATACGATTTAACTGTAACAGGTTTACTTAAAATTCTCTATAATGCTGTTAGATTTGGTGCAATATTTAGAATTACAACTGAAACCTTCTACATTCTTCCATCTACAAAAGATGAAGAATACATAACAAACGATCCATTTCAGCTGGCATGCCTTCCTACAATGCACCTTGGCTTCTTCAGCCATTGGCATAGCATTGATTGATTCTCTCAAAAGGACTGCACGTGAAATTACACGTGTTGTTGTGGGTTGTTGCCAAGCCCCTATAACTGTTACAAATTTAAATGGCACAATTACCTATACCCAGGGTTGCTAATTGTGCTTTTTTGGATTCACCTATTCTTAGAAGTAGGGATAGAAAATCATGTTCATTGGGTTAGTATTGAATTTAATGCAATTCATGATTTACATCTAGAAAAATTTGTAATAGATTAAGCATTAACATTCCTAGCACCATTATATTTTTTAATCCGTTTACCAGGTGAAAGTTAGTCTTCCCAAGAAGAACCTAAACATCTTATGATATATGGATTTCCAAGTTTAAATCAATAGCAGTCAAAAACATACATACATCCGAATGTAAAGCCACACAGAGTGTGTAGTTTTGGTCTCCTTGTCACAGGAAACATATTAATGCTAGAGAGGGATGGTAATGAACGTTTGTCAGATAAACTTGATTATCAATGGCATAAAGGGCTTTGAGGATGTAGTGGATAAGAGGCATTGAAGTGTTCAATTAATCATCATTGTTAAATGACAGATTTATAAGATAACAGGCCATTGGGCCTGTTCTATCGAAGAAATTCAAATCTCTTCAAAAATTATACGTTATGTTTAGAAATATATCACAAATTCAGATTGGAAACTAAATTTGCATCCAGCCCCAATCCAAGTATTTACATTCGATGGATTTAAATCCTCCATGTATTACTAACATCTTTCGAAGGAGGAAATTTCATTAAGACACTATCCTCACTAATGCAACTTGTGTATATTAAGTACAATTTAAAAAATAAAGACAACCATAATAAGTGGATTTTATACCAAAGGGGAAAGCAAGAAAAATTTTAGATCTTTTCAAAAGGCAAATAGTAATTTCCAATAAAATAAACCAAAGCTCTAGCCGCCTCTGGGAAAAAAAAAGTACAATACCCATTTTAATTGTAGATTCATATATGCAACAGCAACTTATTTTACACGTAGCATCTAAATATACTCTTGCTGCCTTTATACACCAAGGATTCACTCGCTTTCTCCTGTCTATACCTGACATATGCTTCCTTCGGTTTCTTAACCGAACCCTCAATTTCTCGAGTCATCAGCATTCCCTACACCCACCAGCCTTTCCTTTCACCCTAACAATAATATACTTTCACTGGACTCTTGTTATCTCATTTCTGAAGGCTTCCCATTTTCCAGTTGTCCCTTTACCTGTGAACATCAACCCTCAGTCAACTTTTGAAAGTTCTTGCCTAATACCATCAAAATGAGCCACATCCGACAAGAACAGCATATCACTCCAAGAAAGGCCATTTTGCTCCTTCCAATCTACAGACCCAGAAAAATAGCACCATCTTATTGCTCTACAAAACATTGCTCCAGGCTAACTTAATACTTATGGCTTTTGTTTTTAAATTTAATCAAGAGACAGATCCCAATAAAAACAATCAAGAATGAACCCACTCTACTCACTATTGTAGATTTATAGCAAGGCTATGCTTAAAACTATTTACTTGTCTGCGTCAGTGCTGTCACCTTTCCCAAACAGGCTCCTCCAAGATCAGCTGGGAATTTCACTGTTTGTTAAGTTTTCCTGGACACGCTCCGATGTCCAGCAATACGTGAATTCAAACAGCAAAGGTAGTAACTACACAGATTCACTGCTGTGTCAGTTAGAGAGTGGGTTTCTTTCTCTCTCCCTTACAGACCATGTGCTCGCTGCCTGTGTCTGTCTTTCTCCCATTTAAAAGTGCAGCTGTTTTGACTTTTTTTTCAAAGTTCCAAAACAATTGCAACAGCATATAAAACAGTAATTGCTGCTCCTGGAATTCGAGGAAATCACCTCCAACACCTAAAATACCTCAAAAAAGGAGCAGCCTGTTACAGCCAGAAATTTTTCTGTCCTCCATCTTTTACGAAGGTGACAGACTTCAAAAGTTAACTGATTTTCTTTACAGAGGTGCTGTTTGACCAGTTCGGTATTTCCAGTATTTTTGTTTTTAGTTCAGATTTCCAGCATCTAGAACTTATTCTTCTTTCTCTTCCATCACTAAGACTACTGAATTTCAATTCTGTACATACACAGAAGTCTACACCCAAGCCTCTGCCCATCATATATTGAAACCCTCATACAGCCTTTGTTACCTCTAGCTGAAAAATGTGTTGCTGGAAAAGCACAGCAGGTCAGACAGCATCCAAGGAACAGGAGAATCAACATTTCGGGTATAAGCCCTTCTTCAGGAAACGTCGATTCTCCTGCTCCTTGGATGCTGCCTGACCTGCTGCGCTTTTCCAGCAACACATTTTTCAGCTCTGATCTCCAGCATTTGCAGTCCTCACTTTCTCCTTTGTTACATCTAGATTTGATAATTCCAATGCATTCCTGGCCAGCCTCCATATTCCCCTCTATGTAAACACTAGGTCATCTAAAATTCTGTTGCCCCTGTCCTTACTCCAATTAGCCCATAACTGTGCTTATCCAAGAGCCAGTACAGAACAATGTCTCCATTTTAAAATGCTCAGCCTTGTTTACAAATGCCTCTGCAGCTCCATTCCTTCCCACGTCTAATCTGCCCAGTCCAACAACTTGTCCAAATGCCTGACTTTCTCCCTTCTTGGTTTCTTGAGAATCACCAATTTTAAACAGTTTCACAATGGTTCCTGTTCTTTCAACTGCCAAGGTCTTAAGCACTGGAATTTCTTCCCAAAGTTATCCTAGTTTCAATCCTCCTTTAAGATGCTCAAGGCCTTGCCCTTTGGCCAAGCTTTTGATCATCTGCCCTAATATCTTGTGTGGCTTGTCAAATTTAAAAGCAGGGGAGAATTGGGTAATATTTCAGCTATGAAGCAGCAGACTTGGTGACTGGTATTTGGGATTTCAAGTTCATCTCTTAGTTACAGAAGTTTTGCACCATCTTTACAACAGAATTATTTGTTTACATATTATATTAAGGATCATTCTGAAGTTATGACTTCTAAAGCTGGTGGGTCAGGTTTAGCTTATTTCTAAATTGGTACCCTAATACCATCTGAAAATTACGTAAATATATTTTTTGAAATGGAATCAAATATCCTCCACAAATTAAAATAAACAAAATTCAACACTCAGCAGGGATGATGCACAACATTATAGCATGGGCAGCAAAATAACCACAAAATCTGAACAGAAAAATGACTTGCCTTCAGATGATGGGGTAACAGCTCTATTCACAGCAGGGGTGGCTGATGTAGGAGATACAGCAGCAGCAGGCATGGCTAAAGATTCAGCTGGAACGCTGCCAGCTTGAGAAGAAGATAACATCATTCCACTTGAAGCATTTCCAGGACTGTACTGGGACGGTTGGTTACCATGTCTAGGAGATCGCGGTCTGTGTGTTTTGGGAGATAAACGGGAACTTGATCCTGAAGTTTCAAAGGAAAAGTTAAAATAGTTTCTAGTAACCATTGCACCTTAAATAAGATTATCCAAATTACACAAAAGTATTCTAAACAAAATTGAATTAATGGTTCTGTATTATACAGCTTCAAACAGAAATTAATATTTTCATTAACCAGATTATAATAATGGCCAAGAACAACTGTAACCAAAATTGTGGAATGAAACAATGAAAAACAAGAAAAAAAATACCAAATTGGGAAAAGGCCATTCAGCTTTTAACATCAGTTTTCTTTAATGAAAGATGCACAGCTGTACTGATTGGCTTTGAACTAACCAAATTTAAAATGGTCAAGTTTAACAGTCAAAGATAAACATCCTTGGTCACTACTTAATTGCAAGTTGCTGCTACATTGAATGCACAAGAACTATATATTCATACATTCATACCTGGGATGCTTAAATAATCTGGTTCTCAAATTCCATTATAACCTGTCTTTGTTGAATTTTGTGGGTTTGAGGTTTTTGAACACGAAAAGTTTAAATGCGCCACTTGGTGCAATTTTGACAAAATCATCATATACAGTTCTACATGTTAATACTGATGAAGGACCATTATAATTTTGATAAAACAATTCAGTCAGCAAAATAAGTGGTTAAAATAAAAGATGAGAAAATTGAATTTAAATCCAATTTATTGTGCATATGATGCATACTTATACTCAAATTTGAACAGGCAAATAATTACAGCTGCCTTTCCACGCAGCTTTGCTAACTAGCCAGACTTTAAGCGCAAATGTGGATACAGTCACACGGACCTCCATTCTGTAATGGAGGTCCACGGTACAGGGGAGGAAAAAACAACCTTACAACATCAGTGTAATGGTCAATTTAATCTATCAGTGCAGGCCGATTTGCTTGAGAAGACGAATGAGAATGAGGCTTAGTCTGCCCTAATTAACTTTAAATGGCTTAGGAATGGCAGAATCAGGAGGACATGCATCTCAAAAGTTGATAATGCAGTCAAATTCAGCTGCCTAACTGTATGAGTCGGTTAAATTTGAAATGGATGGCATTATAAAATACATGAAAAACTAAAATAGGTTTACAATTTTTATTAGATATTAACATGCTGAAGGCACTGTATACAAACACTGAAAAATACTGCAGCGTTCAGTGAACAAAACAAATATTGAATCAAACTTCTAACAGTTTTTGACAATGTCATTCCTCCTTTTCTCTATTGTCCAACTGCCCTTAAACTGAAAACAAGTGCTGGAGATCACAACAGGTCAGATAGCATCCACGGAGAAACAACAAGCTAATACTTTGAATCCAGATGTCTAATGAAGTCATCGAGACTTGAAATGTTCACTTACTCTTTCGCCATAGATGCTGCCTGACCCACTGATCTCCAGCATGTGTTGTTTTCGGCACAGATTCCAGCATCTACATTAACTTGCTCCCACTTTGAGACTCCCTTACTTGATCCCACTCAACTATCCAATCAAAGACAAAGCAAATGCAGCAATGGCAAATCTTCTTGAATTATTAATGGAGAGCCTTTCACCTGATTTATCCTTGGAGACCTATTTCTTAACTACATTCTTCTCCTTGGTGACATTATTCACATAGAAACAGCTTCAACATGCATGCTGACAACTCTCAGGTCTCTCTGCCCAATACATCATCCACCATGCCATGTGCTGTTGAAGTGCTCAACTAACAGCTTTCCATGGGAGACTGGTTAGCAAGGTTAGATCTCATGGAATATAGGGAGAACACTCACCCACAGATTCTATCAACAAACACATCGACCTGGGCCCAATATACCGGCCACTGCAGCAGACAACTAGAACTGACAACCAGAAGCGGCAGAGACAAGCCACTATAAATGCCGGAGGAAACATCACAGAAGCGCTTCACAAGAGGCTCCCAAGCACTGAGGATGTCACTTAGACAGGGGACGAAATGTTTGCAACACAAATTCCCAGCTCGGCGAACAGAACCACAACATTGAGCACCTGAGCTACAAATCTTCTCCCAAACTTTGAGTAGGGAGAACTGTCCATTTGGATACAGAACTGGCTCAAAGGTAGAAGACAGATGATGGTGATGCAGGGTTGCTTTTCAGACTGAAGTCCTGTAAGCAGTGGAGTGTCACAAGGATCAGTGCTGGCTCCATTACTTTTCATCATTTATATAAATGATTCAGATGTGAACATAGGAGGCATAGTTAGAAAGTTTGCAGAAGACACCAAAATTGGTGGTTTAGTGGACATCGAAGGAGATTACCTCAGATTACAACTGGATCTTGTTCAGACGGGCTGAGGAGTGGCAGATGGCGTTTAATTTGGATAAATGCGAGGTGTTGCATTTTGGGAAAGCAAATCTTAGCAGGACTTATACACTTAATGGTAAAGTCCTAGGGAGTGTTGCTGAACAAAGAGACCTTGGAGTGCAGGTTCATAGCTCCTTGAAAGTAGAGTCACAAGTAAAGGAGGAGTTTGATATGCTTTCCTTTATTGGTCAGAGTATTGAGTACAGGGGTTGGGAAGTCACTGTACAGACACTGTTGTGGCCATACAGGACATTAGTTAGGCCACTTTTTCAATACTGTGTGCAATTCTGGTCTCCTTCCTATCAGAAAGATGTTGTGAAACTTGAAAGGGTTCAGAAAAGATTTACAAGGATGTTGCCAGAGTTGGAGGATTTGAGCTATAGGCTGGGGCTGTTTTCCAAGGACCATCACAGCTGAGGGTTGACCTTATACAGGTATTTTAAAATCATGAGAGGCCTGGATAGGGTAAATAAACAAAGTCTTCTCCATGGGGTGGGGAGCTCAGAACTCGAGGGCATAGGTTTAGGATGAAAGGGGAAAGACATAAAAGAGACCTAAAGGGTAACTTTTTCACTCAAAGAGTGGTACGTGTATAGAATGAACTGCCAGAGGAAGTTATGAAGATGCAGGTACTATGCCTTTAAAAGAGTAAAACCTAGCAGTGACAGAACCAAGTGTTCTCAATAAGACATAATGTAACACGTGCTCCAGCTACTAGGGTAGCTAAAACAACAAAACAGATTCGAATTCAGCCAGTTTAAAATTATACCCTGACAAAAAAACCTAATTTCAATCAAGTTTGAACTGAGTGTACTGACAATCTTAAAAGCCAATGACACAATCCGATGCTTTGGGGGGTATAAGACCAGAGAAAATTGAACAGTTGGGAGGAGAACTGCCACAAGACCAACTGTATACTGCTACTCATAGCTCTGAGGGGTACCTCTTAGAGGAGGAGTTTGCACAGAGAAAAGCCTCAACACTGACCTGGAGAGCCAATCTACCAATGAAGATAAGGAGAAGATTCGACCACTGGCTGGTCTTAAAAGCTGAATTTCTCTATCAATCTTAATTGGGCGTTTTATCAGACAAGTATTATGGAAAGGATGATAAAAGATAGGTTAGAGGAAGGAATTGTTAATAATTGTTAGTTAATTATTCTGTTACATTTTAAGAAATAAAGTTGTTAATTTTTACTTTAAATAGTTCTTGGCCTATAGAATCTTCAGATTGCCGCATGGGATAAATCTTTTCTTTGTTGCTGGTTTTAAAATTAAGGAGGAGTATTTATCCTGTGTCATAGCAAAGTGATGGAGGCTAGCACAATTGCAACATTTAAGAGGCATTTGGATGGGTATATGAATAGGAAGGGTTTGGAGGGATATGGGCCGGGTGCTGGCAGGTGGGACTAGATTTGGTTGGGATATTTGGATGGCATGGATGAGTTGGACCGAAGGGTCTGTTTCCATGCTGTACATCTGACTCTGACTCTATAACTCCTACTGTGCAAATTAAACATGAGGAATAATGGAGTCACTGTAGTGTTGATGATTCCAATTGTTCCTTTGCCACCGTGTAATTCTGAAGTAGAAAGTTTGCTATTTCTCTAACAGCGCTGACTATCGAGCTCCAGACCCCTATACTACCACAAGGACGACTACGTAATACAACTTACACGTCTGCTTCAGCTCACTACCCACTGAAAAGCACACCCATATCACTTATCTCCAAACTCAACTAAAATCCCAACATTTTTACTATTAGAAATTTTTATCTGCTCAAAGCATTGTGTACCATATTGTCCACTGCAGTGTCAATGCTTCTCAATACCCAATGTCATGGGGCATGGATAGGATAAACAGACAAAGTCAGGGAGTCCAGAACTAGAGGGCATAGGTTTAGGGTTAGAAGGGGAAGATGTAAAAGGACGCAAGGGGCAACTTTTTCACGCAGAGGGTGATGCGTATAAGAAACGAGACGCCAGAGGAAGTGGAGGAGGCTGGTACAATTGTAATATTTAAAAGGCATTTGGATGGGTGTATGAATAGGAAAGGTTTAGAGAGATATAGGCCAAGTGCTGGCAAATGGAACTAGATTAGGTTGGGATATCTGGTCGGCATGGATGAGTTGGACCAAAGGATCTGTTTCTATGCTGTATATCTCTGACTCTATGACACAAGCACAGCAGCACATTAAGAAAATTAAGTTCCTATATCCATGCTTCCTTTGAGTTTTGCGACTTTAGCTCAATTAAACCGGTCAAACAAAAGAGCAAAACCTCCGAGGTACAAAGTCTTAAAACGGAATAAAATCCAGCTAATGTTACAGCGCCACTGCTGACTAGCTGACTGCGTAGCTATTTTTTCAGCAGATTGCAACAGTAATTGACATTCTTTGAAGTACCATTCCTGCTATAAGCTTCCTCAACAAATAAGTTAAGAAAATAAATCAAACAAAATAGAATGGAGCTGTACTCCATACTCCTCCTAATTTATTTTTTTTTAAAATTGTGTGTGGATCTCTAAAGTCCATCCGCATCATTAAGTTCTGAAAGTGAAAATTCTTCCTGCCAATCTTTTATTCTAGTTCCCTTCATGCCCCAATGAAATTAGGTCTCTCCCAATACTTAGTTGTCTTTTTCTACTATTGTATATCTTACAGTACATTGATCGCCACCTTATAAGAGCTCCTGCACTAACACTTGATTTGCCTTATTTCCAGATCAGTAGCGCGCTCATTCTTGTTGGACTGGACACGTATGTTGTAGGAAGTTTTCCCAAGTATTTGTCGCTCCATTCTTTATGCTAATACTGTCCTAATCTACGTTCGGTAAATGCTCCAGCACAACTCCTTGGTGATGCTGACATCTCTATTTTCTCGACAGATTTGCTACTCTACATTAAAGACCACCTAGGAGTGGGAAGAAAGTACACTGAATAAAGCAATTGCAACCTTTTGGTTCATTACCTCTCGCTAGATTAATTGTCTTTAAACCCTCTGGAAAATTCGCTTCATCACCATCACCACCACCATCATCACCTTTCCTTCCTTTTCCATCTTTTCTGAACACCTCACACCCAGAAATATTTAATATTCAGGCCCATCCTTTCCTGCACCAGACTTGTCATGGCCACATCACATTTCATCATGGCAATTCGCAACTGTAACTTGCAATTTTTATTATTATTATATTCTACGTTGACATACATGGCCAGTATTCTGATTTAGACTTCAGTAATTTCTGACCTACCTCAACTTAACCTATTAACTTATTCTCTAAGCTGTGGTTGCCTGTCAGTCTCTAAATATTTTGAGGTGTTGTTTTCTGCACTAATACAGACTCATGATCCCAACTCTGGAACCCAATCCTAGCTCAGTGAGGGTGCAACATCCGAATTATACTGGTGCCATTTTGCTCAGAGGCCCTCCTGGACTATCTTTCCAGCCATTCATTTACCTGCCTCATTCTTCGATTTCTGGACTCACTGGAGTAGCACTGGAGCAATCTGGAGGTTACTGCATTTGAGGTTCTGATTGATAATGATGTGGAGGCACCAGCATTGGACTGGGGTGGACAAAGTTAAAAATCACACCAGATTATAATCCAACAGGTTTATTTGAAAGTACAAACTTTCAACCTAGCTCCCTAAATTCTGACTGCAGGACCACATTGGTACCAACTGGTACCAAGAGCAGAACAGACCACAACTCCTGGATGTTCACTGCCTCCCAAAAGAATGTGGTGCTGACATCCTTCGCTCTCAAACACAAGGGAGACAGCACAACATCCTGCAGTTATGTCGATGGCCACGGAAATATCCATCTGTCTCCTTTACCTATCACCTCAAATTAACGAATCCCTAATCACTACTGCTTTTCTTCTTCCACCTGTACAGCTGAACCATTCACACTGCCATAAAATTGGCTCTGACAATTCTTGAGGAACCAGCAACCTCACCAGCCTCCAGAACAGAGAATGTATTTGACAGCAGAACTGCCAGCTTGTTCCTCTCCAACTGTATGGCAGTCACCAGTTTCTTTTCTGCCTCCAGACTTGTAAGCTACAGTGTGACCAACTCACTGAACATGCTATCCACACAACACAGCTTCACAGATGTGCTACAATAATTCCAGACCACCCAAGCTCTGAAAGCTAATACACAAACTTCTACTGCTGGCAGCACATGTGGTTTTCTAGGACACCCATAAGTTCCAATACTTGACATTTTTACAGGCTACACGTGTCACTCAATTGAACTAAGCCATGTCTTAAACTTACTTCCTTTACTCTACTTTGGATTACTTGTATTACTGAATATTAGCCCTAAATTTTCCTCATTTTTGCTGCTACCAATTTTCTGTTCGAGTCATACCTGGCACACAGGAAGATGGCTGTGATTGTTGGAGGTCAGTCAGCTCAAGAACATCTCTGCAGAAATTCCTCAGTGGAGTTGACTAGGCCCAACTATGTTCAATGGTCTTCCTTCCATCACATGGTCAGAAGTAGAGATGTTCACCAATGATTGCACAGTGTTCAGCGCTTGTCATGACTCCTCAGACACAAACAATCCATGTTCAGATGCAACAAGATCTGGACAATATCCATGGACAAGTGGCACGAGTGTCACATAAACGTCAAATGATGACCATCACCAATAAGAGACAATCTAAACACTGTCCCTTAACATTCAAATCATGTTACCATGAGTGGAGCCCCCACAATGAACATGATTAGGGTTACCACTGACCAGAAACTGAACTGGATTCATCATATAACAGCAGTGGCAAAAACAAAAAGTTGCAGATTAGGAATACTGTGGCGTGTAACTCACGTCCTGACTCCCAAAAGCCTATCCACCATCTATAAGGCACAAGTCAGAAACATGATGAAATACTCCCCATTTGCCTGGATGAGCACAACTCTAACAACATTCAAGCAGCTTGACACCATCCAGGACAAAGCAGCATGCTTGGTGCCAAATCCACAAGCATTCATTCCCTCACCACTGATGCTCAGTTGCAGGAGCAAGACACTGCAGAAATTCAAAGATCCTTAGATAGCATGTTCCAAATCTACGATCACTTCCATCTAGAAAAGACAGGGGAAGCAGATACATAGGAACACAACCACCTGCAAGCTACTCACCATTCTGATTTGGAAATATTTCACCGTTCCTTCAGTGTTGCAGGTTAAAATCCTGGAATTCCCTCCCCACAGACTGCAGCAGTTCAAGGAGACAGTTCACTGCCATCGTCTCAAGGGCAATTAGGGATAGCAATAAATACTGGCTGGCCCGCTTACTTCAGCTATTAAAAATATGCTTTTCTAATTCACGGTCATTTAAACACTGTCCCAATAGCAGTTTCTTGCCAATGATTTTCTGAGATGTGATTGTTGTTATTCTCTTGAACTTAATACTGGCCATTTCCACCGAGCTGAATGCTGTGCTATTTGAATTCCCAAGCAAGTGGTTTAGGCATTGAGCTTCCGCCCTAATTTATACACACACACTCTCAGAAATGCTCCATCGTAGGTCTAACGTCTTTCAGGCTCCCAGATAAAACATACTGGCTGCTTGTGATTTCATTGTTTGCAACATTTGCCAAGAATGCATCCCTTTTGAACAGTGAGACCGTACTGCATTCTGAAGCTCTCCTAGTTAGTCATTCATTGGCCTCAGCCTGCGAACTCATCCAAACACTTACTGCTAGATTATGCTGTTTCCACTCTCAATGTAACTCTCACACTTCCTGATCTACACTTGTGCATTCCTCAGTCCCTCTGATTCTTAGCCTTATATGCTCCAAGCTCTAAAGTCCTCTACCTCTACATGATATTGCCCCTCCCATCTCCTCCAAACTCTTGTCTGACTCAGGCCAAATGGCCTGGAATTGGCAAATCTAAACTGTCTGTTCATTCATTTTTTTGCATGGAAAATCTCCTCAGCCAATGTTCTGATCACTGCTCTAATAGCTCCTTTTTGGTTCTGTGATCCATTTTTGCCTGAATAATACAGAAAAGCCACCAAATGCAATTTGTTATTGGTTTAAAAAAAACCCTAAAAGAGTTAAATCCAACATTTCAAACTTAAGTAGATTTACCTCCACTGACTACAGATGACCAAGTCCCTGCGGAAGGATTGTTTCGTGGAACAGGAGCAGAAATTTCTCCAGACACATTGTGACCTATGAAATCTGAACCTGAAGACACGCCAGTTCGACCAGAGGGACCTCTATGTCGAGGATGGCGCTGTGCCTTCGGAGACATTCGTGGGGGACCTTGATGACAAAACAGAACGCAATTAATATTAATACATGGAAAATGGCATACAAAATGAGAAACTGATAATCTCGAAGTTTAGGCTTACAGACTGGGAGTTTCCCAACAGCTTTGCACTCACATGTAGCTTGCAGAATTAGGGTGCTCAGAAGATAACATATTGCTGTTCGTAGAACCTCAGACTTTTATTGCTGCTCTTTACGGATCTGAACCATTTAAAAAAAGTTTGAATCTACAGATTTACTAAGAATGTTCAGTACTGAAATAGGCCGCCTAGCCCGGATGATCTGTGCAAGAGTCTTTGCCCCCAAAATACCCCTCGCATCCTACTTTATGTAATGTCAACAGGGAGTACAGAGGTGTGAAATTCACCTTATAGATCATAAAGGCCTCAAGTTCAAAATTCAATGGCCAAGTATAATGGGTAATAGAAATCTGTAAATGGACATAGCCCAGGAGACAGGGAAAATAACTTCAGCAGAAAAGCAAATGATTCTTATTTACTACATCAAGAGCTCTGAAAATATACAGATGAAAATCACAAAAGACTCAGACTCAGTGACATTCTCCAGAAAGCTTGCTATAATCATAATCTAGTCCATAATTCATATTAATAATTGAGGGAATCTTTAGGGAGCTTAAATTTGTATAGGTAAAGTAATTAAAATGCTGGATTTTACCTTGGATGTTATCTCACCCTTGAAACCATCATGGTTGACCCTGTACAGCAACTGGCACAGACCTATCTGCCTGTTTGTAGATGGGAAAGCTACATTCCTTGTACAGCCCATTCTTATGCTCACTTGCTACACGTTTGCACTTCTCAGCGAGTGCATTAATTAGCTGTAATCAGGACTGGATACTCACCAAATAATTTTTCTTCCCCACCAGTTCAGTAGTATAACAGCACCAACAACCAATTACTTGGTGTATTAGCTCTCTTTTTAAAGTAATACTCTATACAAGTTAGAATATGCACTATATGACTGTTTCTTCAGCAATCTGAAAAATCTCATAGTATTGTTTGCAAAGCTTTCACTCCAACTACAAGCATCAACTTGTTGTACATATGAATAACCCTACATCTCCAAGTTGATGTCTTTCTTACCATTAGAAAATTAACCATTTTCAAATATTTAGTACTCAGAATAGAAACCATTAAATCCTTTTGGCTCTAATTGTCCAGAGGTAATTTGTTTCGATGATATACCACATGTAAGAAATGCTTAAGCAGCCATAAACATGCAGTAAAGCTGTGATACAAGTTGGCCCCTCAAGCAGCCACATAGCAACGTCTCAAAATATTAACTTTACAAATAAATACAGTTTTGTACACAAACAGTAACAAGTGCACTGTAAGCAGTTTTAGCTCAAAAGGTTACGAGATCACCCAAATTCATGTAAAATGACCGCACCTAAGCTAACCTGCATGTAGCATGGAGAATATTAACTGATTGAGTGGATATGATCATGTGTGATACAAGGCCTGTTGCGGTCAGCCAGCTAACATTTTCAATTAAAAACTTAAAATATGTAGGTTAAGTAACATCTGAGAAAAGGGTTTTGCTTCAGAATAAAATGTTTAATGTTTCTCTCTATAGATGCTTCCCAGCATGCTGAGCAAGCCAATGTTTTAATATTTTTGTTTCATTTCCAGCACAGTCCTTTGGTTTGGCTTTGTGTTTAAATTCTCATACTCATTGCCGTTCAAGGAAATATTCAGAATGTTAAAGTGGAAATTCCTATGAAGTGGTTAGTTCAACTTGCCTATTAAATAAATTGCATCACGTTGGAATTCATTGCATAAAATTTGGGAGAAATGAGCTAGATCCTAAAGTAGTGTAAAATTTTATTTAGATCCTTTTGAATATTTTTATTCCCGACAATACCTAAACATTAAAATAATGGCTAATTCTACAAAATGAAGTGTCCAAGGTACTTTTTTGAAAAGCGAAAGTTGCACGCCAATCTGGACTGGTCACTGATTAGTTTATGAAGCAGCAATCTCTGATCACTTGCTGTTGAGACAGTTATTCTGCAACCCACAATTTCCACCACTAAACGAACTTGCACATAGCATAAATGATTAAGTCTCACAATCAGTGCCACATTAAAATAATCTTACTTGAATGTCAGAAGTAGCCCGTTGGAATTTAACTAATTAATTTTTCAAGGCAAGTTGTGTAAGCCACATGCAACCATTGATCATCACACAACCGTCTCAAATACATATTTATATAAATACTCATTTCCAATGACCAAGATATGTATTTCAAGAAAGCTGGTTACGGACAAGGTAATGGCAAGCAAGAAGGATTAAACATGCTTAGCTTTCAAATGGCATACATGTTGCAAGTTAAGAAATAAAATAGAATATTATATAACAAAGAAATTGAACAAACATATATGGAAGGACTAACTGTGGTACCTTCTGAAGACATGCGTTTAGGCATAGTAGAGACAGGAGCTGGAGAACCATGAGCAGAGGGGTGAGACGGAGGCCTTGAAGGCCGTGAAGGGGGCCTGGAGGGCGGCCTGGTAGGAGTGGCTGCCCGAGGTGGAAGAGAGTTGGGAGCTGACTGATAGCGAGAAGGTGGGCGTGAGGAAGGAGATGGGCAAGGCGAAGGCCAGGCAACACCTGACAGAACAAATGATATAAAGGAAAGTAAAAACTAAAGAAAAATATGGGAATAAGTAACAAAAAAACATTATATACACTTCACGAGACAATAAATAATAAAATAATTCACAATTTTTGTCAACATTTCAAAACATATTGCACATTTAAAAATAAATGCAGTATACAGAGTATACTGGCACAAGGAGAGAAAAGTGAGTGTTTTAAAATATCTTGTATCTCAGCTTTTTGGGAAGCAACACAGAGCTTTTAATTTATTTTAAAATGGAAGCAAGATGTGGTTTGAAAGCAAGCACTTCTAATGTGCATTAAGACTTCCATACTTTTTTCCTTGTTCGGAGGTGCTTTTTAAGTGGTGTTTCATGAACGACACAATGTGATCTTTTTAAAAACGTTCTATAAAAATATTTAAGAAATATTGTATTTGCAGTAACATTTGGCTACACAAAATATCACTGGATTCAGTACTGTAAATACACAAATCAATGTTTGTTAATTAGGAGATATTCATTATCACAGAAATTTGGGAGATCATGGAAAAATTGTCTCTACAAACGGGTACTGAATAATAGTGATTGCTAAATTCCTTCAACTGATGGCAAATGTAGAATACAAAAAATATGCCAAAGTGTTTTTTTAGTGTAAGCGACAAGTGTTATGAATGTAATTTTTTATTTTGCTAATAATATTTAGAAGTTACAAAACTGCAACGAGAGAGGAAGAAACAACTCTAAGTTAACAGTTTAGAGCTCAGCAGGCTAAGACTGCCAATAATAAGACATAGAACACCTCAATTCATGTTCTTAATACCAAAATAAAGTACTCCACACCACCTGACATAACCAAATGTGAAGAAAAGCTGCATCCACTTCGGTTCCCAATTTATCAATGTTCCAACTGGTGGTCTTTTTTTTCCCTAATTCTCAAATCAGCCATCTTGTGAATAACAAATAAAAATGAATTCTAAATGCTGTGCTTCATTCTGAATGGATGAAAGGCAGTTACTTGACATAAAATTGTAACAGGTGAACCTACAGTGCCATACATTATCCTTTTAATGGATGGTTGTTACAACAATAAATTCATAGACCAGTTTACTTTTTTAAAAAAAAAGTTTTTTGTCCTAGGAATGAAACCCCTCAGCCTCAAAAATCAATAATTGTTGTAAACATTAATATACAGATGGATGATTTGACTTTCCAATTTCATAATTAAGATTCACTAATATTGTTCCTTTATAACAAATATCTTAAAGAAAGACTTCAATTTCATTGAACTACTTCTGTGTTATACATTACTGTGTTTTCAACCCTTGATATTGTCCACTTAATATCTGAGAAACCAAATCTAATTCAAACAAATTTTGTTTGGTAATTTTATAACGTTCAGGCATATGACCAACTGTGCTCTAATTCACATGGATCATTATGTCTAATTGAATTGGCTATGGGATAATTAAAATTTTGAGGTGTTCCCAGATCTTGCACAGCAGCTATCTATGGCACTGAAAGTTCACAAACTGCAACTTCAGTTATGCAAATCAGCTAATTTATATATGCTAAATAATTCAAACAGTTTGGTACTGAAATATGTCAAAGCACACTAATTTGTGTGCAATAAAACAATGTACATTAAATAGTCAAAGCCATGTGTGTTTTTTTATATATCTGAAGACTTTAGCTAAAACCCCTTTGCGGCTCATTATTACCTTAACCGTACTTGCAAGAGAAGAAAGGGAATTCCAAAAGGATCAATTTCAGGACAGATAATTGAAAACAACTGCGGTGAAAATTAAATTTTAAGATATCATGTATAATCACAGAGCACTCCGGAGAACTTTTAGTTTACCAGAAGCACAGAAACACGTCCTTCGTGTATATCAAAAAGATACATTTACCAAGTACTTCTGCCCATTTATACTTGGATTATACTTGTGCATTTATAAATAATCATGCTAGATGTAAAACATACCTCTCAGCTCTATCAATATGTTCAAATGTTTCTTGTCCTACAGAAAGTATGCCATATACAAATAAGAAGTCACCTATTGTGCAGCTACACTGACCCCAAGTGAAAACCAAACAAGCCTTTTTCTTGAGACCAATTTGGATTTAAATTTGCACAAAATCATTGTATAATTATACAGAATTATACATTAATGGATTTTAATAACCTTAATACATACTGCCGCATCCATTTTAAAGGGCTCAAGATTTCTAACAGACTAAGTAAAAGACCTATCTATACACTTTCCAATATTTTGGTTCTACTGACTGCAGAACCAGTGAAATTTCAGATTGCATTGCCCACATGTACAACTAGCATTATTGATAAAGGTCTCCTTCTTAAATTGAAGTAAATACTTGCCTCCATTAACAACTCTTTGGTCTGTCCCAGAATTAGGACTGTAATCCGTTGTATGAGATCCAGCCCGGGAAGGTGGTGGGCCCGAGCTGGACTGCCCAATCCTTGGTGAATGCTGTCTTGTACTTCCCCAAGACATTCCATCCCTATTCCTTTGTCCTGGTGGAATGTACTTATTCTCCCTACATAAAAAAGAACATCACTGATCTAAAAATAAAACATATGCATTGCAATATTGCTTAACTATAAAGTGAACAATTAAACCATATACCCTCTAGTTACCATTACTTAAGTGTGAATTTGAATGGGGATGTAGTGGAGTATTCAATCATTGGGAAGACAAGTTGTAACTTCACCCAATACTTTCAAACTTGACCTTCAGATAAGTAGGAATGAAGTCTTGAACGGTTACTTTTCTACCACCTGATTGCAAAAAAGCACAATCATTGTATTCTTAACTGCTGTTTAGCTTTTAGGACAATGTAAAATAATAAACCTAGAACTGTTTGATTATTTGTTTCCTTGATAATCATTGTTGTAATACATTATTTTAATGTGATGATTATAAGTATATTTTGTACAGGACAAAAATGTTGACATTTATAATAACCAAAATGATTTCTCAAGATGACTCAAATAGAGGGATTAAAACACATTCTTTAAATTTCATCATACTCTGGTTTAAACCATATATGCATAAATACATCATTGACTCTTTACTTTTATCATATTCGCTGCAACCTGGGGTGGTCAGTTTCAAAACAACAGGATAGCCACTTAGGACAAAGACAAGATTTGTTTTTACTTAGAAGGTTGTGAATCATATGAATTTTCTACCCCATAGGACTGTAGAAGCTCAGCCATTAAGCCTGCTTAGAGCAAAGATTGACAGATCTCTAAATATGAATTACATGAAGGGATAAACATAGAACATAGAACAATACAGCACAGAACAGACCCTTTGCCCCACGATGTTGTGCCGAACATTTGTCCTAGCTTAAGCACCTATCCATGTACCTATCCAATTGCAAAGGTCACCAATGATTCTGACTCTGCCACTCCCACAGCATTCCATGCCCCCACCACTCTCTGGGTAAAGAACCTACCCCTGACAACTCCCTTATACCTTCCAGCCTTCACCTTAAATTTATGTCCCCTTGTTACACTCTGTCGTACCTGGGGGGAAAAAAGTCTCTGACTGTCTACTCTATCTATTCCCCTGATCATCTTATAAACCTCTATCAAGTCACCCCTCATCCTTCGCCGTTCCAATGAGAAAAGGCCGAGCACACTTAACCTATCCTTGTACGACCTATTCTTCATTCCAGGCAACATCCTGGTAAATCTCCTCTGCACCCTCTCCAAAGCTTCCACATCTTTCCTAAAGTGAGGCGACCAGAACTGCACACAATACTCCAGATAAAGGAGATAATGTGGGGAAAAAGATTTTGAAGGAAATGATCAGCCATGGTTATGCTGAATAATGGAGCAAGCTCAATTAGGCTGAATGATTTGCTTTGTTTCTCAGGATGGATGGTACTCCATGTGAAGAAATATTAACCAGGGCAAGTTGCTAGGAGATCTTCATTTAGTTGAAAATCCACTGGAAGTTATTTTCTCTTTATCTTGTATATAATTTCTCCTTGCATTCTTCACATGCCTCTTAAAATAAATAAATCTGGGATAGGTCACTTTTGCTTAAGCTTTAGCCAAACTCTTGCTTCATGTGATTTAGGCTATAATCATAATTTTCCTGGATTTCTCCAGCTGGTTTATCTGTCTGTTTACAAGACTGGTTCCAGGGATGACCAGACTGACATTATGAAGAGTGACTGGGTTGGTTAGGACTATATTCGTTGGAGTTTAGAAGAATGAGAGGGGAATCATTCAGGCACCTGTAAAATTCTAGCAGGACTAAACAGGGTCAATGCAGAAAGGATGTTCTTGTTGATCAGGGGGTGCAGAACCAGAGGTCACTGCTTAATGGTATGGGATAGACCAGTAAAGACTGAGATGGGGAGGGGGGGGCAATTTCTTCTCTCTGCGTGGTGAACCTTTAAAATTATCAGCCACAAAGTGGTGGAGGCCAAAACATTATAAGTTTTGAAGGAGGGATTAGATACAGGAGATTCCCAATTTACAAATGCTCACATACAACCACAACGCCATAAACAAACACATAGATCGAGATGCCATCTATCAACCCCTCAGAAAACAAACAGGAAATGACATCACCACAAACCTCAGAAACCCCATCCAGGAGAAAGATTAAATAGAAAGCAGGAGACAACAGCTTCGCTTCACTTGGGAGGTCGCCACTGATGTTACCTAGCCAGGTAATGAAACGTCTGGATATCAAACCTACAGCTCAGCGAGCAAACCTACACCCTAAGCTATTATATTATTGAATGGCAGAGCAAGATCTGAGGGCTGAATGGCTTACTCTTTCTATTTTCCATCTTTTTGTGTTTTACTGAAAGCTAGGCCCAACATTTTGAATTAAAAAAATGTTTCTGCACTAGTATTAACTCCCATACGACTTTGTTTATTTACTCAATCTACCTTGGGCAGATCTCCATTCATAATTTTGCACTTGGCTTTAATATTCTTGTTTAGGACTAAGCATGTCATTCTTAATGTGGAATTATCCTGATCACTTCATTCCCCAGAGAATTTTCTACAATAAGTAATTAAACACTGCAGAATACTACATCTGTATAAAAGTGCGATAGTACCTGGGGGTGACAGCATGGCTCTCTTTCTCATTGGGAGATCTTTGTACAGCCGTGTATTTCTCCTCTTCTGTCCTTTCATCATTTTCTAATGCAACTCTTGCCTTATATTGGGCACTTGATTCTATTTCTTCAGCAAGCTGAGCTGCTCTAGCTTCACGTCGTAAAAATTCTTCAGAATTATCCCTTTCCAAAGGTACTCTGTGTGTGATACACAGATAAAATAAGTTAGAGAAAACCACAACCAAAAAAAGTGATAAAAATCTTTAGACCAATTAAAAATAATATGAAGCAAATCTGATTTTAAAAATAATTGCTGTAGAAAACAAAGGAACACCAAGAAAGTTAGAATTGCAAAAAAAAAGGATAAAATTAAGAATATTCCCTTTTATAGGGCAAAGAAATAGAAAGGTTATAATAAACATAACCTTTACCAGGTCTTAAACCTGGTAAAGCGGGGCTAAAAATGTGAAACTAACATTCACTCACAATCAGGAAATTATAGTGGAGTCCTGTCATACTGGGTAGCAGATCTGGCTCCATGGTATATATAAATAGAAGTTGTATTCTACTTTAGGCAAATAGAATTTATGCTCAACTTTTTCAGCTTCTTTTTAAAAAAATCATTCTTTTAAATATGACGACAAAGAAAAGGAGTGGATTTACAGCCAGTTTTCCACGATGCTATTCACATTCAATTTTTTAAATCTTGAAAAGAGCTGTCAAAGCATAAAAAGTAAATGGAAGGCTTTAACAGCATTATAAATAATAAAACCAAAATAATTACCCATGGCGTTTATTGAAATCTGTGCACTTACGTATATGAGGATAAACTACTGTCATAGGTGGATCTCACGCCATAAGTTTCCTCATTAAATCTGAACATATCATTGGGATCCCAACCGTTAGACTGAGGTAAGAAAGAAAATTTTTTTAAACCAGCAAGAAACTGTACCAACAACTTATTTTTTAACACAAAAGGCTACACATCCTTTGTGTCATAATCAATTTTCAATAAATATTAATTTACAAGTAAAAGGCCAGCCAAATAATGATCTCAAATGGAGATCACACCTTTCTTGAGACCCAACAAAAATATTACTTCATATATGAAGAAACGATCAAGATGTTCATGCACCAAGTTATATTTAATTCCTTGGTCCCTAGCAAAATCTACATCAGTAGTTTGAAATGAAAACAGTACTGCAATGTAATATTACTGATGTAAACTGTGCTTGTAGCAGTGATTTATATGAAATTCACTTCAAACGCTTCTAGTTTGCTTCACAAGCACATCGGATTAAAAATTAAGTAAAACTACAGCAGAGTATCACACATCCACAAAAATTCTGAAAGAACTACAAGCAGCAGAATATTCAATATTTTTCCAACTGCACAAAGTTGTGTAACTGAAGAACTCACCAGTTAATTTCAAAACTAAATAAATATAACTCCTTAGATTTATTTGTGGAAAGCATTCAAATATCTTCTGAACAATGACTCTCATACTATGTCAGAGCTAATAGGTTTCTAGTTCCCAAAGGCGATTCAAATTGAAAACAGTGAGCCAACTATACAGAGAGCTTGGCCACAGTCTAAATATGTTATTTCCTTCCTAAAAAAAGTAACAATGATACAACACAAGTAAGAAACAACTTAATATATTTTAGGTTTTTTTGGTCGTTATTTAAATTCAGAATTGAAAGAACTTACCACATCAGATTCCAGAGCTTCCAAATCTTCATTGGTGCTATCACCACCATCCCATGGTTCTAGATCTTTGTCTTTATGTTCACCATTTAGTCTTGAGCCTATGGCAGCATCGGTGAAAGCATCTGAAACAGTATTTTTTTTTTTAAAAACCATTGATTTAATCTGCAGCATCAAAATTTCAACAGTTTCACAACTAAATTACTTCATTTTATGGAAACAAATGCTGCTCCAAAATATTAGCTTGAGACCACAGTAATAGCTAATGGATAAACAAGTTTATACTTGAGTCTAAAAAGACACTTAAAGGTGATAATTAATGCTTGCATTTCAAATTAAGCACCAGTAGGAAATTCACGTTTAGAATTTTCATGTTCTCAAATTTAAGAGTGTGTGTGAAAAGGTTGCCCTTGGGTATTAACATATACTACCAAACGGAAGATACAGGTTTGACAATAATCTCTTTTAGTTTCCAAACATTGCTGTGCTAGGCAAGAAATTCTGGGCAGAAAGCAAGGCAGGCCCAATAGGAAAAAGTTGGGTCAAGGAGATGAATTGTTGCAATCATGTGCTTCCTATTTGTTACTCAAAGACTGGAAAAAATAGACTGCTGCCCACTTGTCCACAATGGCAGCCTAAAACCTTGAAATACCTCATAAATGGGTCAACAAAAGCTTTCAACAAAAAGATGTTTAAGTGCAATTTTGAAAAATACTAAAACATTACATGCATGATGTCAGATCTGATCAGTTGTCTAAATGCCTTGTGCCTTCACATACACTATAACTAAACCAAGATGTGAATATGTGACTGAGGAAAACATGCATGAAGCAAGCAAAATCAGTTCTCTCTTGCAAGTTGATCATTTCAACTCTGAAGTTCATACCATTTTTTTTGTACAGCATGAATTTCACCTATTTGGTTTCTGCAGATTTGCAGGAGTATCACTGTGTGCTCCAGGATGAGAGAACAATGTGACCTATTCTGCTGATAAATCCTACATATTACAGAACACTAAGAGCAACCTCGGATGACAATCCCCATCTTCCTAAAATATCGAGCTGCCGTTTTGTTCTTTGCAAAATGTCAGTTAAGATGGAAACAGTATAGAAAGTGCAACCGTAGCAGAGATATCAACAATTTATTTAACAACGCATAGTTCAAGGTTGATCTAGATTGTCATCAGCTGATCTCAGTAAGAGCTGCAATTAAGAGTACTACAATTAGTCATATTACCTAGGCTCAGCGCAAAGACGAGGAAATGAAAGGTGATCCAAGTATCATATTCATAGACAAAGGCTCAAAACATACTGTAAACTACTTGGGTATGGAGTCAAGGGAAATCAGTATGTTCAAACAAACTGCTACTTCCTAAGAAGGAGCAGGTAGGAAAAATACCAGTTTACATCTGTGGTAACAGAACACAAAAGGGGCTCTTTTGTGGCACAAACTATTCATAACATCTGGATATATTTTTATTTGATGCATCACTTGTTTCTACAGAACAGATGAGATAACTACACAAAATATTCGAATACAAAAGGGCCTTTTCATTTTTAAGGAATGTGCCAGATCTCTGAAAAAACTATTCATTCAATCTAATTGCTTTGCCTATCCCTGCTCCTCAACATTTTATCAAATTTTATCCACTTACAGATCAAAAAGGGTCACGAATTCTAACTCAATCAATCCATTTCAGTTAAACTGCTAAACTGCTTAAAATAAATTTCCATAGCTGCTCCTTTTATTTCTTTAAATGGTTAAATATTGTTTATATTTACTGGCCTGCAAATTTTATTTTTCACTTCATTTAAAAACCCCTCAATTTTGAACATTTCCAACAAATGTTTTAAACTTCTTCCAAAAATAACCCCAGTTCCTTTGCTGGATAGTTATCTGGCAAGCATCTAATACTAATACACTGAATTACTCTAGACTTGCGTACTGAGGTCATAACTGTCAGCAAAGTCATACCTGAAACATTTGATAAGGATCATGGGAGACTGCTTCACAAACTCTGGCAAGCGGAGACAAATGCAAAACCATACCATTTGTTGCAAAAAGTTCATGTTACAAGGCAGAATAGATACGAACAGTAACTGATGGCCACAGTAAGGGGTTCTTTTGTGGCACAATGGTAATGTCCCTACTCCAGACCAGGAAGCCTAGGTTCAAGTCTCACCTGCTCCAGAGGTGTGAAATAACATCTTTGAACAGGTTGCTTCAAAAAACAGAAATTAAAAAGATTGATAGTCACAAACATGCTATTTTCTTCCAGGCATGCAGTACCACTACTACGTTGTCATTAATCAATGACCTGAATGGCTGTATTATTCACTCAAAACAGGTCTGTTTTCTGTTCCTAAAAACTGATTTTCCTTTCATTTTTGCTTGCTTCTTCTCCCTCTTTGGCTGTAACTTTTCAACGTATGTAACAAAAAATCCCACAAAAGTGCCACTTACCTCTAAGTATCTACATCTCTTGAAATTCTGTGTGTATTATAACCCCCCCCCACCCCCAGACATTCCACAATCTAGACCAAAGCTACACAGAGAACTTGAAGTTATTATGCCAATAATGACACAATGGTGACCTTTGCACTGGTTTCTAAACTGTCAGATCTTTATTTGGCACATCTGGGAGACTATGGGTACTAATAACAAAACAGAAACATTAAAAAGGTTTAAAGCTAAATAGGTGAAATGCTGATATTCTTTTGCCTGAAGGGAAATCAAAGCTACAAGTTCAAACAAAATAGAATACAGTATAAAGCACATCAATGGAATGGTTAATTTCATTGTGGAAGATAAGGAATTTGCCTCTTATTTGAGCTTTAGCAAAGTTGAGAAGAAAATGCTGTTTTTTCAAAACAATCATAACCATAAACCTGGGTTGATAAATTTGGAACTCATGTTTCCTATTAATACAACAATAATCACCTGCAATCATCCTGCTGAGCACAAAGTAAAATTGGAAAAGTGCAGTATGGGTGAAATGATGTCAAGTTGCATTAAATACAATTTAAATTCTGCAAGATCTGTCACTTTAATTGTATTCACCGGTTTTCTTTTGTTGAATGCAACCAACCTCATTATCCAAGAGTTGAGGGTGTCTCATGAATGCTATCATTTTTAATTTAGTATAACAAAAATCAATTGATACTGTAAAGTATTTTCTGAAGCAGAGGTGGTCTTCAGGGAGTATTATTTACACTTATAAGTTTAGGCTAACCACAAGTTATCACTCACCAATGTCACATTATAATCAAAATAACGCATGTGTTTTCCTTTCCATTAAAGTAATAACTGCAAGATTTTGCATATATTACAGGAAACACTCCAATCCCTCAAGTAATTCTGTGATGACAGACTACAAAAACTTTATAAAATGAAAGGAGACCTAAAGTTGTAATTGTACAACAACAGTAAACTCAAGGATCCAGAATGGTGAAAAGCATAGCAAGGCACTGTGGAAGCTAACCGTGGGCTACATGATTGAATTTGTGTGGTTCTAACAACCATGTAAATATCATTACAATAGGATTTTTGGTTTATAGTAAATTACACAGTGACAATGTAACTTTAAATAAGACCAACTGCTTTATGGACTTCATCTGCTAGAGACTGCCCATAATCAGTAGTTACAATAATAAAGATCATCATGTTCCCTCCTTCAGAAAGCAAAGCCCTTAGAAATACTACAGGAACAGTCATGTGATTTGTACAATCACTGAACATGCTAAAGAAGCTATAAACCCTTTGTCTACTTCAGTAACATTAGAATGCCCTAACCATTGCTGGGAAAATGCATACAAATTGTATAATTTGTCTTCTGAAGAGTCACATTTGACTCAACATGGTAATTCATTCCTGGCCAGCTTTGCTGAGTATTTCCAGCACTGATTTTATTCCAAAAATTTTGTCTATTCTTTTTCGGTAGTAGAAATCATTTGATTTTGTAAACTATTTTCTGAATCAACTGTGGTCTTCAGGGAGTGTTATTTATTTTTATAAATTCATTTAGGCAAACGACATTAACCTATTATCTGCATAACATTACAATCAAAACAATAGGTGTTTAGAAAATTTGCTGGAAATGCTATATTTTATTTCAAACTGTCTTTTTTTCTTTTTAATCATGAGTTTTAATAAGAAAAGCTGAGATTTAAAGATTTTTTCAAGATGCAGAAACGTTGCTGCATTGTTTCTATATTCCCCAGCGAAATGCTGATAATGCTTAAATTCACATCAAATTTATTTTTTTTGAATTGCCAATGCAATTTGGCAAATGTCATGAGATTTGTAAATGCTGCAACCAGTATGAAGCTGTTGTAAGTTTTTGTAAAAATGCGCTGCTTTGAGGAAAATCAATAACCTTAAAATAAAGTCCTTTCCAACTTATCAAATTAAATAGTTCTTGTTGCTCAATCAGGAATTCAGATTAAATCAACTGCAAGGAATTGCTCTTTAAAATGGAAGTTGTTTCCTAGTTATAACTTTATCTGTTATTAGAAATAACAGATATAATATTTATACAAGCAAATGCACAGTTTTATACAACTTTATATAACTTAAGGTGCGCATTCTTCACACCTGACTAAAGGTAATTTAGGACAAATGTTATTCAAAGACCACTCCAGTTTTAACTTGATGTGCACTAAGGTGAAGTTGATTCCACATACATTCCCCAATAAATTAAAATCAGTTCAGACTAAAAATCGAAATGATTGTTCTTAAAACAGTTATTGACTATATTTAGTAGCTTTGAGCACCACTTGAATTTTAACATGCCATTTTTTCAAAGATGCACTGCCAGTTTAACATAGGTCACAAGCAGGTGTTAAGCTTAGAGTCAGTTTGAAATAAATGGGACAGTGTTAATATACATATATGGTAGAAAAACAAAGTAAACATCAGAATTACCTGTTTCAGATGGAACTACAGAGATCAGAAAGAGAAGGTGGAAAAAAGAAACAATAATCAGTAAACAAACATATTTTAAGGATTATGAATAACCTGCCTGGCAGATATACTTAACTGTGACACTGACTTACTAAAACTATTGTGGATGGAGTCAAAGTGAGGAGATGATCATGCAGGAAACAGTTTATCCACTTTCTACTAATGTCACAGCAGTGATCACAGCATATTAAAACAAATTTCCTAATAGCATATTGCAATGTGAAGCAGAGTGAACACAAGTAGACAGGTGTTGGAGTGGGTGGGGAAGATATCAGTGAGCAGGGATCCAGGCAAAGTGAAGGACAAAGAAATAAAGAAAGGGACAGAGTGAGAAAGAAAGAGAGAGATAGGTGGGGGGTGGAAAGAGGGGGGAGATGAGACGGGGGGGGGGGGGGGGGGGGTGGGGAGAGAAACAGACAGATGGACAGATGACAAAAATAACAAGCAAAAATTGATCTGAAACATGAAGAAATGAACCAACAGTTGTTTGCCTATCTAGGAGCAAATTACTGCAGATGCTGGAATCTGTAGTGAAAACAAATGTTGGAGATATGTAAGTAAATTAGCTCACTGAGCTTGAAGGTTTGTTTTCAAATGTTTTGTCACCATACTAGGTATCATTAGTGAGAGTTTCCAGTGAAACACTGGTGCTATGTTCTGCCTCTCTCTCTTTATAGTGTTATGGTTTCTTAAGGTGAGTAATGCCATTTGTTTTTTTTCTTTTCAAGGGCAGGTAGATAGGATCTAAATCAGTATTTATTGATGGAGTTCTGGTTAGAATGCCCCTTTTCACATCAACTAACATCAACCTGGCCAAAGAAACACTGGCATCACTACTAGGCAGCACCAACTTCATCAAAGACAACATCCTCAAGCTAGTGGACCTGTGCATCACCACTCACTTCACATTCAACAGCAAAACCTACAAACAAGTCAACAGAACACTTATAGGATCACCAGTATGAGGGCTTATAGCGGAAGCAGTAATGCAGAGACTTGAACAAGTTTCCCTCCTAACTATCCAACCCAAACTTTGAGTCCACTACATAGATTACACCTTCTGGATGTAAGTTTGCTCACTGAGCTGGTAGATTCATTTTCAGATGTTTCGTCACCATACTAGGTAACATCATCGGTGAGCCTCCAGTGAAGCACTGGTGGTATGGCCCGCTGTGTGTGTTTTAGTTTCCTTGGGGTGGTGGCATCATTTCCAATTCTTTTTCTCAGGGGGTACCACCATTTATCACCCTGAGAAAAAGAAGAAATGACATCAACCACCTAAGGAAACCTGAAATAAAAAGCGGGCCATACCACTAGTGCTTCACCAGAGGCCTGTACACTTTATTAATCTACCCTTTGACCTTAATTGGTCCAAGACCCTTTTGAGAAGGGTATCGTTTGTTGTTTTGCGTTCTCAATCTTCTGAGCTAAATAAACCTATTCAGTCCAAAGAATATTGAGTCTCAAGTTATGGTGCACTATTCACTAATTTGTGATTAAGGTATTTTTCACAGCTTTTTAATATAATTTGTTAACTATTCTTCCATCCCATGAACCTTCCAGCTCTGCAAGCAAACTTACATCCAGTACCTCAACCTGAGCTATAAATCTTCTTAAAACTCACTAGATGACACCTTTGTGATCACGAAATTGAACAAATTAGAGGGAACATACAAAACCATAAACAATATTCTGACTGGCATAAAATTCACAAAAGAGGAGAACGACAACAGACTCTCATTCCTAGACCTGACAGTTGAACGTACAATTAACAGACAGCTTCAAACCAGCATCTACAGAAAAACAAACATATACCAAAATACTTAACTTCAGAAACAATCAAACCCATAAACGGAGTGGTTTCAAGACATTTCAACGAGCTACATCACACTGCAGCACCCGAGAACTACAAAAAGAAGAAAAATATCTATACGTTCAAGAAACAGGTACCCAATAAACACAGCCCGCCACTTCCTCAGAAGCGAACCCAAACAAGTAGACATGATGCAACCAAAAACTATAGCTACATTACTTTACATCAAAGACATCAGAAATGACTTCCAAACCACTCAGACCCTTTGGCATCATGGTAGTCCATAAACAGCAACTAATGAAGATACTATCAGCAAATCTAACATCATTTACAAGATACCATGCAAAAATGGTTTTAAAAAAAATACTACTACATCGGAAAAACTAGCAGGAAACTAGCCACTATTTTCTATAGGTACAAAGACTTTGACTGGGACAACACATATAGCCCTAGGACAGGCAAAACAAAAGACACACATGAGAATTCTTTAGAGGTGTGGCATTCTAACCAGAACTCCATCAACAAACACATCGATTTAGATCCTATCTACCTTTCCTTGAAAATAAAAAATAAAGAGCTGGAAATGACATCACCCACCATAAGAAACCAAGACCTATAAATAGAGAGGCAGGATATAGCACTAGCCCTTCAGAGACTCTCACCTACTATGGCGACGAAATGTTTGAAAAGAATCCTTCAAACTCAGCGAGCTAACTTACATACTTATTAACCTGAGCTAAAACCTTTCTCACAAGTCGCTAATGCTGAAGATCACAGCAGGTCAGAAAACATCAATGGAAACAGTGCAAGCTTATGTTGCGAGTCTAGATGACTCTTCATCAGAGCTGAAGTGAAATGCGGAGGGGACAGCATTTATGCTGCATGTGGTGGGGGGGGGAAAAAAAGGGAGAGAGGGGGAGAGAGAGAGGGGGGGGGAAGAGAGGGAGGGGAGGGGGGGGGGAAGAGAGAGAGGGAGGGGAGGGGGGGGGAAGAGGGGGGGGAAGAGGGAGAGAGGGGGGGGAAGAGGGAGAGAGGGGGGGGAAGAGGGAGAGAGGGGGGGGAAGAGGGAGAGAGGGGGGGGAGAAGAGGGAGAGAGGGGGGGGAAGAGGGAGAGAGGGGGGGGAGAAGAGGGAGAGAGGGGGGGGAAGAGGGAGAGAGGGGGGGGAAGAGGGAGAGAGGGGGGGGAGAGGGAGAGGGGGGGGGGGGAGAGGGAGAGAGGGGGGGGGAGGGAGAGAGGGGGGGGAAGAGGGAGAGAGGGGGGGGAAGAGGGAGAGAGGGGGGGGAAGAGGGAGAGAGGGGGGGGGGGGGGGGGGGGGGGGGGAAGGGATCTACCATAGTGCCCCCACACCATCACCTGCCTAAAACTACTTCATAAATGCTCACCCCTCCACACTTCACATCAGCTCTGCAGAGTCACCTAGACTCGAAACATTAGCTTGATCTCTCTTCATGGATGCTGTCTGACCTGCTGTGATTTTCAGCATTTGTTGTTTGTCTGCTGTTTGCTCAGCTGTCAGAGGATCAACATTTATTGTATGAACCAATCCAAATCATTGGGATTTTTCACTCACTACAACATCTACACGAAATTCTTAGAAAATTTAAAAGCTTCTAATAAATAAGTTAGTTTTTTTTTTAAACACAAACTATTCTTTTAAGGGTCAAACAAGAGAATTATCAATTCGCAAAAATTGATTTCAAAACAGAGTCCAACAAATTTCATATAGTAGGTACCTCACTTATGCATTTGCAAAAGCTAAAACAACCATGATTCTGCAATTTTTATGACATTACTGCTACATGTTGAAAAATTGAAAAATTATAAAAGCTATGTTTCTATTTTTCCAGCAAAATTGAAAGAGGGAGGGAATAGATAACTATGCATCTTAACTTGCTTCTCTAATATATTCCGTATGCATCAAATCCAAGTAATTTAAATAGGCCCAGATATACCTACCTCTAACAATAATGCAGTATGACTGTTTTCGATCACCTATATTTGGGAAACTGCTCCAGTATTTCTTCAGGGTTACATTTTTAAGCTGGCTAGTCACTACTTTTCCTCAAAGTTAGAAGTGAGCCATTTGCTGATTGCATTGTAAATTCTGACTATCCCAAATAATGAAACAGTCTGTGGTTGCTCACAAGTTCAGTACAGTATGCAGTGGCAAAGCACATTCAAACTACACAATTGCCAGAAAACACTCACTTCCAATACAACAAAAGTGGAACCACCTTGCTTAAATGGTATTACCAAGATACATCACCAACCATTAACATCTTGAAGGCTCATCTTGCCTAGAAACCAAGCATGTGTTGAAATTTTCATCATTTGCAACACTCAAGTAGCTCAGCACCATCTACAACAAAGCAGTCTGCTAGATCAGCAACCCATGAACTTTCACCACTAGTGAGATTGTTACAGATGCAATGCAGCAAGATATGAAGGCTCCTTCAACACACCTCAAAACCTTCAACAAAAAATGCTGGGTCACAGCTGCATGGTCCTCTCCTGCCATTCACCATTCATTGTACGTAGCTACGTCCTAGAATTTTTAAAACGGCATTGTAGCAGTACATGGACGGCAGAGACTGGAGGAAGCAACATGCATATTTAAGAAAGAAACAGATTTATAGAAGCTAAAAGTGTCAAGTGGTTTGGGTATAGAGCAGGAATATGTCATTGAGATATAGAATTAACCCTGATCATGATGACTGGTAAAACAGGTTTGAAAGGCTGAATGGCCTACCTCTGCTCCTATTTTCTGTTTCTAAAAATTGCTAGTTAAATTAGTTACCACTTTGACGTTAAAATTCTTTACTAGAAAATGTGGAGTGACTGTTGCACTCCATTGTGGAGTAGTAGATTTTAAAAAATCAATTTATTTATTAAAATAACTATTTAATATTGAAGACTTGGCAGAGGTGTGATTTGGGGTGGCTTCAGTCTACAGGGATTGTTTCTCTGCCCATTCAAGTCAGTGGATGAAAAACCCAAGTGGTAGTGACTTTGTAGCTTACATTCCTCAACACTTTTTGACTGTCATCCCTGCCTTCCTAATAAATGGAAAATGGAAAACATACCTAGAGTTTAAAATGGTTATCCACAGAATTATAGGATGAGAATGCTATTAACATTGAAAGTAGCAAATTAAAATACACAGCCTATATTTTTAAGATCAAAGTATAGTTGAACAGTGCTTTGCAATCTCGTCTTTCCACCAACAAAGCATATTAAAAACTCATTTGCTACTAAGTTGGACAATAGATGTCAAACAGGTCAGTGGTGCACACATTCTGAGAACAACACTTCAAAGCAAACAAATGCTGAAAGATTTTGCAGTTAAATTGCAATCTCAAACGGAGTTTGGTTTTTCTTTTAAATCCACTGGAAAAAAAAAATAGTAAATTAAGTGCCCAGCCTGTAAATTTTTAAGATCAGCCAAACTGCAAGGTGAAATTCATTTTGTAAATTACCATTCAACATGATCATGGCTGATCCTTATCTCAACACTTTACCACAATACATCTTGGCACCTGCAGCTTCTAGAAATCATTAATTTCTTAAACACATGCAGTGGCTTTGACTCCACAGCCTTCTATGATAGAGAATTCCACAGGTTCACTCCTATCCAAGTGAAAAAACTTCCCATTTTAGTGCTAACTGGCATACCACCTTTCCTGAAATTGTGACCCCTTATTGTATACACCCAAATGAGGGAAATATTCCTAAATCCGGTCTTTCCAAACCTTTCAGTATTTTGTTTAAAATGAGATACTCATTTTCTTGCAAATTCCTGTGAATGCAGCCCTTTCAACCCAATCTCTCATTAAACAAACCAGCCTTTCCAAGTCTAGTGAACATTGATTGCACTCAATCTATGAAAGGTACATCCTCTCTTAACTAACAGACTAAACCTACACACAATATTCTAAGTGTGGTCTCAAGGGCCTGTCTTGCTCCAGCTGTACATTTTGGTTCTTGTACTCAAACCCTTGTGCAATGAAGCCCAACATATTATTTGTCTTCTCAACTGCTTGCTGCATCCACCGGTTTCATTTCAATAATTAGCGTACAAGGACAACCAAGTCCCTTTGTACATCAACATTCCTCAATCCTTCACCATTTAAATAACACTCTACCAGCTTGTGTGTTGAAACTGGTTAAATGTTGTGTAAAGTGTTCTCAAAACTGGACTAATACGTTCCCACCAGTTTGGTAAAAGCTTCATTTCTATTATATGCATCGGGCCCACATCATTACTTAAGCTTTTCTCATCATCAAACATCTAACAGGTTTGCAAATAGTTTATTTTCCATGACCTCTTACGTTTCTGTAGCATTTCAGCAATATCTCAATCAAAAAGAATCTCAAATGTTTAACTGCACTAAGACGCCATTTGGCCCATTGTATCTCCTCTATTTTATTACTTAATGCCAAATCTTGCCTTTTCTCCATATCTCTGCATAGCAAATCTATCCAAAATAACCACCCAATGCCCCCTCAAATTGCCCAACTGAACCTTCCTCCACCAAGTTTCCACATAGTGCATTCCATTTCCTAACTAATTTCTGTGTGAAGATGTTCGCCGCCACCCCCCCCCCCCCAAAATCATCCTTGTTTAGATGGCACATCTATGCCCCTTTTTTCTGTTGAGCAGGAACAGCTTCTCCCCACCAACTTCATCTAGCCTGTTCATCATTTTGAAAAGCTCTATCGTATCACTTTTCAGCCTTCTTCTCATGAAGAACAGCCCCAACTTCTTCAATCTATCCTCTCAACTGAAACAATTCCTGGAACAATTCTTAAGTGCTTTTCTGCATTCTCTCCAATGCATTCACGTCATTCCTACAATGTGATGCCCATAACTACATACAATATGCCAGATGAGATCAATATCACTAACTGCTTGCTCCGTCACCTTCAGTAATCTGCACATATATACATCCAGGTCCCTCTGCTCCAGCACCCCCTTTACAATTGTACCCCATATTTTATATTGTCATTCTTCTGACCAAAATGTATCACCTGTCATCTCCACATTGAACCTCATCTGCCACTTATCAGCCTAATCCACCAACATGTCAAAGCTTTTTTTTGAATTCCATACTAACCTCCTCACAGCTTATAACTCTCCTCACTGAATGATCTTTGATCACTATTTCATTTGTCTTTTGTAGATTACTTGCAATAATTTATACTTTAAAACTATCCCATCTTATGTGACTGGTTCGGAACAATATTGCTTCTATGCCACGCGCCTTTTCATTTAGGAAGTTCCATAATTCAAACTACATAGCACCCTAAAGTCTTGCGTATTCCCAGTAGAATTTCTTTAAATTCTTGACACAAGCAATCCTGTATTATCCACTTCTACCATCCTGTTCTTGAATCATTTCACAATCACAGGTACACTCAAAAGCTATGAGCTACTATCATGCACTGACAACCAAGGCAAATGTTTCAATCAAAGTTACACCCATGGCCATATAGATTTCTCATGTGTTGAAGTTGGTAGTTTATCCTATTTTATTTAAACTAAGGTGCTCCTTCGTAATGTGACCAACATTACTTCATATCATTTAATCTCCACTCATCATCCAAACCTATCCATAGAAGTTCATTCTATAATCAATTAATTACTTTCACATTATCTCCATAAATTTGGCAGCCATTTTTTTTCTGATTTGTCATATTTCTTGAAAGCTTAATTATCACCCTTTACTAGTTGCAAACATCAAAATATGCTTGGTCTCAACCTCTGATATGAAGACAATATCCAAAACTCATAGCTAAACAAGAAGCGATGTAACTCATTTATACCAAAATCACTTATCCTCTTGGTCTTGGTTAGAAAGTTCCAGCACAAAAATGGGAATATTGTTTCCATATGTAAGATGGCTCCAATATCGCTCGCATTGACAAATCACTTGTCTTTAGTCACAACCACTCCAAATGGTTTACTTCTGCCATTGTTCATTTATTTAATTTTACTACTGCTATCTCTAGATTTCAAAAATATTCTAAATTCATATTTGAACAGTCACTGCAGTTTCTAATGACTCAAAAATGTAAACATTCTTAGCCCCTTCAGCGTTATCCCTACAGTATGTGAGTTCTGAAAAATCTAATTGTGAAATTACTTCAAGTTCAATAGTTAATAACTCAGATTTTAAGCTTCCAAAATATTGGTTCCTAACTTTACATTGCATAAACTTAGATAATGGGTCATGCAATTAATACAATTTTGTGATGACATGTCAAGTAACCAATAACATTTTCATAATCTTGTTTCATCTAATCAATGTGATACCCTCACTGATACCATTTGATTGTGGGGATTAGCGTGAAACAGTGAGGGACTAAGTTTGGATACTGCTGAGTATGCATCCATGTATTTTCTTATGGCAGATCTTTCAAATAAAGTTTTGACCAGGGGAATGTAGATGTAAGAGTACTTTATTCAGTAAGAATTTTGCTTTAAAAAGATACTGAATTCATTATTAAATAAAAATAAACATTAATGTCCATAGTTGCTCTCAAGCACAATATTGTTTTCTAGTTCAGATACCATGCTTCCAGTCCAAAATGTTACAGCTAATGTTACCGTACTACTTGGACCGATATTTTGGATTAGTCACCAGAAGGTCAATAATGGCATTAACTTCAGTCCAGACAGATGAAGTTGTAACATTAATTCACAGAATTTGTGATTACCATTGTCTTTAATAGCTAACGGAAAGCTGTAATTAATTACTAAATGCTTGCAGAAAGGTGATGGTGCAGGACATATGCTCCGAAAAATCATATTGCAAATTACTCAATATTTCCCTGGTTTTTGTGCTGTGCAACAACCTGCACAAATTACATGTACATCGTTCAGCTCCCTATGAACATAGTTGTTCACATCAGAAGTTCAGTTTTTCTCATTTAACCCACACAGGACTGGCTCGTGGGGCTGCATGATTAAATAACCAATTTTACAGAATCTAGCAAAACACATTTATTGTTTGGTACACAGCTTAAGCAGCTTTAAACCTATCCAACAACTTTTGGTAGGACTGGCAAAACCAGATAATTACAGAAAAAAACATGTATTTTTAGAAGATTTCCCTACAACTAAGGAAAATTCAAACCATTCCTTTTTATAGGATTTAACATTTTAAAATCCTCTTTGCATTCTCTCTATTGATAAAGAATTTTAATTTGAATTTATCATCTTTATCACATTAATAAAGTAAATTAATTTATCTTGCTGACACTGAAATACATTCTTACTTGCTGTAAAATGATTAAATACATAAAGGATGGTAGTACCACTGAATGTTTCAATAAAAACGTGGAGTCCTTGCAAATAAACTTCTTACAAATGTTTCAACAGGTTCATTAACACCTTCAACTGCTTCTATGTTTATAAAGTTGCTAACATTGCTGAGAAATTGAAAAGTTGATCCAGTTCACTCTGGTTTAAAGATTATTTTGAACTTCAGAAAACAAAACTGTGTTGACCTTAAACTATATTATACCCACATATTTTTCAACAAAACTAAATTCAAGAAAGGCTGAGATCTAGATTAAACCTTAGTTTGAAAAATTTGTAACTATGATTTAGAAGAGTATAAACTTTTATACTTGCTGCTCTACATCACTTTTCAGTTATTCCTTCCAAGGACCTGCTGAGACTAAATCACGTATGTTTATTATTTCAATTGCACCGTTGAAGGAACTCAGTTATGTCCTAAAATTAAAATCTTATTTTGTTGATTGCCTTTCACTTCTGATCACTTTATTCTCCCTATCAACTTGATTCCAGAAGTCTCTGTATTCATTCTTTTAACTAAATACGTATGTTTGATAGTTTGTATGTTTAACAATTTAGTTAATGAATAGTGCACCACAACTTAAGACTCAATATTCTTTGGACTAAATACATTTATTCAGCTCAGAAGATGGAGAACGCAAAACAACAAACGATAAGCTTCTCAAAAGGGTCTTGACCAATTAAGGTCCAAGGGTAGGTTAATAAAGTGTACAGGACTGTGGACTTTATAAACCGAAGCATAGGCTGGAAATCATGATATACAATAAAAAAGGTTGAGCCTTCAACTGGAGTATCAGAATTGAAGTACTGTATCCAATTCTGAACACATTCTGGGAAAGATGCAAAGACATTCACAAGAATGATTCTATAGATTAGTAAACTCAGTTATGTGAATAGGTTTGAGAAGTTGAGGCTGCTGTCCTTGGAGAAGGCAAAATGAAGAGATTTGATAAAGATACCTTGAATCACAAAGGATATAGATAAAGTAAAAATTGTACCCTTTGGTAGAAGGATCAAAACAAAAGTACATCAATTTAAGGTGACTTAAATTGATAAGCAAAGCAATGAGAAGGAAAACCTTTTTTATGCAGTTATTTAAAATAAATTACTTCCTTATACCTGTGCATCACTAATGGGGAACAGTTAGCTAGACTGCTAGATTGCAACACTGAGTGGTGCCAACAGCATGGATTCAATTCCCATACTTGCTGGGGTTACTCACGAAGGACCACTTGAAGCATGGTGGCCCTCTGGTTAAACCACCAGTCAGCTCTAATTGGAGGGAAACTCTCAGGTCCTGCAAGACTTTGGAGACTTCAAATATCGCTGGCAAGGTCAGTATTTATTCTTCATCCCTAATTGCCTTTGTGATGGTGAGACCCTTCTTGAACCACTGCAATCTATCTGGTCTATGAACATCAACACAGTAATAGTAAGGGAGTTCCAGGATTTTGACACACCTCCACAAAGTGGTATAGTTCCAAGTGAGGATTACGCGCAACTTGGAAGGAGTGTGTGTTAAGAGTTCCTATTCCCTGGTCCTTGTCTTTGCAGGTGGCAGAAGTCTAAGATTTGTAAAATGCTGTCACGAAAGGACTTGGGAGTTGCCACTGTGCATTTCTTGAATGGTGTTCACGGTTGCCACTACACACTAGTGGTGAAAAGTGTTTCTTCAGTGCCATTGGAGCGGAACTAGCCCATGCAAGATGACAGTATTCCAATATGCTTCTGAACTGTAGGTGAATGAGAAGCTTTGGTAAGACAGTTATTTACCCCAGAGTATACAGTCTCTGATGTGCTCTGACAGGCATAGTATTCTTCCTACTAGTTGAGCTGTGTATCTGGTAAATGGTAAACCCAAGGATGGTGGTGGTTTGGATCTGAAATGCACTTCCTGGGAGTACAGTGGAGATGGATTCAATAGGGGCTTTCAAGAGACAAAGAAGAAAAAACTGACAGGACTGCAGAAAAAAAAAAGGAGGAATGGAACTAGCTAAGTTGATCTTGCTAAGAACTGGCAGGGACATTGTGGTATTTCAGTAGCCATTCCACATGAAATTAGAAAACTGGAATTAAAGACCAACTTTAGAATTAGATAATTTGCAAAGTACATGCAACCTCTATTTCTGAATAAAAGTTGTTTCATTCATTCCATTGTGATATTAAAGAGTTATTTTGCTCTGCTGACCTGCAAGAAATTGAATGCCCCCAGATAGGGTGGAATCTTATAGGTGGAATGTGGGAGGTTTACATTCCCATCCCTTACCATTCAGGGATGATTTACATTGTCATCCCCTATTCAGAGATCATAAAGAACATTATGGTTTAAACTGACTACTCCCTGCAGTTTAAAAAAAAGCAATTTACACCAGATCTGGCCATGAAGGGATAATTTGCATTACATTGTTTCTGGAGGTGAGGTGGTCACTGCATTGTATCTTGAGTGGCATGTAACTGTGAGGGACTGACTAGAGGTTGTCTTGTGATCTTTATCAACTGTGATGTAAAGATTTTGTATAAAGGAAGGACTGTTTCCTTTGTTCAGAGAGCGCTTCCCTGGACACACCTCAAGCATGGTGAGGTGCGTTCAGAGTTTCTCCAAAGTTTGTATTGTACTGTGCTTAATAAAATTTGGTTATTGTTCACTGAAGTTGGCATGTTGCAGTAGCATCAAGTGCCTAAGAACCTCAAGAAAAAAAGCGCTTAACACCATGCGGCATTACTTTCCCTCATCGAATAGCAATAAATTAGATAATTGCTCTGGAGAGCCCGGACCAATCTTCTGATGGCTACTCAAAGCCAGTGAAATGTGAAAATTGTCCACCAAAAACATAAAATAACATATCAACAGCAACAAACATAGGTCAACTCCTGCCAACTTCCATGCTCAGGCAACAAAGTAACAATGCTCAGGAAAGTGTAGCTTTCTCAGGTGCATGGTTATTTTTACATTAGTAAGTTAATTTACAATCAGACACTAAGAACATGAGAACAAAAAAACCTTACCACAGAAAGAATTTTCTTTGCATGTGCACTGGTAGCATTTTTAATGAAAGAACAAAGCATCGAGATTGAACAGTCTTTTAAAGGGCTATAACTTTAGACCAACTTTAAAGCTTCCAGCTACATAGCAACACAAAAGGATGAATATTGTTTTGAGGCGTCAAGCAGATTGATCAGGCTTCCAGTAATTATTTCAATTGTAACCTTTAAAATTTTAAAAACAGAACAAATGTATTTGGTTTCATGGCAAATGAGACTGTAAGGGGGAAAAAGTGGGTGGTCATCAAAATCAAATACATACCACTTCTTAGCCCCTATGGCCTAACTTGTCCATGCTGACCAGGTTCCCTCTACCAAACTGGATAAGAGAAGGTTGCATTCAGCACCAGATGGTATATGGCCAGCAGGGAGTCCAGAAAGTGGGTAATAACCTTGAAGGAGACCTGTACCTAACTCAATCATCGCAAACAACGTGGTTTGTATTATTCCTCTTGGAGGATATAAACACTGACTTGGAGAATTTATTGCCTCTTTTGTCAATTGTGCTGCATATATACCTCAGAGGACAGAATTTTAACATACCATGCAAAAGGTGTTACCTCTGGTGCAGCTATAATAAAGTGCAAAGGTACGAGCGATGGGATGTGGCAACAACTTAAAAGTAATTTTCTACTTTACAAATGATATATCTATTTAACTTGTCAGAGCATGAAAAAATAAAATACGACACCAAGCTATTTAGTGTTATTAATTCAGATAGCTAAAAGCTTGGTCTAAAGAATGCCCTAAAAGAAAGATAAAGAGAAAGTTCCAGAGCAAGGGCACAATCACCAATGGTGGAATAAATAAAACAAAGATGCTAGAGAAGTCAGGATTAAATGAACGCAAATAACTTGGAAGATTCTGGAAATAGGGTGGAAAAAGTCCACAAAGAAATTTAAAAAACAAGGATAAAAATTTTAAAATCAAGCTTCTGCTTGACCAGGAGTTAATTCAGGTCTGTTATTAGATGATGGCAGCTGAATGGGATCTGATGAGTTACAAAATAGGTAAAGTGTAGGATGACCTGAAGGTGAATGTTAACTGTGGAAGGCTAGCCAGTAATGTGCTGCAATATAGAAGTTTAATGGGAACCATGGCTTATATTTGCATTTCGGCAACAGAACCTGAGGCAAGATTTAAGTTGGGCAATATGGACAGGCCTACTGCTGTTGTAATTGTATAGTCAGAAGTTAATCTCAGGGACAAATACATCACAGTCTGGTTTCGTTTGAGACAGGTACCAAAGAGAGAAAAGGGGTCAAGACAGGGGAATGGAGTTGTTCTGGGGACTAAAAACAATGGCTTCAGTATTTAATTAGAAGAACTTTCTGATCTAATACTAGATTTTGACAAGCAGTCTAATAATTGAGTATTGGATGTTAGGTAAGCAATTGGTTAAGTAAACCACAGTACAGGAGTCTAGACATTGATGAAGTAATACTGGGTGTCCTCAGCATGCATGTAAAAACGAATCGATGCTTATCATTTAGTCAAACTGGTAAATATTGGAAAGAATAGTGGTGCACAGTTGGAGGAAAAGGCAATGAGAACAAATATTACATCTAGATAGAACCCTCAATTATTCTAGGAGCAGAAAAACACGTGAACAAACCATACCAGGAACATTCAATCCCTTCAAAACTATTCTACCACAGTCAATGAATCACCACCTCAATAATTAACACATTTCACCAAAGACAAGTCGACCAGGCGTAGAATTTCTGTGAGAAAGTGAGGACTGCCAATGCCGGCGAGTCAATCGAAAAATGTGGAGCTAGAAAAGCACAGCAGGTCAGGCAGCATCCAAGGAGCAGGACAGTAGACGTTACAGGCACAAGCCCTTCATCTGGAGTGAGGCAAGTTGAAAGGGACTGAGAGATAAATAGAAGGGCGGGGCTGGGGTGGGGTTAGCTGGGAAGGTGATAGGTGGATGCAGGCGGGGTGGAGAGTGAGATAGGTTGGTGGAGAGGGTGGAGCAGATAAGTAGGAAGGAAGATAGACAGGTGGGACAGGTCAAGAGGGCAGTGCTGAATTGGAGGGTTCGATCTGGGATGAAGTTGGGGGGGGGGGCGCAGAATTTATAAACTAATGAAGTTGATGTTGACGTGTGGTTGAAGGATCCCAAGGTGGACAATGAGGCATTCCTTCTCTAGTCATCAGGTGACTTGGATTTGGCAGCAGGACAAAAAACCCCACTGCCCTGTGGCCGATCACTTCAACTCCCCCTCTTACACCACCAAGTACATGCTAGTCCTGGGCCTCCTCCACCGCCAAATCTAATCCACACAAATGGAGGAAGAACACCTCATCTTCCGCCTCGAGACCCTTCGACCAGATGCCATCAATGTTGACTTCACTAGTTTCCAAATCTCCCCATGCTCCATCTCATCCCACTTCCAGTCTTTAATGTGGCAGTGCCCTCTTGACCTGTCCATCTTCCTTCCCACCTATCATAATCAATTATGCCTGAAGAGTCAATTCTTATGCTCCTTGGATGCTGCCTGACCTGCTGTACTTTTCCAATGCCACACTTTGATTGTGCTTTTCCAGTGCCATACATAGAATTTTTGTGGACAAAGGATAGAGTACCAGACATAAAGTATCGGTACATGAAGATCTAACAGGTATTTCAAGAAACTTAACAAGGAATATCAAATTGTTGCAGCAGTAGTTTGAGATTTTGGTGATAACATATTTAAAGTAGTAAAAATCAAAACCTAAAGATATTTATTTCTGACAATGTTGCAGCTCAGCTCCTCTTAAATGGAAATTCTCATTATACTTAATATTTAATCTGTTAAAAAAATGTAAATGCTCATGATTGCATTTCACCACCCTTCCCAAACTGTTGAGATACTAAAAAGTGGCTCTCTTTTACTTTGTGATGGTAAGTGCTCCATGCTGAGTGTCAATATAAAGTTCTTTTAGCCGTATTCCAGAACAGAAAAAGATTAGATTGTCACTTCTCTGAAAGTGTTATATTTTATCCACAGTTCATGTGGAAAATAGGGCTTAAATTCCCTCAATTAACATTCCAATTCTGAACCTTCCCAGCAAATTAATACACTGTAAAACAAATTTTAATGTGAAATAAAAGTTCAACTTGTAATTATTTGTAACAAGTTAGAAAGTCAATACCTCTTCTTGCATAACTTAAGTCTACATCTTTAAAATGCAGCATTACGACATCTGCAGATTTAAAAATGATACTTTCAACAATATCTTCACGCTTTGGTCCCAGTTCTCGTGAACTGGATTCAATATTCTTTCGGTGAGCAGCATCAAGCACCAAGTCACACTGGAAAAACAAATTTCAAAGAGAAGAAATCGCAATAAGCAAAAACCTTGACAAACAACAGCATAGTATTGTTCATTTCCAAAGTATCATGCTTATGATGAAATTAATATTACTTTTTTAAAAAGTTATGCACAATGTAAATGGTAGAAATAGGAAATTTAATCAAGTGAAAATATCCAAATACATCTTTAAAACAAAATTAATTCTCTAGTTGTGTTCTAATAGCATTCATCCAGAATAACCCTGATATTCCCCAACGTAGCATCCAACTGCTTCTTCAATGATTGTCTTCAACACTACCTGCAAATTCATCCTTCATTGAGCATTCTTTGAGTGAAGAAATCCCCATTAACTGTCCTTACGTTTCTTCCCTGGCTTGAGCAGCATTATTAATAAAAAGTTGTCCTTAAGGTAAGCGCGTTACCAGAAAACCCAGCACATTATGGTCTAGCAATAAGTGAAGTTGAATTTTGATGATGAGCCATCCTAAGCCATTTCAGAGGACAGTTAAAAGTCACCTACACTATTCAGATCTTAGAGGTGGATATAGGACAGATCATACAAGGCAAGTTTTGTTCTCTAAACAATCTCTAGCCTCCCTAGACATGAGTGGTCCAGCTGCATCTGTTTTACGGCAATCTGACAGTTATATGATCACTGTTACTAATATTGACCTGTCTACTCAAGACTTAACTAAAGACAAATACTTCTTCTACAGTCATGGTATGAGTTCATGAGATCAGCTCTCCACATTGTTCGTTGTTCCCATTCAAGTTCAACAGTTAGGTGTGGGAGTGAAAACATTTTTCCAATATTGTCTCAGGATCAAACTGGCAGCTATCATCTTTGCTTACGTTGGCCATTCTTACACAATTACTAAACCGGTTCTGACATTGTACAGCTGACAGTAAACCGGTGGAGTTGACATGGACTACTATTATTCCTACTTTTCATAACATCTACATCATTTCAAATTATGCCTACTGTTCCAAGGAGCTGATCCTTTCCTGTCATTATTTCAAGCAACCGAATCTCCATTAAGGCTTCAAATTGGAGATCATGCCAATGGTGCACCAGAAGGTCGTCTCCTTCCTAAGAATTTGACTGCAGTTTAATATTCACGCTGAATTTCCACAAATTAACTGCCCCTTGTCACAATGACGACAATTTATACACAGCACTTATTCCCCTACCAGGGATCCTTCCCAGTAGTGAGCTTAGGGACAGGATTGATATTCCAGTTGTTCTTCCAACTTTTGGAAATGGGACAAGGTTAGAGCAGTAGGCAGTTCTACACTGTAGCAAGAAAGCCATATTGCTGAGAAATCAGGTATCCTACATAATTAAATTTAATTTTTAAAAGGTCTGCAAAAGGATAAGCTGGTACATAGATAATGAATCAAACTTTACTGATTGCCAAAACACTTGATGGATTTCTATATTTCAATCTGTTTCCATGTCATTTTATTCTTCATTTGAAGTCATGCTGATGTACAATAAATATTAATTTCACTGGCCACAGGATGTTAAATATGACAATAAAACACTACAAAACAACATTTCCACCTGGTGGATTCCAAATAACAGTTGGAGTGTTTAACTGTCTGTACTGATACACGGAGAACCAAATGATAAACAGCACCCACCCAATAGTTAGATGTAAGAAAAGTGGCAAACTTGTTGGCAAGATGGAACTATTAGTTCTGTTACAATTAATAGTTTCAAGTACAAACAACAATTTAGATTGTTGCTACAAATTGAGTTCAAAGTTTGGGAGAAGATTTGTAGCTCAGGTGCTAGTTGTTGTGGTTCTGTTCGCCGAGCTGGGAATTTGTGTTGCAAACATTTCGTCCCCTGTCTAGGTGACATCCTCAGTGCTTGGGAGCCTCTTGTGAAGCGCTTCTGTGATGTTTCCTCCGGCATTTATAGTGGCTTGTCTCTGCCGCTTCCGGTTGTCAGTTCCAGCTGTTTGCTGCAGTGGCCAGTATATTGGGTATCTGACACATGGTGGAAGGATTCAATTCTTTCGGCATTCATGCAAGAACTGGAGTTGTTCATATGTGGCACTTAGGCGGTTGGCACAGGATTCCCATTTCCTGGCTTGTCTTAGCCAGGTGTTCAAAATTTGGAGTATATTGGGCATCCAAGGAGCAGTTGAATTGACATTTCGGGCATGAGCCCTGAAGAAGGGCTCATGCCTGAAACGTCGATTCTCCTGCTCCTTGGATGCTGCCTGACCTGCTGTGCTTTTCCAGCAACACATTTTCAGCTACATTAAATTTTATTATGATAATGTGTAATTTAAGAATCTGAAAGATATATAAAACATCTTGCTTACCTTGGGACTGTAGGTCTTAAAAACACCTTCATATATTCCACCATTTTTCACCTTTAGTTCACATTTTGCACCCTGTAAGGTTGGACATAACGAATGAAGTCAGATAGATTAAGTTGCACCTTTGCAGTCAAATTCTGTTGTTGACAATTCTCAAAATTGTTATATTTTTGAATGCCATTACAGTAATTTCAATTTCATAGCAACAATCTTCAAACAAACATTTTCTCAAAGAAACCTATTTAATTCCAACATACTTTGTAATCTATTCGAGCTGAAAGAAGAGGAACAAAAAAGTAATTACAGAATAATTCAGATAATGATATATAAATTATGAAGGAAAATTGTATCCAGTTGCAAGGCTGGCAGACCGAGGAGGGATCTGTCTGAGCTGCAGAGTTTGTGGGTAAACTTGAAACTGTACTTCAATTTAGTAAAGATGAATAGTTAGCATTTTTGTGCTTTACTTGCTGTTCGATTGCTATGAAAATAAAGGTGGTTGGATGTAATTTTTCAATGTTTTGTAAGTGAAACCTGAGTCAAAATTTCTTTGCTAACCACTGCTAGAGTATGCAAAAGTCAGCATTAAGTGGTGTTGCTGACTTAAAGATACAAAATGAAAGTAGTTTCAAGTCCTCCGTAACTATTTTATTATGGCAAGATGATCAAGATTGTACATCTGTGCCTGACCTGGGTACATGTGCTCCAGCGGATTCAATCAAGTTAGATATCAAATGACAAATCTACATTACTCCTGCTATCATATATTAGGCTAGTAAAACAGGAACAAATCAGGCAGATGAACAAATGATCCACAGAACAATATTTAAAAAGGGAAAGGGTTTTGATTTCTGGAGCACAGGCATCAAGTCCCAGCACAGTTAAACGGCTCAGCAAATGGGAGCTTCAGTTAAAACTAACCGAATTCCAAGTTCCTTATAGGAAAGTAAACAGAACAGATGATTCAAATTTGTAAATTCTGCTGCGTGACAGCTAATAGCCTGCCAACCATAAAATCACTGTGGGGCACATCTGACAAACTCTTGATATTTCAATCGGTAATGGAAGGGCCATCAAGTCATTGTTAAATTCCAACCATAGCATCCAATACATCTAACTGACAGGTAGATTGAGGATTGAATTAAGATCGCAAATGTCTTATTGCCACAGCATTTCCTCCTAATTCCCAACAAAGAAAATGGCACCGAAAATTGGGTTCAGAGATACATGCATCAAAGTAGTGACATTGGCACCAAATTGACCAACTAACCGACATTAGATAATGGCAGAAATGTGATTCACACAATCATGGGTCAAACTTTCACCCCTGAAATGCAAGGAGAATTTGGGGTAGAAGTGATTTTATCAATTCACTAACCTGAAAAGCTTCTGAGAATTTATGGTGAAAATAGATTCTGAAACCCACCTGTATAATGTGCTCCCAAAATGATCACAGATTTTCATTTCTTGATTACGCACAGGAGTATGCTGCAGTACCATTAACTTAGGCGGTTTTTGTTTTCTTTGACTGTAATTAAGGCTCGTAATACAGCCATACTATCTAATCTTTGCCCAATGACCATAAGTCCTTTTAAAAATATATTTTGATATGTAAGTGGGCAAGACAAATTCTTCAAGCATATGGTGGAGAGCTAAGAACATTGTACATGAAAAAAAGTGAAAGGTTGTTATGGACAGAATTTTCTTATCCCTGGAGTAGAAAGGAAGGAGATTAACAAGAAAGGTGGCTAAGAAAAAGGAAGCAGGGAATGAAGAGTATTGAAATATTTATTTTGCAATGCTTTACGCATTTGCAAGTAAAGTTGGTTAATTACCATATGCTGCAGCCTTAAAATCTTTGCATCAAGTAGGGCCAGATGAGGGACTGAATATTCATAGCTGGATATATTTTTAAAGAGCCGACAAACCAGATTTTTACCAGGGTCAGAGGGTGCCTGAACATAAGGTGCTGACACTGCAACACCTTTCCATCTCCGCATTTCCCCATCTCCCCCCCCCAGAACTTGAGAATTCAGAAATTATTCATTCAGAATAAAGAGCAAAGGAAATGCCACCAAAGTATGACAGTTAGGTGATTTAAGCAGAGTCCATCTCAACATACAAAAACAGCTTCTGAAGAGATTACTCTAAAACATATATAAAAACAGGCCAACTTCGTGGAACTCAGATTACTGCTCTCAAGAATGTTAGGTGGATTGGCTATGCTAAATTGTGCCTAGTGTCCAGGGATGTGCAGGTAAGGTGGGTTAACCATGGGAAATGCAGGATTACAGAGATGGGGTGGGCCAGGATGGAATGCTCTTCAGAGGTTCAGTGTGGACTCAATGGCCTGCTTCCACACTATTGGGAATCTGTGATCTGTGAATGTCAGCCTCTTTCAAGTTGTAAATTCAATATACTTTAATCAATCTACATAAAGGGAATGAATATCCAGCAAAAATACCCAAAAGTGTTTACGGATGACCCACAACTGGACTATACTGCTATATGTTGGGCAAACAATAATATTTGGTGGTGGGAAATGCCAAATTGCCAGTTAATTCTTTGGGGGGGGGGGGTGCGAGAGAGGGGGGGGGGGGGGGGGGCGAGAGAGGGTGAGAGGGTGAGAGGGTGAGAGGGTGAGAGGGTGAGAGGGTGAGAGGGTGAGAGGGTGAGAGGGTGAGAGGGTGAGAGGGTGAGAGGGTGAGAGGGTGAGAGGGTGAGAGGGTGAGAGGGTGAGAGGGTGAGAGGGTGAGAGGGTGAGAGGGTGAGAGGGTGAGAGGGTGAGAGGGTGAGAGGGTGAGAGGGTGAGAGGGTGAGAGGGTGAGAGGGTGAGAGGGTGAGAGGGTGAGAGGGTGAGAGGGTGAGAGGGAGAGAGGGAGAGAGGGAGAGAGGGAGAGAGGGAGAGAGGGAGAGAGGGAGAGAGGGAGAGAGGGAGAGAGGGAGAGAGGGAGAGAGGGAGAGAGGGAGAGAGGGTGAGAGGGTGAGAGGGTGAGAGGGAGAGAGGGAGAGAGGGAGAGAGGGAGAGAGGGAGAGAAGTCTGTAAGGGGGTGCGTGGGAGTGTGAGCGCGTGCATCTGTGTGTATAGGAGTGCCTGAGTATCTGTGTGTGTATAGTGCAATGGTGGTCACCTGCAATGTGACATGAACCCAAGGTTGAGGCCCTCCCTATGGGTACCAAACTTAGCTATCAGCCTCTGCTCGGCCACTTTCTTCTGCTGCCTGTCCCGAAGTCCACCGTGGAGGATGGTCCCCCGATGGTCCAGGACATTCAGCATTGGACCTTCGGGTGACCATCCGCCAAGGTGGACTTCAGGACAGGCAGCAGAGAAAAGTGGCCAAACAGAGGCTGATAGCTAAGTTCGGTACCCATAGGGAGGGCCTCAACCTTGGGTTCATGTCACATTACAGGTGGCCACCATTGCACTACACACACATACAGATACTCCTACACACACAGACACACATATACAGACACCCACACACACCCTTACAGAGACACACTCTCAACACATGCACCCCCTCATAGACTTAAGACACTCTGCACACACACACACTCAACCCCCAACCCAGACAGACAGAGACACACAAACACACAAAGACCCACATGCGCACACATTTTGTGGGGTGAATTTGTACTTGCAGGGTTACTTGTACTTTGCTCAAAAACTGCATGCATTCATGTAAAACTGCGTTATCTCACTTTTTAGATTAGAATCAATCTAAACATCAGGTCATAGACAGAGAACACAGGGGGCTAACACCTTCAACATTTTGTCAAGCTATCACCATTGTTAACAACTAAACTGAGAATGCAACATTTTAAAAAAAAGTTTTGTGATTTACACATGAAAGTGAAACAATCATGATATTCTAACAGATGAAAGGCTTAACAGACAATCAATTTTTCAATGTATAATTTCAGTTACATCACACTGTAAATTTTTGCTATAAATTCAGTGATAGGATTCAACCCTCCACTATCACCTGATGAAGGAGCGTCGCTCTGAAAGCTCGTGTGCTTCCAATTAAACCTGTTGGACTATAACCTGGTGTTGTGTGATTTTTAACATCAGTATTAACCTAGCTAAGATTCATTCAAACAAACAGGGGATCTAGAAACTTACTTTCACCAAGTTATTGAGATATGGAACATTTTACAACAGAAAGGCTATGTTACCATCAAAAATAGTATTTGAAACAAATGCAAGTTTACAAAAAAAGAGAGGCAAAACACCAGTATTAGTGTAGAAAGATGCACTTACGCATTCTTTCAAGCAAACAATTTTGCTAAGAATTAAGTTAAAATCTTATGCATAAATGCATACTTACTACAACTGATGTAAGAATGTGGACCATACGCATGTTTGCATATATTCCATCATATGGAATCTGTAGAGGGACAAAATTAAAGATATATTAATTAGCATGTTAAAATTTACTTTCCTAAGTTAATTTATGTTTTGATGGACCATAAGGAAGTTAAAAACCGTATTCAGGACTCAGTAAACAAATATCTTCCAAACAATTCATTGACCACCATTACCAATTAATATAGCAAATATTATCAAATAGACCGATGTTGTTTCAAGCTGGTTAGAAAGCACAAACATGCATGAAAACCTCAGGTGGTCTTTATTCAGAGATGAGTAGGTTTAACAACCCACAACAATGTTACAGGCAAATCAGTGAATTACAATTATGAATCTGTTTTTAAAAAAAGTGCCTGTCATGCAACCTTTTCAAAATTATAGAATATCCTAACTGTAGCAAAATTTTATTCAATCCATTCAATTCTTCTTCAAGCACTGCAATGTTTGCCACAAAACAAAAGTACTTCTCTCCATTCTGGTTGTAGGGACACAACTATACAAACAGACAAGTTGTAAAAACTAAATAACATCCCCCAAGAAAGATTCATTTACCAACACTTTGACCCTAATTAGCCCAAATATCACCATGTTTGTGATGCTCAAACTATCTTCCCAGAGAAAACCATACAGGTGCATTTTAAATATTTTCTAAGAGCTCCAAAAAGGATCGAAACAAAAATAGATTTAATGATTTTGTTCCAATCTGACACATTTAAAAGAGCCACAACAGAGTGGATAGTTGACCCAAAGTCAACACACAAGCTTATTACGCTCTCTATATATATCAAAGCATTTTTTGATCCAGTTAAAAGTGTTAAGTGGAGGAATTCAAATTTTAAAAATGGAATGCGAAAGGTAATTTTGTGTACGAATATAAAACAGATAGTGAGTGCTTCATACCAATGAACTATTATTGGTCTATTGCATCAGAATTACGATATTAAACTACAGTCGACAAATACAAGTGCTCCTTTGGGTGGCAAGATTTCTTAGTAATGGCTCAACCAGCCCCACATATCCTCAGTAAAGGTATCAAATAGATACATTAGATTTTTTTTTGTATGACAGTCAAGCTCTCTCACCTTGAAAATTTAATGGCTTTTGCAACATTCATTACTGTTTTTAAAATAATTCAACTGCACTTCAACAACCGTGTAGCAACCAACTCAACAATCTACATCAGTACAGGTAGTTTCCTCTATAACATGACGGTTGCATTCTAGTGCAACCCTGTGTTACAGAAAAATCGAGTTTTAGAAACAGCGTTTGAAGCATTGGTGTAATCACGTTGCAGCCAACGTAAGTTTTAAAAAGTTTGTGCTATAGAAACAATGTCCCAATTTGTCAATCGCGTTATAGCCAATTCACAAGAATGAAACTTGCATTATAACAGAATGACCTGAATTGAAGGCATCGGGTTTTAACATACCCTGTATAAAGATAAATAGTTTGTAATAAATCATGAGATACATTGTTATTGGCACAGAGTGAAGGGAAAATAAGTAACTACTGTCCCTGATCACTAACCAAAAATATTCATCAGAGAGGATGATATGAACATCGGTAGTGTAGAAAATAGTTAGAAGGATAGACAAAGGATTGACAGAAGGATATCAATAATGTGATCTGGTGGGCAGTATAGTGGTAAGTGGAATTCAACTGGAAAAATACAAGATTTGAGGAGAGCTAACAAGGGTTACACCATGAATGGCAGGACCCTGAAAAGCACTGAAGATCAGAAGGATTTTGATGTGCATATCCACAGATTCTTGAAGGTAGCAGGATAAATTGATACGGTGATTAAGAGGGACACAGAATACAAGAGCAAGGAGGCACTGTATAGAATGCTGGTTAGGCCACAACTGGAAGCATTCCATTCAGGTCTGGTCATCACACTGTAGAAAAGATGTGAATATATGAGAGAGACTGCAGAACAGCTTCACTTGGATGCTTCCTAGGCTGGAGGGTCTGAACTAAGGAAAGATTGGATAGCTAGGATTGTTTTCTTTGGAGGACCAAAGGTTGAGAGGGGGCCTGATAGAGCTAACAAAATTATACAGGAGCATAGTTAGGGTGACTAGAAGGTGAGGATCTGATACCTGAATACAGGTTGAGGTAAGTAGTTGTTGTCAGGAACAACCGCTTAACAGATGATAACCTAGGTGTTCTTAATAACCTAGGTGGCAATAAAATGGCTTCTCAATGCAAATAATATGACAAAATAGTTTCTAGGCTACAAATCGACAATTCTGCTAAAAGCTGCATAAACTGGCTTTTAACTCAGCTATAGTTGTATAATTGACTAACCAGTCTGACTCAATAGAAATTAGCAAACAACATTCCCTTGACAGCATAGAAATAACTAGACTAGATAAGACATTACTGGCCATCCTAACAGACCTTCAAATGCAGGTGCAATGGTTTGGTTAGTGAGATAAGAGTAGCCTGAGTGTTGGAAAACAAAGTTGGTTCCCAGGAAATATCACTGGACTAAGTAACTGTCAAATAAAGCAAAATAGTGTATTGATTGGCAATTGTTTGAATGTACTACGTGATCATAGACTTTTCTTTAAGAAAAGTATAAAAAGGTCTTTGTTTTAAGCCATGTGTGCATCTTCTCCGAGGAATACAGATGTACACAACCTCTGTTTCTGAATGCTCTGTACCTGGCTGTATGAAGAAATAAAGAATGAAGTCTTAAAGAACCAGACTGATTGCGAGTGCTTACTGACCAATCATGTATCATGGTTTTCCATTTTCATTTGTATAGCCTACAGTACAATGGGCCAAAAGCTAGAAAATGGGATTCAGCATAGTCAGATCTTTGGTGAATGGTGTGGCCTCCTTCAGTGCTGAGAAGTCCACAAGTCAAGAGTGAGGCCTGGATTGAATTTGTCTCTAATATGAATGCACTCATGGTCTGAACGTGTAAACAATTATGGACACTTGGGAGGAGATCCTCAAAGTAATCACCACCTGGACCACAAGAGGTCAATTACCCTCGGAACTGTGAAAAGGAAACATTCGAGGAAAATAAAGCCAAATAGTGTTACTTGAAAAACTCTTAATTTATCATATTAATATATTACACCTGCCACCTGTGTTCATTTGCTATGTTTGTTTTAGAATAAATACGCATGTGTAATTACTAGTTCATCACTATAACACTGCTGCAACATCAGAAGACACTAAATTATCTAAACGATCTGCATTAACAGCCAAGTACTCCTCTTCGAGTAGGGCACTTTTGCATTATTCCCTTTCAATCGGCTGCCTACTATTGAGGGTTCCTGTGATGCAGTCATCATTTCCCTACCTCAGAACAGGAGGCCCAGGTTCCAAGTCCCGACACTCCACAGGAGTGTAATAACATCTGTGAGCAGGTTGATTTGAAGATGATCTATTAGTAGTTATTGAGAAATAATTACAGTACTCCATCTGATAATTCAATATACTTCATAAACTGAACTGTTGTGGTTGATACTAGCTCTCAACAATTTAGACTTTGCAGTTTCAAAAACTTCCATTGACCAATGCTACTGAGGTGGAGCATCAATAATTATGGTGGGTGCAGATCTTGTTGCAACATTCTACAGCTCTACCAACAAAAAGATTTGAAATTCTGCCAATAATCAGTAATCTATTTCAAGTGTTGAATTAACATGGCACTACCTCCACCACAGGAGGTCTATATATACACAATAGATTCTACCTGGCAATGATAAACTGCAAAATGTATCAAAACAATGCAGTGGGGTGGGGGTTCTTGTGGTCCAATGATAGTGCCCCTAGCTCTGAGCCAAAAGGCCTCAGTTCTAGTCCTTGAGGTGTGTGTTAACATCTGAACAGGTTGATTAGAAAAAAAATAAAATAGGTGGGGTGGAGACTATTACTGCTTAAAAGCCTAAGCAATCCCAACCTATTTATCTTCATGAAACTTGTGCTATCAACAAAATGCAAAGTAACTCTTATAAAAATCAGGTTTAAACCTTTATTGAAAAAAAAACAAAGGCAGATCAATTTTAGCTAACATGAGCATTCAACAACAATTCAATAATTAAACAATCCAAGATAGATTCCCCAGCAAAAGCCAGAAAGAATACAAATCATATCGGACTGAAGTCTGAATTAGCTGTGTTTCTCACCACAACCAACTTATTCAACTTTGTCAGTTCTTAATTTCTGATTCTATATTAGCCTTTCATATTTTTCTCCCTTCTCTTCTACCAACATCTGCCAGTTCATCAGCTTTTGCAGACCAATTCAGTGTAATCCTAAAGATCTCTCTATTTCACATGCTTTCAATTTTCTTTCCTACTTGAAACTAAAAATAATAAATTGCCCTAGCAAAATATGTCCATATGTTCATTTATCATGAAGCTTCTTGACTTAACAGAAAGCCTACCAGTAAATTGCCAATGTACATCAGCATTAATTTGATGCAAAAAAATGTAACACAAAGAAATATACATACCCAGTCAGTGCCTATTTCCAATAAGCAACAGCAGTACACGCCTTCCGATTAACCCTAGATATTCTTTTGCATCTGGTTCTCTAACTTGAGTGAGTATCATTCCCAAGGGCAACACCAAAGTTAATCCAGTATTGTGCATGCAATGAACCATGGGCTCAATGCAGATCAAATAGGTTTAATCCCAGTTCTCAATGGTTTGCTGAATGCTGGATAAATTTGAGATTTACTTCAGCTCTTACATTTACATGCATATCTTTTAATTACATAGCTCTGTAATACTATGAAGAATACCTGATTTTTTTCAAAGATTGGGCCACATACCATTGTATTTTAGCAGAGATTTAATAGCTATGACACAAAAGTGGGATCCAGTTGAACTTCTTTAAAGTATCTGGGCAACTTTGTCCAAGTTAATACCATTTCCAGTTAAATTTAAACTGGAATCAATACAATGTCCACATAAGAAAACAAAATTTAAAATGCAGCAAGCATGTCTACCTTTAAACCACTTTCCAAGTAGAACATTTGAGCTCAAAAAACACTTCACATCCTGAATTTGTGGTACCTTCTTAGCACAAATCTAATCTTTACGAGTCAAAGATGGATAATTGGGTGCGAAAAAGATCTTTCATTGGACAATTTTCACTTCTAACCATGAAACTAGTGTACACATATAACCCCAACTACTCAGTCTGTTTTGATCTGTTTCATGAACTTTATCTAAGTTTCTACAGACAGCTTATTGATGTAATTATTTAATTTTCCAAAGTATTTTTGAATACTTTACAACCTGTATTCATGATGTGGAATTGCTAATTGTCCCTCCCACTATTAACTAAATTATCAATTTTCACTAATAAATGAGTTGCTTAACCTTATTAAATGTTGGCAAAACATTCAGCAAAGAGAAAATTTATCTGATATTGCACCTAACTTTCAATTTGAAGCACATCATCCAGTTTTGTATTAAATCTACATGTGCACAGGTTTTCTTTGACTGAGTAGTTGGGGTTATATGTGTACACCAGTTTCATGGTTAGAAGTGAAAGTTTTCCAACGAAAGATCTTTCAAGCACCCAAGTATCCATCTCTGACTTGTAAGAATTAGATTTGTGGTCATATATGCTACATATCCTCAGGATACAAACCTTCTCTGCCATATAAAGTAGTAAAGAACAACAATACAACACAGAAACAGGCCCTTCAGCCCTCCAAGCCTACTTCAACACTTTCCCCTTCCATATTGAATCTATCTTCAATTACAGGATCCACATCCCTCGATTCCATTCAGATTCACGTATTTGCCCAGGTGCTGCTTGAATTGTATCTAACTGTTTCCACCACCACCACCTCTGGCAGCATGTTCCAGACACTCACCATCCTTTGTGAGAAGGACATGCCTCGCACATCTCTTTGGGCAGCACTGCTGCCTCTCAGCACCAGAAACCTGGGTTCGATTCCAGCCTCGGGTGACTGTCTATGTGGAGTTTGCACAGTCACCCCGTGTCTGCGTGGGCTTCCTCCCACGGTCCAAAGATGTGCAGGTTAGGTCAACTGGCCATGCTAAATTCCCCATGGGGAGGTGTAGGTTAGGTGCATTAATCAAGGCCAAATATAGGATTGGGGAATGGGTCTCAGTGGGTTACTCTTCGGAGAGTCAGTGTGGACTTGTTGGGCCGAAGGGTCTGTAGGGATTCTAACTCTAATAAACTTCCTCTCCACCCCCCCTTGCACCTAGACCCTGTGTCCCTTTGTAACCTACCCCTCCAGCCTGGGAAAAAGCCTTGGGCTTTCCGCTCTATCCTTACATTCACAATCTTCTAAACTTCTATCAGGTCGGCCCCTCAATCTCCTGCATTCCAGTTAAAACAAACCCAACCTTTCTTCATAGCTAAAATCCCCCATACCAGGTAACATCCTGCTAAACCTTTTCTGTACCCTTTCCAAAGCAACCACATCCTTCTGGTAGTGTGGTGACAAGAACTGTACACAATATTCTAAATGTGGCCTAAAGTTCTATAAAGCTGCAGCATAACTTGTCTATCCTTACAGGCAAGACCCCTTCCAATGAAGGCAAGCATACTACAGGTATTTTTTTTACTACCTTATCTGCCCGCTCTGCCACCCTCAGTCATCTGTGGACCTGCACACCCAGATATCTCTCTATATCAATACTCCTAAGGGTTCGACCATTCACTGTATAATTCTCACCTGCACATAGCCTTCCAAAATGCATCTCCTCACACTCATTCAGATTAAACTCCATTTACCATTTTTCTGCCATTGCCTCCAACACATCTATATCCTGCAGTATCCCCTGACAATTCTCCTCACTATTCACAATTCATGTTTCTATCATCTGAAAACTTAATCATTAGACCAGCTATGTTGTCCTCCAAATCATTTATGCAGATCACAAACTGTTGTGGTCCCAGCACTGATCCCTGTGGAACACTATTCACAGCCCTCCATTCTGAAAAGCATCCTTCCACTGCTACCCTCTACCTCCTATGACTAAGCCAGTTCTGCATCCATCTTTCCAGCTCACTCTTGATACCATGTCAAAGTCGTGACTTCACTTTTTGTACCAGTCTGACATGTATTGGGCTCCCCCATCATTGACGATGGGGATATTTGTGGAGCATCCGCCTCCAGTGAGTTGTTTAATTATCCACCACCATTCATGACTGGATGTGGCAAGACTACAGAGCTTAGAGCTGATCCATTGGTTGTGGGATCACTTGGCTTCATCTACCACTTGTTGATTTGGCATGCAAGTCATCCTGTTTGATAGCTTCTCATTTTATATAAGCCTGGTGCTGGTCCTGGTATCCTCTTCTGCACTCTCCACTGAACCACAGTGATCCCTTGGACTAATGGTACTGACTGACTGATCCATCTTTGCCTCCTCCTGTCGCCTCCAGCATTACAGACACCAGTCTTCAGCCAATTCAATTCACTCCACACGATAGCAAGAACTGGAAGCATTATGGGCCCTGACAACAGTACTGAAGATGTTTCCAGATCTTGCCACTCCCCTAGCCAAGCTATTCCAGTATAGTTAAAGCAGTATAGTTAGGCATCTATGTAATAATGTGGAAAATTCCCAAATATGTCCTGCATAAAAAAAAGCCAACCCAGCTAATTACCACCCCAACAGTCTACTCGCAATCATCAGTAATGTGTTGGAAGGTGTCACAGTGCTGTCATGCAGCACCTAAAGTAGTAGTGGCTTTTCCCTATAGCTGCCAAAATGACAGTGAATAGCTTTAATGCTAGCATTCTGTACTAGTAGAAGCATTCTTTCCACATCATGTTGCTATGCCTATGACAAAGTCTTGTTTCCATTTCCCAATTGACTCTATATGTAATCATGTTGTTAACAAAACAAGAACTGCTGATTCTGTACAAGCTTTATACTGCAATTGTCTGAAAAGCAACAACTGACTGCTATATGGTAAAATGATTGCCATTTCATGAACCAGCGTCATTACAAGTGCATCTCAAATTCACTTTCCATTTCTATAGGACCGATATGCTTTTGCTCACCGCATAACCAGTTTTTACATAGAATAAGCAAGACAGAAACAAACCATTCAGATCAACTGGTCTGTATTCATAGTTATACTCACATGAGCCTCCTCCTCCTCTGATTACTCCAAGGGTAGCCTTCTACTCATTTCTCCTCCATGTGCTTAATATATCCCTCGTCAAAATCATCTGTGCTATTCACCATAACAACCATGGTCAAATAATTCCATTCTAACCATTTTAGGATTATTCTGACTCACGACTGAATTTATTAGAGACTAGTTTATATTTGTGTTTTTTTAGTTTTGGATGCAACCTCACCATAAACATAATAACTACATCTAATTGTAGAAAAACTTTCATAATCCTACACAATATGAAAGAGGTTCCTTGATCCTTTTGTCTGCACTATTTGTGCAAACTGCTTAATTTAATGCTAAATTTCTATGTGATCTTCAGAAGTATGCCATTGAAATGCTTTCTTATGCAAATAGACAGCAACTAGTTTTTGTTCTGTTCCATCCAGCAATATTCTACTTAATTTTAGAGATGATTTGATTGCTTATATATAAACTGGTATTTGCCCTTGGCTGGTATTTCTCTCATGATTTTATTATGGGCGGCACGGTGGCACAGTGGTTAGCACTGCTGCCTCGCAGCGCCGGAGACCCGGGTTCAATTCCCGCCTCAGGCGACTGACTGTGTGGAGTTTGCACGTTCTCCCCGTGTCTGCGTGGGTTTCCTCCGGGTGCTCCGGTTTCCTCCCACACTCCAAAGATGTGCAGGTCAGGTGAATTGGCCATGCTAAATTGCCTGTAGTGTTAGGTAAGGGGTAGATGTAGATGTAGGGGTATGGGTGGGTTACGCTTCGGCGGGGCGGTGTGGACTTGTTGGGCCGAAGGGCCTGTTTCCACACTAAGTAATCTAATCTAATCTAATAAACACCTCATGGTATTTGTTTTAAAGCTCATTAGTTACCTTCTTATGCTGCCTAAAGTTAAATTATTTAATCATGCAACATCATTACTTAGATATCTTAGCATATTACACTGAGGGGATCAGAGGATAGCTTCCTCGGTACTTTAAAAAGGAAACTTTCAGATCAGGAGACTGATGAGTACATAACCAAGTACATTAAATGCGTGGACATATTAAATAGCGTTGTTATGCCAGCATAATGGGAATTTTACATAGATATATTTATTTTACAGCACTACTTATTGCAAACTAGACTTCTGTACAATGAAAGAGTTTTATAAAGTATAACTAGCACCTAAATCATTGTTTCCATTACCACAATGGACAGCACTATTCTCCTGAAAATATTGCTGCTGGCAAAAGCCAGTAATGGACTGAACACATCTGCACAGGTCAACAACAAAGTTATTTTCAAGCCTGCAAAGATCTCATCAACTATTGTTAAAGAGATCACACAAAATTGGAGGGGGCTGGGGAGGAACTACAAACTAGACTTGAAAAATCATGATTGCTCCTGACTGCTCAACCAACTTCAGTTGAAAGTTCATTGCAGGATTTCAGAATTAGTTTTCTGGCAATACATGCTCACGTTGTTTTATACATAATCTAAATCTATATTAGTCATGATTTGGAAATGCCGGTGTTGGACTGGGGTGCACAAAGTTAAAAATCACAACACCAGGTTATAGCCCAACAGGTTTAATTGGAAGCACACTAGCTTTTGGAGCGCCGCTCCTTCATCAGATGGTTGTGGAGGGCACAATTGTCAGACACAATTTACAGCAAAAGTTTACAGTGCGATTTTATACATTGGTAGGGTAGGGCAGCACGGTGGCACAGTGGTTAGCATTGCTGCCTCACAGCACCACAGACTCTGGTCCAATTCCCGCCTTAGGCAACTGTGTGGAGTTCACACATTCTCCCAGTGTCTGTGTGGGTTTCCTCTGAGTGCTCCGGTTTCCTCCCACAGTCCAAAAATGTGCAGGTTAGGTGAATTGGCTGTGCTAAATTGCCTGTTAGGTGGAGGGGCAAATGTAGGAGAATTGGTCTGGGTGGGTTGCTCCTCAGAAGGTCGGTGTGGACTTGTTGGGCCAAAGGGCCTGTCTCTACACTGTAAAGTAAAGTAATCTAAAGTAATCTAAAGAATAATACCTTAATTGTTTGTTGAGGCTTTCATCTGTTAGAATACTATGATAGTTTCACTTCTTTTAAGTGTAAATCACAAAAACTTTTTTTAAGAAAGTTGCACTCTCTGGTTAACTGTAACAATGGGTGTTAGCTAGACAATATGTTGAAGGTGAAAATGTGTTGCTGGAAAAGCGCAGGTCAGGCAGCATCCAAGGAACAGGAAGAATCGACGTTTCGGGCATGGGCTTATGCCAGAGACGTCTATTCTCCTGTTGAAGGGCTTATGCCTGAAACGTCGATTCTCCTGTTCCTTGGATGCTGCCTGACCTGTTGCGCTTTTCCAGCAACACATTTTCAGCTCTGATCTCCGGCATCTGCAGTCCTCACTTTCTCCTCGAATAGTGTCTTCAACATATTGTCTAGCTAACACCCATTGTTACAGTTAACTGGAGAATGCAACCTTTTAAAAAAAAGGTTTTGTGAGTTACACATGAAAGAAGTGAAACTATCATAGCATTCTAACAGACGAAAGCCTCAACAAACAATTAAGGTATCATTCAATGTATAATTTCAGTTACATCACAATGTAAACTTTTGCTATAAATTCTGTGTCTGACAATTGTGCCCTCCACACCACCTGAAGAAGGAGCGGCACTCCGAAAGCTAGTGTGTTTCCAATTAAACCTGTTGGACTATAACCTGGTGTTGCGATTTTTAACTAAATCTATATTGGTTGTCACATTCAGCTAAATTAAAAACTGAACTGAACACAAAATAAATAAGGTGCCAAATGCAGCTACATGACTTAGGACCTGATGTTTGCTTTGATGAAGAAAACTATTAAAGCTTTCAATGCTTGTACATTTTTTTAGCTCCTTTCTAAAACTGAATGACAAAATACTCACAGGAACAACACCCTCTGCTGGATATTGGTAGACAGATTTTTGTTGCACATGGCAACCAATGCAAGTTTACTAATTACAAGACAAAAAAAATTAAAACAAAGGGTTGGAGACATTCTGATCTGGCAGTGTCTTGGGAGAGAGAAACAGCTAATAATTTGAGCCCAATGATTTGCCTTCATAACACCACACAAGACGACAAAATGCTACTTCACTGAAGACCATAGCAAAGTCATATTTTGGATTCCAATCATTTACAGTTTCTACAAATACAAAAAACCTGAATAGAATTAATTCAGCATGACAAGTTACTAGCATGGCAATACAAGTGTTCATAAGAAGTAGAGTCAAAAAATGTTCAATATTAAGTACTTAATCAACTTTTAGTGATGTGCCTCAAAATGCTAAATGTACTTAGCAGGTAGCAAAAATGCATTAAATTTAATAAAATTTATATGCAAAACTTTGTACTTACAGTAGACTGTGGAGGTCCCTTCCCACTGCTGCGTCCTCTGGAACAACATTACATTCACATTAGGATTTAAAGCATTAACAAGGCAGTATAATAATATTCTAAAATGTCTTGAAACCAGATCTGAACAGTTGAAACATTATCAGATATCATTTTCTCAAAATATCTCTTACATCAGGAAAAGGTCTGCACATATTTATATTCTAACAAATGCCTCTACATTCACAAAAGATTTTTTTATAAATGTGCACTCACAGACATGACAGCAAGAGCAGCCATTCTCACCAGTTTAATTCAAGCCAACATGATCGATTATAATAATCATACTAATTAACTTGAATAGATTTGAACACTATAACCTTGTGATATTCAAGATGAAATTCAAACAAAATCTTGGACAGACCACCTTATAAATACTTGCATTAAGTTACATGATTTTATTACTCATTTGCAGAATAGGGACATTACTGATACCTTTCATATGCAGATGCCCAGAGGATGCTGGTGTGAGCTGCCTTCTTCAACTGCAGTCGTGTTGTGAAATAATCTCAACACTGTAGGACAGTTCAGCATGTTGGCCTAACAGCAACAAAATTACAGCAGCATTTGTCTAGGGCAGGACAATGTGTTGCCTCCTCATCACCACTTGGAAATAATTTTTTCATTTGTTTGTTACCCTAAGTGAAAGTTGTAGGTTTGGTGTATGCTGCCAGAGAAATCTTGGGGACCTGCAACAAGATGTACTGCACATAGCATATTCTGCAGCCAGAATACAATGCAGTTGGGACCTAGTGGGTTAGTGGACCATTACTTTGTCTTTGATAGCACTGGTCTTTGAAGTATTTTTGCAGCTGCAACCACCCAAACAAGTGAATTCGCTTCTGCCTTGTCAGAAATCAAGGAGCTTAAGTGGCAAGTCATTTGCTGCAGCATATCCAGTCTTTAATCTAATTTAAAGCAGAATACTGTGAATGGTAGATATCTGAAATAAAAATGCTGGAAATACTCGGGTCAGGCACTATGGAGAAAGAAAGAGTTAATATTTCAAGTTGATGTTCTTTTATCAAAACTGGAAAAGTTAAAGATAAACAGATTTTGAGCAGGTGGTGTGATAATGACAAAAATGAGGTTATGTAATAGAGCAGAAGGCAAAACTAATTGAATGATAGTTGGTTTTCCAGGGACAAGGAGTAATTACAGGGCAAGGAAAGAAACTAAAATCTATCCGGTGCAAGTTTGTTTTGAGCTGGAAGTGAAACAGTAAAAAAAATGCAAATGAAAAAGAAAGGGAGATTAAAAATTTTAAATAGAGTTTATTGTCTGAAATTGTTGAATTTAGTGTTGGGTCTAGAAGGCTATAAATGTCTAAAAGATGTTGCTCCTCAAGCGTACAGTGTACTTCACTGGAAACTACAGCAGGTTAAGGACATGTCAATATGAGAGCAAGGAGGACAACAAAATGACAGGCTATCAGAAGCTCTAGCTCATTTACAGAGAACTATATTTGATCTCCCCATTGTAGAGACGACCACATTTAAAGCAGTGAATACAATCAGCTAAACTGGACACACATGCAAATCCCTACTTTGCCTGGAAAGTATGTTTAGGTCAAATGTTGAGGAGAGAGGAGGTACAGGTTGTTCTGCTATAACGCGTGTTTCGTCAGAGCAAATTGGTTATAATGCGACTGACGAATTGTGAACGCTATTTGGATGACGAACTTTCTACTGAATGGGTATAGTGATTTCTTCTACAGCACGATTTTCTATACTGAGAGTTTGCTGAGGAACACAACTGTTGTGTTATAGCAGAACGACCTTTAGAATAGTTGGTGACATATTACCTGCGTTTTCTTTACATGTTTTGGTTTTCCTCCCAGTTTTACTTTCTAAGACATTAGCATACATTCATTTCACCATTTCTTTTAGTTGTAGAGGACCAACTCTTCTGCCATTCAACCACGATTGTCGCCCACTGTCTACCACCAGCCTTTTGTCTACATCCCACCCACGCCTTGCTTGAAAATTGTTTCCCAATTCCGATGTAAGGTCACTGGTCTAAAATCTAAACTTGCATATAATCTAATGATCTCAGCATTTATATGATTGATTTTTTTTGTCACTGGTGACCCCAGAATGTTGACAATGTGAGATTTGACACAAGTAATACCACCAATTGTCAGGTGGAGATGGTTATTATTTGGCACTGTGACCCAAATGTCACCAGTCACTCAGCTGTTGTTCCTTCTGCAATTGGACTTAGGCTGCTTAATTTTCTGGAGGAAATATGAACTAGACTCAGCAAAGTACAAATCAGCAGCAAGCAACACACACCTGACCTGGAGAAGTCATTAATGCAGCTGTTTAAAATAGACGGGCCATAAGACAAAGTACTCCTGCAGGTACATCTTACAGCCAAAACAATTAGCCATTCCAACAATCACAACTATCTTACCTTATACCAAGTATAATTCCAGTCAGTGCAGTTTCCCTATGATCCTCATTTACCTCAGTTCCTGAAGGCCATGGTCAGCTAAATACAGTCTTTTAACATCAAAGTCAGTCATTCTCACTTCTGGACCTTGAGTCCATATCCACGCTTGGACTAAGGTTGTAATGGGGCCACGTGTAATCAGTGCATTGGAGAGTGATATTTTCTAAAAATATAACACTGAAATGTACAATGTTGCATTAAGTCACTGCATTAGAAAATTACTGCTTTTTTCCAGTTTCATGGATGGTCCAAAATATATTGAAAGCAGTGAGATTGATTTTTGGTCTCAACGAATCAAGAGAAACGGAAAGTGAGAAAAGTGGAATGGAGGCAGAAAATCAGTAAGATTGTATAGAATAGTAGGAAACTCAAGGGGCTGCATATCCTACCCTTGCTTCTATTTCTATTTTGACGACCTGGTTCTTCTAGCATAATTTACAATGTGTGTATCATGGTTCAATCCCCATGGCATTACAAATTCAACATAAGCTGTGACGTGGGAAGGTACCAAGCATAGGTCAGACCCCTCCCCAAAGAAAGGTGTATGGAACACCAAAATGCTATTCGTAGGTTACATTTCAAAGAAAATTTGTTTGCGAAGAGTGGATTGTTGGCAAGGCCAGCATTTATTTCCTATTCAAAATCGAGAAGCTGGTGACGGGTTGCCTTCTTTCACTGGTGCAGTCTATATGGCAATGTTTCTTAAAATGGGCTAACAGTGAGGAGAAGAAATTAAGTGTTGAAAATTGTTGTGATCTGTCAATGAGAATGGAGTATTGGGGCTGGATGGTGGGAGGGACAAGAACAGAAGCGTAGGAGTGAAGGGTGACGAAGGCTATAAGAAAGATGGGACTGTTAGAGAGGGAGCAGAGCTGGTATAAACTCAACACAGCTCCATGCTGTTCATTTATGCCTTGGAGTTCACAACTTTACAAACAATCCCCTCCCCCCTACTTGGGGAAGCCCTGCCATATGGTGCATATGCAACCACAGCACTGAAATGAACAAAGTCCATGAATCAAGCAAATTGTTTTGTCCTGAATGGTATTAAGCTTATGTCTGAACCTGCAATTTCCAAGTCAAGTGGGATCTACTACATCATATTCAACTATTTGCAGATGGCTTTGACTTTCAAGAGTTGAGTGTTTGCAGCAAAATGACCAGCCATTGAACTGTTCGATAGATACATTATTTACATTGCTGGCCAACAGTAGCTCTCCTCCCTGGATGTTGATAGAGTGTGCACGTGCGTACGTGTACGTGCGCATGCGGGGTTGGGTTAAGCAACTGTCGTATTGTTAAACATTAAGAGGGAGATGGCTATATTCGCTCTTACTGAAGACTGTCATCGTTTGGTACTTGTGTAGCATGAATATTACTTGTCACTTCAGGGCCCAAGTATAAATATTGCCCACATCTTGCTCACACAAATACTGCTTCAGTATCACAGGAGTTGTGAATACCTGTAGTATAGATCACTGACGATCATGAAAAAAAAGTTACACAGTTCTACAGCACAGAAAAAGATCTTTCATCTATCCATTTTGCACTGGTCATAAACACCAAACTCTTTAATCTCACTTTCTAGCACTTCGCCATATATAGAGTGAGTCATACAGCACAGAAACAGACCTTTTCGGGCAAATCATCCATGACAAAGTTTGCCAAACTAAACTAGTCCCACTTGCCTGCATTGCCCCCTGTCGCTCTATACCTTTCCTGTACTTATCCAAATGTCTTTTGACTGTTTGTAATTGTACCTGTATTTTCCACTTCTTGTGGCAGTTCATTCCACACACAAGCTATTAAATCTTTCTCCTCTCACCTTAAAATTATGCACTCTATTTTTTAACTCGCCAACCAGAGGGAAAATACTTTTTGCTGTTCAAGCTTATCTATGCCCATGATTTTATAAACCTTGATAAGGTCACTCCTCAACCTTCTCCACTCCAATGAAAAAGGTCCAAGCCAATTCAGCTTTGCCTTATAACTCAAACCTTCCAGTCTCAATGAAATCCTTTTAAATCTTTTCTGCACCCTCTCCAATTTAATATCATTCTTCCTATAGCAAGCCGACCAGAAGTGTACACAGTACTCCAAAAGTGGCCTCAGACATCCTGTACAACCACAATATGACATCCCAAATCCTATGCACAATGGTACAAGAGCAATGAAGGCCAGCCTTGTATGCCTTGGCATCTCAAGTGGACACCTAAATGCAAAGGAATCGCGATTGTCCGGCATTCAATTATCGGAATTTCAGATTATCTGGCAAGATCGCAAGGTCGCAATGCTTGGCTAAACCGTATTATCCAGCATTTGATTATCTGACAAAATACACCCCCCCGACTGTGTCATTCGGATAATTGATGTTCCTCTAATTCTTAAATGTTATGTGAGTTGCTACTTCTACTAAATATTACCAAGCAGAGAGTTTCAGATTCCCATGACCCACTGGGTGAAAAGAAAAACTGTTGTCGCATTTCCTCACCTTTAATGTATGCCTCCGGTCACTGATCCCTCCACCAAGGTGAAAAGGTGCTCCCTATCTACACTGTTCAAAATTTTATATATCTCAATCTTGCAACCCCTCAATCTCCCCTGTTCCAAGGAAAACAATCCCAGTCTATCCAATCTCTATTCGTAACTAATGCTCTCCAACACAGGCAACATCCTGATAAACGTCAGAGTCATTGAGATGTACAGCACGGAAACAGACCCTTTAGTCCAACTTGTCCATGCCGACCAGATATCCCAACTCATTCTAGTCCCATCTGGTAGCAGCTGGTCCATATCCCTCCAAACCCTTCGTATTCATATACCCATCCAAATGAATTTTAAATGTTGCAATTGTACTTGCCTCCACCACTTCCTCTGGCATCTCATTCCAAACATGCACCACCCTCTGCGTGAAAATGTTGCCCCTTAGGTCTCTTTCATATCTTTCCCCTCTCACTCTAAACCTATGCCCTCTAGTTCTGGACTCCCCCATCCCAGGGAAAAATACTTGTCTATTTATTCTATCCATGCTCCTCAATTTTATAAGCCTCTATAAGGTCACCCCTCAGCATCCGATGCTCCAGAGAAGATAGTCCCAGCCTATTCAACCTCTCCCTATAGCTCAAGTCCTCCAACCCTGGAAACATCCTTGCAAATCTTTCTTGAACCCTTTCAACTTTCACAACATCTCTCCAATAGGAAGGAGACCAGAATTGCATGCAATGTTAAAACAGTACCCTAACCAATGTCCTGTACAGCTACTACGTGACTTCCCAACTCCTGTACTCAATACTCTGACCAATAAAGGAAAGCATACCAAACGCCTTCTTCACTATCCTATCCTATCTACCTAAGACTCCACTTTCAAGGAGCTATGAACCTGCACTCCAAGGTCTCTTTGTTCAGCAACACTCCCTAGGACCTTACCAAGAAGTGTATAAGTCCTGCTAAGATTTGCTTTCCCAAAACACAGCATCTCGCATTTATTTAAATTAAACTCCATCTGCCACTTCTCAGCCCATTGGCCCATCTGATCAAGATCCTGTTATAATCTGAGGTACCCTCCTTCATTGTCCATTACACCTCCAATTTTGGTGTCATCTGCAAACTTATTAACTATACCTCTTATGCTCACATTTGGATGATTTATATAAATGAAGAAAAGTAGTGGACCCAGCAGCAATCCTTGTGGCACTCCACTGGTCACAGGCCTCCGCCACCACCCTATCTTCTACCTTTAAGCTAGTTCTGCATCCAAGTGGCTAGTTCTCCCTGTATTCCATGAGATCTAACCTTGCTAACCATGGGGGACCTTGTCAAATGCCTTACTGAAGTCCGTATAGATCACATCTACCAGTCTGCCCTCATCAATCCTCTTTGTTACTTCTTCAATAATATCCTCTGCACCAATTACATCCCTCCTACAATGTGAATTCCATAACTGCACACAATATCTGTAAACTAACCAACGTTTTATCCAGTTCCAGCATAACCTCCCTGCTCTTAAACTCAGCATAGCTAATAAAGGCAAGGATCCTGAAGGTTTATGCATGAAACATTGATTTTCCTGCTCCTCAAATGCTGCCTGACCTGCTGTGCTTTTGCAGCACCACCCTTTTCAACTTTGACTTCTCCAACATCTGCAGTCCTCACTCACTCCAAGTATCCCAAGTGCCTTCCTTACTACTTTATCTACCTGTCTCGCTACCTTACAGGTCCAGTGGACATGACATACAAATCTGACAATCAGTGCAATCCCAGGCCCTACCATTCATGTATTCCTTTTCCTTGCTTGTCTTGCCCATGGATATCAGCTCACATTTATCCAGATTCAATTCTATTTGCCACTCATGAGCCAATCATACCAGCCTCTTTGTATCATCCTGCAATCTAAGGATATCCTCCTCACTATTTTTCACGCTACTGATTTTTGTATCAACTGCAAGCTTTCTGATTAACTGTTCCACAAGGGCTTCCAGTCACAAAACCATTCTTCAAACCCTCATCCTCTACTTCTTGCCATTCAACCAATTTTGGATCCAATTAGCCAAATTTACTTGGATCCCATGGGTTCTTACATTCGCTATCAATCTTCCTGGGGGCATCTTTTCAAAAGCCTGTGGAAGTCTAAGTGGATTTTGTCACATCTGACCTTACATTGGATAGAACATCATTAAAAAAACAGCTGAAGATGTCTGGCCATGGGACATTACCCCAAGCTCTTGTGGTGCAGTGTCCCTACCTCTGTACAATGAGACCCAGGGTTTAAGTTCCACTTGCTCGTGAGGTGCTTCATTAACATCTCCAAATAGGCTGGTTAGAAAATATCAATCCAAAGGAGGTACTGCAAAGTCCTGGGATTGAAACAGCTGGCCTCCAATAACTATAACTATTTCCCTTTGTGCTAGGTATGACCACCCAAAGGAGAGTTTTCCTGCCAATTCCTGACCTCAATCTTGCTTGAGCTTTGTTCCTACACTCGATCAAATATTGCTTTGACAGAAGCAACCATTCTTATTTTAACTCCAGAATTCAGCACTTCTGTTTATATTTGAGCGAAGACTGCAATAAGATTTGGAGTATGACTCTGGCAGAATGCAAAGTGAGCATGTTATACTGACCAAGTAATAGCACTGTCGATGATATCTTCCTTCATTGATTGACAGCAGACTGAAAATGGTAATTGGCCAGTTTGTACTTTTCAGACTCTCTCTCTCTCTCTCTCTCTCTAGGACATACCAAGGCAACTTTCCACATCATTGGGTGGATATCCATGCTTTGTCTGTATTGGAACAGCTTGCCTTAAGTCCAAACAACCATTGTTCACAATTTCATCTGAGAATATTATTTAGTTCTAGACATTCAAAAGCAAATAAACTGATTTTAGATTAAAAACAGAAAATACTGGAGAAATGCAGATGGTTTAATGGCATCTGTGGAGAGAGAAATAAGAGTTAAACTTTCACGTCTGATATCATCCTTCGTTAGATTAGTGAGTCATGTTGTTCTTGAAATGTTAACTCTTCCTCTCTGCAGATGCTGCCAGACCTGCCAAGTTTCTCCAGTATTTTCCATTTTCATTTCAGATTATCATTCATAGCACGATCATATTTTTGTTGTTTTGAGCATTCAATGAAATTGTTTGAACTTAGGTCTTTAAAGCAAAGCATAATCATACACTTAAGAAGGTGCAGCTTATGCAAGAGGGATGGTGGGGGTGGGAGCTGAATAGTTGGAGATTTGCATTTAGGTAGCACTTTTCATTATCACAATTAATTTCAAACCAATTCTCAACCAAGTAGATAATTTTGAAGTGTAGTCACCATTATAATGTAGGACACATGGCCAACAAATTTCCACAAACAGCAATTCAATAATGACCATGCAATCTCAGGGGCAAACTGAGGCAAAAATATTGATCAAGAAATCATGGATAAATTTCCTGTTCCTGAATTTGCATAATGGAATATTTTACATTCACCTGGGGGGACAGATGGGGCTCAGTTTAATGTCTCACCTGAAAGATAGCACTCTAATTACTCAGCAGAACTGCAATATTCAGCTTGAGCACAAAAATCTAGATTAACATTAAGTTCAGGCCATGAGAGTTTCACTATTACACCCCTGATTTAAGGTACTGTAATACATTATGACCTAGAACATCTACACATGCTGCAAAACTGAGGCAGCTGAATGACAAAACAAGCAAGTAGGAAAAACATGCTTGGGGGCAGACAGCATATTAAAGCTAGTCAGCATTTATGGTACCAGTTGATATTAAAATGTAATTGTTACTCTGCTTGTTGAACGGAATATTGCTTATTTTACAGTTAAGATGGAGTACAACAAGTAGATAGGCAATGACATAACATTAGTAAATTTAACATACTGGAACTCCAGTAACTACATCAAATGAGCATTATAAAGTATGATACCAAGCCACATACCAACAGGAGGTAAAATTGGCAAATCAGGTTTAAAAGACTAAGGCTTTAAGGAGTGTCTTAAGGAAGGAAAGCAAAGAAGAGAGGTGGAAAGGTATAAAAAGAGAATTCCAGATCTTGGGACTGAGGCAATTCAAGATGAAGTGACAAAGAGATGAACTAAAAAGGATGTAACAACTAAGAATGCAAAACAGGCCAAAATTAGAGATGCACAGAAATCTCAGAGCTGTGGAGCTGGAGATTACAGAAACTCAGATAAGGCCATCAAGGAATGTGAAAACAATGATGAGAATGTTAAAACGTCAAGATGTTGCTTGATCAGGAGCCAACATAAGTCAGCAACCACAGATCACAGGAGAATAGAACTTGCAGAGAGTTAAGATGAGGTAGCAGAATTTTGATCAATTTGAAGTTCATGAAGAATAGTATACGTGAATGACTGTCCATGGCATTGAGGGCTAGGCAAACTGGAGTCAATGGAAATCCAAGTATGATTTTTCACTGCTTGGAATCATACTTTGCACAAAGAAAGTTGGTAGTGTTTGGTGGAAGTCAATCATCTCAGCCCCGAGCTATCCATACAGCTGTTCCACTGGGCCATGGGCACTACTGTGTCATAAGCAGCTTCATCAGTGATCTTCCCTCCATCATAACGATGAAATGGGGATGTTCACTGACAATTGCATAATGTTATTTATTTGCAGACAGTTCCATAAAGATATACCAGGATGTTGCTGGGTCTGGAGGGTTTGGATTATAAGGAGGGGCTGGATATGCTGGGACTTTTTTCACTGCAGTTTAGGAGTTTGAGGGGGTGACCTTAAGAGGTTTATAAAATCATAAGGGGCATAGATAAGGTGAATAACAAAGGCAGTTTTCCTTGGTGCTGGTGGCGGGGTTCCCCCACAACAGGGCATACAAAAAATATTTAAAAAGGACCTGAGGGGCAATTTTTCTCTCAGTGTGGTTTGTATGTGGACTGTACAGCCAGAGGAGGTGGTAGATCCAGGTACAGTTACAATATTTAAAAAGACATTTGGACAGGTACAGGAATAGGAAAGGTTGAGAGAGATATGGGCCAAACACAGGCAAGTGTGACTAGCTTAGTTTGGGAACTTTGGTCAGCATGGACAAGTTGGACCATAGTGTCATGCAGAATGCAAACAGACGCTATGATTCAATATTAAGCACCACAATGTAAATACTGAAGTAATCCATGCCCACGTAAAGCAAGACCTGAACAACATCCAGGCTTTGGATGATAACTCTCAATACCATTTACACAAATCAAGTGCCACTGATCATCGCCAGCATGAATCTAACCATCAAATTCTTGGGATTCAAAATATCATTAAATGCCCCATTATCAATATTTGGGTTGGCTACCATTTACCATTAGCTACAAAAGCTGGTCAGATGCTCGGGATTCACAGTAAACAAATCTTTCTCCCCAATGCCTGTTCACCACCTACAAGGTACAAGTCAGGCAGATGATGGAATAATCTGCTTATACCAGGATGAGTGCAGCTCTAACAACACTCATGCAGCTTAACTTTGCCCAGAACAAAGCACCTCACTTCATTCCCCTCAAGCTCCATCCACCTTCAAAATGCACTCCCTTCATCACCAATGCACTGGCAGCAGCATGCATCACCTATAAGATGCACTTTAGTAACTCAGCAAGGCTCCTCCAGCAACTACAAGGACAAGCAGAGATGCACGGGACCACCACCTGCAAGATCCACTTCAAGGCACACAGCGCCCTGACTTGGAATGTCATTCCTTCACTGTTGGGTTGAAATCCTGGAACTTCCAAGCTGCATTACTGATGTCCTTACACTACAAGGACTCAATGATTCAAAAAGACTGCTCACCAGCTCCTACATCAGAACATTTAGGAATAGGCAATAATTGCAGGCAAACCCAGAAATACCCATATCCCTGAAACAACTAAGAAAGCTAGGAGTGCATTGGTATAGTTGAGTTGGTTGAGATACAAATGAATATTTTAATAACAGCTGAGCTAAAGCAGGGAAAGCTTACAAAGTTGAACTAGGCAGCCCTAATGATGGAATGAATTTAAATTCAATTGCTCATTCAGGTATATAAAAATGAGATTAAGATTGGGACAAACTGGCTTAGTCTCAAAATTGTTGCCAGAGAGGGGGATGGAGTCAGTATCTAAGAAGCGAAGGTTTCAGTCTCCCCTGTATCTAATTGGAAGAAATGGCACCTTTAAGTTTATTCAAACAGTGATGCATCAGAACGCAGTCTTTTTCCTCAAATTGGAGACTGCAGAAGCAGAAATCATTAATGTCATTCTATTCTTAAATGATCAATTAAGTTACTGCTATATGGTCTGGATCTCAACTATTAAATAATCTGAACTCAATTAACTGGTAACTTACATAACTGCACACTGTTAATTAAAGCAAGAACAGGCAAACAAGAACATAGCACTGCATTAAATAACAGCTGGTTGAAGCGGGATAGAACTCAGGTTATGTCATGAACTCTAGCTGATGCAAAAGTATGCACGCAAGAAAAGTCATAAAGAGTATGAATGACAGATTGCACAAAAATAGTAAATCAGAACAAGTTAACGACACTACACTGCTGTCGAGTGTCTGGCAGCAGATTATAGTAACTTTGATTCTGTTAATTATTGCTTCAATAATGTGTATAATTGAATTTGCTAACATTAAAATAAACTCAGCTTCCATTTCAGTTTATTGCTCCAAAAATGAAAAATACAAAACCTGGGCTCAGAAATGATTTACAAGGATGTTGCCAGGGTTGGAGGATTTGAGAGGCTGAACAGGCTGGGGCTGTTTTCCCTGGAACGTCAGAGGCTAAGGGGTGACCTTATAGAGGTTTACAAAATTATGAAGGGCATGGATAGGGTAAATAGGCAAAGTCTTTTCCCTGGGGTCGGGGAGTCCAGAACTAGAGGCCATAGGTTTAGGGTGAAAGCGGAAATGTATAAAAAAGACCTAAGGGGCAACTTTTTCATGCAGAGTGTGGTACATATATGGAATGAGCTTCCAGAGGAAGTGGCGGAGGCAGGTACAATTGTAACGTTTAAGAGGCATTTGGATGGGTATATGAATAGGAAGGATTTGGAGGGATATGGGCTGGGTGCTGACAGGTGGGACGAGATTGAATTGGGATATGTGGTTGGCATGGACGGGTTGGACCAAAGGGTCTGTTTACATGCTGTACATCTGACTGACTCTATATCTGCCTGTTAAATACTAATGTCTATTCTACCTTAAAAAGGGAGGATAAAAAGCTAATTAAAAAGAAAATTCTACAGTACAGCTTAACGCATGTTTCCATGTCTTATTTTTGTCAGGCATAATTTATATTCCTATGTTCAGTTTTGGTTAACAATCTCACTAAAATGACAGGCACAACAAAGGTTCAGAGAAATGCTACTATACAGACACCTACAGGGAGGTCTTTGTCACCATGGTAGGATTAGAAAGTTTGATCTTTTTAATTTAGGAATTAACATTTGATTTTGATCTTTAATATTAATTAGTATACCTTTTTTAATGTAAAATAATTGTTGAAATTAGATGAATTAAGAACATTTGAACAAATTGCATGCAATTACAAAAGCATTAAATCAAGTTAAATTCCTTATTGCAAAGGATTAACCACCTCTGCAACAGTTTGCGAAGATCATACAGTTGTTACAGATTTGCTGCAGATGTTTGGAAAGGTAGTTAAAGAAAACACCAGCTATCTGGAGTTTACTCAATGGAGCACTGCACAGGATATTTCACAGTCCCAGGCATCCTGCGAGTGCATTTTGATAGTCTTAGAAGCACGTGAGGTTTCTATCCTCCCTGAATTGGCCTAGATTTTTTCCACCATATCTCAGGCGACATGTTCATTCATAGGTGGTGGCAATGGTACACAATGCTCAATTACATCAGGATGGCACAGGGAAAACTCAAGTAGAACATCTGTCATATGTTCTTAAACTCTGCTTAATCAACAGGCCAGTCTTCTTTAAAGAAATTGTCTCTGCACAATCTTATAAAGCAAAGAACAAAATTAACTTAATATATACATTAACATCCTCAAAAGTAATTCTGATGAGAAGAAAAAAAGTCAAATCCAAAGCTATACAATTCAAGTAGCCAAGAAAGCAAGACAACCAGACACACAGCACAAACTCTTATATGCAGAAAGACAAGCAGCTTACTTGACAATTCATAGGAGACTGGACAATTGTAACCCTGCTGGCAATTCGTAAACCACTAATTAAAATATATCATGCAAGTGGGTATTATAATTGAAAGGTACCTGAATTTCCATGATTCAATGTTAGTTTATTAAATTACTATTGCACTTATTATTTTTCTTGCTGTGTATTTTAATTACTAATTCAGAAAAGCATACAACATTATCCTTTAGGTATGAGACATTTTCTTTTCCAAGTTAGGATAGCAAGTCCCAAGAGTTTAATATATGTGAGAGCTCCCCAGATGTGTCAACACAGTCAGCATGCTCCCAAAGAAAAGGTGGGAAGCCACTACAATGTACAATACTGCAGATAAATGCTCAAAGTTATAAGAATCTGACACCCATAAAGTAAACTCAAAGTACTGCATTATGAAAATGTTGAAATAATTTGAAAATATTTGGAAATTTGGAACCACAGTTATACAGCACAGAAACAGACCCTCTGTGGACCAACTCATCCATGCTGGTCAGATGTCCTAAACTAGCCCCAATTATCAGCATTTGTCCCAAAGCTCTCTAAACTCTTCCAATTCACGTACCCATCTAGATGTCTTTGAAATGGTGTAACTGCACCCACTTCCACTATCGCCTCCACACACACACCACCCTCTGCCTGAAAAAGCTGCTCAAGTCTCAAATCTTTTCCCTCTCACCTTAAACCTATGCCCTCTAGTTTTGGACTCCCCTACACTGAGAAACATAGGTTATTCACTCTAGCCATGACCCCTGAGGATTTTATAAACCTATATAAAAGGTCACCGCTTAGCCTCTAACGCTAGGGGGAGAAGAAGAGGGGAGAAACGCACCACCCTATTCAGCCTGTTCAGTCCTTCCAATTCCAGCAACCTCCTTTAAGTGAGGTGTGCGCGCGTGTGGGCAGGGAGGGGTTTGAATGCAGTATTCTAAATGCGATTGCCTTCACCAATGTCCTGTGCAGCTGCAACATAACCTCCCAATTCTTGTATTCAATGCACTGACTTATGAAAGCAGGTTTGCCAAATATCTTCAGCACTCTATCCACCTGCAACTTCACGTTCAACAAACTATGCACCTGCACTCCAAGGACGTTTGGTCTGGCAACAACCCCCAGAGCCCTACAATTAACTGCATATGTTTTGCCTTGGCTTGCCTTACCAAAATCAACACCTCACATTTATCTAAATTAAACCAACTCTGTCACTCCTCTGTCCACTGGCCCATCTGATCAAGGTCCCATTGTACACAGATAACCTTCTTCACTGTCCACTACATCAATTTTGGTGTCATCTGTAAACTTAGTAATAATACCTCCCACGTTAACATCCAAATCATTTCTATGATGAAAAGCAGTGGACCCACTACCAATCTTTGCAGCATACCACATGTCACAGGCCTCCAGTACAAAACGCAACCCTCTGCCACCACCCTCTGTCTTCGACCTTCAAGCCAATTTGGTATCCAATTGGCTAGCAACCTGGGATTGTGTGATCTAACCTTTTAACCGGTCTACCATGCAGAATCTTGTCTAACACTTGAAGTCCATATAGATGTCTACCGCCCTGCCTCCATCAATCTTCTTTGTCACCTCTTCAAAAAAACTAAAGTTAGACTTGATTTCCCATGTTCTGGATTAGTGGTGCTGGAAGAGCACAGCAGTTCAGGCAGCATCCAAGGAGCTTCGAAATCAACGTTTCAGGCAAAAGCCCTTCATCAGGAATAAAGGCAGTGAGCCTGAAGCGTGGCGACTCGGCCTTTTGGCCAAGATCAAGGCAGAGTCTCCACGCTTCAGGGTCACTGCCTTTATTCAAGATGAAGGGCTTTTGCCCGAAACGTCGATTTCGAAGCTCCTTGGATGCTGCCTGAACTGCTGTGCTCTTCCAGCACCACTAATCCAGAATCTGGTTTCCATCATCTGCAGTCATTGTTTTTACCTCGTTAATTTCCCATGTATCAAGTCATGTTGACTATCTCTAATCAGTCCTTGCCTTTCCAAATACACACAAATCCTGTCCAACAACTTGCCTACCACTGACATCAGGCTCACCAGTCCATTGTTTCAATGCCACCTTCAGTCTTTCAGCACCTCACCCGAATCAACATAATTTAAAACAAATGACTTATTCCTAACATACATAAAATTCAAAAGCAATTTTTAATGGAGTTTGCACTTTGGCATTCAATGTGCTCGGAATTACACAAACTTTAGAAGTGTTTTTTTATGTTCAAGTTTCTAATCATTTATTTGTACAACACTGAACATTACATCTTCTGAGAGATTAGTGAAATTTGGCAGCATTTTAGAATGGACCTTTTTTTTAAAAAATTCAAATATTGACATATTAAAAAGAGTATCCTGGCATAGTTTTATTGATATAACTGAAAATGGGTTATTCACAGAAAAGCATTTTAATTCAATATGCAAGTGACCTGATTGTACTGAAAACAACTGATAAAATCTATTCCAAATCATTTAAATCTAGCTGCATTGGTATATAGTTGTAAATTTAATTGTGTCTGTTGATAAAGGTTACATTTTAAGAGCCTCAAATATCCATGAATGGCATAATTAGCAGAAACCCATCCCAATTATTCATTCCATTTGATATTGTTGAGCTCTCAATTCAATTTTTTTTTTAAATAATACTTATGCTGGACATACTTTCCTTTTAAAATTCCTCAATCTTTTGCACTGGTTAGCTGATTTCAGGTGACTTCCACTGAATAAAAGCACAATCCAGCAAAGAAATTCCAGTCCACACTTTTCCTTAAATCCCACTAATGAAAAAAAGCTCATACTGCCTTAATGGCACCATCTTGAACAGCTGCTAGGTTGTCTTAGATTCAGGTGGACAGCAGATTTACTTTCAACATTCTGCAATAAATTGAGTTTTTTTTGGCAAACTGAAGATTCCAGCCAGATTTTTTTGTACTGATATCACACAAGTAATCAGATTTGAATTATCAAAGAACGCAGGTTGTTTAAATACTGGTTAAAATCTGAGCTCAGTTTATGGAATAAAACTTCCCAGAAAAATCAAAAAACTTTAGAAGTGAAAAGGGAATTAATTTGTTTCCAAATTAATACAAATTCAAATAATTTCTCACAATTTTGGGGATTGGACTGAAGCAGAAAACAGGGAAAAACATGTCAATATCTACAGCTAGAGTGTTAAATTTACTAGCTACACTTGTGGAAATGACAAGTTAATTTTTAGTAAATAGATAAGTTACTTTAGTGGTTTTAACTCCACAAGCCCTGGTGTCAGTCCCCTTTCCACACACTTTACTATCAACACATCAGCTTGCTGCATGTATTTTATAGGAGAAAGTGAGGACTGCAGATGCTGGAGTACCAGAGTAGAAAAATGTGGTGCTGGAAACATACAGCAGGCCAGGCAGCATTCGAGGAGCAGGACAATCAACATTTCGGGCATAAGCCCTTCTTCAGGAATCCTGAAGGGCTTATGCCCGAAATGTCGATTCTCCTGCTCCTCGGATGCTGCCTGGCCTGTGTTTTTCCAGCACCACATTTTTCAACTGCATGTATTTTATAGAATTTACAAAACAATCTATGCTTATTAAAAATTGTTTCTTTTTTTATCATTTATTCATACTAGCTTCAATAAAATTATTTTTTTTAAAACCAGTAACTAAAAATTTAGGTAGGTCAGTGACCAATGCTGTAGTTGGAAAGAATTCTCTATTCAAGAAACTACAGGACGGGCAAAATAGGAAAATTCTACTGACTAGCATCTTACCTCATTACTTTCTAGAGTGCAACTAAACTTTATCAGTAAGTGCTCAGATCTTGTGACCAGTGCTGATAATGAATGGTCTCACTTCTGGACTCCTATCTAAAAGCTAACTGATGATCTTCTCACCCAGTGGTATCCACCTACCATTCTATAATGAATTATTCATATTTATTACTTCAGAATTCTACTGAAGGGTAGAATGGCTTCAGGAATATAATGAAATACCAAGGGATGGGAGGAACGAGAAAAGTGCTATGAAAGATCTAGATGTTGGAGAAAAGTCATCAAATTTAAGTCCACATCTTTTGGATTAATCTCATACAGTTAGTTTAACTAGGCTATGATTCTTAGAGTTACCAGGTGAATAACTACCCCAAGCTCTACATTTATCTCCTGACCAATTCTTCAGGATCCTAACTATATTGCTGATCCCAGTATTGATAATGAAGTGTGATACAAGTAGGCAACAAATTCACCTTGAACTACAAATATACTGGAAGACACTTGTCAAAGATGTAGTAACAAAGTAGATTTTAGGGTCCACTATAACATTACTAGCCACTGGACAACCTGAGGAAGAATCTGAATTAAAATTCAAGAGGAATACAAAGGATCAAGGAATCTTCTGTACATTTCTATCTCCCCAAACCATCTTATCACCAAAATTCATCCAGGCCCAGCTCCATACATAACTTGCATGTATAATCACTGTCAGCACTGCTTCTCCTTCTCAGTGTAATTATGATGAACTTTAAATGTAAAAACCATGTCTTTTAACAATTTTGCTAGTAAAGCCAAGAAGAGCTCTCAGGACTTCCCAAATTTCTTCACAACCATTTAAATGCTGAGTGTTTTATGGTATAGAAAATTAAGTAAATACTTCTAATCAGAAGATTGCAGATTTTGCAGATAGTGAGAGATCCAGGCAATCCATGCAAATGATTCATAAAGAATTGTTTCAAAGTTAGAAAATTTGAAAAGGGAGGTATAAAATAAAAGTGTACAATTTCCAAATTACTGCTGAAGGTAGATAATCTGAGGAGCAGCCCTACAACACAGGAACATTCACTGTACTCTAAATTGTTGAGTGAAATAGTCAATGACCAATGAATACACAACAGATTTGACACAAGCACTGCTGGCACTTGCCAGCCAGAAAGACCAAGCCATCTAGCATAAATTTGGCCGTAAATTCCTAATCTATGTACCGCTCAGAAAAATGCCCCCCAACTGTAGCAGAAATTCATAAAGTAGACCATGCTATTGTTTATTATCAAATTGTGTATAAATGGATAATTGTTATGCTTGGATCAGGAATTCTATGAAATTGGAGTGAACCAACAGCCGCACCTAAGCCAAACAAAAATGCATAAGGACAGTATACCAAAAGGAGATTATCATACATTGTTGCAAATCAAACAAGCAGGATTTAAAACATTTTCTTGCCCTGACTGAAAGGAACAACATGAAAATGATCTTTCACAGTCATTTCCAATCTCTAATGAGCAGTTGGAATGTAATGGAGCTATGATAATCTGAGAAAAGATTTTGAGGATGCAAGAGAAAGAGATCTGTCCTGGAAGTTAGCAAGATACTACTTTTCACCTGGTTACAGTGTGAAAGAGAAACCAAATTGGAAAAATAATTTTGATAGTCTTTATTCAATGGTAACTTGCACACTTCTCAGCCAGGAAATATCAAATTCAAGACATACTCCAGACATTTGGCCGCATAGAAAGTTGACTTATATATAGTAGCGTGAATTATTGAAGTTGGAATTCTTTAGATAAATTAAACTGAAACCAGCTGTTCTCCATACAAAATGATACGAAGTTCTCCCAATGTCCCGCCCAATATATGGTCAAGCATCAAGACTGATTAATTGATAATTTAACTCCTAGATTCTTTGGCTACCTACAAACTGGTTGCCATATTTTCTTACATTAGTGACATATTTAAAAAGTGCACTTCATTAGCTTTGAAGTGTTTTAGGCACTCTGACATTGTGAAAAACACAAAATAAATTGGTTTTCTATCTCATCCACTTTCTCCTGGCTAAATATAAATTTCTAAACAGAAAAGTGCATAAGCACTGATTTACCAAATGCTTATGATTTATGTTGACAGTAGTTCTAATTTGAACAGCTCCAAAAGGCTCAATATGGGGATTATGAGCTTAGCTTTTAAACCTACGATATCTAAGGTGGCCCAAAGGGATACTGAAAGATCAAGTAACTCAAAGGAGATGTGCAGGTTGAAGATGAATGGTGAACTAGTGTCAAATCAGGCACTTACTCATTTTCCTTTCAGATGGTAAAATTATTGCACAAGTTTAAGTTATTATCAATTCCACCTTGGTTACAGATCCCATGATTTAAATTTCAAAAATATGTGAAAACAGAACAAAACTCTTCCAACACAATTCTTTGAAGCAAAGCTATTTACAGTATATTACATCTTGAAAAGTTAGAATGTGTTTATTTTAACAGCACCGAAGCAAATATTTTTGATGAAACGCTTAAGAAAAACATTTCCACTTGTTTGGGCATGTATAGTTAAACTCATTCACCTTGACATGGTCATAAAATTCCTACAGTGTGGAAACAAGTTATTTGACTCAGAGTCCACACTGACCCTCTGAAGAGCATCCCACCCAAACCCACCCCCTCTACCTTTCCCCTGTGACCCTGCATTTCCCATGACTAATTCATCTAGCCTGCACATCCCTTGACACCATGGGTAATTTAGCATGGTCAATCCACCTAACGTGCACATCTTTGGACAAAAGCGATCAATGAAAACATTACAATGCCAAACAAGTTTTAAAAATGTCAAACAGATCAGTATTTTTAAACATAAATCTAACAAAATATCTGCCACTGTTGTGAACAGGAAAGCTCATCATTCCAGAATTGGAAGGTATATAACAGTAGCAAGTATTTTGTTTCTTACAGCAACTTTCACAATTAATTTTAAGCACTTAACATTTTCAAGTGTATTAACTTACTTAGTTCAAACTGCTATGTAATTACTAGTCAAAACACTGGTATTATTAATGCAGAAAGGGTTAAGCCATTTAGTAAAAAGGAAACCAAAACTAATGTAAGCATGATTCAAATGCCAGGTCATCAACTCTTGCAACACAAGGGCTGAAGCATACACAAACTTATTTTTCATAATGCCATTAAAGTATATGTTCTGTTCAATTTTAACTGTTAATTAAAGGATAATTAGATTTAATTTTACAATATCCTGTAAAATGTCCACATTGTAATAAATTGTGACAATGCTGCACACAATTTTTTTTACAGAAAGCTCACGCATAGCAGTCAATCTCACTAAAACAGTACAGTATGCAACATACAACACATTGTTCTCTTGAATATAATCGTTCTGATTTGAATGTCACATCATAACTCTTTCATTATTGACGAGTTACAAGTAGCTTTGAAATTCCCAATGCGATCTTGGTTTAAGAGTAATATATTAATTGTTCAGCATTTCAATGTTCACGCCTAACATATTTGGTGACAACGATTTAAACCTTGAAAAAGTTTTTTTTATGAGAAAAAAAATTTAAAGGTACTTTGAATACTGATGAATACCACCTAACGGATTTCCCTACAGAAATGTATCCTCTTTCGACATTTGTTAATCTATATCCCTTTAATGGTGGTATTTTGAAAGCCGCCCGTCTATGGCTTCGGACGCGTAGGCCGCATCCCCCATTTCGGTATTAACCCGCTGGAAAACGGGGCCCGAGCGCAAGGCCCGGACGCTGTTCGTTGCGTTTCTCGGTAACGCCGGGGCCCGGCATATTGAAGGGTAAAGGCGGGCCCATCAGTGACAGAAGGCCGCCTCCAGGGCCTCGGGCTAAAGTTGGACCAATAGAGAGAGAGAGGAGAGAAGGACAGACAGAGAGAGAGACCGTTTATTACCTGCCGCCGGACTGTCTCCCTCCACCACCAGCTCCAGTTGCTGCTCCACCAGTGCCGATGCCGCCGCCGCCGGGCTTTCGGCTGTTGGACTGCTTCATGGACATGATGGTGGGCGATGATGGTGATGGGGGAGGGCAGGGGGTGGGAAAGAGATACCGCTTCCAGTCACTTCAAACCCCTGAACAGAAGAAGGTCCGGCCCGGCATCCACAACACCAGTGAAACCCCCTTTCCCCACCCCCGCCGAGGAACAAGAAGAACGTCGTATGGGACAGGGAGAGCGGATGCAGCCGCCGTATCGCCTGTCCGGGCCTCAGTCAGTTAGCGCCGCGGCGCTCGTTGCTATCACAAACCTTCGGCCGCCACCAACAACACGGCGAACGGACGAGAGTGGTGGGGGGAGGGGGAGGGGCAGAGAGGGGCGGGGAAACAGGATCCGGGCACGCCGGCGTGTGCGCGCGCACCCACCGGCCGGCGCATTCACATCTCTCCCTGGCAACGCGGTTGATCACCCCTTCCCCCCACACTTCACCAAGTCAGCCGGCCTTCCATCAGCAGACCCATCATCCCTCACTACAGCTGGGAGAACGGCCGGGGTGGAGAATGGAGGAAAATGTGAGGTTTACGACGAGAGTTTTTTTTAAAATTTCCTTTATTGTTGTCATGCTCATTCGCACCCCCCCCCCCCACTCTCGTCCTTTCTGACCTTTGACCTCTCCGAGGAGAGCGGAGGTTTATTTTGCTGCTGAGGAGTGCGGGAGAATGACACGTGACGGACGGGGTTGTTGGTGGCTTTTGTCAACCCTCAGATGGCCAGAGCAGTGAACAGTACCGTGTCTAATTAACCAAGTTCATCTTTTACTTGTGATCGTGATCTTTGGACGTCGCTCTCTGTCTAATTCATTCATAAGAAGCGTCGCTATTTCCTTCTAGTCTCACTGAGTGAGCTTTAGCTTATTATCCTTACACTTTTCGTACACACAATGTGCATTTAAATAGCACCTTTCACAAGAGGATATCTCAAAGCATGCAGTGATATATTGTGACAGCCATTTAAACACAGCAGATTTCCACAGACATTATAATAACTAAATAATATGTTTACGTTATGACAAGAGATAATTGGCCATGCTAAATTGCCCGTAGTGTTAGGTAAGGGGTAAATGTAGGGGTATGGTGTGGGTTGAGCTTCGGTGGGGCGATGTGGACTTGTTGGGCCGAAGGGCCTGTTTCCACACTGTAAGTAATCTAATAAATAATTGCTCGACTAACCAGAATAACGTGTGCTTTACTTCAAAATAACACCGTGGGATATTTTATAATTACCCTGAAAAGACACATGGGGTCTCCGTTTCTTGTTTATCTGAAATGTAGCATAATTGATAATGTAGGATTCCTTGTGTACTGTGCTGCAATGTCAGGTTTCTAATTTTTTTATGTCAAGTTCTGCAGCGAGAACGTATATCCAATCTCTTGACTCAAAGGCAAGTGCTACAACTGAAGGGAAATGGGTAAATTGTAAATAAACATGGGTAATTTGGTGCAAGGAAAATGTAGGTAATTATTTTGATTAACATTTATGTATCAACAAGGGAAAAAAACTCGTCTGTACTATATAATTGGTTGGGTACATATTACACCACTAGTTTGCAAACGTCCCTTGTATTCCATTTTTGAAGCCATTTTTCACATTTGAATAATTTAGTTAAATAACTAATTGTGCTAATTTGTTATATTAAAAACATCAGAAGTTACAATAAACTCTCAATCTACACTCTTCAAATTGGTCCATTCCCACCTCCCTTGTTTGTATAAAAGAATTATTCTCAGGACAAAGTTGATGCCAAAAGGTTGCATTTATTGGGTGTTCCATACCACTGAATGGCATGCAAAGCCAATTCAGGAGAACATATATAGTCCACCATGAAACGTAAAAGGTGTATAAGGTCAAGTGAAACAACACTGTCATGAAATATCATTGATCTGAACTGCAAATTTTTTTCTCTCTATAGCTGTATGACCTACTGAGTACTTGCATAATTTTCTGGTTTTAAGCCAGATTTCCAAAGTTTGTTTTAGTTTTGGAATGGTTGACTGATAGCTGTCTAAAAAAGGTTATATGAGCCAAACTATTACAAATTAGCAATTATCATGGCTTTTTTAACTGCAAATCCTATAATAAATTCAATTTTTCACTTCTCACGTCAAATTTATAGAGATTATAAGACTAGAGAAAATAATATAAACAGGAGATTAAAAAATAAGCACTACCGCACTTAGGCAAAGAAAAAAAAAGAGAAAAGAAAGAAAAAAAAAGAAAAAATATAAGCAGGAGATGCCCGGGTGTCCTTGGAGAAGGAGCACGCGGTGTCCACCAACACCCTGGAGAAAAAAAAAGAAAAAAAAAAAAGAAAAAAAAATATATAAGCAGGAGAGGAGTATTGCTCTCTCAAAAGGACACTGCTTGTCACTGGTTACTCGGGTGTTTTTCCTATCTTCCTGGTGGTGGCAATTGAATAAAGATTGGTGCACTTTGTGTCCTTCACTGTGTTTTACACCTGCGCACACACACACACCATGGGTGCTGGGGAAAAAATAAGCACTACTGCACTTAGGCGGTAGTGTGGGGGTTAAAAAAAAAGAGAAAAAAGGAAAAAAAAAATAAGCAGGAGTGTTTTTGATCACACAGCAAAAGAAAAAAAATGAAGGGTACTAGAGCCCGAAAAAAAAAAAAAAATAAAAAAAAATAAAAAATACAAAAACTGGAAAAATTAGATTTACAGAAAATAAGTATTTACATTTACCCATAATGCTGCAAGAATGGTGTATGTATCCTTGCTGTCTTCTCAATTTTCCCTCTGACCTCTTCTCTTATACTATAGATTATAGAACAATACAGCATAGAACAGGCCCTAGATGTTGCGTCGACTTGTGAACTAATCTAAGCTCATGCCCTACACTATCCTATCATCATCCATGTGCTTATCTAAGGTAGTTTAAATCTCCCTAATGTGGCTGAGTTAACTACATTGGCAGGCAGGGCATTCCACACCCTTACCACTCTGACTAAAGAATCTGCCTCTGACAGTCTTAAATCTTTCATCCCTCAATTTGTAATTATGCCTCCTCATACAAGCTAACGTAATCTTTGTCTCCTACTTTAAGATGCTGCTTAAAATTGATCTCCTCCATTTGACTACCTATCCTAACAGCTCCTACATTGATGGCTATCATTCATTCTAGTTTAGAATATTTAACTGTTTCAGATTTTCAATTACTTGACCTATACACTCTCCATTTTTGATTTTCCTTTCCCGGATTACTTTCTACTTCCAGAAATTTGCAACAATGAGAACCCACTAATTCCTACCTGTATCCAGAGCATCTTCCATCTTGTTTAACAACTCTATTCCCATTCCTCAGTTTCTCTGTTCCAGTAGCTCCAATTAATTTACCATTCCACACCAATGATTCAGAAATAAAATCCTGTTTCCTCAGTTGGGAATTCTCACTGTTTCTGCCATGGTAGACAGGACCCGAAACAAAGTCTTTCCTTTTCTGTTTATGTCCTCAGTCCTCTCCCACTTAATAGAATCATGGTCAGACTTCTTAGCCTAATTTCTTACTTTCAACAGGTGACCTTATTCTGCACCCCCTTCCAGCATAGTCTCACCTAATGTGTCTGCCCTTCTTCTCTCTCCTGTTTTTGAATGGATCATTCCTTAATGACACCGCTTTATTCTTTACATTCCTATTGCTTGCAATACCTCTTTCACATTTTCCCATTCTCACACCATCACAAGGCATAGGAGCAGAAGTAGACCTTTAAGCCCAGAGTCTTTCTCACAATTCACCTAAGACTGCTCTGCCATTCAATGAGATTATGGCTCCAAGTACTCCTTTTAATTTATATATACATCATCCAATCTAGAATGGTACAGTTGCTTCTACACAGATCTGTAGACACCATATATATGTGCATAGTCCAATTTCAATTGCTTGCCAATTCAATATCCTTGTTCCACCCTGGCTTCTCCGCTTCAGTTGCATAAGCTAACATAAAGTCAAGAAATCATCTACAACATTGACTTTAATAATTTTTAATTTAAGCTCTCATCTCTTCAGCAGGAATTGCAGACAATGTGGGATGGGTGTACCAACAACTCAGGGGATGGGGAAAATGTGGTTTGTATTTGTGACTAGAAACCTCTAATGGAACTGGCTTGAAGCCTACAAGTTTTCTGTGTTCCCACTACTATTTGCCTCAGCCTCCACTTAATCACATGATCTATAAGAAACACCTGTTTTTCTTTAAAAGCTATTTGACATATTTGTATTATTGCCTAGTTGTTTTAAAACTTGGGTTATTGTTTACCAACCATATTCTGCTAGCATAAAAAAAATTATTGCAGCAGGGAATTCATAATTTGAGCAATTCAAATAAGCCATAACTAATTTCAGTTGTTGGAATTAAGCAATTTGATTGTGATACTAGTAAGAGAACATTAATTTTTTTTGGTTAGTTCAGAATTTTATTTCAGAATATGCATTTCTTAACAGTTAAATTTGCTCAAAGAATTACATCAATACATTAAAAATCTGAGATTCTTGTCAAATTGAAGTAAATCAGTGATAATAGTTCTATCCACAATCATAAACTGAACCATTTTTATTTAGCTTGAACTGGTATGCAAGCATTCTCAACGTGAACAGCTTGCATTTCTAAAGTCTTTAACGCAGTAAGTTTCTCAAGTGATATCAAATAAAACTGGACACCAAGTTGCAGAAAGATATTAGAGAAGATGAAGTTTGAGCAAAAAGGTAGTGTTAAAAATCATCCGATTCAAGAAAGCTAGTGAGGCTGCGTTTATTGAGAAAATTCCAGAACTTGGGGTCTAGATAATTAAATGCAAGACTGCCAGTTATGGATTGATCAAAATCAGTGATTCACACAAACAGAACTGGAGAAGTGCACCCGTGAAGTTTGAAAGGCCAGAAGGAATTATAGGGATGAGGTGCCACTCACAGAGCTATTTGATAAGAAAATGTGAATTTTAAAATCAAAGTCTTGCTAGTTCAGGAAATAAGTCATTACACAATGTGATGGGTCAACAGGACTTGTTATGATTAAGTTAACAAGCAGCAAAATTTTGGACAAGGTCCCATTTATGGTGCCTTCTCTATGTAAGGCCAATCAAGAGAGCACTAAATAGTCAAAACTAAAAGTAGAAAGGTATAGAGCAAGCTTTCAGCAGATGAGCTGAGGGTTGTGTGGAAATAGGCAACACTACAGTTCCATTCAACTTTTCACAATTATACATTCACTATTGAAATCCTAAGCAATAATCTGCTGAATGCAATTACTCAAGATACATACCCCATGCCAGTGACAATCTAGCAGCCAGGCTAATTTTAGATTTACTTAATACACTTCTGGACTGCCAAAGGATTATATTGTGAGGGAGGGAACAAAAATTCCAAAAATAAAGTTAAGATATGGAAATTTTGAAGGACATAAATTTATTTCTCTCCAGAAACACTAACAAACGCTAAATACAATTTTCCGAAATTTCATTCCTTGTCAATTCAAATCCTTATGATCCCAGTTGCAAGGGGGGACTTTTTTTTATTCACTCATGGGTGTGGGTATTGCTGGCTTGCCAGCATTTATTGCGCATCCCTAGTTGCCCTTGAGAAGGTAGTGATGAGCTGCCTTTTTCAACCACTGCAGTCCACATGCTGTAGGTTGAAACACAATGCACATAGGCAGGGAATTCCAGGATTTTGACCTAGTGACAGTAAAGGAATGGTGATATATTTCCAAGTCAGGATGTTCAGTGGCTTGGAGGGGAACTTGCAGCTGGCAGTGTTCCCATGTATCTGCTGCTCTTGTCCTTCTAGATGGGGGTTTGGAAGGTGCTGTCGAGGGATCTTTGCTGAATTTCTGCAGTACACCTTATAGGTAGTACACACTGCTGCTGAGTGTCAGTGGTGGAGGGAGTGGATGCTTATGGATGTGATGTCAATTAATTGGCTGCTTTGTCCTGGATATAATTATGTGGATAACATTACATCCACAACAGTTAAATACCACTCAGGGAAATAAGATATCAAGATATGAATAGGAAGGGTTTGGAGGAATATGGGTCAGGTGCTGGCAGGTGGGACTAAATTGGGTTGGGATATCTGGTCAGCATGAACGGGTTGGACCGAAGGGTCTGTTTCCATGCTGTACATCTCTATGACTCTGTAAGGTCTACTTTACCAGAACTCAGCTGGATTACTACATCTGCAGTAAGGGAGAGAGTCAAATTTCTGTTTCATGTGCATTGATAAAAAGTGATAGAATTAGATTTGATTAGGATTCTTTCACCTAACTGAAGATCCTGCTGGTAGTGAGAAATTAGTGCTTTTGGAACCATTCCTCAGCATGAAAGGTACATGGAAGCAAGACAAAATAGAGGACAACATAAACAAAGCTCCATTTACTGTGGAACAATTTTTATTCTATTTAAAACAACCTTTTAATAGTGTCTCACAACAAAAGCTGCAACAAAGTCTTATTCATTTGGAACAGACACAAGTTACGTTCTACTGCCTTATTCACATTTATGACAGGATTATTACTCCGATTATTGAAATTAGGTAGAATTGACCAAATTAGATACATAATGTAAAATTAAGATACAGTGATCCAAATTGAAGAGTTTGACCCAAAATGCATCATTTTGCACTTCAAGATTCAACCGCCCTCAATCAAAAAACAGTTTCGGATGCTATTTACAAAATGTTTATATTAATATCTCCATTAAGAGATAAACATGGTTTCGCTGTAGATAATTTACACCAGAATTTTTCCTTTACAGAAATTTTTTGCAGAACACCTTTTTAAAAAAAGTTTAGTCAATTGCTTTTCCATGCAGTCTAATTAAGAATGGTGAGCACTAGTGGTCCTCAAGGGTAGATAACAGGGATTTCTTGCAGAGAAAAAAAAATGTTACTGTATCTGCTTGGCAATTTACTCATTACATCAATCTACAGCTGTCTAACATCAGCCTTCATTCATAATATTTAATCATTTTAATCAGATCAACTCAAAAAACAAAGTAAACCTGCTTCTTTAGATTGCTTTACAAACTACAAGATGTTAATGACTTCTGACTTAAGGTCTGATCAAAAATGAAGTAAGTAAATTGAAAAAGCTTCCTCTTGCTTTAAATTAAATTACATAATATATTAATATGTCTCAATCTTTTTGTCAAAATGTGATTGTTCACAGTAATCACAGAATTACACCTGGTGCTGGCCTTACAAAAAGAATAGATGTTAGCCATGAAAGAACTAAACATCTGCATTATAAATAAAATCTCTTACAAACCAAAGATAACTTATTGCAGAATGGAAGAACTGAGTGCTACAGATGGAAATAAAGTTGCAATGGCCCCTGACACAAGTTAAGTAACATCTGGAAATATGAGTGGGATACTCAGTTTTAATTTTTGAGTATGTGATTCATGGTGAAGCATAACTCATCTTGAATTCTGGAATATTCTATGCTTTTTACCATGCTTTTACTTTACATGTGAATCACTATTTTTGTCAAGTTAATTTACTAGACATATCAGTGGGGAAAAATGTGGTTTTGAATATAACAAAACTTAGCTGTCATACTCAGTGCACATACAGATATGGTTTGTCAACTTTCTTTCAAGAATACTTTACTACTTAGATTAATTAATTAATTTGATGAACCCTCATTCTCTCAATTAACTGCAAAGATCAGTTCAGTAAATATATTTTAATATAATTGTTCTTTTCACATGGGGTTCACTACCACTAAATGTTTCATTAACTACCATTACTGTTCCAATAGCCACACTACCCAGCTTACAAATGAAATTTGCAATTAATATTGAATTGTTGACTTTTTTTCCTCCTTTATGCACAAATTTACTTCAGGTAGGTCTCCAACAGCTGTGAGAGATCAGCACAAGTTTAATTTGGTGAAATTTTATGCTGAAATTCCAGATGAATACAATGTTCTCACCCAAATTGTCACCTGGTCAGCAATAAAAGGTGCAAAACAAGATTTAAATTGCCTTTTAGATTCATGCAGCATCCCACAATGTTTCAGGTATGCATTCTCAGCAGATTTGAATGATTGCATTGCCAACTATGTTGTTATTTCCACTTAAATCGTACTGCCTATAATCAAAATAGTATCTAAATGCTGGTTTTGTACGTCTATGAACTATCTTGTGAATGCGAAGAAAACTGAAAAACATTAAGATAATAACTTTAATGCTAACGTCCATCAGCCATAAATTATTTTGGATTTATCATTGTGCTCAGGTAGTTTGAGATGTTCTGCACATTTGACATGTTTTGCAAAATCTTTTCAATTGCATAGCTTATATACTTAAGCTATAATACCAGCAAATATAAATCAATAATGTTGTATTAAATAATTTTTCTGCACAATGCAGATTATAGCCTAACTGCCAAAAAAACTGGCAATTCTTGAATATAGAATCATAGATAACAGAAGTATAGCAGTAGCATTGAAAATAAGCAAATATACACCACACACCTCCAAGGAGGTTTTGTTTTTGTTTTTTTTCCTTCCTCTTTCAAAAATGAGAAAACTCAACTATTTGCTCCGTTTTCCTCTTCCTCTCCTGGAGGTCTGTTTGGTTATGGCTCCAGGTGACGATGCAGCAGATGCCACCGCAATGTTTATCTGTCCCTCTTGAATCTCCTGTCGAGTATCGGCTGGCATTTGATTGATTTTCTGCTGAGTCTCCAGGTAGAACATGACATCCCGCAGCTGCTCCTGCACCTCTGTAATCTGCCTGTCTTTCTCATCACATGTATCCTTCAGTTTCTTTTCCTCTTCTTTCAGTTTGGTTTGTAGCTGGATCTGATTAGCTCGCAAGCATTTGTTCATTTCTTGTTCTTCTTTCAGTTCAGTGCCTAATTTCAAAACTCTGTTATTCAACTGAGAACACCTAGCAGAATGGCATGAAAAGACACATTAAAACAATTCAGTAATATTAATTGAAATTTTCTGAGCTCATGTTAATGTTTTCATTTTAGTTCTCAACTGAGCAATGCACTTCAATCTCCAGTTTCATCTACATCTCTGACAAAGAAAAATTGGCACAGAATTTGTTCAAATGACATTCTCCAATCTTATTCAAGCGTAGCTTCCTATGGCAAATACTTCCTGTATTGGGCCTAAATAAGAAAAAAGCAAGCAAATATCTTTTAAGCAACAAGAAAGGTTGTTGTGCATTTCTGGTCAGATTAAATTAGGTGGGTTATGCAACATGGACGCACAATAGACAGAACTACAACATGCGGCAACAGGAGCACTTTATGACTGAGTGCAAATTAGAAAATTCTTCAAGAATACAACTGTTTTTGCCATATTGACTATATTTTAGATCTAATCCTCTAAATTCAGTCCTATATTGTATTGATTCTACACAATAGTTACATATAGTTGACAAGCCTGCACCACATTTTAAAGTCAAAACAGTGCACATGGTAAAGTTTCAGAGGCTAAATAGAATTTTAAACCTCTTGAACGGTTGATGACTAGCACTGTATTTCTGTAAAATAAACAATATCAGAAGTACTGCGAAAAATAGACCTTTGACTCAGATGATCAACAGGGTGCAGTTACACAACTCACTTTACACCGGTGCAACATCAAATGTTTCTCAATTACTTTTGACTTTTACTATATATGCAAACTTAAATTTTTAAGCTGTTCAGTTTTAAGAAACAGTTCAAATTTTTAAAACTAAAATATAGACTGAGGGAAAAAAAAAGTGTAGAAAGGATGGGTGATTCAAACAAACAGTTAAAACACAAAAGGCACACAAATACCACCAACTAGAACCCAAAAAGAAACAACCATCAAAATAGGGCTAAGCTAATCTAAATACTTCAGCATAAAATAAACACTCAGTTTAGGACTTGGAAACTTGTTGGAAGTTGTTGTTTGTACAAATATGTAACATTTGTACCACAGTGCAATGTTTGAATGAGAACCTACTCATAAAGCAATTAAGTACCTTTTGATATGAAGGACATACAAGTCTATGAGAACATTAATTTCCAAGTCAAAGTAGATCTTCAATTTTACAAACACAAGTTAGAGTTTACAGAAATTTAAGCACAATTTTATAAACCATGCAGGGAAAGAAAATCAAAAGGAGAGATCACAATGTACAATCTGGCACAGCTTTCATCAGGAATTGTAAGAAGATCTATATTCTCAAAGTGAAATCTCCTAAAATTAAACATGACACATATTCCCATTGAAACTGGCACAATGAAATGCAACTTGAATCTTCAAATTGAAACTTCCTAAAATCAGATCCCATTAAGTATTTGCACAGGACAGAAGACACCACACAGAGCAGTCTCATGACAATAGGTAAATTACATCCTGACTTGCACCATGAGATTATTCCTAATTTAACTTTTACAATGCATTATATTTTAAAGAATAAATTGAACTGATGGCTTGTGATGCCATGTGTCAGCATGGATAAACATCCTTGGAACTGGTGAAAATCACAAACCACCTAGTTGTGAAGAATTAGAAAGTAAGCTTGGAATAAGTTAGTTTTAAAAAAACAAAATATTTCAATTCATATCACACTTGCCATCACCAGACATCTCAAAGTGTTTCAAAGCCAATTAACAAAATGCAACAAGAAATCTGCACACAGTAAACTCCTACAAACAGCAATGTGACAATGGCCAGATCATCTACTTATGTGACATTGATCAAGGGATAAATATTGATCAGGACAGCAGAATAACACCCCTGCTCTTCAAGATATTGCCTGGGATCTTTTATCTCCACCCAAACAAGCAGATAGCCTTAGTTCAATGGCTTAACCAAAAAAAAGGCAGCTCTGACCAGGCAGCACTTCCTCGACAGCGGCACCAGACTACTAGCCTCAACTTTTGTGCTCAAATCCTGGAGTGCATTGGAACCTTGTGATACACAGTCAGCAGTGCTATCAACTGAGCCACAGCCAACACACAAAGAGTTGGGGTAAAACCAAGAGAGGCAGCTTTGGCATCTGTAACTTGGGAATGCAAAAAGGGAAATAAATTAATTCAGATTTCCTTTCTTTATTGATCCTTTCTTGTATTGCTTGCTGAATATTAATGTGTAGACATCAAAGACAGGATTAATTATAATATGAACAACCTGCTAAATCAGCTCATTTCAGACAGGAACAATAGTTATCTGGATATTCTGAGAAAGTAAAATGTGAAAGTAGGAAGAAATTTGATAAACAGGCAGTAGAAGTATCACCTTTAGAAGCACCACTTAAACTGCTGGTCACTTTTATAATAATTTATGAGATTACAATAAACGTTTTGCCAAAGTTACTTACTTTCTCTCGAGAGCTTGTTTGTCTTTCATTAATTCACTTAACTTCTGCTCCAGACTGTCACACTTTTCAATGGTTTCCTTGAATTTTATTTTCATATTATTGATCTGGAATGACAAAATAGGACAGGATAAAGTTTGGAAAAAGAATTAAGGGGAAATGGGGGTGTAGTGCACCAACAATCCAGAGACCCAGCCAAAGCCTTCGGACAAAAAATTAACAAATTCAAACAACAAAAATCTGGAAACAAAGGCTAGTCTTGGTAATGGTGCCACAAAACGGTCATCAATTGTCATTAAAATCCATATAACTTATACTTTAGGGAAGGAAATCTGCCGTTCATACCTACAGATACCTCTAGACCCAGTGCCAACATTAAAGATGTACCTGCATTAGATGGACTGCAATGGTTCTCTAATGTGGCTCACCACCTCCTTTGCAAGGGCATTTAGGGATGGGCAACAAATGTTAGCCTTGTCAGCAACATCCACATCCCATGAAAAATAAAAGCAATTTAGATAAATCATGATTCAATGTTGGAATTTCACATTTTTGGTGGAAACTTCTTTAGTTCTGAAATTTAATAAGAGGTTTAATAGTTAGTTAGTTAGTTTGTATGCAGATGACACCAAAATCGGAGGTGTAGTGGACAGCGAAGAAGGTTACCGCAGATCACAACAGGATCTTGATCAGATGGGCCAATGGGCTGAGAAGTGGCAGATGAAGTTTAATTCACATAAATGTGAGGTGCTGCATTTTGGGAAAGCAAATCTTAGCAAGACTTATACACTTAATGGTAAAGGTACTAGGAAGTATTGCTAAACAAAGAGACCTTGGAGTGCAGGTTCATAGCTCCTTGAAAGTGGGGTCGCAGGTAGATAGGAGAGTGAAGGCGGCGTTTGGTATGCTCTCCTTTATTGGTCAGAGTATAGAGTACAGGAGTTGGGCGGTCATATTGCGGCTGTACAGGACATTAGTCAGGCTACTGTTGGAATATTGTGTGCAATTCTGATCTTCCTATCGGAAAGATGTTGTAAAATTGAAAGGGATCAGAAAAGATTTACAAGGATGTTGCCAGGGTTGGAGAATTTGAGCTATAGGGAGAGGCTGAACAGGCTGGGGCTGTCTTCCCTGGAGCGTCGAAGGCTGAGGGGTGACCTTATAGAGGTTTACAAAGGCATGAGGGGCATGGATAGGATAAATAGACAAAGTCTTTTCCCTGGGGTCGGGGAGTCCAGAACTGGAGAGCATAGGTTTAGAGTGAGAGGGGAAAGATATAAAAGAGATCTAAGGGGCAACTTTTTCACGCAGAGGGTGGTACGTGTATAGAATAAGCTGCCAGAGGAAGTGGTGGAGGCTGGTACAATTGCAACATTTCAGAGGCATTTGGATAGGAAGGGTTTGGAGGGATATGGGCCGGGTGCTGGCAGGTGGGACTAGATTGGGTTGGACCGAAGGGTCTGTACATCTCTATGACTCTATTTGGACCATAAGACATAACAGCAGTAGACCATTGAGCTTGCTGAGTCTTTTCCACCACTAAGAGATCATGGCTGATCTGATAATTCTCAATTCCATTTTCCTGCCTTATCTATAACTTCAGATACCTTCAATGCAATCCTCTATGGCAATATCAGCTTTCCTCAGATAAGGAAACTAAAGCTACACAATGCTCCAGGTGCAGTCTAGCCAAAATCCAATAGAATTGAAGCTAGAGTTCGCTATTCTGTACTCAACATTTGTTGCATTAAAGGCCATTAGCCTTCCTAATTGCTTGCTGCACCAACACGAGCCTTAGTAATTTATCAACAAAAACACTTCGATCCCTTTGTACATCTACACTGTCCAATACCTTATCATTTAAGAAGTACTCTGCACATCTGTTTCACCTACCAAATTGGATAAATTCACTTTTCCCCCCCCGTATAATATTCCCATCACTAAAAACATATCCAAGTCCTCCTGGAACCACCATTTTACATTGCGCAGTACATATTTCCACTTCACACTGTATCATTCACAAATTTGGAAATATTACATTTGGCCCTCATCTTCAAATCATCGATAAAGATTGTGAACAGTTGAAGTATGATCCTTGTGGTACTCCACCAGTCACAGCCTACCAATGTTAGAATGACCCATGTTTTCTGTCTCTTAGCCAATTTAATCAATGCCAGTATATTACCCTCTGTCCCATGTTCTTTAAACATTTCTAATCAGCTACCTGCGATACTTAATCAAAAGCCTTTTGAAAGTCTAAATATACAAGGTCGACTTATTCTCCTTTACAAATATTGTTAGGAACATCTTTGAAAAACTCAAATGATTTCCCATTCCCAAATCAATGCTGACTATGCCTAATTAGATCACTATCAACCAACCCGTTTATCTATTTTATAGTAGATTCTAGAATTAGTGAGGCATAGTGGCAATGTTACTGGAATCCAGAACCTAAGCTGAATGCTCTGGGGCATGGATTTGAATCCTACCCATGGCAGATGGTGAAATCGGAATTCAAAAAAATCTGGAATAGAGGGCTGGCCTAATGGCGAACTTGAAACCATTGTGAATTGTCATAAAAAACCCATCTGGTTCACAAATGTCATTTTGGGAAAGAAATCAGGTCATCCTTACCTGCACTATCTTACATGTGACTCCAGACCCACAGCAATGATTCTTAACTATTCTCTGGGAATTTAAGGATGGGTAATAAATGCTGGCCTTGCCAGCAAAGCATGCAATTGTAAGGCTAACAGCTCTATAGTTCCCAGTTTTCACTCTTGCTTCCTTCTTAAATAGTGGGTGACATTTGCGAGCATCCAACCTTTAGGAATCATTCAGAATCTATAGAATATTGAAAAGAACAGATTATGTTCTCCTACTTTCTTGATCAAGAATGGCAAGAGTGAAAAAGAAACATGAAATCAACTGACCTCTTCTGCTGCATCCTTCTCCAAGTGTACTATTTTGTTTTCCCAGTAGATGCGTTGAGATTCTAGCTGACTAGTCAGGAGGTATGAATACTGTCAAGAAAAAAAGTTTACAAAATCTATTAAATTGTTTTACGAAATGGTTCATATAGAACATGAAACATGTTTGAAGTGCACTGCTGGACAAATTTGAACATATTTTTCCGTGAAAATCTTAAGTACCATAGTAAAAACAAAAAGCACCCATCCCTTTATTATGTTTAAACACTATTTTGATTTACATTTCTATTTCAGGATATTTCCCTTGCTCAGGAATGCTGGCAGGTAGCCATTATTGTTTTGGATTCAAGGTTGCAAGTCGCAGAATAAGCTGGGATTTGTCTAGCTAACAAGGCACCTCTTATTACTGAAAAAAGGCTCATTTGTGCAATGCCTTGCATGAACAGTGGACATCACAGCTAGTGAAGTACTTTTAGAGTACAGTTGTTGCTGTGACGAAGGAAATGCCACAGTCAGTTTGAACATAGGAAGCCCACACAAACACCAATGTAATAATAAACAAATAATGTGTTTTAGTGACTTTGATCGTGAGATAACCGTAACATTTCTGATAATGCAGTACTTCCTTTGTATTGTTCTGATATGTCGACCTTGATTTTTGTGCTCAAGTCCTGGAGTGGACTTCAACCACATATTCTGACTAAGGGTTGAGAGGTTAGCAGTAGAAAACAGGAGCACAGATATTAATCTTTTCAGTCCCTGGTACAGCAGAATAAAATTCCAACTTGGTACATTAAACTCCAACCCACAAGAATTTGCTTTTTGAATCGTAATTTTACTTTATGACAGACATATATGCAATTTGCTGCCTTACCTTTATGTACTCTAGCATGTACACCCAAGACATAACCATTTGCAAATTCACTATGAGATACAATATTGAGAATCAGTTCTCATGATGAATCAATAAATGCATGACACGAAGTTGTGTTTAACTGCCATATAATAAAAACCAAAATCACTGTAGACACTGTAAATCAGACACAAAAACAGAAATTGCTGGGAAAGCTCAGCAGGTCTGGCAGCATCTGTGGAGAGAAATCAGAACAGGAAGCTCTGAGGAAGGGTGGCTCAACTCAAAATGTTAACTCTGATTTCACTCCACAGATGCTTCATGACCTGCTGAGCTTTTCCAGCGATTACTATTTTTGTGCAATATTTAATCAATGGCCTGAACAGAAACAGCCAATATCAAAAATCTTTCAATGCTAAAGTTGGTCTGAGATTCAGGAAATAGCAAGAATCCTGCCTCTATCATTATTAAGTAATCTTTGTATCTATTGATGAAAATAAGCCCAAGATTTGGCTTAACTGTAAGGGTCTCTGCATTCCTCCAATACTAATTGAACATTCACTAAATTGAGGGTCTCACATGAAGAGTACTAAAGCAAGTTTTTACATGTTGCTTTGCTGTCTCATACTGAAGCAAAAGATGCCCATTTCAGAAGAAATTGGATTAACAGCAGGAAACAAAAATAACTCAAACTTACATTTGCCAAAATACATTTCAATTAAGTTTATAAATAGCACTCAGACACAGTTTATCAACAGAGAATTAATTAACTCCCTAAACTCTCCAACTACATTGCATTTGTTCACAATTTCCTTCTTCCAGCATTCAAGGCAAACTAGGAGCCAGCAACCTTTCCGGGATGAGGAAACTTCATCTGAAAATCTAGACAGCATCATCAGACTACTAAATCATGAGCGACATTATATCATTATAGCACTGAACATAGCTCCATCCATACATTCAAACATGGGCACATTTCCAGGAGAAATTGTCAAACAGTAATTGGAACAAAGTTTGGCTGACTTTAACTGTTGTTTCATAGGGACAAGCCAAGGACTGAATATGGAACAAATTCACAATAACAGATGGGGATACACAGCCATTAAGCAAAACACCTCTTACTTATAAATTCCATAGTTTCTATCAGTCCATGCCAGGGCAACTGTTGCATAATTGTATTTTGAGTAAAGTATTAGCTGAGAGTTCCAGACTAACTCAAGTTTTAGATTTAGAGTGCATACCACCACATTATCTGGAACATCATCCCCTTCCTCCTCCAAACAATCACAGTTTTATTACTCAGTCCTGAGTATCTGGTCCTCCAGCTTCATTCATTAAGAATATGCCTACTAGAGAAAGTGCAAAACTTGACCTACTCTTATGAAATAAGGCAGGGCAGGTGACCAAGGTGTCAGTGGGGGAGCACTTTGGGGCCAGCGACCATAACTCTTATTAGTTTTAAAATAGTGATGCAAAACAATAGACCAGATCTAAAAGTTGAAGTTCTAAATTGGAGAACAGCCAATTTTGATGGCATTAGGCAAGAACTTTCAAAAGGTAATTGAGGTCAGGTGTTCGCAGGTATAGGGACGGCTGAAAATGGGAAGCCTTCAGAAATGAGATAACGTGTCCAGAGAAAGTACATTAGGGGGAAAGGAAAGGCTGGTAGGAATAGAGAATGCTGGATGACTAAAGAAATTGAGGGTTTGGTTAAGAAAAAGAAGGAAGCATTTGTCAGGTATAGACCGGAGTTTGGCCAGGTGCTGGGAGGTGGGACTAGATTGGCTTGGGATATCTGGTCGGCATGGATGAGCTGGACCGAAATGTCTGTTTCCATGCTGTATATCTCTATGACTCTACGTTCATATCCAAAGAAGAATTCTTTTAAAAAGCTGTTTCTTTAAAAAAAAAGTCTTTATTTTAAATACATCAGTACAATCCATCCTTTACTGACAGAACTGGTGAAGTTTTTTTTAAATTCATTGCATTATGATGTCACTAAGAGATATTTATTGCCCATCCTAATAGGACAGAGGGGCAGTTAAGAGTCAACCACATTTTACATAAGGATGGCTGTTTCCTTCTCTGAAGGACATTAATGAATCAGATAGGTTTTTCCAAAACTCGACAATAGTCATCATTAGACTCTTAATTCCAGACTTTTATTGAATTCTGCCATGATGGGATTCAATTCCAGGTCCCATTATTAGGGTCTCTGGATTAATAGTCCAGTAGTAATAGCACTCGTCCACTGCCTCCCTAGTCCACTGGCTCCCCTGATACATTCACGAAAGTTTTCTTCAAGAAGGTTTTGACATTTGGATGGCTCAAACATCTTGATCAGTTGATGACAGATTTGGACAGGCATCCATATTAATATAAATAAAGTAATGGAAATGAATTGAACTTTTCCAAGTGTGTTACTTATTTTATAAAAAGCAGCTATGCTTTCCAATATCCAATGATAGGCACTGTTGTGGGGTAAAGAGTTAGAGTTGGGGTTCAATGACAGAGTTTATTGTATAAGGAAATACTGGAGTTCCGGGGAGAGAGAAAGAGACACCAAACAACAGTGGTCAGCTGCAAGTTTTCTCTCAACCCAGAGCACATGTCAAGATATTTTTATACATTTTGCAATATAATAGGTCAGTGGTGTCTTTGTAACATAGTTTGTTAATTGTAAACATTGCTGAATTGTTGATAATTTCAGTGCAGTTATTGTCAGTTCCAGCGCAGCCTTTGTTAATTTTAGCGCGGTCGTCAGTTTCAGCACAGACATTGTCAATTTGAATGTCTGCACCAAAATCCATTACTGTAGTAATGGACGCTAATCACTGTTCCCGAGAAGGAAGATTACTGCAGCCCTGGTTATTAGCACTTTGTATTGAGTCTGTATCAGCATTTCTATCAAAAGTGTTGGTTGGACCCAGACACTTTGGCAGGCAGTAAACGCTACTCAAATGTGTATTCTCTCCCCCATCTGCCTTACAGTAATCAACTAGCAGACGGGTCGATCTGCTCAAGGATAGATTACCTGTTTGTGTCCCGAACGCTCTCGGTCAGAACCACCGACATCAAGCCGGTGTTCTTCTCTGACCACTGCCTCCTGCTGGCAGACTGTTACCTACAGGACGAGCAGCGGGCAGGCAAGGGAACGTGGAAACTGAACACTAAGCTGTTGACCCCGGGAAACATCGAGGAGGTCAAGAGGGATTACTCAGGTTGGAGAATCGTGAAGCCCCTCTGAGTCTCCAGCAGACTGGTGGGAAACGGTAAAAGGGAACATCAAGAGGTTCTTTATCCTCAAAGGTGTTCAGGAGGCGTGACAGAGGCGGGGAAAACTGTCCCAACTCCAGGAAAGTATGCAGAACCTGCTCCTGCTGCAGACGGTGGGGGTTGATGTCACGGAGGACCTCCAGGAGATGAAGGGCCAGCAAGCCTCGCTCTTTGCCTTGGAGGCCTCCAGGATAATCTTCCGGTCCAGGGTCCGCTCCGTGGAGCAGGATGAGTTGTGCTCACGTTTCTTCTTCTAGAAGGTGCACAAAGAGAGCTCCATGCTCAGCAGCCTGAAGGAAGAAGATGGCTCGGTAACGTCATCTCAGGTTGACATCATGAGGATCAGCAAATCCTTCTATGCCAGTCTGTATGACTCGAAGCCAACTGACAGCGCGGCCTCCCCGGAGGTCCTAGACGACGGAACGCGAGAGAGGCTGGAGCAGCCGCTATCTCTGGATGAGCTGACCAAGGCCCTCGAGTCCTTCGAAAAGAATAAAACTCCCGGAAGCGACGGCTTACCGGTCGAGATTTATTCCGCTCTTTGGGACTTGATCGGCCGGGACCTGCTGGAGGTGTATGTCAGTATGCTTCGGGCAGGTACCATGAGTGAATCCATGAGGAAAGGCATCATCACCCTCATCTACAAGCAGAAGGGGGAGAGGGAGGAAATTAGAAATTGGAGACCGATCTCACTGTTAAACATAGACTACAAAATCTTGTCAAAGGTCATCGCCAACCGGGTCAGGTCTGCTCTGGGATCGGTGATCCACCCGGACCAAACCTGTGCTGTACCATGCAGGAAGATCTCTGAGAGCCTTGCACTCCTCAGGGATACAATTGCCTACGTGCAGGACAGGGGGGTGGACACCTGCCTCATCAGCCTGGACCAGGAGAAAGCCTTTGACAGGATATCGCATACATATATGAGGGATGTCCTCTCCAAAATGGGCTTTGGGGAGGGAATCGGAAATTGGATCAGACTGTTCTACACCAACATTGTCAGTGCAGTCTCAATCAATGGGTGGGAATCAGATAGCTTCCTGTAAGATCTGGAGTCAGGCAGGGATGCCCCCTCTCACCCGCCTTGTTTGTGTGCTGCATAGAGCCATTTGCCGAATCCATCAGGAAGGATGCAAGCCTGAGAGGGGTGACTATTCCTGGCAGCGGGGGCCTGCAGGTTAAGGCCTCCCTGTACACGGATGACATCGCTGTTTTCTGCTCGGATCCGCTGTCCGTGCACAGACTCGTGTGCATCTGTGACCAGTTCGAACGGGCCTCGGGGGCCAAGGTAAACCGAGGCAAGAGCGAGGCCATGCTCTTCGGGAACTGGGCCGACCAATCCTCTATCCCCTTCACCGTCAGGACTGACCACCTGAAGGTGCTAGGTATTTGGTTTGGGTGGGGGGGGGGGGGGAAAGCTGGGGCGTGCGCCAAGACCTGGGAGGAGCGGTCAGGAAGAGGAGACAGAAACTAGGCAGATGGGAGCAACGGTCGCTCTCCATTGCAGGGAAAAAAACCTGGTCATCAGGTGTGAGGTACTCTCAGTATTGCTATATGTGGCACAGGTCTGGCCTATCCCCAGGACCTGTGCCGCCGCAGTCACCCAGGCCATCTTCCACTTCATGTACAGATCAAAGATGGACTGGGTCCGTACAGACACAATGTACAAAGACCGGTGCAATGGGGGAAAAAACACGCCCAATGCCACCCTCACCCTGATGGCCACCTTTGTGTGTGGCTGCATCAAGCTGTGCGTGGATCCCCAGTACGCAAACACCAAGTGTCACTACGTACTGAGGTTCTACCTGTCCCCGGTGTTGCGAAGGATGGGCCTGGCCTCGCTGCCGCAGAACGCTCCGAGTAGTTGGACCGTTCCGTACCACCTGTCCTTCGTGGAGAAATTTATGAGGAAAAACACCTTTGACCACAAGTCCATCAGGAAGTGGTCAGCACGTAGTGTCCTTGAGATCCTTCGGGAAAAGGAGAGGGCGGATCCTGTTGAGCGGTTCCCTGAGCAGACTGTCAAAGCCATTTGGCAGAATGTCTCATTGCCAGAACTTTCCAACAAGCACCAAGACGTGGCTTGGCTGGTGATGAGAAGGGCTCTGCCTGTGAGATCCTTTATGCACGCCCGGACTCTCTGCCGCACCGCACGCTGCCCTCGAAGCGGCGGGGGGCGGGGAAACGAGACTGTCACACACCTCCTTCTGGAATGTGCCTATGCAGAGGAAGTCTGGAAAGGAATGCAGTGGTGCTTGTTGAGGTTCGTCCCGAGCAGCGCCGTGACGCGGGACTCCGTGCTCTACGGCCTGTTCCCCGGGACGCACACCAAGACGAACATCAACTGCGCTTGGAGGATCATCAACTCGGTGAAGGATGCTCTCTGGGCGGTCCGAAATCTGTTGATCTTCCAGCTGAAGGAGTTGACCCCAACTGAGTGTTGCAGACTGGCACATTCCAAGGTCCAGGACTACGTGTTGAGGGACGCGCTGAAGCTTGGGGCAGCTGCCGCCAAGGCACGGTGGGGAAAGACCACCGTGTAACATCGGCCTGCCTAAAGAAGAAGAGGGGGCCCATGCACACGTTTTGGGCTCTGCTGATGCCTCAGCTAAATATATGGCATATGATTGAGAAATGTACAGACCAGTACATAACAATGATAAATTCTGATCTGTGTATGTAAATGTTGACATATGTATGGCATGACCAAATGTACAGACCATCAAATCATTTTATGAATAAAGTATATTTTTGAAATAAAAAAAAAATTTGTGTTTGCTCTGCTGTCTCTCTCCATATTGTGGTTGGGTGGCCACCTTGTCTGTCTGTCCTAGTGTCACTCTGCCCTGTGCCATCTCCCAATTCACTCCCCCCTTTGTGGTCAAGGAGGCAACTTTGGAGATCTCCCTCAAACCAACAAGCTTACATGTAGAGGTACGTCTTCTCTCGGAGCTCCTCCCCCCGAGGGGTATCATGGAGTGTCAATTTCGCTGGGAGCTCTTCCATGGTGACACTCGCTGCTGGCACAGTTCTAGTCAGTGGCGCCTTACAGCAGAACTTTAAACAGCAGAGGAGGCCCACATGGAATCGCAGCATGGGTGCAATGAGGAGAACTATCCCATGTGCCAAATAGGGCCCCCAAAAATTATCAACCAATTTAGCCAGCTGTCTGTAATTGTGGCTCCCTGTTGAAAATAATCTAGCTGGACTCATATTTTTGATGGCTTCTATTATGTTTGAAAAGTCATCAATAACATGGGTGATACAACTGTCACCAAACTCCCCCTTGCTGTGCTAATTGATAATCCACCGTGTAACGTGTCTGCTAAGCGTAGAGTCTGAGTTCAGCCAACTCTGTATTCATTGCTTCCAGAGCTTTTGAGGTGTTATTGCCGAGGATAGTCAGGCCACATACACGGTAATTTCAGTTTTTAGTGCTGACGATCCCTGCTGCGCCCCCGCAAAGATAGAGATCCCAAGAATCTATATCCCAGTGGGGGTCTGCCAGTCAGCACAGAACTCCTGGCTGATGAAGTAGGCCACTTTCCTTCTCCGAACATGTTTCCCACTGGGGCATGGTACAGTAAGGGGTGCAAATATCCCTACAGTGAACAGGTTTGGGAGGTCTGGAGTGTCTGTCGCGCAAGTCCCCTTAAACAGAAAAATAAATGCCTTAGTTGCACGGTAACATACATTGTCCTGTCCTTCCATCGGTCTGTCCACCCATGTCGCCCCTGAACCCAAGTGTTCCCCCCCAGCTGGTAAGTATCAACGGGGTATGTCCATGTGGCAAAATTGACATGAATGCCATTGCACTGACCACATATGAACTGACTGCCTGCATTCACATTCAAGCATGCCTGCTCGCTGCAGGTGCAGGCAAATTGTCCCCTGGTGACTGTACAGCACTGATAAGTGCACTGTGTCCGAACATGAGTCATGTTTGTGACCAGGGCATAAACACACTCCCATCCCTGCCCTAAGAAACAGAGTGGGTAATTACCAGGTTTTAAATGGGGCTTCCCATTTAAAGGGCCCAGCCCCAGGGACCGGTGGTCCTGCCCTGCTGCACACATCTCCCCTGGACTCCCTGTACCTATTTTCCTATCTGCCGCTCCAGAGGTGTCTGCTGTATGCAGTAGAGGGGTCCACACCAAGGTGGCCACAAACAGAGATTCTACTGATCGTGCCAGTGGGTAGCAGACAGTTCGGTTCCCATGTAAACTTAGGTGGTTTTTATAGAAGAGGTTATCTTCAAATCCTGACATGCTCCTGACAGATGTGACACTTAAACACAGTAAAATACATACAGGTATAGATATTTTGCAGTGAAATAAAGTTATCAAAGTCTTTGTTTTCGTTAGGAGGTGCAATTGCGCTTTTGTGTGTTTTGTTCTGTTGTGTTCTCGGTACTTGCCCAGGGATGACAGTTTTGTCTGCACCTGGGAAATGGTCAATGTCATAGGAGTCTTAAAATGGTTTTAGTTGGGTCCAGTACTTCCATGTGCCTTTTCCTTTAATATCCAGGCAGGAACAGGTGTCCCCACCTATTACCATGTCATATGATCCATTCCATTTTGGGGCAAAGCCTGGTTGGTTAGGCAGTACTCGCACCAGGACATGGCTTCCTGCTGCTGGGACCTCAGGGAAGATTGAGTTCCCTTGCTTTGTCCTGGTTTATCAATTACAGATTTCTGCATCGCTTTCAATTGAGCACTTAATTCTATCACATACCATCGAATTTTGTCTCTTACTGGAGCCACATCGGTGCCACCTGTGATTGTCGTCTCTGGCAATTGCATTGCCCACCCGGTAATTCATTCATATAGTGTTAGCCCGATTGCCTGGTTCGTCATGGCTCTTAATTTCATTAGTATGGCTGGCAGTACCTCAACCCATGTTCTGCCTGAGGTTTACATAGCCGTGGATAAAGTATTTTCGAGCGTTCTATTCATTCTCTCTGCCATCCCTGAGCTCTGGGGGTGATAGGGAATGTGAAAATTTTGTCCAATGCCAAGTAATTGGCAGACAGTCTTCATGACCTTGTCTGTAAAATGCATCCCTTGGTTAGAGTTGATCTGGAGGGGTACCCCCACTCGGGGATTACCTCCTCCGCTAATATTCTGGCTACAGTGGTCTCAGTGTAGGGAATGCTTCTACCCACCGAGTGAATTAGTCTATGATGACCACGGAAGGTGATCGTGGCCCTGTGAAATTTATCTGAAGGTGTTCCCAGGGTCCCCTTGGTCTGGGCTGGTGTCCCATCCTAACTTTTATGGGTCTCCCTGGATTATGTTGTGCACAAACCGTGCATCTGCAGCAGTACTTGGCCATGTCTCTTCCCATTCCCTTCCATCACACACACTCCCTAGGCTTGTAATCACGGCCTCTCTACCTGTATGGGAGAGCCCATGGTCAAGTTCAAGCAATGTGTTCTGCATACACGTTGGTGCTACCACCTTGTCTGCTCGCCTCCAGACACCATCCTCCCCTTTGAGCACCCCTGCAGTTCTCATTTCTCTGTCTTCCTGTCGGGTGTCCTCCTGTAGCTGCTGAATTTGGATAGAGTCTTTTGCTAATTCAATAGTGGCCATTACAGCCTTGTCAATGGCTTCTTGTTCTGGGGTTTTCTGAGCTGCTTGGTCTGCTGCCTGGTTTCCTTTGAATTTTAACCAACGTGGACTCTTCTTTGCTGGCTTTTTATGAGCTTTTATTTTTATTACTGCAGCCTCTTTTGGCTGTTCACTGGCACGTAATAGTGCCTGCATTCTTAATTGGTGTTCGATAGAGGCTCCCCCTGCAGTGGTGAGCCCTCTTCTACCCCATGCCACCCATGTGGTCACGAACTACACCAAAGGCATATTGACTGTCTGTTTATATATTCACAGTTTTTCCTTTTGCTAATTCCAGTGCTTTGGTGAGTGCTACCAGTTCAGCTACCTGACTTCCATCAATCCTTCCGGACATAACTGTTTCTAATTTATAATTTACCACAGCCCATCCTGTTTGGGGAGACCCTGCTACATATTTTCGTGACCTGCCCATGAACAGGGTCTCCTCAGCTGTGTCCGGGAGGGGGGTGGAGGTATCCTTTATTCTCCTCCTATCTTCACCCCCATCTATATCCCCACAATTGTGGGAATCCAGTGTCTAGAATTCCCTCAGCTGGGTTTTCACCAGTATCCCTAACTATTACCACGGATTGACTTGGGGGTAAAAGAAATGCCTGTCCCTTACTGTAAAAGCGAATTTATTCTGGGACTCAGGGTCTAACAGGATAGACCAGTTATGTCAAAAACAGTAAAAGTCTTGTATCAGGGCTAAGCCATTTAAAATAGTGGAGGGGTCTGCTACAATGGGGTGCAATTTGGGGAGTGACCTTATTTAGTCATGTATAATCAATGGTGAGCTGTGGCTCCTATCAGGATTTATTACAGGCCACGTCGGGGAGTTAGTTGTGCTTGTGGTTGCTTTCAGGATTCTCTATTTCACTAGTCCTTTCACTATCTCCACAACCGCTTTTCCTGCTTTGGGTTTTATTGGGTATTGATGGTGGGGATTATGCCCCGATCTGGGAACTCTTATCTGGTCTATGTTAACTAGACCTGTATCTAACTTTGTTTCTGCCCATGCTCCAGGGACGATGGCGCAGATGGCTCCAAATACCCCATTTGCGAGGTTCCGGTCCCTGCAGGTAGCTGTATCCACTTTAATAGTTTCAAGGTGACTTGTAAGTTTCCCAATCTTGGTCTTTCAACTGTCCTGTCTGGGCCAAATCAATTTCCCTTTTGCACAATTGATTACAACATTATATTCTCTTATGAGATCATTGCCCGTTATGGTGTCCTCGTTATTTTGGCATACACAGAATTTCATGGGGATACATATTGTTTATTTCTACGAGGGTAGTTTCGCTTAGGTAAGCCTGGTGTTTTATCCCCTCCTACCCCAGTTAAGTGAATCATTTTATTTGTGTGGGGTAAGGGTAAGTTTGTGATAGACACAGCCGCTCCTGTGTCTACTAGCATTTCACATTTCCTCCCTCCTATTACTGAGGGCACGTAAATTCTCCCCTCTCCCTTAACCTCACGAATGAGGGCAGCTTGTTGTCAGATCTGCTGGCCGCAGGACTCCCCCGGTTCCGCGGTGTTTGGGTGGTGTTTGTGGATGTCCCATGCTTTACCCTGCACATTGCTTCTTTGTGTCCTATTCTGTTGCAGTGGCTGCAGTACTTTACATTGTTCCCTGCTCTAACTCTTGTATTCTGTCCTCCAGCTCTTTAACATGTTCCTGGTCCTTTCTCCACCTACTTGTGGAGGCACTCACTTGTTCAATTAGGCCTGCTAATTGGTATAACAATATTATCCTGATTTTTTTAGTTTTACTCTGTTTCTGTTTATATATCCACTCTCTCTGTTGTGCGAATTCTTTTCTTCATTTGCTCTGTCAACTGTCTGTCTTGTATTTCTCAATAAGGGGACCTACGGTTTCCCCTTAAAACTTTGATCTGCCATTTAACAGACTATGTATCCCCGGTTACGGCCCACAGTAAAGTGTTCCTAACCAGTGGGGACTTCTCTACCTCTACCAAATTGGTTCTTACCCCGGTTCATGGCCTTTGACCAGGGCACCAGTAACAGAAACCCTGCTCGCAGTACCAATTGTTGTGGGGAAAATCACTAGCTTTGGAGTCAGAATTCAACGGCAGAGTTTATTGCACAAGGAAATACCAGAGCTCCAAGGAGAGAAAGACATCAACAGTAGTGGTCACCTGCAAGTTTCCTCTCAACCCGGAGCATATGTTAAGATATGTTTATACATTTTGTAATATAATAGGTCAGTGATGAGGTTATGGTCTTTGTAACATGGTTTGTTTATTGTAAACATTGCAGAATCGTTGATAGTTTTGATGCAGTCATTGTCAGTTCCAGGGCAGCCTTTGTTAATTTCAGCATGGTAATTGTCAGTTTTAGCACAGACATTATCAATTTCAGCGGCTGCATGGAAATCCATTACTATAGTAATGGGTGCTAATCGCTCGTCCTGAGAAGGACAATTACTGCAGCCCTGGCTATTAGTTTGAAATGGACTCAATACAAAGTTCTGTCAGCATTTCTATCAAAGGTGTTGGCTGGACCCAGACACTTTGGCAGGCAGTATACACTACTCAAATGTGTATTCTCTCCCCCACTCACCCTGCAATAATCAACCAAGTTGGAAGTGCATTGTGCTGGCATTTTGGTAGCCCCAGGCAGTATTTGTGTTTGCTCTGCTTTCTCTCTCCATATTGTGGTCCAGTGGCCATCCTGTGTGTTAGGAAGCTAACTTAGGGCTCAGCGGCCATCCTGTGTGTCAGTGTACCTAGTGTCACCCTATCCCATGCCATCTCCCACTTCAGCACCAATTAATATTAACCAATAAAACTGTCATGTAGACGAAAGCATCCCTTAGCTCAATTAAAATTTGACACAGACAGCTCTATCCTTTAGCTGGGATATTCTCCTACAGACAAAAGCGTGTTAGCTAAAGACAAAAGATCATACTGATAGTTTAACTTGCAATTCATTTGGCCCCCAAGTATTTTATAAGGTCCAGAGAATCCAGTTCACTCAAGATAAGTTACTGCACGCCCAGTACAGATGAGCAGGAGAATCTCAGCCGGACAGGTTACTGGCAGCTAACATCTTTGCTCATCCTGCCTTTACTTTCAATGCTACCACCATCAGTGACAGGGTAGGAAGAAGGAGAATCCGCTAGTGCTGTCTTTATCAAAACCAAGAATTTCCAAAACTTCCTGGTAGTAGCAAAACTGCACCATTTATAATGGCATGTAAGATCCAAGTCATTAACTATTGGAGCATCTGTATGCTCTTATAAATGCATTAAACTTAATCAGATGCTACTTCATTTTTTCATTTCATAAAATTTTCTTCAGTCGAGAGAGGTGAATGGGCCGATCCAAAGCATACTCGATGTAAAATACCACTGCTACATCGGTTTGCTAACAATATGCTTGTACCAAAGCAAAAAAGAATTCACAAGCTGATCCATCTTAACAAATGGGAAGAAGCCGTGCCCATTTTCCCACCCCAACCCTCAACCCAAGTGTAAAACTATGGATACAAGTTTTCAGTCCATCACTTAAATACTTGGTCGTTGAAATCATTTTCGCATCTAAATACATTTCAGTTGTACTGCAGTATGACCAAAATAGTTTGACCATATCACATCTCACTTTACTCTGGGTATAGACAAGGACAGCAGCATCTGAATACAACACAGTACACTTTCCACAGAACCAAAAAAAATAAACATGGAAGTTTGCAGTTAGGATATTCCATGATCAGAACCTGCGAAACAACATTCAATTCAGGAACTCTGTCTCATGTGAAAGCCTTGAAAGTGGAAGGATGTTTTGAGAACAGAAGAGCAAACAAAGTAAAACATGAGCAAGTATTTGAAAAGGTTCACTAACCTCTAATTGAAGGGCATCAATCTTTTCATCTTGACAAGTGTCACCCTCGCACTCATACTGGACAATCTTTCCATCTGTTTTACTGGCCACCAAACGATGAACGTAGTTATCTATAGAAACCAAAATACAACTTCAGTGGTGATATTGACCAAATACACGGAGTCATTCAACAAATATAAAATGCATTGCTAATTGTTATGATTTCAATACATGAAATTTGCATTCTTTCACAACCAGTGAAATTAATTGTATGTGCCAACATCCTAATTTAAGAGCAGCCTCTTACCTGAATTTTTTTTTACAATCAGAAGAAACCCATTACAGGAGATATTTAAGAATTTTTTTTAAATTGGCTTTCCATGAGCTAAGTAAACCAGCAATTTGAGAGGCAAAGATTGGCTTTCTCATACTTAAATCGATAAAGGTACAGATTAGTTACAGGAGTTGCCATTCTCAAAAGAGATCTGACGAAGCCCCTTCAGAGCAATCTTAAAGTACTGCCAAAGCGGAACACAAGTATTAGTGATGAAGCCACTGGTTCCACTTGAACTCCTGCTTTCGGGTTATGCTTTATACTCCCTTTGTGAATCAGGAGTGTTAGTGGCTTAACAAGCTTGGAAGGGCAGTGATATTTTCAGCATCTTGTCAGTAATATAAATAATACTTGAAAAATATCAATATTTGCCTCTGCTCATTTTGTATTTTATTTCTCAATTTTAAAAAAAATGATTAATTTCAAATTGAATCACTGGCCTTGTACAACAGAATAAATATTTGCAATTGTCAATAAGCAAATGATATGAAAGGAAATACAATATCAAAAGCCAACATGATCACAATATCCATGAAAAATCAAGATATTCAGAGTTTTTAACACCACTGTTGTAACTGTCAGAAAGCTACTTGTTTAGTCAAGAGTTAATGTAATTTAACTCAAAGACTATTTGTTTCACACATCTACAGCTGCCTGATTTGAATTCACAGCCAGAAACAAGTAGCATTCTTAATGCTAGAGTACCAAGCATTAATAATTGTATTGGTATAAGAACATGCCTTATTTAGTAAAAGTACTGAAGTTATCTTAATTTCAATTAAGGCAACCAATGATAAGGACCACTGGTTACAAAGCTATATACTTGAGAAATAAAAAAAGAGCTATTCCTTGCAAGAATTACCTCCTGCGTAGTCCCAAACTCTGTGATTGGTCAGCTGCATGGCATATGTGTGTTGGGTTTCCTCAAAGTGTTTATATGCATGACGACTGACATATCGGCCACATCCTATGTGTCCACATATCAAACAAATCCACAGGTTCTGTATGAGATGAAGGGTGAAAAAAATATTTTTAGATAACATTGAGCATAAGTATCTTCGGACATATCTGACATACTTTCTACACTGTTAGCAGTAACACAGACTTTTTAATTTGGATGAATGAGAGAATCCTTATCCAGTACATGATCACCTTTTTAAAGGCTTGACAAATACAAGCCATAGTCAATGTTTTCTGGGTGATCTTCCATTCTATTGCACACAGATTAATGGTCCAGTTGAAATTTTCCTACTTTTGTTTATTTTATCTTTTATTTCTTGCTCACTGTGCCTCATTTGCTTTCTCATCTTGGTCTTAATTTTATATCTGTTAATTTTAATTTGTTACTTCATTTGTTTGTCTCTTATGTAATTTTCTCCTCACCTGTGTGCATCCTATTCTTTCCATGGTTTTATATAACACGTATGGTATTAAAAACAAAGTAATCTTGTTACTCCACGTGCATAAGACAGAACAATCTGAACTACAAAGCATTTTTTTTAAAAACTCGTTAGATAAAACACTTCAGAAAGTAAAAGAAAATAACCTCAGGATTAAAGTTTATTTTCCTCATCACACTAAGTAAAAGGAGTCTTGGCAGTCTCAATTCATTGCTTTATGGCATATGCTCACCACACACAGCTGGTTAGAGTTCTGATGAATGGAGCAATCTCATTTAGGAAATCTTGGTAGGAATGTTGTGAAGATTTGATACAGCAAGAGTTTCATTATTCAGGATATGACCAAGACACAATGAGTCAGACCCTAATTTTCTCTGCACTAGCTACAAAGTGACTGACAAAGGCTTGAATGAGACACCAATACCACAAGTGGATAATATGTTAAAGTCCATAGTCCTAACAATATCCATGTGGCAAACATTCCTTTTCAAAGGAAACACAAAGAATTAGTACCTGACATGCTTTAAACATTTTATTTATCAGTCTTGCTTACCTCCTGGACTCCACACTCAAAACATTTGTTTTCTTCGACTGGCTCCGGGGTCTGACAGTACCTGCAAACCGGGCACCTAAGAGAAAGTAAAATTCCTAGGTTATTGATCAAACTAGATAAACAAACGTCTTTAAACATGAACATTTACAGAAGTGCAAAGGATAATAGAGTCTGTATGAAAGTGCAGAAATGCTATGAGGCCAAACAGACATACAGGCCAAATGCAGAAATAAATTAGTACATTGTCCTGATTTCAGAAATACTCTCATAACCACAAATGCCATGACTGCTTTGGTAAAAAAAGACTAATGACTAGAAGTGAGTTTCAAATCAAGATACAAAGTCATTGGGTAGAATTTATTTATCTTGAACAAACAAAAGGCAGAGAGAGAACAGTGTGACACAGTAAGCTAAAATATCAAGTTTCCAAAATTAGGCCAATTTGGAGCTATTCCAGTTTACAGCCATCTGATTTCACCTGGCATGCTTTCTGTTAATTTACTTTCGCATTTTACATTTTCTAAACCTGCAATGTCACAACAAAGCAAGCTAACAATTGCACTAAATCCATCAACACACAATTGCTGACTGAATTTGAATAAAGAGGCCAGGATTCAGTTCTAGAAGTCAGAATTATTCTTTCATTATCAGTTTAATTCTGTAGTAACGTAGTACACTATTAGTAACTTTTCATCCATTCCTTTATAACTGGTCCCGCACATGACACAATTCATTTTCTCGTCTACTGAAATATCTATGTACATCTGAAAGCATCCATTTGTAACACACGTGACATGTCCCATGACGTACTTAAAGCTGATATAAATGAGATGGCTACATATTCAAAGAGCTTTTCCTTCTAAAAGCCAAATCATCAACTGTCAGGATTTAAATACAGTTATTGCCAAGATAGGTCATATAAATATTTTTGTGCCAGGTAAGAGTTTTGCAGTGTGGAAATCTTAAAGCATATAACATAGTATCTTTAACAAAATATTTTACCCCACACTTTACTTCAAATATATCATACACCAATTATGCAGACAGTTGCTAAGTGTAGAACTTATTTGATATCCATCCTGTGTTTTCACAGTTCAAATTCCATGCAACTTACGTTGTATCCTCCCAGTGTTGCAAGCAATGACTATGAAAGCTATGATTACAGAGAATTGTTAGAACACCATTTACAGACTCGTCCATTCTTTCAAGGCATACAATGCATGGTGGCAACTCTGTTACACCCATTACAGGAAGACTGGCTCCCTAAAAGACAAAAGTATAAAATCAACATGAAAAACATCAAAACAAAGTTAAGACTCATACAGTCACAACAGGAGATATAGAATGGGTTTGAAATAGCTACAGCCCTATTAAAAACAGAATGAGAAGTCAGTTAAAGAACTGCTGTCAAGTTGGCGTATGATTGAAGCTTAAGAAAAGCTATTATTCTTTCTTCAAATCCACTACTGGAACTTTCAAACATCAAGCTTCTCCTTCTATCAAGATAGGCAAAGACAGACATTTTCAAAGTTGCCTTGGCTGCTTTATCAGGGGGTTCTCAAGGAACATTTATGTTCCTTCTTAAATTTTCTTTCATTAAAGAAAGAAAGAATGGAGGGGCAGTTCTACTTACAAACAAAACATATCTAAGATCATAAGCCACGCAAACTAAATGACAGAGTAAATGGTGTTAGGGATTCGGATTGGCAGCAGATGCCTATTTAGTTACAATATTGGAATATATTAAAATGCAGACTTTAGTAAATATGGCACAATACCTACATCCTCAGATTTGATGACCTCAGCCCTTTCCACATATACCAACTGGCAAACGTCATCTTCAATTGAATTAAATTGCCGACCATTACAGGCAGTATAAAAGCTGTCTGCTTCAGCCTGAAAAATGGACAGAGTTAAAAAAGACTGCACTGGAAAAAGCAACATTATATTTCTACACAACTAAATCTACAAATCAAATTGAAACAAATACCATTACTTACCTGTGAACAGAATTTGACAAGAACCATATATTGGTTTGGAGTTGAATCCCTTATTATTTTCATGTGCTCAATTGAATCATCAAATGGTGCAACAAATCTCATAAGATCGTGGCTAGTCATGGTGGCGGGGACAGTAAGGATACACAACATGGCACTGCGTCTCACATCTTCTTTTAAGGACGTCATCTTGCTAAGAAGAAAAACAATACGCCTTAACTCTCCTAGAAAGTGCAAGATGACAGTCATGAGTAGTAACACAAAATCTGCATTTGGTACTACTGGTAACAAAAAGGGATGACAGTTTTTACAACTTGAGTACACCAAATAATTAATGCTTTTGGTGCAAACCAGAAGTCCAAGCATATCCACTAAATGGATGATAAGAGCAAATTTTTGGATTGTGTCCATTGGTATATTCATTTTAAGTCAAAAACACTGCAAACGTGCCAGCTTCCCTCAAAATACAACCTAGAACTGTTGAGGTATACTTCATGTGCAAAACTTGCCACTTAATATCTTCGTTCTCAGACTGTGGGAAAGTCCAGCATACCAGAAGTACCAATTGAATGTTCTGTCTTACTATCCTCAGATCTCAAGCATCAGAGCCAACAGTTTTCAATCTATTCAATTCATTCAAATTACCTGTTTTAGGCAAACAAAAACTATTGAGCGACTGAATGAAAGAAAATTATGGGCATGTTCTCCACAGTCAGATGTACAGCACAGAAACAGACCGTTCAGTCCAACTTATCCTGAGCTAATCTAGTCCCATTTGCCAGCACTTGGCCCACATCCCTCTAAACCCTTCCTATTCATATACCCATCCAGATGCCTTTTAAATGTTGTAATTGGATCAGCCTTCATTACTTCGCTTTCTGTGTTTGACGGGTTCTGTACAGTATGCAATTGATTCTCGCTCCCTGAATAAAGAAGTTTCTCTTCATCTCTGTCCAAAACGGCCTATCATATATCCTGAGACAGTGACCTCTTATCTGACCACATGCAGCACCAAAAAGTCCTGGTCAAACTGAAGTCATGGAATTAGAGGAAACAATTCCATTGCTTCCAAAGGAAGATGGCTAAGTTGCCTTGTGGTTCAAATGTTACTTGGCACTTGTGCCAGGCAACAATCATCTGCTTCAAGATGATGTAAAGACGTGCCTTTTAAACTTAATGGCATTACTATCATCAAATTCCCCCACTAACATCCTTTATACTGGTCTAGACACACAACTGGATTTGCCAAATAAATAAGTGAACAAAAGAGCAGATCAGAGATCGAATATTTTGTGGCAAGTAACTAACCTCCTTATTCCTCCAGAATCTTTCCATTACCTAAAGGGCAAAAGACAATAGTGAGATGGAATATTTTACTTGGCCTGTACAATTGCAATTTCAACAACTGTCAAGAAGCTCAACATTGACCAGGACCACTTAATCAGCATCCCACCTCATCACTGACTCACTCTACTGTCAGTACAGAGTCACTGCATTGCAAATACACACAATGTAACAACTGATTAAGGTTTCTTTAAAAGCATCTTCTGAACTCATAACCTATACCAACTAGAAAAACAAAGCAGTAAGCTCATGGAAAAGACAAACACTTGCAAGCTCCCCAGTAAGTCATGCATTTCACTGACTTGGAAACTGATGGACACTTTAGAATCCTTGGGACAAAATCCTAGAACTTCTTACCCAAGCAAAGGAAGCACCTTCAGCAGATGAAGTCAGTGGATCAATTCAATGGCTCACCAACACTAAGACAATTAGAAATGGGCAATTATGTCTAAATCCAGTGAATAAACAACAACAACAAAAAATTTGGTAACTGAGCACTATCCCGCAAAACGTTTTATTTTCCATTAGCCCTGCTTCCCCAGTGCAGATTGGCAGTTATTGTTATCAGAAACAGTTACCACCACTCCCTCCTACTTAATAACTTTTGAAACCACTCTTTGGAAGTAGGTCACTTCCATGAAATAGCAAAAACAGAGGCAAAATACACCAAATTCCTACAATGAGACAAGAGAGATTTAAGGATCAAAGGAATTGAAATACGAACTAAGAAGATGTGTGAAACAATTTAAAAGGTATGCCTCTGAGTTAATACGAAGTGAACAATGTAACTACTGTTTAGACAAACGCGCAGCTTGCAACGCAACTGTACTTCATTGATTAATACAAAACAACCATTCCCACAGAATTAGCACTGCTAACTTGTCAGTATTCTGTAATTAAATGAAAAAACATGCAGAATCTTGAACATAAATTATAAATGAGGCACAATATTCCCAGACATTCCTCATTATTTTTCTGAATAACCCCAAGGTTGGTCATCATGACCAACGCCATCAAATAGGCTTCAACACAATCAGCGAGTATTCATTTATTTAAAATTAATTTTGTTCCATTCTTCATTCTCTTCTTCAATAACCTTCTGAAACACTTGGAAATGCTACAGACACTGAAGAGTTATAAAGGGAAATGATAAATGGGGATCACATGTTCATCAGTAATTCTGATATCTCCATTTAAAATATTCGATTATTTTCATCTATTTGTAGCCGCAGATGGACACTGTATTATGAGCATTCTTAATTTACTTCAAATATCCAGCAACTGCAGACTTTACATTTTATTCTCTACTATATTTGCATTAGGAGATATTTTTCTCTAATTTGTCTCTTCCTCATCAAAAGGCAAAAGAATTTGTTCCAAGTTTTGCAAAAAGTTCCAGACATAATAGCATCTCTGAACAGGTTGATTAGTAACTATCTGTAAAGCAGACTCAGAGGGTTCTTCCAGTGCAATGGGCGGTGTCCATACCTTTGAGCATGGAGGCCAGGGTTCAAGTTCCACCTGATCCAGAGATGTAACATAATGTCTCTGAACAGGTTGATAAAAAGTATAGAAAAAAAAAGACTCAGCACCTACCTTCCTGCTCTCCCTACTTCTCCATCACCCTTGACGGTTTGCATTGCTCTTAATGGGCTTTGCAATTTAAAACAGTTATATGGCTACACAGTTCATTTAATGGTGGTGGTTAGTTGCCAAGTACAAAACATCTCAAAGTAAGTTGATGAGAAAGAAAACTGGAAAAAAATAGCCAAGGTAGAAAATTCCAAAGATTCACTACCCAGAGAGTTAAAAAATATTCTCACCTGAGAAATAAATTACATCCTTTTTTTAAAAACATTGTGCCCCCAGTTCCAGATTCCCAACCAGGGGAAACATCTTGCCTTCATCTGCCCTGTCTACTCTATTAAGTATTTTGCAGGTTTCAATGAGATCACCTCCCATTTTTCAAAATTCTTGAAAATTCAGACCCACCTTGCCCAATTTCTCTTCAAAGAACAGTCCTGCCATTCCAGAACAGCCTGGCAAACATTCATTACACTCTCACTTTCCCTGAGATAAGGAGACGAAAATTGCCTGCTATTTCTCTTGACCATCAGATTCCTAGTTATGGCATGCCTTTCCTCATTCTTCAGTTTATCAGTCACTGTTCTCCCATTTTCTTCAATTTTGTTTGACCACAAAGCCCTCAATTCATGTCAGTGTTCTTCCTCTCATCCTACCCAGAAGATCACATTGGTCCTCTTATCCTCTTCATACATCACAGTCCTCTTTTCCTCTCATTAGTCACAGTGGTACTCATCCTCCTCCTTCATTCATTGCTTGCTTAGTTCAGGCTGCCATTTTTGACAACCCAAATCACCCACATAGCCCCTTGTCAACTTACAACCACAATACATTCACCGATCTTTTGGAAACTATTGTTCAGCAGATTTAGTACGGAAAATTCAATTGCTAAAAGTAGGATAAAAAGGTCATAGAAATTCTAAACTGCAAACAGGAATGCCATGCATTTATCTCAAAATATTGTTAATTAAAACACATTACTCACTCCTCTCATTAAATGCTTCCTAAAACGTGGACTGACCGATAGCAAATGATCTAAACTGGGTGCATTAGCAGTAATGTATCGTCCCACCCACAGTGCATGCGTTTATTCCAGTTGAGGTAACACATTCATTCCAGATCAAGAACAGTTTTGAACGACTATATACTTCAACAACTTCAAACATAGAATAGGAAGCTATGAAAGCTGATTAACAGCTAAAATAAATTACTGAACATAGTTCCAAATCTTTACAAAGCAATAGTTAATCAATGCAGTGTCAAGAGTAGCACTCAATACTAATATCAAGTGGCAATATGGAACACACCAGCAAAAGTTGTCTTGTTAATGGAACTTCAAAGTGAAATGATAGGCATGTAAAACTTACAGATACAATTCACTATGCACATTATTCTCAAGTCACAGTAATTAATGAAGGTGGCAGATGCAGGGAATGAATTGGGATTAATGCAAACCATTACAGCACATTAGAAGGTTGCATTGCTAAAATGAGATGAAATAGGGTGGGAGGAGGCTCCCATGGAGGATCATCACCAGCATAACCAGTTAGGCTCTTTCAATTATATAATTTCAATGCAACATTCATTTGATTAAAGTTTCAGACTTGCAAAAGGGTTACAAAGAATCCAGAGTTTCTCAGTCATAAAACCTTGTATCTCCTTTTTATCTTTGGGTAGCGAGAATTGGACATTTTGCTGTCGAATTGTGCACACCTAACTACTACATTAGTAAAGTGTATATTGCTGAATAGCAATATGAAATCAAAAAAGTCTGAATTATTTAAAGCACGAATGGGCACTTCTTAATTAGCCTGCTCATGGAATATCCTGATAATTTTGGTGTAAAGTTGCATGAAAGCACAGGTCACAGCATCAGTCAGAAGAAAGCTCTATTGACCTAATTCCTCCTTGCATATGCTGATTCATCAGCTGTACATTTTATAGCATTCTTTTAAGTTTAGCTAACTGAAGTCTGCAAAAGCTCAGTGGATAATGTCAATACTAAACTGCAAAGACCAGAAAGTCCCACATCCATACCACTCTGTACCGAATTGACTAATCCCCACTGTGACAGCAGTTGAGAGGTTACAATAAACCTCAGCAGCACTGGCTTAGGGACAGTAAATCACCATCCAGTTATGTCTGCTGGAAGCAGGGAAGCTAAACTGAGAGCAAATTATAATCTATAGTTCACAGGAGCAATGTACGAACTTATCAAACATCAGTAACTTCTAAAAATGACATTGATAAGTCAGCAAAGTGGATGAATAGTTGGCAGATGAGGTTCAATGCAGTGAAGCACAAAGTGGTGCACTTTGGTAGGGAGAACACTGAAAGACAATATAATATGGGGGCTACAATTTTAAAAGAGCTCAGGAACCTGGATGTAAACATGCACAAATCATAGGAAGATGGCAAGACAAATGGAGAGAGCAGGTAATAAAGCTTACAGGGTCATGGTTTCATGAATAGAGGCATCGAGTGTAAGAGCAAGGAGTGATGGTGAGTTGGAGTACTGTGTATAGTTATGGGCACCAAGTTATAGGCAAGATGTATCTGCATTGAATAGGAGAAGCTATCTTCCAGGAATGAAAACTTCAGTTAGGAGAATAGACTGAAGAGGTTGGGATTGTTCTTCTTGGAGACAAGCGGCTCAAAGGAGATTTGACAATCATGAGCAAGCTGGACAAAATGGATAGGGAGAAGTTGTTCCTGCTTGTAAAAGGAAGAAAGGGAGAGCACAGATCTAAAGTCACGTGCAAAAGTAGCAAGAGTGAAGTGAAAAAAACTTTGGGTACTTAGGGTATTGCCTGGAAACGATGTGGAAGCAGGTTCAACTAAGGTATTCCAGAGGGCATTGGAAGATTATCTGGATAGAATGTGCAAATGTAGGGGGAAGAAAAACTGGAGATTGACACTGGGTTGCTTGAAGAGCTGGTGCAAGCACAATGGGCCAAATGGCCCCTTCTATGTTGCAACAATTCTGAAATTCAGTGATTCTAGAGGATACACCTGGGTGGAAAATGTCAAAAGTTTCATAAAAATATTTATGAACATTGTGGTCATTCTATTCCTGATGTCACTTCATTAATCAAAACAGCATTTTGTTTTTGCAATACATATTGCGATCAAAACTCAAATTAGTGTGCAGGTTAGATTACAGAAAATTAAACAAGTACTAAAAAGGTTTGAGAAGATTTGTAGCTCAGGTTGAGGTTTTGGATGTAGGTTTGCTCACTGAGCTTGAAGGTTAATTTCCAGACGTTGCATCACCCTACTAGGTAACATCTTCAGTGGGCCTCAGGAGAAGCACTGTTGAAAATTCCTGCTTTCTATTTATATGTTTTGGTTTATTTGGGTTGGTGATGTCATTTCCTGTGGTGACATTATTTCCTGTGAAGTCACTTCCGGTTCCTTTTCTTAGGGGGTGGTAGATGGGGTCTAACTCAATGTGTTTGTTGATAAGAGTTCCGGTTGGAATGCCATGCTTCTAGGAATTCTCGTGCGTGTGTTTGTTTGGCTTGTCCTAGGATGGATGTGTTGTCCCAGTCGAAGTGGGACATTGACAAAATACTGTGCAAGGACTGTAACAAACACTACATTGGACAAACAGGCAGAAAACCAGCCACCAGGATACATGAACACTAACTAGCCACACAAAGACATGACCCTCTCTCACTAGTATCCTTCCATATGGATGAGGAAGGACACCACTTCGACTGGGACAATACATCCATCCTAGGACCAGTCAAACAAAGACACGCACGAGAATTCCAGTACTCTATCAACAAACACATCGAGTTAGACCGCATCTACCACCCTCTGAGAAAAGGAACAGGAAGTGACTTTACCACAGGAAATGATATCACCACAGGAAATGACATCACTAATCCAAAGAAACCCAAATATATCAATAGAAAGAACTTTCAGCAGTGCTTTGCCTGAGGCCCACTGAAGATGTTACCTAGTAGGGTGACATAACATCTGGAAATTAACCTTCAAGCTCAGTGAGCAAACCTACATCCAAAAGTACAAAAGATAAACTCAAAGTTAACATGAAACACTAAAGTAGACATCAAAATATGCAAACAGAATATATTTTAATGTTTTGCTCCTCATATACAAGATTGCTTATCTGGAGATTGAAGGCTGTGGACATTTTTTGAATACTTATCAAATACCCAAAACTTAATTGACACTGGCATCAGCAGAATATGCTGAACAAACAAGAACTTACCCATGATTGCTGAGTTTTGGTACACATTTATTTCTTGGCACTGCTGGGAGTTGGACAAGAACCACATTATTGAAAAAGGTGAATGTTATCAGAATCATGGGAAGTGAAAAGTGCTATGGCTCCTGGTCAATTGTAATCCTCAGGGTATTAATGGTGGTAGATGTAGTAATGGTAATGCTGAATATTAAGGGACGATGGTCATTTCCTGGTACTTGTGTGGTGTCAGTGCCATGTTAGTTGGAATCATGTTAATCAAGGACTGTTTGTACTACTAACAACACACAAAGTGAATAATGAGACAATCTCCAATGATTTGATGATGCTAATAGTGCTGTTAGTTCATCAATAAAATATAGTCTTTAAGGAAGTGAGGGTGACAATATTCAACTTTCATAACAAATGAGCAGCATGGAGAAATACAGGACAAGCAGAATAATGTGAAATTGAAGGGGGAAGCAACATCCTTGCTAAAGCCATCAGTATGACTTGAGCAAAATTTCCTCCAACAGCAAAGTAGCTGGCATTACCAAATTGCATACGTTATTATTATATTTTGCATTAAAAAATGTTTAATTTGACTCTTTGAAAACAACTCATTCCTGGGATATCATTCATTTCCCAATACTGTTGCCTTTGAGAAGGTGATGAATCAACTCTTTGCATCACTACAGTTTGTGTGGTGAAGACTCTGAAGAAGCAGTGACATATGCTCTACCATATGGTAATGACCTTACAAACATAACCCTCTATTCTCAAAGAAATCCAATATTTGAAGGCAAGAAAGTCACCTAAGAGGAACAAAAATTTGACTGTTTTTCATTTATTGTTGGGAGAAATAATAGGCTACCTGCTGGGTTGGTTGCAGATATGTTGGCTTGTCGTGTTTGCAATAGCACCCGGGCATACAAATGGTTTTGGCGATGCTGGAAGACGACACATTTATAGTGTACAAAGCCTTAACAAGCTTGGAAAATTAATCTTTCAAACACAAAGATGCAATATGTTTAAAAACAATTTCTCACTCAGTTTTGTAGAGATGCATGATTCCATGTACTACTTCAACTGATGAATTCCCACTAAAGAAAGAAATTTGGTCAGGCAGTTGTTTAGATGGAGAGTCTGGTGCATTCCCACTTTGATCTTTGTGCACTTTATTATTTTCATTTGGATCAGCAGTACTTGCTTTTTCCAGAGGGTTGGTGCTACAAATGGTCTTTTGCTCTGATTTCAGTACACAATCCACAGTATCTTTGTCTGTAAAAAGATGCATTTCATATCAGGGCTGTCAAAGAAACATCTTCAGTTCACAAAATACATTAGCAATTAACAAGACAATCTCTCGAATGATGTAACGAACATGACTTCCTGATGCTTAATGGACAACGAGTCACTCAGCAGCCATGTCAAAGCCAGTGGGCTCATGAATTATTTAAATTCTGGTGATCCATTCAGCTTTGAAAGCCAGCAGATGTTTTTGTTGCACCTGCGATTTTAGATCTTTTGTCTTCCATTCATTTCACCTTATTCACACGTATTGCCGATACAACTGATTAATTACTGGAATGTAACACTACTTTTCAGTGTCCACAGTTGTCAAGGAAAGGCTACCAGCATCCACAAAGATCCATCCCACCCTGGCAATGTTTTTCTTCAACCTCTACCATCGGGGAGAAGGTACAGAAGCCTGAACACACGTGCCAGCCGGTTTCGCAACAGTTTATACCCTACTGTTGTTAGAATACTGAATGGATTCACAAACACTTAGCATTCACCTGTACCTGTGTTTTTGCTTTTGCCATTGCCAGTGTTTACCTATTATTTACTTATCTATGCTACTTAACTCTGATCTGCCTGTATTGCTCACAAGACAAAGTTTTTCACTGTGCCTCGGTACACGTGACAATATATTCAATTCAAATTCAAATTCCATCTGGATCAAACTGTACTTCTCTCAGCATGACTGTCCCATGAACTTAACCTCTTAGTTTAATGGAAGGATTTTTAAACATAATTGCACCAGGTCATCTCATGACTACATGGTCAGAAACTCCTCAAAATGTCAATTCATTGGAGGGTTTAGATGAGAAGTTGATACAGAAATCCAATTGGGAAAGAATTGGCAAGAGAAAACAAATACTTTAAAATTCCAAGTACTTAAAAATAAGAAGTCAGTAATTGGACTGTCATTCAAAATTGCACAAATGAGTTGACATGGGTTCTTTCACTAGCATATTAGAAGAAAGCTGTGGCCAGTCATCTCAGCTCAAGGACCTCAATAGGAGTGCTTCACAAAACATTCTTGGCCCATCATCTTCAGCTGCTTCATCAATGACTCTCCAACCCCATTTTCCTCCCTCCCTCCCTACCCCCACCCCACAACAGGCAAGCAATGACTGAGTTGTGATATTTTGAATTACAATCCAATGACTGACTCACTTTTATTTTCAGCACATGAAATTTAAGAAATTTGTTTTCATTTGTCAATCCTTTCCCCACATCTTTTCCAAAACTATTGAAGGGTTACCTTGATGTTTCTATATCAAAGTCTATCTACCATTGACAAGGCACAAGTCAGACATGGAATACTCATCAAGTGTAGCTCCAGCAACACTTAACCAAGAAAACGGACACCACATGCACAAACATTCACTTCCTCCAACAGTGAAGCAGTAAACCATCTAAAAGATACACTGCAAAAATTCAGCAGTTCCTTGTACAGCATGTTCCAAACTCATGACCAAGTTCATCTAGAAGAACAAGGGCAGCAGATATATACAAACACTACCACCTGCAAGTTCCCCTCCAAGCCAGTCATTATTCTGACTTGGAAATACATTGCTATTCCTTCAATGTCACTCCATCAAAATCTGGAACTCCCTCCCTAACAGCAATGTGGTTGTGGACTGCAGAAGTTCAAGAACATAGCCACCATCTTCCAAAGCCCACAACCACTGAATTAATTTAAAAACCTTCAGAGATTTTGGAGTAGTAGGCTGTTATTGTGCAGAATTAAATCAATATACAGCAGCATTGAATTCTATTTTAAATTTCTCCCTCCCAAAGGTACTGACTCATAGCTACTTTCGTCTTTCCTATTGCAGGAGGAGTAAAACCAATTAAGCACCGTACATCCTTTTTAACAAGACCATCTTAGCAAGTTTCAGCATAGACCAGGGATTTTAAAGCTCAAGAGCTTCTGTTTCTGACACAAATTAAATACAACAGCATGAGCTGCTGGAAGTAACATGTAGACTAAACATTCATTCTACTTCTCTTAGCTATCTAAACCCAAATCAATTTCTGCAACATTATATTGTTCTTTTGTTTACAGGAACCTGTCAGTGATCAACCTGCCCTCAGATCTCTTCAATTCTTCATCCACTACAGGTCGGACTTCAGTAAAAGGAAAGAGACCGTTATTGTTATCATGTCTCAGATAAGCAAAACAGCTGATGATGGAAATCAAACTTGCATTCCTGAATTTCTGTGGAATTATGTATGGTATTCTAACCCTGTACCAATGATTGTTACTCTTCATGATTCACAAAATAGTTTAAATTCTTATCAAGGTGAATACACTTGACAAAAGCTTAGATTTTGTTCATACTCGCAAACTGCTTAGCTTGCAGTTATTTGCTTAGCATCGTATTCAGAATATCATGTTACTGTACCTTTATTGGAGGTTATAGTTTCAATTACCATGTCTCTCATCTCTCTACGACCAATGTGTTGATGCAAGATAGTAGATTTTTCTCCAGTTGTTTTACCCTCCAGCAAGAGCTTTGCTGAACTAAGCGATTTCTTCTCTTTACTTTCATCATCTGCCATACTGACAGCTACACAGGCAAGAAACAAAAAAGACAGTAAATTATTTTTATGCCAGTATATTTGTTTTTCAGTATTAAATCAACATATATAACACTTGAAACAAAACATAAAACAAGTATTATTCTAAAATATTGTGAATTTCCTGAAAATTTTTCATGAACATGGCACCCCACTCCATTCCAAAATGAGTCAACAAGCACGGCTACGTAGAAGTTTGAAATACTTTAAATAAATGAAATGCGCTAAATTAAACAATCACACAATCTAGAACTCCAACAGCTGAAAAGCTGATCTGCCAAAATCATGACTGGTGTTGGACTGGGATGGACAAAAATCACAACACCGGGTAATAGTCCAACAGGTTTACTTGGAAGTACTAGCCTTCAGAGTGCTGGTCTTTCATCAGGTAGCTGTGGATTAGTGTTAAACTGGGGTGTACAAACTTACAAATCACACAGCACCGGGTTATAGTCTAACAGGTTTATTTGGAAGCCTTCAGAGCACTGCTCCTTCGTCAGGTGGATGTGGAGCATAAGATCATAAGACACGGAATTTATAGCAAAAGTTTACAGTGTGATGTAATTGAAAATATATATTGAAAAAGATCTGGATTGTTTGTTACGTCTCTCACCTTCTAGAATGACCATGTTGGTTTCAGTTCTTTCATGTGTAAATCCCAGAACTTTTTTAAAAAGTTACATTCTCAAGTGAACTTTAACAACAGGTGCCATGTTGGCCTAGATAATGCAGTGAAGGTGTGAGGTGCGCTGTGTGAGGCTGTGTCCCAGTGTTCAGACTGATGCTATTTCTAAAAAAAAGGGATTTACAGAATCTTACATGGATTCTTGCAGTTTTTGAGCAAGGACAAATTCACCCCACAAACTTGTGTGTGCATGTGGGAGGGGTATGAGTGTCTCTGTGCGTGCATGCCTGTGTCTGCGGGCATGCAGTGTTGTCACCTGGCCAGTTGAAGTCATCGCCATGGGTACCGAACTTGGCTATCGGCCTCTGCTCAGCCATTTTGCATTGTTGCATGTCCCAGAGTCTGCCTTGGAGGATGGTCACCCTAAGGTTCGAGGTCAAATGTCCCGGACCACTGAAGTGTTCTCCGCACAACAGTCAGGAGTGTTTCCTCGCAGTCGGAGAATACTTCAGTGGCCTGGGACATTTGATCTCGGACCTTCAGATGACCATCCTCCTAGGCAGACTTCACGCCACGATCAACACAACGTGGTCGAGCAGAGGCTGACAACCAAGTTCGGAACCCATGGGGATGGCCTCAACCAGGACCTTGCATTCATGTCACACTACAGGTGACCCCACTGCACTACACACTCTCACGCGCACACACTCCTACAGATCCATACACTCACACAGACCCTCTCGTACACATCCACACACGCATCCTATCACAGACTTATACTGCTTTACACTCACACATACACACACATTTCTACACCGTCCCCCACACATTCCACAAACTTGTGTGGGTGTGTATATATTGGGGAGGGTTTAGAGGGTGGAGAAATGTCTGTGAGAGAGTGTATGTATGTGTGTGACTGTAAAGCAGTATAAGTCTGTGAGAGGATGCGTGTGTGGATGTGTACAAGAGGGTTTGTGCGAGTGTATGGATCTGTAGGAGTGTGTGTGCGCATGTGCGTGAGAGTGTGTAGTGCAGTGGGGTCACCTGTAGTGTGACATGAATGCAAGGTCCTGGTTGAGGCCATCCCCATGGGTTCTGAACTTAGTTGTCAGCCTCTGCTCAACCACGATGTGTTGATCGTGGCCTGAAGTCCGCCTTGGAGGATGGTCATCTGAAGGTCCAAGGTCAAATGTCCCGGACCGCTGAAGTATTCTCCAACTGCGAGAAAACACTCCTTACTGTTGTGCGGAGAACACTTCAGTGGTCCGGGACATTTGACCTCAAACCTGAGGGTGACCATCCTCCAAGGCAGACTCCGGGACACGCAACAATGCAAAATAGCTGAGCAGAGGCTGATAGCCAAGTTCGGTACCTATGCGATGACTTCAACTAGCCAGGTGACAACACTGCATGCCAGCAGACACAGGCATGCACACACAGAGACACTCATACACCTCCCACATGCACACACAAGCTTGTGGGGTGAATTTGTTCTTGCAGAATTAAATTTTATTTTGCTCAAAAACTGCAAAAATCCATGTAAGATTTCATAAATCCCTTTTTTAGGGATAGGATCAGTCTGAACAGTGGGGCACAGACAGCCTCACACAAGGCATCTCTCACCTTCAATGCATTATCTGGGCTGACATGGCACCTTTGTTAAAGTTCACTTGAGAATGTAACTTTTAAAAAAAGTTCTGGGATTTACATATGAAAGAACTGAAATCAACATGGTCATTCTAAATAATGAGAGACTTAACAAACAATCCAAGTCCTTTTCGATACATAATTTCAGTTACATCACACTGTAAATGTTTGCTATAAATTCCATGTCTTATGATCTTATACTCCACAACCACCTGAAGGAACCGCGCTAGTGCTTCCAAATAAAGCGTTGGACCATGACCTGGAATTGTGTGATTTTCATCTTTGTACACCCCAGTCCAACACTGGCACCTCCAAGTCATGTTGGTTTCAGCTCTTTCATATGTAAATCCCAGAATTTATTTTCATAAATTACATTCTCAAGTGACCTTTAACAATAGGTGCCATGTCAGCTCAGATAATGCATTGAAGGTGTGAGGTGCCTGGTGTTGGAGTAAAAATCTATTGGAGTATAATCTGGTGTTATGTGATTTTAAACATTGCCAAAATCAAATTACAGGTATCGCCTAAGGTGTAGTTACTCTGTTAAGTAGATCCATCTCCTAGCGTCACTAAAATTTACTTTTAAAACTATTATAGACCATGATACATTTTGTAACTTTGCTCCTTATACACTCTTCTCTATTTTTCTGAATTCGCCCTATGCCACTTGACTTGTTGACACGTTGAATATTTAGTATATTTTGAAAAAAATGATATGCCAAATATAAATAAATAATATGCTCTTATCTTACTCATTATATGATACTTTAAATTACATGTAATTAGCTCCACTTTTGCCATTACCAAAGTGTCAGACAAGTCAAAGCATGCTGTCCAGACACAGCTCACATTTTGAAAAACAAATGTTTAGGTGAACAGCTGGATGTGTTTTGTTATCCAATTGTGCACAGTATGAACATTTCAAACACCTATTATGATTACCTAAAACCCAAAAGGCAATGTTAGCTAAGATAATAGTTGATAATACAATATTGCTGGGCCTACATTTCCCAGTTATTCACCATTAATACATGCATTGTCAATATTGCACATCAACAAAAAGAATTAAATTTAATTTTCAGTATCCACAGATAGCAGTTCAAGCACACAAAAACACTTAACATAGAACTTGAAGGTAGAAGAAAGAAATGTATTGCCAAATCTTTTTGTCATGCACTTCTCAGGACAAAGGCAAAAATGCCAAATTTCAAATGATTGCAAACATTTCTACTGTAGAATAGAAGCTGAAAAGCTTCCTCTTCACTGCAATACACTATCATCTCTTCAATTTTACATAATCTTTTGAAGGGAAAAAAAACAGGAAATGAGAAACTTAGCTTGGATCTCAGATTACTTTATTTGAGAATTTAGCTCTCAATTTTCAGGTTTTCCATTGCTCAGCTTGTACCAACAAGAGCAAAAGGTGACCTATTTGTAAGATTTCATCCATGCAGCTTTGGAACCAGCTGCAGCACAAGCACTGTCTGCAGTAATAGACCTGGCATCTATTCAGCACTTCCACAAAAAGTGACATTACTGGAATACAGAACAAGGTCAGAAAATACATCTGCTGCTACTCCATTACGTCATTTTCCACAGAGCCTACCAAATGCACAACATACCAACCAGCTAAAATTGATGGAAATTATATCCCATGCACTGTACAATGCTAGATTAGATTCCCTACAGTGTGGAAACAGGCCCTTCAGTCCAACCAGTCCACACCGACTCGCCAAAGAGTAATCCACCCAGACCTATTTCCCTCTGACCTAACACTATAGGACAATTTAGCATGGCTATTTTGCCATAGCTGCACACAGTGGGAGGAAACCAGAGCACCCAGAGGAAACCCACACAGACACGGGGAGAATGTGCAAAGACAATCACCAGAGGCTGGAATTGAACTTGGGACCCTGGTGCTGTGAGGCAGCATTGCTAACCACAGAGCCACCGTGCCACCCAGTACCTTGCTTAACAGATTTTCTAGATTATTGCTTGCATTTGATCATTCTAAATACTTCCTTAAAATCAAGGCCCTAGCACTGGAAAACTTCATAAATTTGCCATCATGAAAATGACAAATTGGATGCAGAAGAGACACATGAGACCATCAATATTACCAGCAAGCTTGTTAGTTACTAGACACTTTCATGCTTGACTCTAGCTTTTGAATGAACAAAAAATAAACTATGCCGCTCACACCTTTTTTAACGATGACAGTGTACCTGCTGCCATTTTCCAGATAACACAACCCACCCTTCTACCATCATCTGGCTGGTTGTGATGGCTAACTACTACACCAGCCTCCCGCATCTGTCTCTTCATATTGTCTTGTCAGATCCTGTAGGTTTCAAAATCTTAGGTGAAAATTGATTCAATTTCTGCTCTTTTCAAAGCAAAACATTGAATTGCTGTTCCATTAAGATAGGCAGATATGTTTTGATCTCTTCATAACATTTGGCAAAGAATTCAGATTTATTTAAAATCTAATAGAAATTAGACTTCAGGTCCTGCAGAATTCTAAAGGCCCTTAATAATGACTTTAATAAATTGTGGTAGAGGTTTGACATAAAATCCAAATCGATGACAAAGTTACTATATTACCTAAATACATTAATTCTTGATTGGAACAATTGAATTCCTTTTTCCTCCCGTTGAGAAAAAACCTTGGTTCACATTAGCCTCTCTAAATATTTCAATTTAGGGTCTGCCTACGGACAGGTTATTTTCCGATCTTTTAAAAAGGGGTCGGGACCACAAACCTGAAGAGACTTTTATCCAACAGAACCCCCAGCAAAGTTTTCGAATCGGTTGTTTTTTAAACAGATGAACAGTGAGAAATAACGAGAGAGAGATAGAGAGAGAGTGGTTCATTACGGCACCAGCCTTAACCCCTACCCACCCCTCAGTCATTAGACCGGGATACTTCTCAATCTGTTTACTGCAGCGGGCACAGGGTGGCTGGTAGCCCCCTCCCCTGCCCTCGCCTCAGAGCCCCCGCTGCTGGCCTGAGGACTCACCGCAATACTCGAAACCCTCCGGATGGTGCGAGTGGTTCGCCAGCTCCAGACGTACGGCCACCAGTGAAACGCTCATATGTTAAACCCCACAGATCTGCTCACCCGAGTTAAAAATAAAACTTTGAACAAAAGAAAAACCCTCATTGGGGGGAGGGGGGGGGGAGATACTGAAACCAGCCGAACCTGAAAACGTCCGACCGGACACCCAGAACGGGAGGATTTCTTTTTTATTCCCTCCCCCACTCTCTGCGGAGTGGGGGGTTGGCGGGAGATAAAGTAAAACAATCCCCGAAATTCCCTCAAAAATAACAGGCCGAGCCTCCCGAACCTACTTCCGCCAAATTGACCCCTCACCGCTGTCCCTTGACCAGCCACCTCCGTGACGCAGTTCCGGTTCCTTAACGGTAGCGTGCAATTCATTTTCCAATCTGTGGGGGATTTGAATTACCATATTCTTGATACCCCACGATGGAAACAAAAATCAAAATTTGTGCTCGGCTTGTAACGCAATCTGCATGGGAAGTGGCCATTGGTGTAAATATGATTGAATGGTGTCTGTTGGCCAGCATGGACATGGTGGGCCGAAGAGCCTGTTTTTGTCCTGTACGATTTGGAGCCTGCGGTGCAGCTTCTCAGGAGACAGTTGCGCAAACAACTAGGGGCAATAGCCCACTAAAGTGTAGGACTTTTTCAAAAAGAAATTACTTCAGATTTCCAGCATCTGCAGTTGGTTTAATGTCAGTGTATGAAAATTAGTATAGTTGCATTTAATTCACTGCCTCTTTTTCTAATGATGTGAAGGTGCCGGTGTTGGACTGGAGTGGACAAAGTTGAAAATCACACAACACCAGGTTATAGTCCAAATACTTCCAAATAAATCTGTTGGACTATAACCTGGCGTGATTTTTAACCTTTTTCTCATGCTCACTTTGAAGTTGTGTTCTCTCTTAGGATTTGTCTGAATTTTCTTGCTTACTTTAATCACTTCAAAGCTGTCACTTCTCTAACCTGTCCAGTGCTGATAAAAAGTTATGGACCTAAAACTTTAAGTGTTTCTGCACATTTGCTAGCAGGTCTGCTGATTACTTTGATTTTATTTTGCATCTTTCACTGTAGCTACCTGGCTGATCTCACAACACATAATGACTACACAATGCTAAAACTTATAACTGATGTTAGAGTTGTCAGCCATTTTGTTAAAGCAAAATCCAAAATGCACACAACCAATCAACATATTTCTCCACTTTAATAGACAGTCCTTAAATGACATTTTACTTCCTTATATCATTTTTAAATCGGTTAGTTTTCTCATTAACTATTTTACTGCAGGACAAGTTGGGACAAATTCCATTGGACTCAGCCAAATTTAACTTTTGTACTTAAGGAAAATGGGGTTTGGAAGTCTGAGAAAAGCACTCTGCTCTTGAGGTAGGACGTGGCGAGATCAACAGTACACTGCTGGCACCAGGTTAATTATTGGTTACGTATACTGTCAAGGTAGCCTTCTGGTGAAGCATCATGGCCACAACCTTTCAGCCCCTTTCTGACTGCTTAATTTCAGAGCATTCTACTCATCCATTCTTAGTTTATGCTCTTTTGTACATTCAGCATAGGGACAACTGGGCAGAGGAGGAGGAGGATGTTGATGACTGGCAGTGTTCAGAGATAAGATTAACTAGATGATAATGGTTCCAAAGATGACTCATGGGACTCAAAATGTTCATTTGATTCTCCAGATGCTGCCAATTCTCCAGCATTTTGTTTTTATTCTATGGGTGATGAGATGAACTAGGTTACTTAGATTTCAAGAATTTCCATTCCTGACGAAGGGCTTATGCCCAAAACATCGACTGGCCTGCTTCTTAGATGCTGCCTGACCTGCTGTGCTTTTCCAGTGCCACACTTTTCAACTCTAGCTCTCCAGCATTTGCAGTCCTCACCTTTCTCCCAGTTTGTTGAATCCACAACCTTCTGACTGAGAGGAGTGTGTAATATAACTAAATAAAGATTGACACCTATTTAAATTAATAAATGGCTATGTATGAAGAAAAAGAGAAATAGCTTGATTTGTTGTGAGCATTTAACAAAATGGCTGACAAAACTTAGAACTGATGTTCGAATTATGTAAAATTGGAATAATTAATTTAGCATTAGCGAGTTGTGAGAAGCTTTGTAGTTCAGGTTGAGGTTTTTTATACTTGGTCGACTTGAACGAGTTGGACTGAAGTGTCTGTTTCCATGCTGTACATCTCTATGACTATAAGAAAGGGTATACTTATAGTGTTGGTATTTTTTCCTCAGATGATTTGACATATTTTTGAAGGAGTTGAGAGATTTGACATGTTTGCACGTAATAGAATGTTTAGTGGATAGAGGGAAAGCCCCTTTATTGCCAACTGCTACAAGGTGGTGAAGCTGGAGTGTCAGGAGTTGACTTTCTTCCACAGAAGACTTTGGTGCTGAAACTCTGATGCTTTTTGCAGAAAATGCCACCTCAGCTACTGTCTGGGAGCCTTTTTGCTCCATAATTTGCTACTAACCTTATTCCATGATAATAGCAGCTGTCCATTTTATTTGTAGTCCAACGTGATTCAATACTGCACATTATAACATTATTGTAATATCATGGTTTTGCCAGAAGAGGTCAATATGGGACTATTATTGACTACTTCAACATAATTAAAAGCTTGGTTAATAATGAAAATGTTGTTTGTCTCTCATTAAATACATTCAATCAATTATAGAATTATTCCCATTAATTCTTACCTTGAACCAAACCAGACTCCCCACTTGGGTTGTTTTTTTTCTATCTTTTCATTGAGGTTTCCCTTTTTCTTGTTTGACCAGGCTGGTAAATCTGTTGTGCAGGAACTCCATGTTTGAAGTGATGATGTCACATGGTTAAATATTACATTTACATAGTGATGTCATAATATGGTAAAGTTATTGCATTTTGATTGGCTAAAGTTTTTCCCTGCATGAAAATGTGCCAAAATGTACCAGAAATTTTGAATGAATCACAGGCTGTGTGTTGTGAATAATTGACTGAAATATAGCAGGAGGTATCTTGGCATTTAGTGAGGGAAAGATCATGTTAAACAGAGTTGATTTTCATGGGGGCTGTTCTAAAAAAAAATGTAATCTCGCTGAAAAAAATGTACTGTTGTTCCACAATAAATTTATCCTCAAACATTTTGCTAACTTATATTCTATTTTCTCAAACACTCTCTACCTTTCTATTTCTCGTTAACCGGGCAATAGAGTAATAGAGAAACAGACCCTTCAGTCCAACCCATCCATGCTGACCAGATATCCCAACCCACTCTAGTCCCACTTAGCAGCACCTGGCCCATATCCCTCCAAACCCTTCCTAGTCATATACCCATCCAAATGCCTCTTAAATGTTGCATACCTGCCTCCACCACTTCCTCTGGCAGCTCAATCCATACACGTACCACCCTGTGTGAAAACATTGTCACTTAGGTCTCATATCTTTCCCCTCTCACCCTAAACCTATGCCCTCTAATTCTGGACTCCCTGACCCCAGGGAAAAGACTTTGTCTATTTATCCTATCCTTGCCCCTCAATTTTGTAAACCCCTCAGCATCCAACACTCTAGGGAAAACAGGCCCAGCCTGTTCAGCCTTCCCTATAGCTACAATCCTCCAACCCTCCATCCTTGTAAATCTTTTCTGAACCCTTTCAAGTTTCACAACATCTTTCCAATAGGAAGGAGACCAGATTTGCACGCAATATTCCAACAGTGGCCGAATCAATGTCCTATATAGCCGCAACATGACTTCCCAACTCCTGTACTCAATACTCTGAACAATAAAAGAAAGCATACCAAATGCCATCTTCACTATCCCATCTACCCGCAACTCCACTTTCATGCAGCTATGAACCTGCACTCCAAGGTCTCTTTGTTCAGCAACACTCCCTAGGACCTTACCATTAAGTGTATAAGTCCTGCTAAGATTTGTTTTCCCAAAACACAGCACCTCGCGTTTATCTGAATTAAATTCCATCTGCCACTTCTCAGCTCATTGCCCCATCTGGTCAAGATCCTGTTATAATCTGAGGTAACCCTCTTCGCTGTCCACTACACCTCCAATTTTGGGGTGACCTTATTGAGGTTTACAAAATTATGAGGGGCATAGATAGGATAAATAGGCAAAGTCTTTTCCCTAGGGTCGAGGAGTCCAGAACTAGAGGGCATAGGTTTAAAGTGAGAGGGGAAAGATATAAAAGAGACCTAAGGGGCAACTTTTTCACGCAGAGGGTGGTACGTGCATGGAATGAGCTGCCAGAGGAAGTGGTGGAGGCTGATCCAAATGCCTCTTAAATATTGCAATTGGATGGGTATATGAATAGGAAGGGTTTGGAGGGATATGGGCCGGGTGCTGGCAGGTGGTCGGCGTAGACGGGCTGGACCGAAATGTCTGTTTCCATGCTGTACATCTCTAGGACTCTATCTAACCTTGCTAATCAATCTCCTGTGGGGAACCTTGTTGAACCCCTTACTGAAGTCCATTTACCACTATGTCCTCATCAATCCTCTTTGTTACTTCTTCAAAATCCTCAATCAGGTCTGTTAAAAAAAAAAGCCTGTGACCATTTAACAAATTCCCACTGTCTCTGAAGTGATCGAGGAAGACTCAGAGACCCTGAACAACATGACTCATCATTTAAGTTAATGAAAATTTACCACTTCTAACTGCAATGTCTTCCCCTAAAAGTTCCCTTTCAAAAAAAAATTGATATACAGTTTCTCTCTCAGCAGCCTATCCTATTGGGTAATAGCTCTGCAAAAAGAAAAGTTTCTTGGCATTGAACGTAACTCCTTTTAATGTGCATATTCTCCAGTCCTAAGATCCCCAATGAACTCAATTAACCTTAACTGCAGTCTTTCATCACTTTAAACCGAACCATATCCTCCGTAAACCTGTATTTCTTAGCATAAATAACTCTAATATTTCCAACTTATCTCAGTAATCTTGCCTTGTCCCTTCTCCAGGAATCAAAGTACAATCTCAAGTAAAATGCTTTTCCTTTTATAATCATTATACAATGTATTGTAAAGTCTCTTCTGACTTAATCTAATCTAAAGATTAATCCTCATGCACTCCCGATGGTACAATCATCCCAACAATAAGTCTGGTGAAACTCTTTAAAAAAAAATATGGGCGGCACGGTGGCTAGCACTGCTGCCTCGCAGCGCCAGAGACCCGGGTTTAATTCCCACCTCAGGCGACTGACTGTGGAGTTTGCACGTTCTCCCCGTGGCTGCGTGGGTTTCCTCTGGGTGTTCCAGTTTCTTCCCACAATCCAAAAATGTGCAGGTTAGGTGAATTGGCTATGCTAAATTGCCCGTAGTGTTAGGTGAAGGGGTAAATGTAGGGGTATGGGTCTGGGTGGGTACGCTTCGGCGGGTCGGTGTGGACTTGTTGGGCTGAAGGGCCTGTTTCCGCACTGTAAATAATCTAATCTAATCTAATCACTGCATAATTTCTTTTAATAGGTTGTCCCCATTCATTCCAATTGAATATTGATCTGTAGTCTAATGTAATATCCAGCCCCCCCACCCCAAACATGCACACATTGAAGGGTGAATGCCTGCATGTTGAGCCTAGTAAAACTTAAATAATTTGGTCTTGATCACCATAAATTTGCTATAAATTACTTATGCCATGAATATTTTTAATGTCTGCAAATCAAACGATTTGTCATACCTTCATTCTCGTCATTTATTACAATGTTGAACCGAGTCAGTTTGTATTTAAAGCATGATGACAAAGGATTAGACTGAAAAGCATCAACATATCAAATTTCTAATAATCTATACAAAAACAGTCCAGAGACTTTCCTGACAACAGCAAATGTCATACTAGTCAGAAGGTCTCAGGTTCAATTCCCACAGTGTGGTGATTATAATTGATTATACACAAGGCAAAGTAGCTAGAACCTACATTTTTCAGCACTAACCATTATCTAGGAAGCAGCATGGTGGCTCAGTGGTTAGCACCGCTGCCTCATTACACTAGGGACCCAGATTCAAATCCCGCCTCAAACAACAGTGTGTTGCGTTTGCACATTCTCCTCGTGTCTACGTGGGTTTCCCCCGGGTGCTCGGTTTCCTCCCACAATCCAAAGATGTGCAGGTCAGGTGAATTGGCCATGTTAAATTGCCCATAGTGTTAGGTGCACTAGTCAGGGTTAAATATAGGATAGGGGAATGGGTCTGGGTGAGTTATTCTTTGAAGAGTTGGTGTGGACTTGTTGGGCCAAATGGCCCATTTCCATCCTATAGGGAATCTAATCTAATTTCCTGGAAAAGAGATTTTTGGAAGTTTGGTGAAGTCAGAATCCAAATAGATTGTTCAGTCTCCTATTCTAAAATCACCTGCCAACACATATACCTGAATTTCCATAGAACAATGACTCTCACCCATGGACCTTTACCTAAGTAAGCATTTTAAAAAATCTCAGGGCTATTGGGTTATTCAAACAATCAGTGCCTTATTCTGATTAATTGGCTACACTCAGTCTTGGATCATGATTTGGCTATTAAGCCCCTCAAGCCTGTTCTACCACTAATCTTTAGTTAAAAATGTTATTCAATATCTTTATCCAACAAGAAGCTGCTTGTGTGCTTTCTAATTGTGCACAATTATCTAATTTTAAATTTAAACCAACCTCCACCCCCACAAATAGGGAAGGCAATGGTCTAGTGGTACTAACACTAGACTATTAATCCAGAGACCTAGATAATGTTCTGGAGACCCAGGTTCAAATCCCACATTGGCAGATGGTGGAATTTGAATTCAATTACTGCCACTCTGCAACTGGCTCCTCAGTTTCCGGACTCACAGGCCACAATCAGTGAAGATTGGGGACAATATTTCATCCTCACTAACACTCAATACTGGAACCCCCTACTGCACTCAATGTATACCCATGAATGTGTCGGCAAATACCACTTACAAGTTTGCTGATACCACCATAGTCAGTTGAATCTCAGATGAGTGAAACAGACTACAGACTGGAGGTGGAAGACCTGGAAAAATGGTGCACTGAGGACAACCTAGCCCTCAATGCCGGCAAAACCAAGAAACTCATTATTGACTTTCGGCAGGATGTTACTCATGCCACCAGCACCCCCCCAACCTTATACATTAACAGCACAGAGGTGGAACGAGAGGAGAGTGTCAAGCTCCTGGGAGTGGTCATCGACAACAATCTTTCTTGGACTCTTCATGTGGACGCATTGGTTACAAAGGCCCAACATCATCATGTCTTCCTCAGGCAGCTGAGAACATTTCGCATCAAGGCAAATACCCTTGCCAACTTTTATAGAGGCGCCATCAAGAGCAATCTGTCTGGATGTATCACTACCTGGTATGGCAACTGTACTGTTCAAGATCGGAAACGGTTTCAGAGAGTGGTGAACTAGGCCCGGACAATCACAAAGGCCAACTTCCCATAGAATCCATCTACCAGGCCTGCTCTCAAGGAAAGCCGCCAGCATTCTCGAAGATCCATCCCACCCTGGCAATATTTTTCTACAACCTCCACCATCAGGGAGAAGGTACAGAAGCCTGAACACATGCACCAACTGGTTTGGAAACAATTTCTACCCTACTGTTATTAGAATATTGAATGGACTCTCAAATTTTTAACATTTGCCTGAACCTGTGTTTTTGTTTTTGCTGCTGTTTACCTATTATTTACTTATCTATGCTACTTAACTCTGTATTGCTCACAAGACAAAGTTTTTCACTGTGCCTTGGCACACATGACAATAAATACAATTCAATTCAAAAAAATATGGAATTAAGAATCTACTGGAGGGCCATGAAATCATTGCAGATTGTCAGAAAAACCCGTCTGGTTCACTAATGTCCTTCAGGGAAGGAAATCGGCCATATTTACCTGTTCTGGCCCCTACATGTGACTCCAGACCCAGAGTAATGTGGTTGACTCTCAGTTACCCTCTGAACTGCTGGCCTAGCAAGCCAATTGTGCCCATCACTACAAAGTCTCAAAGAAATGAAACCAGACAGATCACCTCACCTCGACCTAGGCATCAGAAAACAGCAGAAACAGCTCTGTTGATCCTGCGAAGTCCTCCTCATTAACATCTAGGGCTACTGCCAAAATTGGGAGAGAAAAGCAACAGCCTGGCATACAAACAATACAAACCTTACAAACAATGTCCCAGACACCATCATCATCATACCTAGGTATATCCTGTCACACTGGCAAGACAGACCAAGCAGAGGTGACAGCACAGTTGTATATATTTGGGAGAGAGTTGCCCTGGGAGTCCTCAACATGGAATCTAGATTCCATGAAGTCTCATGGCTTTAGGTTATACATGGGCAAGGAAACCTCCATCTTGAACATTTAGGGGAAGCACTGAGGATGGCAAGGGCACAAAATGCACTCTGGGTGGGAGATTTCAATGTCAACCACCAACAAGATTGGCTCAGCAGCAATACCACTGATCAAGCTGGACGGGCCCTAAAGAACAAAGCTGCTAGACTGGGTCTGCAGCAGGTGGTGAGGCAAGCAACATGAGGATAAACATACTTTACCTCATCCTTACCAATCTGCCAGCAGCATCTGTTCACGATAGTATGGGTAAGAGTGAACATCATACAATCCATGTGGAGACAAAGTACCACCTTTGAGAATAATCTCCATTGTAGTGTTTTTCACTATCACCATGCTAAATGGGACAGACTTCGAACAGATCTAGCATCAAGACTGGGCATCCAGGAGGTACTGTGGGCCATCAGCAGCAGCAGAATTCTACTCCAGCACAATATGTAACCTCATGGCCTGGCATATCCCTCACTCAACCATCAAGCCTTGGTTCAACGGAGAATGCAGGAGGGCATGTCAGGAGCAGTATCAGGCATACCTGAAGATCAAGTGTCAACTAGGTGAAGCCACCAAACTGGACCATTTGCACACCAAACAGCTTAGCGGCAAGTATAGAGCTAAGTGATCCCACAACCAAAGCATCAGATCAGAATTCTGCAGTCCTGTCACATCCAGTCGTGAATGGTGGTGGATGATTAAACAACTCACTGGAGGAGCCAGCTCCACAAATATCCCATCCTCAATGATGGAAGAGCCCAGCATATCAGCTTTCACAGCAACCTTCAGCCAGAAGTGATAAGTGGAAGATCCATCTCTGCCTCCTCCAGTGGTTCTCAGCATCACAGCTACCAGTCTTCAACCAATTTGAGTCACTCCACACAATATCAAGAAACAGTTGGAGACACAGGATGCTGCAAAGGCTATGGGTACTTGCAGCATTCCGGTAATAACCCTGAAAATGTGTGCTCCAGAACTTGCCGCTCTCCTAGCCAAGCTGTTCCAGTAGAGTTACAACGTTGGCATCTACCCAACAATGTGAAAAATTGCTCAAGTATGTCCTGTACCTAAAAGAAAAGGACAAATCCAACCTGGCCAATTACCACCCTATCAGTCTATCGATCATCAGTAAAGTAATGGAAGGTGTAATCAACAGTGCTATTTAGCAACAACTGCTCAGTGACAGTGTTTGGGTTCCGCCAGGGCCACTCAGCTCCTGACCTCGTTACAGCCTTAGTTTAAATATGGACCAAAGAGCTGAATTCCAGAGGTGAGGTGAGAATGACAGCCCTTGACATCAAGGCTGCATTTGACTGAGTGTGGCATCAAGGAGCCAGAGCAAAACTAGCATCAGAAGCCATCAGGGTCAAACTTTGATGGTTAGAGGCATTCCTGACACACAGGAAGGTTTCATGGTTGTTGGAAGTCAGGTCATTTCAGCTCCAGGACATCTCTCCAGGAGTTTCACAGGGTAGTGTCCCAGGCCTAACTATCTTCAGCTGCTTCCTAAATGATCTTCCCTCCACCATAAGGTAATAAGCAGGGACGCTGGTCAATGATTGCACCATTCATGACTCTACAGACACTGAAGCAGTCCATGTCCAAATGCAACAAGATCTGGACAGTGTCCAGATTGGGCTGACAAGTGGCAAATAACATTCACACCACACAAATGCCAAACTATGACCATCAACAATAAGAGAAAATCTAACTATTGCCCCTTGAATTTTAATGGTATTACCACTGAATCCCACACTATGAACATCATGGGAATTATCATTCATGAGAAGCTCAACTGGACTCACCACATAAACCCAGTGGCTACAAGAACAGGTCAGAGGCCAGGAATACTGCAGTGAGTAACTCACCTCCTGACTCCGCCATCTACAAGGCCCAAGCCAGAGTATGATGGAATACTTCCCACTTGCCTGGATGAGTACAGCCCCAACAACACTAAAAAAGCTTGACACCATCCAGGACAAAGCGACCCACTTGATTGGCGCAATCCATAAGCATTCACTCCTTTCACCTCAGACACTCAGAAGCAGTACATACTATCTAAAAGAAATTCACCAAAGATCCTCAGACAGCATCTTCCAAACCAACAACTACTTCCATCTAGGAGGACAAGGGCAGCAGGTATATGGGATCACCACTTTCAAGTTCCCTCCAAGCCACTCACCATCCTGATTTGGAACTATATCACCATTTCTTCACGGTCACTGGGTCAAAATCCTGGAATTCCCTCCCGAGTGGCATCGTGGGTCAACCCACAGCAGGGAGACTGCAGCGGTTCATGGCAGCTCACCACCACCTTCTCAAGGGCAACTAGGGATGGGCAATAAATGCTTGCTAGCCAGCAACATCCACATCCCAGAAATAAAAAAAACTACTTTAGCTGTAACTACTTCATCAAATTTCTTTAACATTTCAACAATCTCAGTTCAATCATCTATGATTATCCTGTTTGGAGTAGACAAATGGTCAGATAGAAAGGAAGGAAACCAGATAGGGCTTCGGATCCTAATTATTTTCCAGTGGTCCTTTCTGCATAACTAGTTTCAAATGATGATTTCATTGACTCAACATTACTATCCTATGAAATGGCATTTGAATAGGATATTGAATGATTACTGGATCTGGAAAGAGCATCTACTGGAGATATATTTCGTCAGAATTGGGCTTGAAATGTAATAGCACTACTAGATAGTCACATCAGTTGATTGCTCTTGAAGTTTAACAATTAAAAGAATAATGGGGGTAGAGGTTATGGAAGTAAAGCTTCAGTCTGATGGTTTCACAACCTTAACTAATCACTGATTGTCAAAAATGTTTATTAATAAGCCTCTCCTGCAAAAAGAAACCTGTCGTAATATTCTCTTTTTTGATTGTGACTCCCAAATTTAGTGTAATATTCTGGGTGTGAAGCATAAACACCCTCTCTTGCAAAACAAAATGCAAATTAATCTAATGAGGTAGTGAGAACAGAAATTTTTAACATCCTTTTTTGTAGGTTGATTTTTGAGCCAGATTCTGCAGCTTATGTTTCAGTACTCAATTATTTTTGTAGCAAGAGCTTATTCAAAATCAACCTGCTTTGATAAGCAACTGTTTACAAGGTTTCTCAGCTACAGTGTCAACAACGACTGGAACAAACCGATAACAGGAAATTGGTTTAAAGGAAACTGACAACCAGGAAAAGATTTGCAAATAGACTGCAATCTGCTATTTATGCATCTTTTCAATTGCTGATACTTGGAGCCTATCTAGAATAAATGACCTTTCGAGTTCCTAAAGATTTCCCTCATATTGCTAATATACAGTTATCTATTTAGAATTAGCCAGCACAAAGTCAATTAAAAAGAGGGAAATTCCAGTGTTCAAATACTCAGAAGCTTAGGATCAGATTCATCTGCCTGCAACAGTGTGTGTAGCTACTATCACATATAGATGGTGATTTGGAGGAGGGTTTTTCATTTTTGGTAAACCATCATCAATAAAGCAACCAGAGACTGCATTCAGTGTTGTTCATAGTACAAAAAAAATTCAACAAGCATGACTTGGAGCCTCTGTTCCTCCCTTCGTTTTAAATTATGCCTCAGGAAGAAGTAGATGAGCTGTCTTATGCATAACTTCACATTGTAATGACTCAGATGTCTAACTTCACAACAGGTATTTCTAATTATCTTCACACACTTATGAAAACAAACATTAAATAGAGGTTTTGGGAAACAGTCTAATATAATCAGTGTGAAGTAAAGTTAGTTCCAGACCTGTCTGTTCCTCAGGAGTCAGAATCAAATTGGTTACAGCAGAGAAGTCCATTTTGCATTTTCAACCTATGCTAGTATTTTTGCAAGAACAATACAATTTCTCCCACTGCCTTCCCTTTTCCAATAACAACTATTTTCCTTTGTGAACTTCACATTCCCTCAAGAAAGTCATGATTAAATTTACTTTCATCACCCTAGCAGCACAGAGATCAAAATAATTTGCTGCATATAAAAATGTCTCTGGCTCTTTTGACAATCTCTTTAAATTGATAGAAAGGTCAAGACTAGGGGGTACCATTGTTCTGCTGAGATCTTTCATAATTTTGACCACCTCTACAGTATTTGCTTTCTCTGATCTTAAGAAGAAAACCTAACCTAACCTATCTAGTTAACTAAAGTCGCTCATTTCTGAATCATTTGGATAAATCTCAACTGCAGCTTCTTAAAAGGTCTTCACATTACTCTTATAGTGCCACAATCAAACAAAAGCTCCAATTGTACTCAAACCAGCATCTTACAAATACTCACTTTTGCTTCCTTATTGTCAAACTTCATGCCTGTGTCTATTAAGCCCACTATTTTACATGTTTTCATAATTGCTGCTCCAATGATTAATGCACATACACACACCCCCTCCCCCCTATGTCTGTTCCTCCACCTTCTTCACCATTGTATCTTTTGCTTTAGATTCCCTTACCTGGTTCTTACCAAACTGCATGAATTTACACTTCTCAACATTAAAATTTCATTTACCCACTCTTACATCAGCAGGTTTATGTCCTATTGCAGTCAATTACCACTCTCCTTTCATATAATCTGCAGAACTTTAAATAATGTCCTGATATGTTTCACAAAAATTATGTCCTCATACCAACCCCCAGGATAGTCATATATCTGTTCTTTTCTGGAAAAGAGCATTTCGTCATTACTGTTTCTTATTGATATCTATTGGAAACCAAAATATTTGAAATCTTTAAAGATATTAGTTTTTTTTTGTTTAGTTGGCATGGCCAACATTTTTGCCAATTCCTAATAGCCTTTAAGTAGCATGGCTTGCTTGGTGTTTCAGAGGACAAAGAAACAACAATCTCATTACTCTGCACCTGGAGTCACACAGATTAGACCAGAAGGATGGCAGATTTCCTTCCTTAAATGATATGACAATTAACAACAGTTTCATAGTTACAAAGGCTAGCTTTGTTTTTCAGAGTCCTTAAGTGAATTTAAATCCCACTAGCTACTGTGGTGGGCTTGGGGCCTGGGATCATTAATTCACTTCGTCACCATCTCCCCCTGAGAAATAATTTGATATTCAGTGTTTCTCACATGTTAATTACACATTCATTTTTAAAATCAAATTCATCGCCCTATCTTGATTGCCATTTTCAAAAAAAAAATCATAAATCAACCCATAAACCTATGAAGGGAAGAGAGTACAAAAGGTTGAAGAGTCTTTTGCGTTTATCACTTTTTCAGAAGTGGGGAGGGGAGAGAGAGAAAACAACAAGGCAGCAAAGAATATATCTACTGACTGGTAAGAATATAGGAATAATAATTATTCATATTCATGCCCATACAAGTAGGTACAATCATGAATGAAGGATTATAGGAGGGGAAGATGGTAGCAGAAAGGTGAAGGGATAGGGAAAACAATTGAAGTAGTAAATTGGGAGGAAGAGGGTGATGGGGGACAAGATAGAAAAGGGATGAATGACCATTCTCTCTGCAAACCTATCTCAAATATAGCCTCAGGCATTGGCTTCTAAAAAGGCCACATCTATTTCCTCTTTGCAAAAGATTACGAGGCATTCTGCTACAAATTTATATCTTAAACTTAGGAAACTTGTACTGCTGGACATTTTTCTTTTGTAAAGAATAATCCACCCTCCCTGGCTGGGAGTGACACAAAATGGTACATTAAAACAAGTTCAAACCTCTCAGCCCAGAAAATTACATAATGGTTGACTACACATTGTTTCACATGTGTATACACGTAGGTACAACAGGATTGGAGAATTACTGATACGGAATTGGTATTTAAATAAATTTTAGATGAATCAACTGCAGTCATGCTGTTAAAACTCAGTTTTACAGCAATTCTAAAATGAGGCTGCACTATTAGATCAGATTAGATATGCAAATCAATTTCTTACCAAAGTGACTATTGCAGCCACTTGGTGAGTTTTTAAAAAATAAAATAGTACTACAATTACAAACTTCCAATCTGAACTTTTCATAATGCAATTCCAAAAATTCTTTGAAAAATTAATGCTGAAGGTTAGGCTAGACCTGTATAATTTCCCAGCTTATGTTCGGTAACCAAAATTGGGCACCATCTTTTCGAAAAGCTGAAACCTTAAGAATACAGAAAATACATTTTTACAAAATTAATGTGATGTGGGTGTTGCTGATAATACCACTATTTCAAGGGCAATAACACAATTAAGTCATCTTGCAGAGTCACTCCAATCCCTTTCATGTAAAGATGTCCAACCTCTTTGGAGTGCCAGGATTTTGACCCAGGACTAGTGAAAGAACAGTGATAGAACACAGTCAAGATGGTGTGTAACTTGGAAGGAAACCAGGTGATAATGGTCCCATGCATCTGCTACTTTTGCTTTTTGAATCTGTTTGCAGATTAAGATAGTGAAGTATGAGAATGGTTCAAGAAGCTAGGGCTGTTCTTACAGCAAAGATGGCTGAAAGGTTTGGAGTATTAAACATTGCACTTTGTTAGGAGGAGTAAATAGATAGAAACTTTGAAGACCTGAAGGGTTAAGAATGAAAGCACAGATTTCAGGTGAACCAGACAGAACAAGAGGAAAAACTTTTTTTTGAAGGTTTAAAATTCAGAACATTGACTGAAAGGTGGATTATAGATTCAATAGTAGCTTTCAGAAAGATCGTAAGCCTACAATGATCTGGGAAAGAGTTGGGAAGTGGAACTAACAAAAGTAAAATGGGTGGGATTGGGTGGGGAGGGGGAGAGAGATAGCTGGGGGGGGGGGGGGGGGAGGAGAACGGCAGAGTGGGGGCGCGAGAGAGGAAAGGGTGGGGGCACGAGAGAAGAAAGGGTGGGGGGGGCAAGAAAGGAAAGGGTAGGGAAGAGGTGGGAGACAGTGGGGATGGGGGCGTAAGAGAGGAGAACAAGTTCTAATGCTGATTCTCATTCAAATACAGAGGATTTGATGGGGGAAAAAATACAGAAAGGATTTGAGGTATTATGCAAGAACCACAGAAAAAGCTGGCATCCAAGTTTAATGGGTAATAGCAAAAGTCTTTATTTCAAAAGGGAATGGAGCATAAAAATAGGAAGGTCTTGTTAAAAATATACAAGGCAGTAGTAGGACTACACAGAATATTGGCACTGGAATCAGTTAATAAAACAATTAGGTTGACTCCAAGTATGGAGGGATTTTCTTATGAGAAGAGGTTAAGTAGGTTGTGTTTATATTTAGTAAAGAAGAACAAGACAACCTTATTGAAACTCTGGGGATATGATAGGGTTGATGCAAAGAGCTGTTTCCACAATGGGGAAGAGTCCAGGACGAGAACATATAATCTCAGATTAAGTGATCACTTGGTTAAGACAAAGATGAAGAGAAATATTTTCTATCAGAAGAGAATAATCTGTGGAATTCTCTACCACAGAGGACAGTCAAAGCTTGGTCATTCAGTATATTTAAGGCTGAGACAGATTTTTAAGCGAGAAAGGGAATCAGTTAGAGAGATAAAGCAGGAAAGTGGGGTTGAAGATTTTCAGATCAACCATAATCTCATTGCATGGCAGAGCAGAATCAATGGGCTGAATGACCTCCAACTGCTTCTATGTTCTCTGGAGGAATTTTTGATTACTAATATAGTACTGAGAAAGAGATCATTGTGGTTATAGAATTAAAATAAGCAAGCTTTGGTTATTGTCAGGATAGATGTGTTTAAAACATAGCTCAAGTTGAAAGAGAAAAACAGGTAACAGGGTTCATGAAGCAATCAGGAAGATGGATAGGCTTAGAGCTAAATGGCAACGTTTCTGGTAGGAGTAGAAAAGAATGGCATTTGTTCTTTCATTGATGACATGGAGGAAGTGCAAATTCAGATTTAAGACAGATGAGATGGCAATCAGAATTGGGCAAAGCTGGGTGTTTCACACATTAGCACTATATTTTGAGGCATCTGCATTTTTTTTCTGTAAGGATACAGATAAGATTTGTGTGAAAGTAGCTAATAAGGAATTTTCTGGATGTGATTTCTATGGTAATGACACTGTTGGACTTTTGTTTTTACACGACAGAAAGTCATTTCAAACTATCTACATGTTTGGTGTTGGGCATTACAACTAAAAGGGGTTTTCTTTTTAACCCAAAAAAGACTAGACTCACTACCAACTAACCACCCTATTCACTAAACTATTGGATGTCAGTAAATTTGAGAAAAACAAACAAAACAGAATTAATAAAGCAAAGCAGGCTTTCCAGAATATTTTATTGATTTTGTTATGGATCCATGACATCAGCAAGATAATACGTGTAGCTTAGATGAACTTATTAAATGTAGCAATTTGTAGATAAATAATCTAATTATGTTAAGTTTAAAAGTACATACACTATATAGCCACATGGAATTTGCCATTATTCAATATGCTGCAAGTATTTTCATCGTAGATTGCACATAAAACAAATTGACAAATAGTTTATGATTCTTCAAATACAAAAAAAGTATGTTAGACCAGACAGTTTAACTTTGTTTGCACATCTATATTTGGCTGTTTTATTAGTCTCAAGGAATGTGGAGCAATCAAACACCAAAATTAGACATTATATTATGTTATAATCTTATATTCTTCATTATATGCAAGGACAGAAAATTGAGTTTAATCTATGGGTTTATATAGCACTTAAATATCTTCGCAACTGCTGCAAATCCATTGTGCATTGATAATTTGTAGAAAAATAGCTGGATTATACAACAGCAGCACTTAATTCTGGTTCTTAGTCAGTTTATCAAGAGAATTTACAAAACCTCTTGTAAAACAGCTTAAATTTACATCCCTCAAGGTTAAGGAAAAGTGCTAATTCATTTGGACGATACATTGTTTTTCTATGGTGTCATGGTTAACTACCCTGCTTACTACTGTGTGTATGTGCACGGCATTAACATTGCCTGCAAAACATATACTAAATGGGCATATTTAGTCTCCATTTCTTCTTCAACTGTAATTTCTGTACATAGAAGAAATGTTATGAATATTAAATGAATATACAAGTAGAGTGTTTTAAATCATACAAACATATGGCAGCACATCCTCTATCCCAAGCCAAAACCCTGACTCAATTCCCCACCACGTACAGACATTAAATTAATTCAAATAATTCTAATGAACACCTCATGTCAAGTTCTCAGCAATAGCTTAATAATGGTCTCTTCCTTTCTACTGCAATTCACTGTTACTTCAAAATAGAAATGGGAACAGAGAAACATCTGACCAAAGAATAATAAAAACAAAATGCCCTATAAATATCATTAATCTTAACCTGGAATGAAAACCAAGAAGAAATATCTTTACAATACTAGCAACTCCATACAAGACATTGTTTACTGAAAAATATTGCAAAAATATTTACATTTTCTTCAAAAAAATTTACTCTGCTGATGACAGCTAACAATTCATTCAATTAGAGTTTTGTGTTGAACTCAGTAAAGGTGAACATATGAAGCAGATTCTTCCTAACTAGTTTCACTAGCTGATTAAATTATGTCCCTGGTTTTGGCCATTCTTTGAATTGCTTAACCACACAAATCAACAGTGAAAATAACTCAAAACTTCTAAACTTGTACCAATTTCTCATGTTTCAAGTCACTGTGTTAAGTAACGAAAGAACCACCATATCTTGTCAACTGTATTAAGTACGTACATATACTATCAATGGCCCCATCTTGCCATGCAATGTCAGTTCTCTTACGGAATGATGATTTGAATGTGAAATGAAACGTTGCCCTCTCTCGTCTCTCCCCCCCCTCCCCCTCCACCCTGCACCACACCCACCGAGTGCTGGAATGATTCATCTCATAAGTATGTGTCCTGTTCTGTTTCTTCCGAGCTGAGACTTTGTTCAGACTGCTGTAGTTGAGTGTCCTTTTTCAGCATCGATTGATTTAGCTCCTTTGCAAACTCTACTGGTTGGGTAACATTTTGTTCATCTTTTAAAATTCTATTGGTCTCATCAGCGGTAGATCCATTTGCCATTGTTTCTACTTTTCCTGTCTTTTTCTGTTTCTTCTGTTCTTTCTTTTGTTCTTTTGACATTTTCTTATCCTTTTTCTTCTTGGAATTGCTACCTGAATCAGGAGACACTGGCGGGGAGTGTACCACTATGGATGGCATCTGCACCAAGGCTTTTTGAGAATGAGGCTCAGCCTCATTGATTGCTTTAGCGCCATGCAATCTAGGAGGAGGCTGGTATTTGAGGTCACCATGCGTATCCTTCCACTTCTTCAGCTGAATTAAATGTTCTTTTTCAACCTCCCTTTCAGTGATAGGAAGTTCAATTATCTGTTTTAAAAAAGTATATAAAAAGGCATTTTATTCATTTCCATATATTCTTTTTACATTGACCAGACTACTAGGAATGTTCCCATCTCCCCGCGTCTTTTGGGTAAAACATTAAACAAAGCCCTCAACTGCACTCAGGTGAACAGTAAAAAGCCATTGTCCTAACTCAAAGAACAGCTGGCATCATCTGGCTAATATTTATCCCAAAAATTATCACTAGACTGAATGGTGAAATTCAAAATATTTTGTACAAAGTTAATCTTGCTTCTATTGTGTGGTTAGCAATTAACTGAAATCTACAGTTTAAGTTGTGAAGTTCCCAGCCTTAAGCTGGGAATAGAAAGCGGGCTACACCACTCGTGCTTCATCTGGAGGCTAAACGTCTGAAAACAAACCCTTCTGCTCAGCAAGCAAACCTACATCCAGAACCTCAACCGGAGCTACACATCTTCAAAACTTGCTAGCTTTTTTTTCCCTTTAAGCCCTACCACTCAACTAAATCTGAATGTTGTCTAGACCTTGTTGTTTCATGTGGCAGATTGCTTTGCTATCCAAGGAGTTGTGAATGAAACTAAATGTTAGCAATTTTCAGATTCCTTCCTCTACTCTCCTCCCCCCCCCCCCACCCCAACACCGTGTGGTGGAGCGGAAGTTGGGGCAGGTGGTGGGAGAGTTGGGAGATATTGGTGGGAGTGGCAGAGAGGAAAAAGTCATTATTACTGCAGTTAAAAAGGTGGTTCATGTTGGATGCTGCCCTGAGGAACATCTGGGCTGATATGACTGACGTCCAATAAACAATGGATTCTGGATTAGAGGTGCTGGAAAAGCACAGCAGTTCAGGCGCATCCGAGGAGGAGTAAAATTGACATTTCGGGCAAAAGCCCTTCATCAGGAATACCTGAAGTGCTTTTGCCCAAAACATCGATTTTACTGCTCCTCGGATGCTGTGCTTTTCCAGTACTTCTAAGCCAGAATCTGGTTTCCAGCATCTGCAGTCATTGTTTTTACCTTCAAATAAACAAATCACTTTCCTTTGCACTAGTTATGTCTACATCCAGAGGTGAACTTCCCTCCAACTGGTCATGTCCTTGTATAGGATCTGTGCAGAGTGTAGTTAATTGCAGTTTGAATCACATATAGTTACAATTATATATAATAAAGGTGAGGGATGATTGGTGACTGTGCCTGAGTAATGAGAGTTTCTTAGGAAAAGAAAACAAAATGTTGCAATCCATCATGACTGAACATGACCTCGTTAACACTGTGGATCCAGATGGTTCCCTTCATCCCCTAGCCCAGTTTCTGAAGACTGAGAGGAGTAGAAAGCTGGGCTCAAACTGTCAGATCTTAGATTGCACCCAAAGGATGCACTTTGCTGCCGTCAGAAAGAATAGATCCATAGCAGAAGGATAAGTTCTCCACCAGTTCAAACAGGCTTGAGGAAGCTTTATTTAGTAAAAGGCTTCTGTAAGGCTCAATTCTAATCATATCATTAACAAATACTGAACAAAATGTTTCGTGTTGTTTGGAGGCATCATGGATTAATCTAGCTTTGCCTGAATGCATTAGGCTATAAGCAAGTTACTCCCAACCTAATGCCAGGATATTGTTCGCAATCATAAAAGACTGAACAAGATAAAATCCACAGAAATTAGAGGGGTTTTTTTGCATTAAAGTGACTAAAATGATTTCAGAATAGTATGTCACCAGCATTTTGTGCATTAAGATTTGCCAGATTTTCTAGACATTGGCCAAGTGCTGCTCACATTGTTCTCTATTTAAAAATACTCCCATTTTCTTTGTGAATGCAACAGGAACTAGTTCTCCCTGCTACAGCAAATATCCATCAACAAACCAAGTAAGAAGGCCTAACAGTAAGTTGCAATTCCAGTGAAGCCACACCCCTTTCGATATCACAAGATCTATTTTAAGCTCAATGACAGGTAAGTAATTTTAATCTGGTCTTTAATCCACTTGTAATTCAAATTTCAATATCTCTTTCTGTGCATCAGTCCTGGCACCAAGGGCTAAATCCAAGCAACCCATTACCTTTACACTTGGCAAGACAATCCTGAAATAAATCGGTGTACAAAATCAAGGTAAATCTGGGGCAAAATGCCCAATTTTATACACCTTCAGGTCCCAGCAGGACCACTGGTAAAGTGGCCCTTTGAAATCAAACATGCTCTACACATTCCAAATTCAAAAACAAGTCAGTTCCATGAAAACTGCTGTGTCCTGCGACCCTCAGAAGTGACAAAGCTCAGTGCTCACTGCTTTTGGGACACAAGATCTGGGTCCACAATGCTGCCAACATCATGGTCAAGTCAGGGAAAGCATTCCACAGAACTCATTATGGGAAAACTGTGGTAGGATGCATGTTACTTACAGTATGGATAGTGAATAATTTCAATGGAAATGTTTTACATTCATACTTCACTCATTAGCAACAGTAAACAAGACAACACATTTATCAACAATATACATTCATAAGATATATCTAAACAAATGACTTTTGAATGTCTAGATCAAAAGTTAAAATGCTACCAAGATTAAAGGAAAATGGTTGTAGCTGTGTACTTCCTGACTCATTCTCCCACTTTCTGGAGTTTCAGATTTGAGCCCAGTTTTCTATCATTTGTAGTTAGAGCATCAGTGGCTTTTCCTTATGTCGGTCACTACCTACCTATTCACACATACTTGTTTCTTTAATTTCATTGTACTCGACCTATGGGGCCTTAATGATCTTTGTATGTATTTCAACAATGTATATTGAGTACCATGCTAATAGCTAAGTGATGGAAAGAAGAATGAAGATATTTCAAATTAACCACTTCACTGGCAATTAAGTTTCACCTCATTTCCTTACATTATAATCCTTTTGTTCATTAGGCTTTGTATTTTTTCCAAATTGATCTTGCAAATTTGTAGTGTCTTAATCTACCCCATTTAATTTGAGGATTTGGCTTAACATTTCCATATTCATTGTTTGATTACATTTGCTTCCTCATTTGTACTTCATAACCAAATCTACTCCCCAACCCTAGTTTCAACCATACCTGGACTAGGTGTGTCCACAACTATTAGATTTCATAATCAGAGTGTGTTTTGGAATGCTGTACATCTACTTGTTTTACATGTTTAGCACGCATTCCTCAGTAAAACTGACAAGTGCCCTCTATATTATAACTTACATTAGAAATAAGCCGAGTGCTTATTATTCAATCCAAAATTAAGAAAAATATTTGATAAAAAGGTGTTCTTCCAAGACTTCTACAAATGAGTTTCAGTTTAATTGTCAAAAATACTGGTGAGCACTTCACACTGACATGGGCATGTGTTACAAAGCAGTGATGCAGTTAGTTTGTTCAGCTATAACTGATAGGAGGCATTTCATGTTAAACCTATGTGGGGCCATGATTATTTTTGGAAATGTTTCAACTACCATGGCAACAATGTTTTTCTATGCTAATGTGCACAGTTAACATACAAGCCCCAAATAGTAGGACGAGGCAAGAGTTGACCTTTGGAGGACTGAATTTCTCAGAGTTTACGCATTAGCATCAGTTGTACCATTTAAAGAACCAAAATAGACACCTCCATCAAACAACAACTTTGCATGGCGCATTTCATGCAGTTAGGGATTCTATAGCAACTCAGACTTATCAAACGAAATAAAAAGGAGACATTAAGGCAGGTAAAATGAGGTGGGTTCTTTTTTAAGAAGGAAAAATCTTAAACTTAGAGGTTGAGTGAAGGCAATCAATTGCTTGCTACCTAAACGGTGAAGGCATGGACACTAATAATGGAGCAAACATTTTCCAGAACTGCAATGATGCAGTTATCTCAAAGGTAAATGGGCTAAAGGAGATTTCAGACATTTAGATGGTTGGGTTGCAGGGGCAAATTTGTCAGAAGGTATAAATTTGAGTGAGTGCCAATGTAGGTCAGTGAGTAAAGGGATAATGGGTAAATCCTTTACTATTTTACTCTGCATTCAAGTTTGCTTTTAACAGAAAAAAATCAAATTTAACAGAAACTGTCTACAACAGCATCCATTAACAGCTCTTTGAAAGATAATGACATTGCAAGTGCTTTCTACAAGCTATAAAGGAGGGTTAAAACCATTTCCTTTGCTGGTTACACAAGAATAATTTCTGAACCACTGAAATAAACTGAAAAATGTTGTAACCTCATCCATTGCAGAAGTCTTTGGCTGTCAACTTCCAAAAATATTGGTACAACAGCTTGAAATACTTTATTTTACAGCACCTTTAACATTGAATAAACAGCATCAGACAATTCAACCAAGCCAGTGTACTAAAGACATGAACTGCAGAATAACAATGGTCTTAAAAATGGATTCAGTGATTGTGGGAATGAAAAACCCTATAAATGCAAACCATGTTATTCTTAAGTAATGTTTAGGCAAAGTGGAACTCAAAAACATTCCTCAGGGAATGTCGGCCACCCAGATTCACTGCTATCAAGTAATCTTTAATTCTGCGTAGTAGTTGGAGAAGGTAAAGTGTGTACTTCAGTAAAACACTAGGAGCGGTGGCTCAGTGGTTAGCACTGTTACCTCACAGCAGCAGGGACCCGGGTTCAATTCCAGCCTCGGGCGACTGTCTGTGTGAAGTTTGCGCATTCTCCCAGTGTCTGCATGGGTTTCGTCCAGGTGCTCCGGTTTCCTCCCACAATTTGCGCAGGTTAGGTGAATTGGCTATGCTAAATTGCCCACAGTGTTCAGAGATGTGTAGGTTAGGTGCATTAGTCAGGGATAAACGTAGGGTAATGGGGAACAAGTTTGGGTGAGATACTCTTTTGAGCGTCGAGGTGGACCTTTTGGGCCAAAGGGCCGGTTTCCACACTGTAGGGAATCTATGATGGCTCTATGAAAAGATATTCAGATATTTGGATTTACTTTAATTTTTGCAATCAGTCAGGCATTTGTTTTTGCAAATCATCAAGATGGTGTGATAGTAGTAATGTCATTCGTGTAGTAATCCAGAGACACAGACTAATGCTCTTGAGACAAGAGTTCAAATTCCACCACAGCAGCTGGGAGAATTTAAATCCAATTAATACATTATAAATCTATGTCCATATTTTAAATCTTAGTAATGGTGACCATCAAATATCATTAGAAACTCCTTCTTGAGAGAAGGAAATCTGCTATTCTTTCCTCATCTGGCCTGTGTTGGAATCCAGAATCTACAGCCGACACTTATGTGCCCTCTGAAATGGCTGAACAAGATATTCAAGGGCAATTATGAATGGGACTGACTCAGTTGATTTACAGGGTCATGAATTCAATGAGCTGAAATGGTCTCTGATGAAATAACAGATTTCTTTCCAACCCCCATTCTCACGTATTGCTGCATAGACATCAACTTCCACATGTATATTGACAACATTATCTCTTGGCCGTTCTGTTGCCTCACTTGTTAAGCTGTTTGCATTATTTTTCCCCCAAACAAATAGATGGAAGTGTGAAACTATTGTCTTCGGTCTTCACCACAAACCTTTTTCTAACCACCAATTCCACCACGCATTATGAACATCTTAGAACATAGAACAGTATAGCACAGTACAGGCCCTTCAGCCCTCAATGTTGTGCACCCTTTATCCTACTCCAAAATTGATTACCCTGCATACCCTTCATTGTACTAATTTCCATGTGCCTATCCAAGAGTCACTTAATTGTCCCTAATGTCTCTGACTCTACCACCACTGCTGGCAGTGCATTCCACGCAGCCATCACTGTGTAAAGAACCTACCTCTGATATCTCCCCTAAATTACCTTAAAATTATGCCCCCTTGTGACAGACAATTCTACCATGGAAAAAAAAGTCTCTGGCTATCCACTCTATCTTTACCTCTCATCATCTTGTACACCTCTCATCCTTCTTCGCTCCAATGAGAAAAGCCCTAGCTCCCTCAACCTTTCTTCATAAGACATGCCCTCCAGTCCAGGTGGCATCCTGGTAAATCTCCTCTGCACCCTCTCTAAAGCTTCCACATCTTTCCTATAAATGAGGAGACCAGAGCAAACACAATATTCCAAGTGTAGTCTAACCAGGACGCTATACAACTGTAGTATAACCTCGCAGCCTTTAAACTCAAACCCCCTGCGAATGAAAGCCAACATACCATATGCTTTCTTTACAACCCTATTGACCTGGGTGGCAACTTTGAGGGACCTATGGATATGGACTGCCAAGATCCCTCTATTCCTCCACACTGCCAAGAATCCTGCCTTTATCCCTGTTTCTGCATTAAAATTCGACCTTCCAAAGGAAACAACTTCACACTTTTCCAGGTTGAACTCCATCTGCCACTTAGCAGCCCAGTTCTGCATCCTGTCAATGTCTCGCTACAACCTACAACAGCCCTCCACAATATCCACAACTCCACCAACCTTTGTATCATCGGCAAACTTACTAACCCACCCTTCCACTTCCTCAACCAAGTCTTTTATAAAAATTAAGAAGACCAGAATCAATCCCTGCGGTATCCCTACTGGTCACTATAACTAGAGGGCATAGATTTAGAGTGAGGGGGAAAGATATAAAAGGGACCTCAGGGACAACTTTTTCCATGCAGAGGGTGGTACATGTATGGAATGAATTGCCAGAGGAAGTGTGGGGGGTGGTACAATTGCAACAATTCATATACCCATCCAGATGGCTTTTAATAGGAAGGGCTTAGAAGGATATGGGCCAAGTGCTGGCAAATGGGACTAGATTAGATTGGGATATCTGTTTGGCATGGACAAGTTGGACCAAAGGATCTGTTTCTGTGCTGTATGATTCTATGATTGCTATGTCCTCTTCATAGAATTACCTGCTTCTTGCTCTATGTTATCAGCTATCTCTGAGAGTGTATCTGCTGAGGCCTTCACTCATGCTTTTGTTGGCTCCAGAAAGATCTATTCCAATGGTCTTTTGGGCCTCCCATTTTGCACATTCAAAACTTGAGCTTGGTTAAATTTCTGCTGTCTTTTAGTCATTACTCTAAATCTCTTTTCTCCTTTTCAGATTGCTCCTTCATTCTTTGATCAAGCTTATTTACTGTCGTCTCTCCCAACACCTACATGTTAATTTTGTTCATTCTTGATCATTCATTCTTGTCATTTGCCCTTGGGATGCCTCAATACATTTAACATGTTAGATAAATACAACCTCTTGTAATGCAACTGGTCAAGTCTGATCAATGTCTTTCCCCATTCCAGGGTCAGATAATGGTCTAAAATTAGTCTATAGCAGCTACGTCAACCTTTCCTTTCTCACATCTGATGGGAGCAAAAATTGAGAGAGACAGTCTAGCATGGATCATCAGAATGATATTCTATCATCTTACAATCAGACAGAAGGACAATAATTTTGACTGGACTCATACCTCTCGTACGAGAAAGCCATCCTGCATATATCTGGGATCAATGCTACGAAGTTTTTCCATGGTCTCATACTGACCCTGACATTTTTTCAATTTTTCTGATGAGCCAAGTGTATACTTCAACAGAATGAGACCAACACGGAATATTACCTTTACACCTGGATAAAACAAAAATGGAAAATCAAATAGCAACTAGCGACATTAACAAGCATCAGAAACAACATTAAAATTAAGCAAAATTTGAGCAAACAATCTGCCCCTGTTCTGGGGAGCTACTGAATCAAACAAAGCAAGGAATAAATTGCTACTCTAGAACAGCAGGCTACATTTCATTTTTAACAAAAGGCAATTTCATTTTTTGCTTTCCACCAATGTTTGCTCCTCAGAACACAAAGCATAAAAACTACTACTGCAACTTTTTTAAAAATGAAAAATAGTTTTGCAGTCCTCAAATAGAAGGAAACGATCTTTACAAATATTTATCCAATTGACAAAGGATTTAAGCATGTGCATAAGAGACTGAAGAATTATATTCTTAGAATAAATAGCAAAGGAAAGTAACTAGTGAATGCTGGCAAGGCAAAATTCAAATTATAGTCAAAATTTCCAAAAGAGCTTATACATGTTTAAGTTCTATGAAAATGTAACAAAATAACACGACAAAATGATCTCATTTTGATCATTTACAGTTTTATTTTTGAAATACTATCTACCAGATGGTACGAACTGTGACAAAATGGCAATAGATTTTATTTTATCCAGGAGATTATATGGCTCATTCTGAATTAATTTGCGATTGCAATGTTTGGGAAACATTCTTGAACAAACAAACATTGTGACTTATGCCATTAAAAAAGGCAAATACTGACAAGTAATAAATGTTGACCTCAGATGATACCCATAATCTCATGAATGAATATTTTAAAAAGTTAGTTATAACTGTTATTAAAATTAGCATATTTGATAATCATATTGTTCAAAGCAACGAATGTGACAAATGGAAAGAATACGCTTCAAGTTTTGTGAACTGTTCATCATTAGCATTCTTAGCCAGTTATACCATGGTTAATTACAGGAGAAAGCAGTCCCAAAGATACATCTTGGGTCAGTCTCAGAGGCACACTACAACTGCAGTAATTACATTTACTATTTCCCACATCAGATATCTAGTGAAACCGTGGATTTAGTGCCAGTTAGGAGCAACTCCTCCCATGGGACCTACAGTCTCTAAATTGAAATGACGTTGCATAAACTCATTTCACTTGTGCTAGTAACCTCAAAAAGCAAGACAACACATGGGCACCTGTGTACACAACATGGAACATAGAAAGAATAGCACTGTCATTTAGGACACGTGCAGCACTTCACAAGACATGTTATTGTGTGACGAAAGAATGTGGGACAGTATTGATGACAAGAGAGAGCAGTTCCCAATTTTAGATAAAAACACAAATATCACTGGTAAAGATGCATAGCAAAAGCTACATGCCTAAGCATAACATTCTCATGTTATGTCAGTTAACATAGAAGATAGGAGCAGAGGTGGTCATTCAGGCCTTCAAGCCTGCTCTGCCATGGATGATCATTCAACTCAACAGCTTAATCCTGCTTTCTGCCCATAACAGTTGATCCCATTCACCCCAAGTACAATATCAAGCCACTGCTTGAACACATTCAATGTTTTGGCATCAACTACTTCCTGTAGTAATGAATTCCACAGGCTCACTACTCGTTTGTTGAAGAAATGTATCCTCATCTGTCTTAAATGGTCTACCCTGAATCGGACTGTGAACCCTAGTTCTGGACATACCCACTATCGGGAACATCCCCCCTGTGTTTACCCTGTCTAGTCCTCTTAGAATTTTAAACATCTCTATTAAATGCCCCCTCATTTATCTGAACTCCAGCAAAAACAATCCTAATCCAGTCAGTCAATCTCTCCCAGACCTGCCATCCCAAGAAATAGCCTGGTAAACCTTCGCTGCACTCTCTCGAGAGCAAGAGCATCCTTCCTCAGAAGAGGAGACCAAAACTGCACACTATATTCTAGTCGTGGCCTCACCAAGGCACTGTACTCAAAACCTCTTGCAATGAAAGCCAACATACCATTTGCATTCTTTACTGCCTGCTGTGGCTACTTGCTCATCTTCAGCACAAGGACACCCAGGGCCCACTGCACACTCCTAATTTACATTCATTTGGGTAGTAATCTACTTTTTGTTTTTGCTTCCAAAGTGAATAGCATTTATCCAAATTATCTGCCATTGATTTGCCCTCTCATCCAGCCTGTCCAGATCAAGATGAAGAATCTCCACATCCTCATCACAATTCACTCTCCCACTCAACTTGGTGTCATCTGCAAATTTTGAGATGTTACATCTTGTTCCCTCATCCAAATCATCTATATTTCTTGTGACTAGCTGGGGCCACAGCACCTACCCCTGTGGCACCCCATTAGTTACTGCCTGCCAATTTGAAAAGGACCCATTAATTCCTCCTCTCTGCCAACCAGTTTTCTATCCATCTCAATACACCCTCCCCTCCCCACCTTGCACAATAATCTCAGTTACCCTCTGATATGCACTTTATAGCAAACAGGCCATTTGCAAATTACTGGTCATTTCCTGCAAGCTTGTATTTAGGCATCTCCTATAGATCAGATGGCAGATGCTGGTGTTAATATATAGCTAATAATACAAACACAGATGATGTACCTTCACAGAAGAACATGTCCCAAATTCTCAACACAGATACCCACGGCAAAGTTCTTGAAAATGCACACATGAACCACTCCGTCATGTACAGGATGGGATCAATTTTGTACTTGTTAAGGTGTTTATGTGCCACTGGTGAAACCTTACGCAACAAGGCAAAAAAGATCTCCCCATCCAACTGGATTGCTTCCTGAAGAATAAATCAGAGTCATGAAAATATGCCAATATCTGTTGATAAAGTTCAGCTTGAAGCTATTTTAGACTAACTAACCCCCATAACATTTAATAGGGTTGCACAAAAGGAAAATCATTTTTTGAAATAAATGTTAATTCTGTACTGAATTTACAGTGTATTTGGTAAACAGCAGTCATAGATGCAGGTCAGGTTTATCCTGATCGGGATGTTTTGGTTAGATCCACAATAAAACATTAATTAGTAGCACAAATAAGGGTAGTGAAAGCAATTAAAATTAATAATAGGAAGCATTTATTGGTCAGCCACGACCCAGTGCAGTAACATAACTTATAAATCAGAAGAGAGTCGGCTCAATCCTTAACTCATTCTAACTAAATAAAGGTATTAAACTTGACTTCAGTATCACACATTATAGGAAAGCAGAATTTCAGCTGAAAGCTGCTTCAGCAATAAGCTCATGCATGATTCCCAGTTTATAATCTAATTAGCTGAAAACAGTAATGCATGAAGTGTAGTCACTGGCTGAAAAGAGCCATTAACACTTACGGAATTGCTCAATATATAAGTGGTGTCAGAAAATGGGCAGAAAAGAACATAAATCTGGTCGAATTATACAGAAGTAATGATGCTAAATGGAATAAATTACAATCAAGATAATCTGTATAAAACTTATGTAATGATACTAGGTATACAAAATATACACGTATATTTAACCTTTTCCAGCACAAAATGTAGTTTGTCACCTTACTACAGAAACACAATCAGGTACACTTGTCGTTCTGCAGGGTGAGAAACATGCAAAACAAACATGCAAACCTGTGATTTAATTGAGATAAAATTCAATAAATGACAGTTTGTTAAAGAGAACCCAAAGCAAAGCGGCATTTTCTTGAACTAATAAGGTGTAAAATATGGTAATTATCCATGGAAGTTAGAAATATCTAATAGATACTCTACATCTATTACATTTACAGAGCTTTGTTTGCAACCCAGGCAGTGTTCTGGATTCATATAAAAGGACTCCTACACAATGATATTACTGTACATAACTTGAACTGAAGAAAGTTTTGGCCACAGAGGCAAGAATAGCACTGTCAAAGTGCAAAAGGAAATTAAGCTCCCTCACAAATGGAAAATAGCAAACTGAGAAGCTGCCAAAATAGGAGATAAAGGCAACTGTGTTCAGGAAGTAGATTTGAGAGACTTGGTCTAAACTGAACAGTAAAACCTTGTGATGGAGCACAAAATGTTCAAAATCTAGGTGTTTGTACACACAAATTTAAAGGTTGAATTTTGTCCTTTGTGGTAAGCTTCTCTACAAGTTGCCACTTTGGGGAGATATACGGAAAGAATCCAAGTTGTACTCAGTTGGCAAATTGTGCCTATTTTATTAATAACTTTGAAAATAACACTGAAAATGCAAACATGCAAATCAATATTATGAAAAGTGTTCAACACAAACAAATTAAAAGCAGGATTAGGCCACTCAGACCCTCAAGCAATCTCCACTATCCATTAAGGTGTCAGAGTCATGGAGATGACAGCATGGAAACAGATCCTTCCATCCAACTCGTCTTTGCCGATCAGATATTCTAAAATCAATCTAGTTCCTTTTGCAGCATTTAGCCTATATCCCTCTAAACCCTTCCTATTCTTCCACCCATCCAGATGTCTTTTAAAAGGCTGTAATTGTACTAACCCCCACCACTTGCTCTGGCAGCTCCTTCCATAAGCTCAATACTCTCTGTGAAAAAGTTACCCCTTAGGTCTCTTAAATTTTTCCCCTCTCGCCTTATACCCATGCCCTCTAGCTTTGGACTCCACCACCCAGGCAAAAGACATTGCCTATTTACCCTATCCATGCCCTAATGATTTTATAAACTTCGACAAGGTCACCCTCAGCTTCTGATGCTCAAAGGAAAGTAGCCCCAGCCTATTCAGCATCTCCCTACATCTCAAGCCCTCCAAACTTGGCAACATTCTTGTCAATCTTTTCTCAACTCTTTCAAGTTTAACAAATCCTTCCTATAGCGCAGAGACATGAACTGAATACAGTATTCCAGAAGTGACCTAACCAGTGTCCTGTTCAGCCACATGACCTCCCAACTCCCATACTAAATGCAATAAAGGCATTTATCAATAAAGGCAAGTGTACCAAATTCCCATCCTGTCTACCTGCAACTCCACTTTTAAGAAACTATGAACTTGCAGTCCAAGGTCTTTGTTCAGCAACACTCCCTAGGACTTTAAGTGGATACGTTCCACCCTGATTTGCTATTCCAAAATGCAGCACCTCACATTTACCTAAATTAAACTCCAGCTGCCATTGGCCTATCTGATCAAGATCCTGTTGTACAGTGAGGTAATCTCCTTCACTGTCCACTATACCTCCAATTTTGGGGTCATTTGCAAACTTATTAACTATACCGATGTTCACATTTATATACATTACGAAATGCAGTGGATCCAACGCCAATCCTGTGGCACACCACTGGTCACAGGCCTCCAGTCTGAAAAGCAACCCTCCATCACCACCCTCTGTCTTCGATCTTCAAGCCAGTTCTGTACTCAAGTGGCTAGTTCTGTCTTCCATGTGATCTAACCTTGCTAACCAGTCCACCATGAGGAACCCTTGTCAAACGCCTTATTGAAGTCCATTAGATCACGTCCACTACTCAATCCTTTGTTACTTCTTCAAAACACTCAATCAAGTGAGACATGATTTCCCATGCACAAAGCCATGCTGACTATCTCTAATCTGTCCTTGCCTTTCTAAGTACATGTAAATCCTGTCCCTCAGGATTCCCTCCAGAATGCCCACCACTGATGTCAGGCTCACTGATCCAGAGTTCACTGCCTTAGTTCCCAAGAGTAGGTCAAGTTTTGCACCCTCCCTAATAGGTACATCCACATGCTGAAGTAGAACATTTTCTTGGACACTTGACAAATTTCTCTTCATCTAAGCCCTTAACATTGTCACAACAGTGTGACTGATCTGGTAATTTACTCAATATAACTTTCCTATCCTTGAAAACCTGTCACATCCTTGCTCATCAAGATTCATCAACTGCCTTAAAAATATTTCTGTCTCCCTCCCTTTTTGAATAATGAAGTCCCAGTCACTTTTTAAAAAATCTAATGTAACTGACACTGAATCCAAAAAAGTTTGGAAAACTGAAACCAATACACAAACACACTCACTATTCATTTACTTTAAGACCCTAAGATGATCTCCATCTACTTAGATCTACTGAGCTATCCCATACCTAACCTGACAGCTCGATTTAGCTAGATCTGCTTTCATAGCTTCATAATGTCCTTATCATTGACAAAACGAAAAGAAGCCATGTTTGAAGGATTTATTTTGTTAAAAAATGCCTTAATGATTCTTCAATAAACTACAGTCTGTCTACAGCACTAACCAGTACCACTTCTCTGGTACTATTTTCCATTTTCTAATTTCCAAACTCACTTTCTACAGGACCAACGCTCACTTTGACAACTCCTCTTTTCAAGTATTTATAGAAACTCTTACTAGATTTTTTCCATATTTATGGCTAACTTTATCATGTCTCCTTAAATTCTGTGTTTTGGAGTTACTCTTTGTTGCTTTTTATATTTGATTCAGTCTTCTCACCTGGTACCCTCTTTGTGTAATGATATGCTTTTACTTTTTGACCCTTCATTTTTAATTTAATCAGTTTGGGTTTTCCTCTGAACTTTTCTTTCTTGTTAGAATGTAAAAACTAATGTTCTGAAATAAAAGGTAAAGTAGCCATTGTTCCAGAGGACCATCAGGTTGTCCTCTTATTAAAGAGACATGGCTGGTGGTGGTTAACCCAAGGGTCACCATACTTCAGGTGAGGGGACAGGTTGAGAGGAAAGTCCTCAGACCGTGCAGAATCAAATCCATACTGTTGCCATCATTTTGTATCAGAAATTAGCTATCAAGTGAGTTGACCTCCCATTCTGAACTACCCCCTAAATGTCTGCCACTGTAGATCTACTGAGCTATCCCATACCTAACCTGACAGCTCGATTTAGCTAGATCTGCTTTCATAGCTTCATAATGTCCTTATCATTGACAAAACGAAAAGAAGCCATGTTTGAAGGATTTATTTTGTTAAAAAATGCCTTAATGATTCTTCAATAAACTAACTTTGAAGTTGGTGATGTGTACAAAAATTGTGCTATTTCTTAAAAAAAACACAAAACCCTATGCAATGCCTATACCTAAACCACACCGCTCCATTTTACAAATGATGCAAAATAAGAAAATTCAGTCAACAAGCGCAATTTTAAATATTTGTAAAGTCAAACAGGGGATGGTTGGCAGGAATCAAATCTTGCACTTACGACTTGAGCATATAACCGCGCCACACCTTAATGCCTTACAATTCCAAATATGTTCCATCCATGAGGTTTAAGATTTTTCTGATTTGAAACGGTGTCTTCAATTTAAGATAAACTGGAGTGGGGTGTGGCCTGCTCTGAACTACACATCACAACAAACCTGGATAGTTTGATTGCTAGATTTTTGGGGGGGGGGGGGGGGGGGGTGCGCGCGGGGTGGAACTGGCAGATTGTTTTACTGGAAAGGTGGTGCAAGCTACTTACCCTTGCAAATTATGCCAACAGTGTATATGCTAGCTTGTGGAAAGACAATCTCCATCATAGAAAACAGCTGAGACTTTAGAGTTATGCTTTAAACTGCCCATTAATTTCCAAGATAAAGGTTTTGTGATCACATGGATAACTACTCAGCATTTCTACTGGTATACAAGACCCATGAGATTCATACTGCAATGGGGATGGGCTTTTACAGCAAAGGAGCCAAGATACCCCTAAAAAGTTTCAATCACATGCAATATGCCAGGATCCCAGGCAGGGAGATCAGCTATATGCAGCAAGACAACAGTTCAACATGCAGGGGTTGGCAGCTTGCACTTTAATTGAAAACACCCAATTCATCAGGAATTACAAGGCGGCTGGAAGATTCACCTTGCTTGTGCTTTGGGAAGACAAAAATCTTAGAATCATCTTTCTCAGTATTAAAATTTCCCAGGCTGAGACAGAAGTAAACCTTGTGAATTAAGTCATCTTGGATTCTGATGTAACACAGTAAAATGTATTTGAACTCTTTTTGTCTGTGCTAAAAAAAAAATCTATTTTATGGTTTAACAGTGTAAGTTGCCTACAAAAACAAATGTTTAGTACTTAGAGTCTTTGACCCTTTATTACATTGGAAGTGCAAAATGTAATATCTTATATCGTCATCTTTAGAGCTAACTGCAAGTTCGAATTTTGTTTTTACAAAGATATTGGTCTCTGTAAAGACTAACACTAAATATTCTAAAAAAAACTGCATTAAAAGGAATATTGTACAATTATATTAACACTCATTCAGCCAAACATAGTGAATAACCTAGAAATAAGTGTAGGTTATTCACGATCATTGCATGTGAAGATGAAACTACAGCACTGTTGTTTCCACTGTTTAATTCTACCACACATTCCCATTAAGAACTCAAAATGCTGCAACTACAGTTGACAGTCCTGACTTTAGCCATTTCTAATGCTTAGAATGTCTTCTTGATAGGTTTAAAAACTCACCAATCCAGCACTGTAATATCCTGGAAGATATTTTTCACAAATCTGAACAAGGCACCAAAAAGCTTGCTGTGAAACAAACAAAACACATTAGAAGTGTTCATGACAAAGATGATCAGCAGTCTTACAGAAAAAGACACTGAACAATGCTGGTTACTTTTGTCATCTAGCAAATTAAGGTTTTTTTGTCAGCTTATGAAATACTCTCCTGAACTGTAATTTACCAGGTCAGACTTTTGGATTCAGGCAAAAAGATGCTTAAAAACTTGCAAATTTGAACCAAGACATAAAATGACAATGTTATAATAAGTTAATAAAAAGGTGATAAGCAAATTATTCTATGGCTGCTTTTCAGAATTTAGGATTAGGTCATTTACATTAACCAAAACAAATCATGGATGATTTGAAGCTATGAGTAGAAGACCATAAAACAAGAAGAGCAGTCATTTTGTCAGAATCTGTTCCACCATTCAATGAGATCATGGGCGATCTGATAACCCTCAAGTTCACTTTCCTGCCTTATCCACGTAATCCTGGATTCTCCCACTGATTAAAAATCAGTCTCCATCTTGAATAAATGTAATAACCCAGCCTCTGCAGCTCTGTGATAAACATTTTCACAGACTCTCCAGCCTCAAAAAAAAAATTCTTAGTCTCAGACTTTGGAGGGAGAGTTGGAAATTGCTCATTTATGCCCTCTCATTCTGGATGCTATTCACGAGGAGAAACAACCTCTCCACATATACCTAATCAAACATCCCAAGAATCTGATATCTCAATAAAGTCACCTCTTATTCTTCTCAATTCCGATAAGTACAGGTCCAATCCACTCAACCTCTTAAGAATATGCCACCATACCCCAGGTCAACCAAGCAAATGTTCTCCTGACTGCATCCAATGGCAGTATATCTTTTATTAAATAGAGATAGTCATTGAAATTATTTCATCTCCCACTTTTGCCCCTTGATTATTTATTAGTTTTAGATTACCATTAATTTCTTCTACTGTGTACTTGATGCAACATATTTAAATCCTTAGCAATTCCATGGTTCCCCATTATTATTTCCTCACACTCACTCTTTAAGGGGCCCATGTTTACTTTGTCCTCTTTCTCTTTATATAAGAAAGGAAGCTTTTGCAGTCTATTTTGATATTATTTACTCTCAATTTACCCTCAATTTATTTTGTCCCTTTTGCTTGGTCATCTTGGATTTTAAAACTTTCCCAATCCTCTGGCTTAGCACTAATATTTGCCACATTTTATTTCTTTCAATTTGATACTATCCATAACTTGTTATATTAGCCATAGTTTATTTATTCTCTTTCTAGAATTTATTTACCGTAACTCATGAACTTTCTAAATAAAATGTACTTTAGCATTTTTTCTGCTAAACTCCTTTGTTTACTCCAGCCAACTCTGTCCTCATTCCTTTATAATTACTCTCAGTTAAGTTTAGCAATCATTTAAGACCCAAGTTTCTCTCACTCAAACTGAATGCTAAATTCTTCCATGCTTTAGTCACTGCTTTCTAGGGAATCTTTTACTCAGATCATTTGTTAGAGCTGCTTCTTTACACATTAGCATGTCCAAAATTTGCCTGATGCCTGGTTGGATCCACAGTACAAAGCTTTTCCAAAGACTATGAACTCATCCATATGGCTACCTTGCCAAATTGATTTTCCCCATTCTACACAAAGATAAAGGTCACCCATGATTAACGTACTACCTTTTTTTCATACACTGATTTATTCTGTCCGACAGTATAGCTGCTGTTAATGGGTCTACACAGTAGTTTTTCTCCATTTGTTTATTTCTTACTTTCACCAAGAATATCAAATTCCTATCCTCTAATGCCAAGGTGACAGGAAGAGTGAGATCTTAAATTGTTTTGTTTAAAATTGTACTCACTTGCTGGATTTAACTTAAAAATAGTCCCTTTGTTGCACTGACAACATGGATGACATGTGATCAGATGATGTCAATCAACTAAACTGTCTGTAAAAATTCTGGCCAGGCATTATCAGAAGATGCGCTTTTCCAGCAACACATTTTCAGCTCTGATCTCCAGCATCTGCAGTCCTCACTTTCCCCATTATCAGAAGATGAAAGATTACAATGTCCTCCTGGAATGTAACACTTTTCTTTGTATGAACATTGCAGCCAGGCCAATACAAAGGGATAATAGAAAGGATGTTTCCCTCTGCCGTTCTAAACCCAAAATCCAATGAACTCATTATTTGTTTAACTTGGTGCTAATAACTCCACAGTTATCTGTCCAAAACACAATAGGTTTTGGCCAGGATACCAAAACCCACCTCATTAGAGTGTGGCCAAACCCAAAGACCCATCACATGACAAACTAGCTTGTTTGAAATCACCTTCAATTCTTCAGTGTTCGACTTGCTCTTCAGGTGTTAATAAAATAGACAAGGTAAGCAATTCCATGCTTAAGCTAAATACTGATCTCCGATTTCAAAGACTCTTCTGTTCCTGAAAAAAACTAAATCTGCCACAAAATTAAGGAATTCAAAGCTGACAACTACCACACCATCAACAATTTGACTGCATCCAAGTTCCTACAAATGTGACTTCTAGGAACAGCCAACTGAAAGAACCTCAACTGGCCATTGATAGACTAGACTCTAACATTGATGAACTAATTCTAATATTTTTGATTTTAATTTGTAACTTCGGGTGGCATGGCAGGTCAGTGGTTAGCAGTTCTGCCTCACAGTGCCAGGGACCAGTGTTTGATTCTACCTTTGATTTCTACCTTTGTGTAGAGCTCGCACATTCTCCCTGTCTCTCTGTAGGTTTCCTTCAGGTGGTCCCTGTCTCCACCCACAGTCCGAAGATGTGGATTAGCCACAGTAAATGCAGGGTTACAGGGATAATGTAAGGGGATGGGTCTGGGTGGGATACTCTTTGGAGGCATGGTTGGATTTGATGGGCCGAATGGCCTGCTTTCACATTAAGGATTCTATTATTTTGTCCTTTGCTTTCCTGGATGCATGTGTCTGAATGCAGTTTGCAAATCACTCACCAGGGTTTTGAATGCAGTAAAAAAAATTTACTTGGTTTTAACCCTAATGAATATATAGGTAATTTAAGTTAGACCTCACAACAGGGTTTGCGGAAACACATCACATTTTTTTCTAAAAGAAAGTAAATGAAATTTTAAAAAGATATCTGTGTTATACAAAAAGGACAGTAAGTATAATTCAATTTATCTCTCTCTCATTTGTGATGTGTTTCCAGAAAGGCCTGTCTGCTAGACAATTGAGACTATCCATGAGCAGAAATAATTCTCATCCATTTACCCCACCAGTTCCATTATATATCACAAAAACATATTCTTCATACAAACTTTATTTATGTAATCCTTCCTCACATATTAATCTATTCAGAAATGTTAACAATGTACGTCACACACATTGTCTAGCCAATATAACATTCTGAAGATGTCTAGAACTAAACACAGTATTCCACATATAGTCTAACCACTGTTTATAAACACACAGTTGTCCTAATATCTTTTAAAATTGAACTTTCTCATATCACCCTATAAAAGAGACACACATTAGCGATAGTTGTCACTGTAATTGACAAAGGGGTTGCTTTTAAAAACAGAGAGGTAACGTTACAGCTGTACAAGGTGCTGGTGAGGCCACACTGGAGTACTGTGTGCAGATTTGGTCTCCTTACTTAAGGATGTAATGGCACAGGAGGGGGTAAAGAGAAGGTTCACTAAGTTGATTCTGGAGTTGAGGGGGGTGGCTTATGAGGACAGGCTGAGTAGATTTGGATTATATTCATTGGAATTCAGAAGAATGGAGGTGGGGGGGGGGATCTTATAGAAACAATTATGAAAGGAATAGATAAAATAGAAATAGATAAGATGTTTCCACTGGTGGGTGAGACGAGGACAAGAGGGAACGGCGTCAAGATTAGAGGAAGCAGGTTTAGAACTGAACTGAGAAGGAACTTCTTCACCCAGAGGGTTGCTAATCTATGTACTTCCTTGCCCAGGGAAGTAGTTGATGAAACTTCAGTAATCGCTTTTAAAGCTAAGGTAGATACTTATTTGAAAAATTAAGGAATTAAGGGATATGGTGAAAATGCGGTTAAGTAGAGCTGAGTCCACAAAAAGACGGCCATGATCATATTGAGTGGTGAAACAAGTTCAAAGGACCAAATGGTCTACTCCTGTTCCTTGTTCTTCTGCCCTTAAGATGCATGCCAAGCAATAATGCATATGGACAAAGAAGGGCATCGCAAGTAGAGTAGAAAGCTCAACTGCAGGAGAAAAAAAGTGAGGACTGCAAATGCTTCAGAACAGAGCTGAAAAATGTTTTGCTGGAAAAGCGCAGCAGGTCAGGCAGCATTTAAGGAGGAGAATCGACGTCTTCATTCCTGAAGAAGGGCATATGCCCGAAACGTCTATTCTCCTGCTCCTTGGATGCTGCCTGACCTGCTGTGCTTTTCCAGCAACACATTTTTCAGCTCAACTGCAGGTCTAAGTTACTTTTTTGCATGATGCCAAACCACCAAGGTAGAAAAAAAAGTTTATGAAAAATAAAGAAAATTTTATACAAAGTTTCAACCATGTTATGAAAATACTACTTTTGAAGATTTAACAGAACCATGAGAATTTTGACCCTAAAGTAGTCAAATCAAGATAGGTAAAAATGGCTCATGAAGTAATAGTCCAAAAATATCTTAACATTAATTGCTCCAGTATGACTGTTGTTGGATAAATCTTACAGGTGAATTAAGTTTAATTTGCTTTGATATAAAATAGTGGTTTTTAACTAGTTAATTTAACTAATTTATTAACTCATACATGAAATTAATAAACTGCAATTTACTAAATGGAGTGTTACAGGTGAGCAAACCTAATGAAGTGTAACCTAAATTTACAATAGACAGTACGTAATACCAGCACTAAATACAGCTTCATATCCAAAGAAGTTAGTGACGGTTTAACATGAAACTGCCATCTGTCTAATTTTATAGAAGAATGAACTGCTAACTTGAGGAAAGAAAGGGAACCCAGGATCTTTTTCTTTAAAAAAAACCTTCACCATCAATTTTTTAAAATTTACTTCTCTTCCCAAAGGCATACTGTGGCACCAGTCAATTAGGTCACACATTTAGAGATTGATGCTTCTGTGCAAGCAACTCTACTTCTGATTTTCCCTTCCTCCCTTGTAAGGAAGTGGTTTACAACATATTTCACATGTTATTACAGACCTTCCCTATTTGCATGCATTTTTAAACACTCAGAACATAATTTTCTCTGAACAGATTTTCCAAAATGGTTTTAAACAACGGGAGAAAATATGCAACTTAGTTACCTCAGCAGGCATGTGCATCAAAAGGACAGCAGCGATGGGAGCCTGTGCCTGACAGTACCCCTCCTCTGGCCTGTAAATTGTGTATGCTTTTAAAACTCTATAGAGGTCTTGTTGCCTAAGATAAACCAAAAAAAACTAATTTTGAGACGACAAAAAAAAACAAACTAGGCAAAAACATTACTTTGACATTCAGATCTAGCTTTGGTTACGAGCATGGCATTCTCCTCTTCTTCAGTATGAAGTTCCATAGATTCAATGTTCATGTTTTCAGGAGAAAAAAAGTCAACATTAAAAAGTGAGTGCCTCTCAACTTTTCAAGCTGAATTTAACTTGGCAGATATCGATTTATAAACATTACCTGAATTCATAAAAATTCCCAAATTACAGTTTCCATTAAAATTAAGCATTACAATCATAATCTACAATTTTAAATAAAGTTGAATAAAATCATTCAGACAAATGAACTTTAAACTAAAAAAACAGAAATTCTACCTGATTTTAATGAGCAAGAAATACCAATAAATGCCTCAAATTTTGGTGAAACAACTAGTTTGAGTTACTGAACTTTGAAATATGTATGCAAGGTATATTCATGGGATATCAAGATGCTGAAAGACAGTATACAAATAGAAGAATTTTTCCTCTTTCTTGGTCCTGCAGTGAAGTATGCTGGGATTTTCCAGTCAAATTTCAGAATGTGGTTTGAATCCACAGCCCGTTAAATGAAGAAAAAATAAGTTGATTCAGAAGCATTAAAAGAAACACAATGTCAAGGATAATTGCAAAAGCATTCAGGAATGTAATTAAATAGGTGCAAGCACAATAATCCTTAAGGAATAAGGCACAAAAACACCAGAAATAGTCCCTTTTCAAGAATTAACCTTTCTACTTGTTGCAGCTTGATAAAGAGTTGCCTCCCTTCACTCCAGCGAATTGTTTTACATGAACTATCATTCCTGATGATGGGATTTAGAGTACCATATAGGAAACAGTTAATTAAGTTGTTCTAAAACTTTCTGTCCTAAGGCCAGAACCAAAAGAGCATAGATCTTTGAGGGTGGACAAAGATTAAATACATGAAGTATGAGTTTACCCATGGCCTCCTCTTGCAATAAACATCTCATGAAAAGGAAACTGACGATGCAGATCTCTTTCTATTACATCAAGCCACGTTGGATCTCCAGGTGACCGATCCATTTCCTATGGAAAGCAACCATCATAGCCAAATTTTAATATTTATTTTGATACAGAAAAGCATTGTCAGGTTCTCTCAATTGCAATCACTATTTAATATCATATTTTACAGACAAATTATTTAGAATTGTAGAAACTGCTTTTAAACAGACTACTTAAAAGAGCAATGCAAGATCTAGGCTATTTTACTGTTCTTTTGCTCCAAATGGGATAAGACAATACAAGAGGTTATGCAGTGACTTTAACATAAAGGACGATCCCACAGCAAATCCCAGGAGCATTATAAAACAAAGTATGACGACCAAATGTTTTGTCAAAGCAGCTGATTTTAAGGAGTGCATTAAAGGAAGAAAGAAAGCTAATGAGGTGCAAGAAGAGAATGCTACAGTTTTGGGCAATGGAAGGCACAACCACCAACGATCAAGGAATTAAAATCAGGAATGCTCAATAGGCTAGAATTAGAAAAGTACAAATATTTCAGAGGGTTGAGAGACTAAAGAAGATTACAAATACCTTGGAAGGATTTGAAAACAATAATTCTAAAGACAAATTGTCAAATTAGTGGAATGAAATAAGGGTACGGATTAAAGTTTCAACGATTAGCCAAGGCAACGAGGGGACATAGGCATGTTAAGAAAGTAATAATAAGGAACAAAAGTAGAAACTGCTGGAAAAGCTCAGCAGGTCTGGTAGCATCTGTTGAGAGAAATCAGAGTTAACGTTTTGGGTCCAGGGATCCTTCCTCAGGACTGAAGGGTCACTGGACCTGAAACGTTAACTCTGAGCTTTTACAGCAATTCCTATTTTTGTTTCTGATTTCCAGCATCCAGTTATTTCTGTTTTTAAATAATAGGGAGTATGGTTTGATAATGGAATCAGAAGCTCAGCTCAGCCTAGAGTAAACTTGGCTGCCAAAGTTGAAACAGTCAGGTTTACCCTGGCTTTACAACTACCCTGTTGTGTCTTTTGATACGTGCCTGTTTCACAAACGGGTACCAGCCAATGAGTCTCCAATGACTCATCACACCTTCTATAATTCTCGTTATTCTGTGGCCTACCATGTGACAATGTTGTTCAAGTGGGATACAAAGTTTATCACCCTGAACACATATCCTACAGACTTGAGGTCACTGCTAATAAGTTCCCATCAGACATGCAAAACCTGGAGTATTTTAACTAGGCAGTTATAACCCTATTTACTACATCTTGGTTGTTGATAAGTCAACTGTTAAATTTAAATCTTGACCATGTTTATTGTAGCAGGATCCACCATATTCTGTCCTCCCAGCACCAAAGTATAGCAGCTCCTTAATCCTGTATAGCTCAGTATTCCTTTGATGACAAATGATGCAGCCAATAAATTGGTTTAAGGAAGGAAAAAAAAAGAGCTCCCATTCAGAAGTGACTGATTCCTAGAAGGATATACACATCAACTGCTTCATTGGTAGGCAGTTTACAAGCAGTTACAGCTAGTCAGTCAGGCTAGGTGGGAGGATGAGGCACCTTTGAAGGCTTACTCAAGCAAAAGACTTCAAGTACATCAAGGGGAAAGCATTGGAGAGAAAATACTGCGAACGTATCCGTGGTGTAATCCATTAAAACTTCCTAATGTTAATATTTTAGTAACAGCCATAGTATATGCGCTTTGGTTTATACTTACATCAAACTTCCCATGGTTCTGTTCCATTTTTACTTTACTTCCTGACAAATACTGCCAAGCTCGGCCTCTGAGTGAGGGTGGAATTCCTTTCTGACATCGGAGTTTTACCTAAGTGAGAGGATCAAGAAATGCTAACACAATTAAATTTTCTTCAACAGTCTTAAACATTTTTAAAAATGTCACCTCAATATTTTAATTCAGGTTAACTCCACAATGACATAAGGACAACTTTGACTACTTTATGACTTTAATTTCAAATAGCCTTTATGACTTTAATTTCAAATAGCTTAAGGCTTAAAATTTAGTTTCAAGTTAACTTTCTAATAATTTGATTTGAAGTCTGGTGCCCCTACTAGCTTAAGCTTGGCAAGTAATTTTTTTTTGTACAACTCATCCACTGTCATTTGAAATTCTTTTCAATTACCTACTTAGAATAGCAGGTTAGAGTCAGTGAGGAGACAGAGGTATTTGGTGCTGTTGTTGCCTTCCAGTTCTTGAATCATCATGATGAGTCATTGACAAGTAACATGACATGAATAGAAATGATTAAAGTTATTTTATTTATCATCTGGCAATTGAAATAATTGAATCCCATTTCTACCAGAATTACATCTTCCACATTAGAATGCATGAATCATGCCCTCCAAACAACTACACTGCATAGGCACATAGTTATAAGGGTAATTAGTTGGAGTTTCAGTTGGACATCTCTCAGTTCATTTTGACTCCTTTGATGACTCATGCATAGAAGTGCCTCATTTCTTCTAGTAGAATTCAGCAACAATAAGGAAAGGAGCAGAGACCGAATGTAACTTAACCTGCAGCATTTCCACAGCTATTATCCTGCCACGGTATACCTTACCCATCCAACAACCCCAGTTTAGGAAAATTCTCTTGTTGACAGGTTTAAAACAGTATTCTCTCCTCTTCCTATAACCTCCTTCACCACTTCAGCAGACTCTTGCAGCCTCCTCCACTCCTCCTACTACCCTTCCCAACCCATTAAGCAGCACTCTCTCCCAATCAAAGAACAAAACCCATTCCCACCTTGTCTGAAGGCAGCTCCAAACTCCCCATTCTGCCCTCAGCAAAATGTCACAATGGTTATCAACCAGATCAAACCCCCCCACAAAAATTTTAAGACGACCCTAACTTTGGCTTATTGTAAAAGCAAGTGCCACTTGATGCATTTAGATTCGATTGGTAAAACTACTAGCCTTGAAGCAAAACACGTTATTCATATACTATAGTTAAAAGACAATAAAAAAAATTGGAATAACTTAACTATTGGAAAACTTCACAGAATAATAAGTTATTTAACTAAACAGTAACTGTTCCAATATAGTTACATCTAGTAACTAGCAAAGATCCACTGAAACATAATTTGAGGATGCAACTAAGGAATAGACTCACTCAGCTGTTTTTCACCATATTTAAGAATATTGAGTCTGATGAAACCTACAGTCATAATGATCAGAAAACCCATCCATCTGATCTTGGAAGCTAACAGACTCAGGCCTGGTTAGTACTTTGACGGGAGACCAAAAAGGCCCTTGTGGTGTAATAGGGGTGTCCCTACCTCTGATCCAGGAGACCCAGGTTCAGGTCCACTTGCTCTGAAGGTGCACAGTAACAGTCAATTATACAACAGACCCTTCGGGCCAACTCATCCGTGCTGTCCAAGTATCCTCAATCTGACCTAGTCCTATTTGCCAGAATTTGGCTCCTATCCCTCTCAACCCTTCCTATTCTTATACCCACCAAGATGCCTTTTAAAATTTGTAATTATACTCACCTCCACCACTTCCTCTGGTAGCTTGTTTCATACACTCAATGTCTCAGGTCCTTTTTACATCTTTTCCCCTCTCACCTTAAACCTTTAGCCTCTAGTTTTGGATTTCCCCACCCTAGACGACCTTGGCCTTCTGCATGCCTCTCATGATTTTATGAACCTCTATGATGTCATCCCTCAGCCGTCAACACTCCAGCCTATTCAGCCTCTTCTAATAGCTCAAACCCTCCAGTCCCAGCAACATTCTCGCAAATGTTTTCTGCACCTTCCTATAGAAGGGCGACCAGAACTGTAAGCGGTGTTCTCAAAGTGGCCTCACCAATGTCTTGTAAAGGCGCAACAAGATGATCCAACTCCCTATACTCAATGCATTAGCCAATAAAGACAAGCGTACCAAATGTCTTTGTCACTACCCTGTTCAGCTGTGACTCCACCATCAAGGACTTATGCACCTGGACCTCTAGGTCTCTTTGCTCAGCAACACTCCAAGATTCTACCATTAAAATGTACAAGTCCTTCCTTGATTTGCCTGGTCAAAATGAGACACCTCAGATCTATCTAAATTAAAATTTATCTGTTACTCTTAAGTCCACTGGCCCATCTGATCAAGGTCCCACTTTACTAAAGGTAACCTTCTTCACTATCCACTACATCACCTATTTTGGTGTCATCAGAAAACTTACTAACCATGCCTCATATCTGAGCAGGTTGTATACAAAATATTTAAAGACTGATGAAGCAACATTTAGTAAATTGATAATTATCTTTGTAAAATTGTGAATACAAAAAAAAAGTAAAAATGATCAAAGCCTCCATTTCATATACTCCAAGGAGAAGCAGATAGCCCAAATAAATGATACAGTGCCCAGGACTTTAATTCATTATGACAAGCACCTGAAAGTGGTGTTTTAAAAACCCAAGAGAAATATCAGTGGTTACTGTTTCAACTCTAATTTTAATGATGCACAAGCTTATACTTATGTTAAGTAAATTTCCTTGTTTCTCTATGCCCCCTTAAAGCATTCCACAAATATGAAAAAGTGATTATATAGTCAATGGTGAGTTTGACTTCTAATACTGTACAGGTATGTCGTATTCAAACATTTTCTGACAGAAGTAAATGCAGTAGAGTTGGATTTTGCATTTTATTTCAAGCTGAAATTAATGCAATTAACTCTCCCCTCATTCCTAAACACATACTGCATTAGGCAAAATTAAGATACTTCGTCCTGTTTCTCAACCCTCCCCATGTCAGTCAAAGCAAAACACTCAGACACAGTGTAGTTTTACCTCCATCTTTACTCTGGGCCCTGGATGGAGAGAGAACAATCACCCATGTGCACAGAGACACAAGTTCACTGCCTTCTCTGGAAAAGCAGTTTCTCAATGAACTATACAGTCATTTTACAGGGAGGAGCATCCAAATAAAGCAACATACATATTAATTGGGTAACCATTACAATAAGCGAGCATCAACAGTAAACATTAAGCCATCTTCTGTTACACAATGAATAACCCGACTTCACATAATGAATGCTTTTCACCTTGTTAAACTGACCTCTCTGACTGAGTGCTTTCAATATTGTTAAATGGCTTTACATAATGACTGTTTTTCCACCTTGTTAACACATTATTTTTGCCTGGAGCACCTCATTGTGAATGAATCTGATCTGAGTCATGCTCAGCTGAACCCCTTGTTTCATAAAACTCAGTACTTAACTCTTACCCTGCCTGCTTATACCCTATACACATTCTTAATACAAGTGGAATATAATTAAGGCATTAAAAAAAAGTACAGCACTTAAACCAACGAGAAAACAACATTGATAAAACATGACCATCTTTAATCTACAAAACATCTATCAAGCCACCTACCAAACCAGAATCTCTCCCTCTCCCTATGGTTAACTGGAGATAGAACAGAATCATAGAATTTTACGGCACAGAAAATGGCCATTCAATTAACCATGCCTATGCAAGACTTTCAAATTATAGCCCCTACTACAGGTTCTGCTGCAGTAACTCCACAAGCCCTCTTCAAGTACATATTCAATTGACTTTTGAAAGGTCTGATGGAGTCTACCCAATCACCCTTCCAGATCTTGAAAATTACATCAAATATCTCATTTCTCCTCTAGGTCCATTACTAATTATCCTTATTCTTTTTACAAGCTCTTGCTACTGATCAACCTTTCAGAATGAATAGTCCCATCAAAACTCCTCAATTTTGACTACTTAGTTTCCTTCAAAATGGTCTCTGCTTTAAGAACAATCCCAGCTTCTCCGGTCTCTCTGCATAATTGAAGTTTCTCATGCCATGAACCTGGTGAGATTGTAGCATCTCCAAACCAATGACATCCTTCATAAAGTGGGTTACCCAGAACTGGACATAACATTTCAATGAAAACTAACCAATGATTAGCATGACTTCTATATCTGTTCAATGCATTTATTTACAAAAGCAAATATACTATACACTTATCCTAACTAATGAACTTTTGCTTCATCTGCCAAAGATTCATAAGTGTATACTGTGATGGAAGCTGTTGGATTTAGATTAGATTACTTACAGTGTGGAAACAGGCCCTTCTGCCCAACAAGTCCACACCGACCTGCCGAAGCACAACCCACCCAGACCCATTCCCCTACATTTACCCCTTCACCTAACATTGCAGGCAATTTAGCATGGCCAATTCACCTTTGGATTGTGGGAGGAAACCGGAGCACCCGGAGGAAACCCACGCAGACACGGGCAGAATGTGCAAACTCCACACAGTCGCCTGAGGCAGGAATTGAACCCAGGTCTCTGGCGCTGCGAGGCAGCAGTGCTAACCAGTGTGCTACCGTGCTGCCCACTATATAAATAGCCTTTAATGTTTGTTGCTACAAACTTGGACTGCTGGGATTGAGTTAGCTACTGGTGATTTAGATGGGCATCTGAAATAACTTTAGTTATTTCTGCAATCATGGTGATTTCACCTAAAAGTACCGCATATACTCATGTAAAGGTTGATCCCTCATTTTGGGCCATAAAAATTTGTATTTCCCATATATCTGGTGTAAAAGTCGACCTTACTATATCACATTATAAACCTCTTACAAAGGAAACTGCACTTTTACATTAACCCACTTAAACAAAATTGCATTCATTCATACTGGTAACCTACTCATCACTCTGTTTACTATAATGCGACTCTGTTTTTCATTCATACTCTACTCAGCCTACTTGGTTTACTACAGCATGTTTTGATTTTATTCATTCATTTAGACTGGTACTTATCACACTTTGTTCACTATACATCCAAAAGTTAATACTGTTAAAAAGTTAATCATTTTAATTGTGCCATTATCTGAACAGAAGTAAAATGCATTAGCTACATGTATCTTTACTTCTTGGACAAATTTGAAAATGATGCTGAGGTTCATTACATACAAGAGTAAATGGGAGGAAAATGGAAGAATTTGACGGGAAAGTTCAAGATGCTTACACATTCAGAATTTAATAAATGTTTCATTTTCAGTGTGCCATTACTAGGCCATGGCAATGTTGAACAGTATGATTTTATAGAGTTTAAATGAATCTTTGACAGGTTAAATTTTTGTACCGGTCTGTATAAGTACAATTTCCTACCAGTAATTCATTCTTGTTTCTATTGCTTTTATAGATGAATTATGGTAAAAGTAATTACTTGTTTATCTTCTTTAAATCAGGATTAACTGAGCGAGCAAAACGACTTCTGCTGAAAACACAGTATTTCAAACTGCAGAATGTATTTCAGCCCCTCAAAACGAGTGCCTGAGCAAGTCAGCCCTATAAATTGAAGCTTTAAAAAGAGTCTAAAAAAATCCAACTTTTACATCAGTATGTTAGTTCTGCAGCCTGGCTGCAGAGTGAATGGATTTGTGCAGTAGTGGACTTGTACTTTAGATTGTTTGCAACCCAGCTTGGTAATAATGGGGCCTCAAAAAGTATGTTTCAGAATTATGGAATTTTTTCTAAGCTTGATATAGGCACTTTTGGGCGAGTAAAAGAAACTTCTCGTTTCACTTTTAGCTTAGGGTAGTGCTTCAGTCCTATGAAGACCTAGGAACAGGATGGCTCTATGCAGCAGTGCTCCTGAGAAGGTGATAGTGAGTTATAACCTTAGTTAAGAGCTAATACTGGTTCCAGACCAAATTAAAAACTTGCAAGTGGCTATTTCAGCCAAATACAGTGTAGCTCAGGTGGAAGAATTCTTCAGGAAGAGCATACCACAATTCCAATTTAAAAACTGAAGTCCTAAATAACTTGAATCTTCTGAGGTGTTAGATATAGGAATTCTGGTGTGAGCATTATACAAGTGACGTTATGGGTACAAAACCAGGGTGTTTTATTTCTTTTCACTTTTTAAAAGTGGGTGTTTTGGGATTAATGTGATTAAACAGTGTTCAAAATATTGGAATTTTTATTATAAGTAAACAGTTGGAATTATTCTATTTTTCTTTATTCCTTTTGCAATAAACTTACATCTTGCTCTTAAAAGAGAAATCTGCAGCATTGTGCACCTAAGGTTCAGCTAGCAACCACTTAATTAAAACCAAAACAAATGGTTATGATCTGTCAAGCCTGTTTGGAATCCAACTGGTCTGGTAATTAACAGCTGCTAGAATCATAATACCCCAGGTGGCTTAAAATAGTCCCATTTAAGACCATACTGCCTTTCCATGCGGCACAATGGCTTAATGGCTAGCACTGCTGCCTCACAGTGCCAGGGACTCAGGATTGTTTCCAGTCTCGGCTGACTGTTCGTGCAGAGTTTGCACATTCTCCTGTATGGTTTCCGTCAGGTAATTAGGTTTCCTACCACAGTCCAAAGAAGTGCAGGTTAGGTGAATTGGGCAATTTAGTGTGGCCACAGTGTCCAGGGATGTGTAGGCTAGGTGGATTAGCCATATTAAATGCAGGGTTACAGTGATAGAGTAGGGGGCTGGATCTGGGTGGGATTCTCTTTGGAGGGTAGATGCAGACTCAATTGGCCCAATATCCTCTTTCCACACTCTATTATTTTATTCTATGGGATACTTCCAAGTAAATCATTTCACACTTCTATGTAAAATGGCATATAATGTGGACCTGCCCACGTTTCCAGACTGTTGATGTTAAGTAGTGTGCTACTATCTTATTCACTACATTGCCTTACACCAATCTTGATGTGGAATGTATTCCTCAATTATAAAAACTCTCAAGTAGTGGAGGAGTTGCCAATAGTCCTTCATGCATCATCGTTAGAAAACCTTTGGGTCATCCAACATTTAGTTTCTTGCTCTTGAAACGATCAGCACAAAAATTCTGAAGTGCTTCCAACAGAACTGTACTGCACAGCTTTGGTCTTTAGATACAAAGCTGGAAAGGTACTCCAGATCTGACCTCACCAAGGGCTTGAGCAACAGCAGTAAAAACTTCCTTTTTTTATATTTCACTCATCTTGCAATAAACACCACCAACCATTCAACCTTCCTCACCAGTCACATTTTAAATTTTGTTTGTTTTTGCCCATCCATAAATTGTCCTTGAATGAGTGGCTTGCTAGGGATTGCTGAGGGCACTCAGGAATCAAGCCCTTTGCTCTGCATCACGGTCACATGTAGGCCACACCAACTGAGATTTCTTTTCTGAAACAGCATTAGTGAGTCAAGTCTTTAAAGTGGTAGACCCATAGTCACCATTACGGAGATTTATTTTCAATTCCAGATTTTAATTGAATTTAAATTCCACCAACTGCCATGGAATTAAACCTATGGTGCCCAGAGCATCAGCCTAGAGTTCTGAATTAATAGTCTAGTAACATTACCACACACCATCGCCCCTCCTTTGTACCACTAAGTTCTGCAATGCTATCACCTCCCCATTTAATCATCATACTAGTTTTCAAGTCATCATAAACATTAAATCACACTGCACTCTTCCTCCCACAAAGCTCACAATATCTTATTTGAGCACCATACCTTTCCTTTCAAAATCCACAAGTCTGATCACTTCTGCGACATAACCCCTAGCTTCTAGTTAAATGTTAAGAATTTATCAACAAATGTTGTCAACAATAACTTTTGGTAGTGAACAGCCAACATTTCCATTAAAAAAATTCACAAAATTTCAACCTGTTAAATCATTTCTAAATTAATCAGCAAGTTCCCTTTAAAATATTTAAGCATGAAATCCAATCATAGTTTAAAGGCAGTTCTTTGTGTTTACCCATGAGAGAATAATTATTCAGGAAGGAAAACTATTTAGAAAGTATGTGCCAAATGTTTATTTGAAATATGCCATACCAGACTGCAAGTTTCACAAAAGCTCAAAAACAATTTACCCAGCGATTCCTATCTTTCCAAAGCAGTGAGTGGGAAACCAGTTCCAAGTCTGGATTAATTGAAGTGTGAAATTCCAACAATAAAAATGGAACCACCCATCTTGATAATTCAAAAACCATTGGTATAACTTCAGAACATTAAACGATAGCACCAACAGCAGTTAATCTGAAAAAAAGTGGGTGATAACTGTATTTGTCCTCAATGACCCAATACCACAATATGAACTTTTGAATAACTTCAATCCAACTACATTCGAAACTGTTCAAAAGTAGCAAATCAAAATGGCAGACTCGCATGGCTGTGGTTATTGTACATTTTCCAATTTACACACTAATCAAAGACCTCATTCATGTTTGTGTTATCTCCAGACTTAACTATTCCAATGTACTCCAGGCTAGTTTCCCAAATTGGACCCTCAAAGCATGAGCTCACCCTAATCTGTGTCCAGGTCATAACTCTCAGCAAGCCCTGTTCAACCAACCACCTTTGAGCTCACAGAACTACAGTAGCTCCTAATTAAGCAAAGTCTTAATTTTAAAATTTTCATCTTTATTTTAAATCCCATCATGGGCTTGCTCCCCCTAGGATTGTAATAATGTCCAAGCCTACAAGTCTCCAGAATACCTACGTTAATCTAATCCTTGCTTCCACAGGATCTTGGATTTTAATAATTTAAATTAGTGGTGGCTGGGCCTACATTTACTTAGCCCTCAAAACTCAGTAATGCCTCTCTATTGCATTTTCCATAAAAACTACATCTTTGGCCAAATGTTTAGTCAACTAGCATAATGCCTCCTTGTAGGTAGCATTCTCAATTGTTTTATAATGTTTCTGTGAACCCCCACCTTGATTTATTAATTTAAAAGGTGCGATATAAATTGCTATTAGTGTATATGAAAAAGTAACACTATTATTACTAAAGTCATTTCAAAATATGTACTTTATACAAGAACAATAAATTTGCATCAAATCATAACATTCAAGTCAAAGAAAATGGAGACAGACAAGTCTCAGTTTAAGCCCTATACCCAGATAAATCATTAAAAAGTGGATCTGCATACATGCCCTTGAAATTAGGCAGTTGATCTTGGCATATATACAAAACTGACTAAACTGTTTACATTCTGTGGTCATAAATTTTGGAAACTGTCTAAACCATTTATAAGGACCAACTCTCCAGTTTTAATTTTTAAAAAATGAAGGCAGCTAATAGACGGTGCTCACCTAGATTGAGCCTAGATAATGGTTTCCCAAACTTCTGTGACCCCATTTCAAGAACTGAAGAATCTCAACTGAGAGGCAGGCAGGGAAGAGAAAACCTGCAAGCGAAGGCGATGGGCGTGGAGCTCATTGTTACTACAGAGCTTTCAGTCCCAAAGTTCCACCTTGCAGCCCCACTTGGGGTCCTGATTCCGCTTTGAGAAGCGCTGATCTATAGACAGAGTTGGAACCATGGAAAAGAATTCGAATACAACCCAAAAGAAAATATGTAATACAGAGTACTTCCTGTTATGGACAAATAAGCAGAAAGTAGTTATTTTCCAATGGCATTTAACTGGCTCCAACAAAGCACAATACAGGCTGCACCATCTCATTACACTATTTACAGTCAATTTTCAGAAAGGATTGCTCAATTTGAGATAGTTTGTCCATTTTTAAACTTCCCAGCCCCTCATTTCTTCAAACCTTATTTGGAGAGGAAAAAAAAGTCACAATTTTAAACTTCTTCCTTCCCTGATCAAAAAGAAAATCCTTTTAAGTGGAGGTCCTTGCACCTTTGCAGTTAATTCTCTAAACCTATAATCAATGGAAAGCTGAGAAAAAATTAAAAGATGCTAAATACTTCCCATTCTCAGGAACTATAGTGTTCTTAAACAGCAAAAGCCATCTGAACAATTAAAACTCAAAACAGTCAAGGCAATGAAATAATATAATTTGGGAGAGAGAGAGAAAGTATTCACAGGTATCAAAATGCATTAAAATGGAAGGAAACAGCACTATCTAGGCTCCAGTGCTTTGGATTCTGCTGTCCAATGGAATGCAACAGAAAAGCAAACACATGCCAGCTTCACTGATCTACTCTTATCTGAACTTCGATTTCTAGACCTGCATTTTATCATTTTATTCTCTGAAGGTAGTTCATTTAGGAGCGCAGTTTTATGTCATCTTGCCCTGGTTAGTTCATTTATTATTCACATGGGTCTGCAGTTAAATGGCAGTAACTTATCTCAACACAGAGTCAGTACTAAGTCTGACCTTGTTTACCCTCAACACACACTTGCATAATTCTGAAAGTTGTTGAAGCAGGTTATTTTTTGGTATTTTCACCATCACTAGCCTTAAAAAAAATTCCAGATGCTGGAAATAAGAAATAACAACAATAAATACTAGAAATAATGAGCTGGTGGGCAAACAGCTGTAGAAAAAAGAAAACCAAAACAGTTCACTATTCAGATTAAGGCTGGACAGGCCACTCAAATGATATATTTACAATGAATTTGATAAAGTGGACAAGGACTAAAGTATGTTGGGGAATGAAGCCAGCCTTAATTAAAATGACTGTGTCAATCAACGTGCTGCAGAATTCAAACAGGCTATAGCTGCCTACAGACAGTTTGCAAAAAAATCAGGTAGCTACAGACCATACAATACACACCCAAATTTTGGTTTGAATGGGACAACGGAATGTCGTCCCCGGGACAAATCGGTAACACCAAGGTGTGCACCAGACACTGAAGTGCCTTGCACCTGTATCTGAGGCGGCTACATGCACCCAGCACCTCCAGTAATGGACTCTTAAGGACCACCCTGCCAATATGCCAACACCTGGTTGGATCAGATTGATTATTTTAAATGTCAGATCGGACTTTTAAATTGCAAGATTATAGAAGGGTATTTCTGATTAAGAGTTAACTAAGGACTACTGGTTAGTATTAACAATCACCACCACCTTAGAGTGTAAATAAGGATGGCAATTAATGAATCCAATTGATCAGTGACTGAACCTGATTTGATTCACTGGAAGATATTCAAGATCCTTCTAAAAAAGAGCACAAAAACTGGAGTAAAGAATCGCCGCAAAACCACGCTCAACACAGTAACTCAAGAATAACCACTTAAAGAGATGACACCTCAAACCATCAGAAAGCAACCAGACATCATCATGTGGGGCTCAAACAAGTTCTAGTGTGATGGTACACAGAGTTAAGTTGAAGCATTAGATAGATTTGTAGTATTTATTGTTAGTTCATAGTGTATTTGTTGTTCTAATATTGTGTCAAATAAACACTTATTTTTCCCTATTATTAAGAGTCGACTTAGTTCTTTTGGTAGATGCAAGAGTTTAAACACTGTGGCAGGCGCAACAAGATCTGTGCGCTCTTACCATAACTGGGAAAATGAAACAGGGTGGGTGTGGGAAAGAGGAGGAAGACTTGTGCGGATGTGGTAGAAAAGGAAAGTTTACAATTGACGCGTCATCCTAAGACATCCCTTCTCTCATGTTCAAATGAAATGGGGGGGGGGGGGGGGGGGGGGGTGGAGGAAGAAGAGAAGGGGGCGGGGCGAAGGAGGAAGAGAAGGGGGAAGGAGGAAGAAGGAGGAAGAGAAGGGGGGGGGAAGGAGGAAGAAGTGAAGGGGGGAAGGAGGGAGGGGGGGGGAAAAAGGAGGAAGAGAAGGGGGGGGAAAGAGGAGGAAGAGAAGGTGGAGGAGGAGGGGGGTGGAAAAGAGAAGAGGAAGAATCAAATCAATCAAATCGACAGTGCCTGCGCTCCCATCAGTCCAGGATCGTTCTTGGCAGCAGTTTTAAAATCATTGCAAACAAAAAGACACGATCAGTGTTGGACACATTAACAACGTGTCCTTCAGATAATCTGATTTTCAGATAACTGGTATTCGGATAATCGAGGTTTCTCTATTTCTTTCCTACTTCTCCTGAAAGATCACAGGCCTGAAATGATCATTCTATTTCTATCACAGATGCTGCCAGAAAATATAATTTCCAGCATGTTTTGCTATTTTATACCTGCAGATATTTAGCGTCTAATATTTAGTGTCTAGTCAGTGTCCAGTTGAGAATTGTTAACGTTCAATGTTTGGTCATATATTATGTCTCATAAGGTATCAACTTAACGTTGTATCAGTATTTATTTTTGAAAAGTGGTTATAAACTAGTTTAAAAAAACTAAGTCTCACTTTTTTGTTTTAAATGTCAGATCAGACTTGTCAAACTGCAAGATTAAAGAAAAGTATAGAAGGGCATTTCTGATTAACAGTTAATTAATGACTGCTTAGTAAGAATTAACAACCTTTACTCTAGGACTGCAGTTCACAACCACTTTGTCAAGGGTAAATAATGCTGACCCAGGCAGCAATGCCGACATCCCATGAGCAAATCAACAGGCAAATGTTTTCAAGTTTTTGTTAAGATATCCAGATTGATAAGATATTTCCTCATGAAGCGAACAGGTTGTATTGCCATTTTGTTCAGTGCCTTATAATGCATTTTAATCTACACATTTTAAATTCACGTATACACTTGATTTCTGAAATGCCAGCAGCTTTTTATTGTTCATGCAGCTTAGTTGAGAATAAATTATTTGACTTCCATCTAGCCAAAAACAAAAAGCTTCTTAACCAGACTTTATAATTGTACATTTTCATTCAAAACCAACATGCATGTTTTACAAACTAAAGTTTTTTCCCTGCTAGTAACTGCTTTCCTGTACATCAACATCAACATCAACAACAACAACCACCTTTACGCTGGAGTAACTGATAAAGTTACATTACAAATATTATCTATCCAACAGGACAACCCAATGAATTGGAGCATACCAAGTTAGAAAAAGCAAGCTAATAGATGAAGACAGCCTGGTGAATTTCAATCATAGCAGGGAGGGGGTGGAAGATGATATCACATGTAAAACAAAATTTCTGTTCTTAAATAAAGATCTAGAGCATTTTCTTTGGAACATGACCGGAGATACAGATGGGACTGCCACGGTTCCATTAGATGGATCAACACCAACTTCTAAAGAGCAATTAGGGATAGGCACCAAATGACAACCATATCCCACGAAAGAAAATTTTAAAAATTGCAATAATGAAAGACTATTTTCATGCTTTAATAAAGACTTCAGTTTAGTGACATTTTTCATTGAACAGAAGGAAGGGTAGTATCAAAGTGAAACAAAAATATTTTAGATATTTAACTGTATATAACTTTCTGCAAGCAGTGTATTATCTTAACTTGCAGTGATACTCTTCATTGGGTAGTACTTGTTAAAGTTGCCTAACACTACAGATTATTCAGTATGCATCTTATTGTGACAATGGTTAATCATCCAATCTATGCTACATTGAAAAAGGAATCAAGCATCACTACTCACAGGAAGTGGTATTAAACAGTTAACAGAAATCATTTTGAAGAGCCTGAACCATAAAATATCCTTCTAGTTTCCATGGCTCAATGCCATATTTTGTGTAAAACTGACCCATCAGGGAGAAAATGGCATTTGAAACAGACTCTTGCAAATAATCTGAGATAGATTTATAAAGCATACATAAAACACACTGTGTAATGATTTCTCTGAATTTCCTCTCAAAGGAGTAACAGTTCAAATAAGCTCTAAACAAGTAAATAAACCAAAAGAAATAGTAGATAATGGGGCAATGTTTTAATACATTTTAGAAGTTATTTAATCAAATCTGAAGATGACAACGAAGCAACAAAAATAAAAACCTGCATGTGTTCAACCAGCCACTAAAACCACCCAAGTAACAGAAGAGACTGTCGTTGACAGAAATTAGGCTAAAGAATACTTTAATGCCTTCCATGTAGCAATTTGTTCTGCTTTAAGGCAGCTTGCTCAATATTGAAGGGAACAACGTACAACTGCAAAGGTTTATGCTAATACAGGAACTTAGTACTGCACATTAACAAAACAGCAACGTTGGACCATATAAAGCAGAACTCTTGAAGACAAATATGTCTGCATTAGAAATACAAAGATTGATGGGGAAACTTAACAGGTGTGGCAGCATCTGTAGAGAGAAGCAGAGTTAAGTTTGCAAGTCCAATCACCCACCAAGCTTCAGCCAGACCTGCTGAGTTTCTTCAACATCTGGTGTTCTTCGCTTTCAATATAAATGCCTTAACAGGTCCAACTGTAAAGCTATAGCAAGTCCTCTTTCAAAATAAAAAAAAATTGCTTTATATGATTCAATTACAAAACAGATCAATTTTTAAAAAGAAAGTGATCTGGAATGTCGAGAATGTTGGGAATTGTTCCATTCTTTGAGTTCCTCAAAGTAACCATGGCTACAAATGGCTACAAACTCTGGCCTAGTTATACATCTGGAATAGATAATATTACTTTCAAATCAATATTGAACTATTGCTAGGCAACAATTTAGGTGGCTCTTCTCCCCAAATTTGAGTGCTATATCTTTTGATTTCTAGATTGCAGCAAGTAATAATTTCACAGCATAAATCAAAGTGCCATAGATTGCACGTTTATGTACAAATTCCTTTAAACTGTAAAAATGTGTAATGATATCAGATGAATCTTCAGTTAGTTATAAAATTTTACTCATTTACTGCTTTGTCAACAATTGTACAGTTTTCTTTTCATGTCAGTCTTACCTTCTTGTATTTTTTTGCCATCCATTTGTCCCAGTTGTTCAACATGTCCAGCCACTTGGATTCCCGTTGCCGCAATACTTCAGGCGGCACTTCATGTTGCCTGAAAACAATAAATGTGCAAATTATTTAAAGGTTAGAAGCGCAATAATAAAAATTGAAAGCTCTGCACTTTGAATTCTCACTCTGATGCTTTTAACAGCAGCTGCTTAATCTTAATGAGATTATGCAAATCATCAAAACACCAAACTAATGTAATACACCCAAAATAGTTTTTAAATCACATTCGTAGGGAAGAGAGCAATACTAAGTCTGAAGCAGTCAAAAAACAGTAGCCTCAAGCAAAACTGTGAGCCAAGACACTATTAAAAAAATTAATCTGTGAAATAAAATAGTGCTGCTCAAAGATTAACTTTTACTATGCTGTCTCATCTCTCAGACCACTTCATAAAGTCAACAACACTGAGGTGCTACAGGTATGTGTAGCAGCAAATTTTACACATCGCAAGATATCTATTTTTGGTATCTTTGATTGAGGAACAGTGGTAATACAGAAACTCAGTTTTATTAACAGTGCTACGGATCTTTTAACGATGGCGTGAATAAACAAATGATACCAGTTTTAGGATGACGTGGGAAAGGTGGTGTTGGACTCGGGTGAACAAAGTTAAAAATCACACAACACCAGGTCATAGTCCAGCAGGTGTATTTGGAAGCACTAGTTTCCAAATAAACCTGTTGGACTGTGACCAGGTGTTGTGATTTTTAACTTTCTTCAAAGAATAGCAGCCCTGACAGTGTCACCTTCTCCAAATACACTAGATAGAGCGAAAATCCTTGAAAAACACATGAGAACCCAAAATCTAATTTTAAAAAAGTAAACATACAGCATCCTCATTTTAAAAAAAAGAGCATCCTCATTTTTAAAAAAGCTTGCTAATAGAAGTAGTTTAGCTCCAACTGCCTAAACACTTAATAAAAAATCAAACATCCCCTTTCTCAAGCAACTCCTCTCTACCATTGCATCTATTGGTTTGGGTCACATTTGAGGTCTGCTGAAATATCACAAATTATTACACAGGAGACCATTATTTTGCACATCAGGCCCATACTTTTTCTTCATCTATCAATTTCTATCATTTAGTTTATTCTTTTTCAAATGTTTACTAGTACTGATTAAAACTTGCCTCATTAGCCATTTCAAGGAAGGTAAGTTTCAAGAACCTCTGCTGGAAAGAGGTTTATTTCAGTTTGGCCCTTTTTCTGGGGGGAGGGGGGAAATCCCAGAATCCATGTGTTCTTGTTACCAACTCAATGGAGTTGAAATGATTCTGCACATCCAAAATGTCTTGGAATTATTTTTTTTCCCCAAATGTGGACAGGTACGATGTAAACGTGATTATGATTAACCACTATCTGAAATCCTTTTATTTAGGAAAACGTCTATTACAGCCATTCCTTAACCTTCGCCATTTCAGTGGTAAATTGTTCAAGTTTGGATCTCTGTGCCCATGTAATATGGCATCATTCTTTTGAGTCTTCACCACAGCTTTCCCAATCTCTAATATCTTTGCATAATTGGCTGCGCAAAAGTGTGGTACGATCCGACCGATGTCTTGTACATACAAATTGGATGCAGGAGTACGTCCCTTGGTGGTGCTCCACCTTTCAATAAGATCGTAGCTAATTTAGTTACTTCACAATCCCATCTTCCTCAAAATATTTTACCCCTTTTTCGGGCTTATCTAGAAGCAAATCTACCTCTGCCTTCAAAAGTATTCAAAACTCTTTTCCAGAGGTGGTGTAAGCAAAGTAAGAGTCCCAAAGATTCTCAACCTTCAGAAAAAAGATCCTCATGAGTCTTCAATGAGTGACCCTTTATTTTCAAAAACAAGCCCTAGTTTGAGATTCTCTCACAAGAGGAAACATTTTTTACACGTCCACCCTGCCAAAACCCTTCAAGGTCTTGTATGCTTCAATTAACTTGCAACTTACACCTCTAAACTCTTGTGGATACAAGCCAAACTTGTCAACCTTCTCATAACAAAATCGTCTGTTCCAGTATTAGTCTTGTAAAACCTCTCTAAACCACTTCCAATACATTTACAACCTCCCTCAAGGAGGACACTAATATTACATAGAGTAGAGAAGATGTGGTCTCACCAGCGCCCTGTATAACTGAAGCACAACTACATTACTTTTGTAAATGAATTGTCTTTAATAAACATTCTATATTTCTTGATTACTTGCTGCACTGTAATACAATACACACAGTAGGACCCACATCCCACTGCATTTCAGGTCAATTCAATCGCTCATGGATTAGACACAATGTGTGAGAGATTGGACGGCGGGGGGGGGGAGACACAGACACGAAAGCAGAGACCTTAACATTTGCCCATGTGCATACCAATTGCTACATCTTCCCACTCAGAAAATGACCATTATATCCTGTTCACTGGCCAAACCTTTCTGCATACCAATGTGTTACTTTCTACACTAATCTTCTGCGATAATATTTGCATCTGTGATGCAAATGCCTTCTGGAAACTGAAACCGGGTTTGGTTCTTGTCTGCTTTACTGACTTTTACAGACCATTCTGAACACAAGCAGATATGTCTTGAATATACACCAATATATTATTTTTGTATGCCTTTCATACACAGAACAATCTACAAGTTTCTAATTACCTTTTATTAGCAATACTGATTGGGTGCAGGCTTTAGATATAATGGGTGAAGAATGTTTTTGAACTATTCTGCATAAGATTTGGTGGAAGCAATCATGTTTGTGGATGGTGATTTACATTATTTGTGCAAGTCAATTCTTTCACTTCGTACTTTAGCTGCAAATGAGGACGTACTATTGTAAAACAGGATGCCATGTCAATCGTTTGGCCCCCAGAGAGAAAAGAAAGCTATTTCCTTTGCAGCACCCTGTGTTACATTTTACCATTAATTGAATTTTCAACAGCAAGTAGGCTACAACCCATTTATATTTCACCAGGATAAATTCATTTATTGATCAAGTATCTACATATAGCTTTAAAAAAGTAACTCACTCACTTCACTACAAAAAAGTTTCAAATCAGCAGTATTCTACACTGTTACTAAAAGAATGAAAAAATGTGAGACTTATATCATTGCAGTACCTTCCCTTTTAAAGTAATCTTGGCAATACAGTTGATCCCAATAGAATACTGTTAACCTGCCTAGATGAGTCTAAGGCATTAATTGACCAGCATGCCAGAGGTCATGGCTAGGAGATAAATGGGTACTTCCTTTATTAAGACAAGGACTCCTTTGTTGGCAAAGAAATCTGCAAATCAATATCCAAACAAATACAGTCACCTTAACAATAAAATTGCAACTAGTCTATTCATGGACTGTTTTTGAACCAACAGTAGCACTTTACCAGGAGAATTCCAATTTTCCCATTTTAACTCTGGTTTGTTCCCTTGATATTTCATGAAGTTTATCCCTGCAGAAAGACTGAAATGATTTTTCATCAGCCAAAATCATTCAAGACCTTTCTCATTGGTGTAATTTTGAGACTCCTAACCGTGGAGGGGCTTCTAGGAGTATCAGATTGATGCCCTCTATTGAAGAATCGTTATTAAATATATCATGAAGGTCATTTTAAGGAGCACAGAATACTTTTAAATTACCACAAGGTTTTTTTAAAAAGTATTCCAGTACTAAGTTACTTCTGAAATTTCAAAATTTCTCAGTTTGTCACCAAAAAAAAAATCTTATTAGTTCCAACAAAATAAAGTTGACCATTTTCTTTGCTGAATGGGTATTGGGTTTTTAAAGTAAGTTTTATTTGTGTTATCCATAACAGTTGAATGTTTTGGTTTTGATTTCTACGAAACTTGTACCATGTGTGAAAACTATACCACTTTAGTTGTTTTGCTTCACAGAAGAATTAGAGGTACAGTTGTTTGCAACTAGTATAAGGTTTGATGTTCCCCCATTTCAAGCCTGGAATATATATCTTTAAAAAGGCAAATGTCACTTGAAAATAATAGACCAAAGACTTCTATTATCTTGACACTTTACTTAAACAGTAAGGCCATTGAAGACAGTATCAAAGGCTTACAGGGTAATCTCAGATACAAAAAAACAAAATAAAACTCAAGTAAAGACAAAAAAAAATGTGGGAAAATGAGGCCAAAACTATTCCAAGATTGCTTTGGTTGCAGTTGAATATCTTAAATTGGAAAACATTTAAACAAAATCAGTACTGCTTGCAGAAAGCAAATGCGAATGGGTTTTGTTACAATTGAGAGGTTAAAAGATGTTTTGGGACTAGATCTTTAAACTTAGGGCAAATTAAATGATCATGTGATTTGCTCTCCCATTTGCCCGACAGTAAACCTGATTTTGAGATTGTTAGAGATCAAAGGGAGGCTCAGATAGTTTTATTGAAAAGGAAGTGCAAAGTATTTAAAGATGCATGGATAGGATAAATAGGCAAAGTTTTTTCCCTGGGGATGGGGAGTCCAGAACTAGAGGGCATAGGTTTAGGGTGAGAGGGGAAAGATATAAGAGACCTAAGGGGCAACTTTTTCACGCAAAGGGTGGTACGTATATGGAATGAGCTGCCAGAGGATGTGGTGGAGGCTGGTACAACTGCAACATTTAAGAGGCATTTGGATGGGTATATGAATAGGAAGGGATTGGAGAGATATGGGCCGGGTGCTGGCAGGTGGGACTAGATTGGGTTGGGATATCTGGTCGGCATGGACGGGTTGGACCAAAGGGTCTGTTTCCATGCTGTACATCTCTATGACTCTATGAAGACATTGTAAATGCAAAGACTACTGCCAATTACTAAACAGCCTCTAAATTTCAGAAAGATACTTTCAATATTGAGCTGTAAACAGTTGAGCTCCATATTGTCCATTCACTCCTAAAAATTAGTGGGAGTTGAGATCAAAAGGTAACTAATGAGCATTTGTACTTGGATGCAGATAGGTCACACTTAATTTACTCTCAACTTAAACAATGTTAACAAATAAATAGTACAGAATATCAAGGTGGTTGTCAGAGTTGTTGGAAATACCATTTTACTCTGCTATCACTAATCAAGAAACTTGGCTGGCAACTTTCATCTAAACCACTTTTTCCTGAACAAAGATCTTAGGATTTGCACAACAATCTGCAGTAAGTTATCAAATTTTCATTTTCTTGTAACATGGCTAGCTTTCATGATTTGTGGGTACAGGATTTCATCAAATGCAATTTTCTGTTGCTCCATGCAAATAAATGCTTTACTGTAAATCTGAGAAAATCCACACGATTTAAATTATTGGACAAACTTTCAAAGTTATAGAATCCTTAAGTAAACAATGCAAAGAGGAAACAGATTAAGAATGAAAATGGTTATCTGGGTTTAACATTCAAAATGTTTCGGTCCATTAAAGATCAGACCAGATCTTGCATAATAAAGAACAAATGAAAATGTCTGCATGCTGTTTCAGCAAATGCCATAACCTTGCTACAAGGACACAGTAACAAGCTTAAGTTTAAAGACGCAACTGATGCCTGCACGAAGGAAGAACTTAAAGTAGAATGCGGTCTGAAATTTACAGGGCACTGAATGCATACTTTTTATAAAGTTACAGTTTACAATTTTATAATCTCACTTTTAAAAAAATCTGTAATGTTACATATTTTCTAATCTCACAGCAAGCCAAAAAGCAGCTGCAATTCGACTGGTTGTTCTTTTGTCCCCCCAAGTTTGGAACGCCTAACTTCCGTCTTACACTAGCTTGAAATCAGGTTGAACTAATCACACTCAGTTTAAACAATTGCATTTTAGTTACAAATAATCCCTGCACTGAACACTTGACCCATTTATGGAATAAATACTAATCCATCTGAACAACCAAGCTACTCTTCACTAAGCAGGTAAACAACCTTGAAACTTAAAACCTAAAGCAACAAACAGAAGGGACAAAGGATTTATTTACTTTATACACTGCAATCTAACTAAACTACTGCAGAAACAGATATACTCTAAGAGAAAGCTAACAACCACTTTTATGTGACATGTGGAATTTCATCTGGGGTGATAAAGGCATGGATGAGGGTTTCAGCAACAGATGGCAGGAGGTGAAAAATAAATTTCACAGCCTGGGTGCAGAGTTGTGGCAGAGGTCTGGGATAACAACTTCAGGTATTCCCTATATCAATGTATTGCTTATATTATAAATGGATGTCTGAACCGACAACATGTATCTCACAAGCTACTCTCATACCTGCCAGAAATATTACTGATTAAGACCAATCAGAACAGTACGCTCAGATTCAAGAAATGGTCAGTGGCCTGGAAAGGGTAGAAGGAAAAGGAGAAAAGAGACAACTCAAAAGTGTATGGTCTCAATTGAGAAATGTAGATGTTTGATTTACAACTTACTGAGTTAACAACTTTCGCCAAAGTTGGCAAGCATTTTTACTTCCCAAATTGGGTTTCCCATTGGTAATTTGACTTGCAAAGGCAAGTGAAGAAAGATTTGCACACTGTCAGAGGATTAGAAAGTTCTTGAAACATCCTGGTCATTGTTACAATCGATGATTGACTACATAATCATTATGTTGTACACTTTTACTCAAAACACCTACAAATTTTCAAATGCTGAGAAAAATACAAGTCTCAGAAGTCAACATTTTGAAATGGGAGTATGTTTAGGTTTATATCAGAAAAACCAATAAAAATGTATGATAACATGATAGAATTCAGCCTGCAGCTTGAGAGAGAGAGAGAGAAGACTGAATCAGATGTAACAGTATTACAGTTGAGTAAAAGTAACTACAAAGATGTGAAGCAGGAGCTGGTCAGAGTTGATTGGAAAGGAAGCCTAGCAGGGAAGACAGTCGAGCAGCAATGGCAGGATTTTCTGGGGGTAATTTGGGAGGCACAGCAGAAATTCATTCCAAGGGGGAGAAGAAACATACTAAGGGGAGAATGAGGCAACCATGACTGACGAGGGAAGTCAGTGACAGCATGAAAGCAAAAGAAAAAGCATGCAATGTTGTGAAGGTTAGTGGGGAGCCAGAGGATTATGAAGCTTTTAAAAACTAGCAGAGGATAGCTAAAAAGACAATAAGGGAGGACAAGATAAAATGAAATTGTGGTGGTTGAGTGGTTAGCACTGCTGCCTCATAGTACCAAGGATCCCGGAGATTGTGTGTGGCATATGCATGCTCCGTGTGTCTGCATGGGTTTCCATAGTGCTTAAACTTCCTACCACAGCATAAAGATGTGTAGGCCCAGTGGATTACCCAAGGTAAATGCAAATGTTATGGGCATTGGGTAGGGGGCTGGGACTGAGTCTCTGATGGATGCTCTGAAAAAAAACGGAAAAAAAAACAAAAAAGAAAATCGGTGCAGCCTTGCTGGGCCAAATGCCCTTTTTCTGTACTCTAGACGTAGAAGATGATGACAACAACCACCTTCTAAATGCCTTTTCCATACCATTCATCATCTCTTGCATACCTGCATGCTCATTTGAAATCCGAATTTCTCCAATGTATCCCCATTTTGTGATCCCCTTAATTATTTACAACAGGGACTATCCTTGTGCCTCTTCTCTGCATTGAGTCGGAAAGTCTCCTTTGTGTCTTAGTGACTGAAGCTGAACATTACATATAAAATACTGGTTCAACAGAGCACTACATAGTTTGCTTCTAGCGGTTCTCCATGTTTGTTGTATCATCAAATTTAATCACTAATCAGTAAATTCACAAGTGGACATGCATCTCTCATCTTTCCTTTGCCCTGCTCAACGTTTTGTCTTGATGCTCAAACAATTCTATATGCGGTCTGACCAACAGTCCTTGCAGGAGGCCATGACCAGAAAGGTAGGTTTTCAAAACAAAGACTTGCTTGAACTGCAAGTCTGGAAGCTGTGTTCCCATTCTGTAAACTTTAGTTCACGAACCACTAACCCAGTTAGTTTAAATGGTGTTGCTATTACGTGAATTTCTCAAAACAGATTGCACGAGAACACAGCTACCATGTTATAGCAGAACTGACTGTAACTGTTTAAAAATGGCAGAAGTCAGGAAATTATAGGCCATTTGTCTGACCTCAGTCATTGGTAAGATTTGAGAGTCATTTTTGTGAGTACAGAGTATGCACAAGTGCATGGCAAGATAGGGTGGAGTCAGCTCAGCTTCATCAAGGGGAGATTATGTTTACCAAGTCTGTTAGAATTTGAGGTGGTTACAAGCAAGTTAGACAAAGGAAAGCCAGTGGACATGATCTATTTGGATTTCCAGAAGACCTCTGACAAGTTGCCACACAGCAGAACGCGAAATAACATAAGAGTGTTACTGGCAAGATAGAGGATTGGCTGGCTGGCAGGAGTGGGGATAAAAGGAGTCTTTTTCCAGGATGGCAGCTGGTAACTGTAGAGTTCACAGGGGTCAACATTGGGATCACAACTATGACATATCGACGATCTGGGCAAAGGCACTGTTACTAAGAGTGCAGATGACATGATGATAGGTGGATGGACCAGTGGTGTTGAGGAATCTCGGAGACCGCAAAAGACTTGGACAGGCTAGGAAAGCTGGCAAAGTAGCAGATGGAACATAATGTTGAAAAGTGAGAGGCTATGTACTTTGATCGGATGAATAGTGCAACAATACTGTGGCTTTAAGAGTGTATTTGTTCTTTCGTTTTAGAAAAGGAAAGAAGAAAGGTTGAGACAGAGGTACTGAATAGTCTGCTCAAAGCCAATAGAGTAAACAACTTTGATGTCTTGGGATTTTTTTGAAAAAGTTGAATAGAAGCAGCCTGAATGGGGGTTCAAGCTCCCACAGAATCAACATTTGTAGATTTAGCTTTCAGCAGTTGTACAGGTCTTATTCTGTTCCAGCTAAAAGCTGGAGGTTCTCTTCCTGCTCCTGGAATTACTTCTGAGACAATATTTTTTACTGCATTTGCCTTTGCCAAGAGCATGTTTATAGAATGTTACCATATTGAAACAGTTAATTAGCTGTTGATATATTTATTATTTTGTTAAGCATTTCAAAAGACTTACAATTAAGCCAATGCTTCCATTTTTGTGTTATCTATATTTTAACTGTAGTGTAAAACTAAAGTGCATTTTGTAAATAACAATTCGATTGGTCAAACTAATTGAATCAGGAACACAACATCTTACAATTACCTTTAAAATAAGAAAAATAAGTATCTAAATTATCATCTTAATGCATTTTGAGGAGTTTGGTCTGTTCATAACAATAGAGGCGTAGATTATTTTCTAAACAGGGAAAGGCTTCAGGAATCTGAAGCACAAATGGAGTTGAGACTTAGTTCATTATACCCTAAAGGTTAACATGCAGCTTCAGGTGGCAGTTAGGAAGGCAAATGCAATGTTAGCATTCATTTCAAGAGGGCTTGAATGTAAGAGCAGAAATGTACTTTACACATCCTCAGCAGCTTTTGTTAGACCACATGTGGAGTGACATGCATAGTTTTGGGCCCTATATAGAAGGAAAGTTGCACTAGTATTGAAGATGGCCAACAGGAAGTTACAAGAATGATCCCAGGGATTAAGGGTTTGTCATACAAGGAACAATTGTGGACTCTGGGCCTGTACTCTGTTTAGAAAGATGAGGGTGCAATCTCATTAAAACTTACAGACTACAGAGTGGGCTGGATACAGTGGATATAGAAATCATGTTACCACTAGTAGGAGAGTCTAAGATGTAACAGTACAGCCTCAGAGTGAAGGAACAATCCCTTAGAATGGAGATGTGGAGAAATTTCTTCAGCCATTGGGCTGCAAGAGGTGCTACAGAAGACTGTTGAGGCCAAAACATTGAGTTTAAGACAGAAATAGATAGGTTCTTGATTAGTAAGGGGGTCAAGGGTTAGAGGGAGAAGGCAGAAGAGTAGGGTCGAGAAATGTACCAGCCATAACTGAATGATGCAGCAAGCTTAATGTGACTTATGGTCAATATGACAACAGAAACAACCACTTCATTTACAATATGACAGAAATGCATTTAATTTGGGTTTACTATGTTTTCCTAGGAAATTTTTATCACTGCTTCCCACCATACAGGGGAGGGATACGAAGTAGTGATTAAATGATCTTTTGACAGCGATCACCAACTCATACTGCAAGGTATGCAGCAAATCATTAAAAAGGAAAATGTTCTTTGTCTACCTTACTTATTGCAATTGAAAATTTTCAAGTACACCACAATAGTTGACCAATGGTCAGATGTACCAATTTTATACTTCAGAGCACGTATACAGTTTTCCAAATTCTAGTTTATCATTCCATATTTACAAGGCCACATCACATCAATAAGATGCACTTCACACAAATACCCAAGCTAGAATTGGCACCCTTCGCCTCACTATGAAACAAAATAGACTCAATTTCACAGCTGTTGTAGATGGATTTGCGGAATCATGCATATGACTAACAGCATGAAAGAAAACAATGAACAAAATAAACTTCAAACCAGCAGCAGAAATTTAGTCATGAGGGGACGAAAGATTACTGGCAAAATGAAGGAATGTAGAGTTGAAGTTAAACTCAGATCAGTCATGATTGTTTTCAATGACAGAGCAAGCGTGGGAGGGCTGAGTGGCCTACTTGTTGTCGTTGTTCATAAGTTCAAATGTCATTTAACAATTTTCTTCTTGAAATTCTTACCAAAATTAGCTTCAAAATGCAAAACATACAAGAATCACACCAACGGGATTGGAATACAACTTACAAGGGTTTGCTCAGATTCAAATTTGGGTCGAGGTTGATAACACACATCCAACAACTAAAATGAGCCAAGTTTCAAACCAATTACACAGCAACCTCGAAAATCTGAATACCGATTATCTGAAGATCGGATTATCCGAAGGAGATCGAGGTCCCAATAGAAACATTACATCAAAGACGTGTTTCCAACAGTGATCAGTGTCTTTTGTTTACAGTGATTAAACAGGCACCGTCTCCAAATGACCTCCCACTCTCTCTCTCCCCATACTTGCCCTTGAGTTCTACAGAGGGGTGTACCCTTAACCACCCAGCCCCCTCCCCCATAGATAATCTCTCCAACATTATCTTTTACAGGGCAGAGGTGGAACCTGTCAAAAAAAGGTGCAGGTGTGTGCGTGCGTGCGTGTGCGCGCGGGCGTGCGTACCCATGCGCACTATTTGGAGACTAACCCCACAAGGGCAGCAGTCTTATAGTTGGTGTCCAGTCCGGCTGCCCCGGACAGGGCCTGGGACAGTGCTGGACGGGGATGGGGCTGCGGGCAGGGGGTACTGTTGGATGGGGTTGGAGGCGAGCGGGAGACAGTGTTGGATGGGGTGGGGTCTCGCGCAGTGTGTGCTTCTGAAGTCTCCTGAACATTAAAAACGCCGAGCCCCAGAGGAAAGGCATTTAAAATCGATTAACCAAATAAATAGACTATCCAAACGAAATAATGCCCACCCATCTTGTTCAGATAATCGAGGTTCTGCTACAAGAATCTGCAACATACAGATGATTTAGGTATGATTTGTGACTCAAAGCAGTAGAGACAACATGTTCTATGGGATTGTTTTAATTATATTTTTTAACATATCACTTTCCACCCCACCCATCACTTGTCAGGCTGTGCCATGGCATGCAGGGCTAAAGAATATCTTACATGGATCCTATAAGCAAGATGTTCAACATTGGGTGGTTGTATCTGGTTAAATGCGCCAGTGTGATGAAAAATGTGCATAGTGGTGAACAGTCAACTTCACAGGAGTCATGGAAGTAATCATAACCTGAATTCAAACTTTACAGAACTGAAACTAACCTTTAACACTGATGCAAAGTGTAGGAGAGAATTTAACTGAATTGAAAGATTTCCTTTCAATACAATAAAAAGCATCTTGGGAATAACATTAATAGTGATTTTATGTAGTATTGTCAATCTTAGAAAGCAGTTTTAACCAAGGAAGTGGGTGAACTACTTTGACAAGGGGGCAATAAAGTTTCGTCCAAATTCTTATTCATTTCCATCAAATTCACAAGTGTCAAGGAGAGGCAACACAATGGGATTAAAGAATGTGACTTAGAATTGCATTGTTACATAACTTCTGTGTTGCAAAACAATCTAAAAACCAAGACTTAAAGTTTGCTAATTTTTTCTCTTTCCGGTCTCAACATTGTTGTCAATTGTAACCCCACACTCTAGTAAACATCAAGACAAGAAAAGCCATGTTTCATTTCAGGACATCTACTAATCCAGGAGTAGCCTCAGGTCAAGAAATTTCAGAAAACTGAGGTTCTGCTTTGAATTCAAACCCTTACAATCAAACCCCAATACAAATAATAGTTAATGAAAACAAAAATGGAGCTGTGACCATGTTGGCATTTCCTCTTTCAAGTGCACTTTGTGGAAAAACTGAGCTGTTCACAAACCCTGCATTCACTATCAACAATTTGTACAGTAACCGGGGACAAGCGTGAAAAGTTCTTTGCACAAGCTATTCACTGCAAGCTCAAATGCTTATAACACATCTGCCAATGCCTAAACCACAAGCTGCCAAGTATAAACTTCACAAAACTCCTTTGTTAATGGATGATGTTAAAAAGTTACAAGTGAAAATCTTCAGACTTTGCTGTGGTATGAATAATGCTTCAGTAGGATTAAAACCAATTTTCAAAGGATTCATCATTTAATTTGTTACAGTGGTACTATGGAACTCTTAACCAACCGTTCTAATTTAAGAACACTCAAGAAATCCTACTCCTTCATTTCATTCCCCAAGGATCTCCCAACTACAGATAGAATCCATCAATCAAAGTGCATGAAGGAGTTAAATCTTGTGGACTTAAAATCTTGTAATCTTTCTAATGAGGTATGTTGGTCAGACATGGAACATTTTGGGTACATTTTTTAAAGTAATTGCTGTAAAGGGCAATTTTGAAAAAGGAAGATAATGCTTTGAGCTAGGACATTTCAGAAGCTGCTTCTGATTCAGTGTTACATTGCCAGAGCCATGGCAGTAGTTCTGGTTATGTATGTGAAATGGGTTTTAGCTGCACTTCAATTAAATGTTGGAAGAACACAGCAAGCAAGGCAGCACCACATGCAGAAGTCGACATTTTGAGTGTAACTTTTTTACGCAGAGAGTGATATCTATATGGAATGAGCTGCCAGAGGATGTGGTGGAGGTTGGTACAATTGCAACATTTAAGAGGCATTTGGATGGGTATGCGAATAGGAAAGATTTGGAGGGATATGGGCCAGGTGCTGGCAGGTGGGACTAGATTGGGTTGGGATATCTGGGCGACATGGACGAGTTGGACCGAAGGGTCTGTTTCCATGCTGTACATCTCTATAATTCTATAACCCTGCTTCTGAGTTACATCCAAAATGTTGACTTCTCCACCTCCTGATACTGTGTTCTTCCGGCCTCCTGCTCGTCTAACTTTAAATTCCAATATCTGCAGTTTTTTTGTATCTTCAATTAAGTGTTGGCAATGGCTTGGGAGCAGCTCCAAGGATTTTCTAGTCATACGATTAGACTAAATCTATTGATGAGGAGAGAAAGTCAGGTAATGTCAGTTCGGCTTTCAAGCAGTCTTCAGATGAGACACTGTGCCGATGTAAATTAATAACTAAGTGCCCATGTAGGTCAGTCATAACATCACATTCACAATTTACATCCCACTTTCAAGGTTAAAGCTATTTCAAAGTTATGTGCATCTAACACCAAATCCCTATCGATTCAATGGATAACGATGGATAGATCTGGATTATGCATTACAGCTCAAACCCATTGACCTGTGAAAAAGGATGATTTTGATTTTCAGGCTGATATGACTTACCCTAAATTTCCAGACTATTGATTAATTTATATTCTGATGGGATTGGATGTAATATTCGTTTATATGCTACCTTTGATGTAGTAAAACATATCAAAGCATTTCACAATTCAAATTCAGTTTTGAGCAATAACAACAGTGAAACTAAGGGGATACAGCAAATATATCAAGGTGAAAGGGTGTGTGAAATCAAAATTACTTCAGTAGCCAAGTGCTGGTGGCTCAGAGGATAAATGCAAAGGTTAAATTTCGAAAAGGGAAGAGTCCAACAGTTGTACATGGCTGGAGAATATGAATGTAGCTAGGGAAGAGATTTATACCTTGTCATTTTAACTTAATGTATAGGCAATACCAAATAAACTCTACAATGATATGGTTACAAGTCAATAGGACTTCACGAAGAATATAATGTGATGAGAGAAATGTGGGTTAATTGGTATTTATGGAGGATGAAATTTAGGAGGCTGGCAAGAAAGCATAGGAAGAAAGCTTGGAGATGAAAAGGCATGTTTGTGGACTTCAACAACAGCAAAGACAAACAGTAAAGCAGCACTGATTAGGAGGTACTGTATAGCAAGGACAATGAAGAATGCGATTAACTCCTCAGAAGATTCCTTACCACAACGATCTGGACTGCTGTCATTGGCACTGAAACAAGACCAAAAGATTTTGGACAGATCAAGAATTCACAGAATTGCAACATTCTGGAACCTCCAGAGAGACAGGAGGTTTGGACCAAGTCAGCAGTCGAAGAGGAAGGAATGTTTAGGGGTAGGCTTTTAATTAATAGGTAAACCCATGAAAGTATACAACAACTAATACTTTAGATAAGAGTTTTCAGGTATACTTAAGTATGTCAGCAGGAGGCTGGAAGAACACAGCAAGCTTGGCAGCATCAGGTGGTGGAGAAGTTAACATTTCAGGTATAACCGTCCTTCAGGACTGGGGTTGGGGGTGAGGGGAACTGTAGATAAAGGGGAAGGTTGGGAGGAGGGATGAAGCGGTGAGGTAGTGATAGGAACAGCAGAGGATGATGTTAACGTATCAACCTAAGCAGATCCTATTTGACAGAGGGAACTGTACTCTCTCTTGGCCTAGCTAGCCAACATGGAGCTAAATGGGTATAATGATGTGAAGTTTACTGGAAGTTCCTGCTTTTTCCCAAATTAGCAACACCCAAAAGAAATCCTGTGACACTCCATACAAGCACCTAAATATCACTTTTTGTGGTGAAAGCCACCTATGAGAATACACTCAACACACAGTCTACTCTGCCATTCAATGAGATCATGGCCAATCCAAAAGCCCTCAACTTCACTTTTCTGTAACCTTTGACTAAAGAACTGATTAAAATTATGTCTCAGCCTTGAAGATACTTGATGAGAACCTCAGCTGTCTTCCACAGATTCATTACTCTCAGATAATAAATTTCTCCTCTTCCTTAAATATACAACTGCTTGTTGAGGTTATGTCCTCTTTCATAGTTCAAGTCTTTTTTTCCATTTAAATAATTTCAGCTCCTCTGTTCTTCCTGTCAAAGTACATAACCTTACACTTTCCCAAATTATGTTCCATGTAGAAAGTTTTTGCCTACTCATTTATCCTGCCTATATCCCTCTGCAGCTGATAGGCTCATCATTTGCCTTCCCACTAATTTTTGTGTAATCTGCAGACTTGGCTATACTTCATCCCTAAGATAGTTGTTCTTGTTTTAAAATAGTCAAACTTACATTCAGTGTCCCGGTTTAGTCTTCTTCCATCAATTTTTTTTTAAGAAAATGAAGCAATTACTGGACGAATGCCAAAGCTTTGGATAACGATAATCTAGGCCTCCTAAATAAATATGTGAAATGCAGGTCCATTATTTGCACATTGTGTTCTTCAGATCATTAGATGGAGTCACTTTCATTGCTTTTGTTTAAATTGTCACTTTGGTCAAAAGAATGATCGGTGACTGGGAAATTAATGTTTCACTAGTAACAGGACTGTCCAATTAAAAACTATCTACAGGTGTAATGATGGCAACACAAAATGCGTACTTAAGTAACACCCATGTTCAGCAATTAAGCAAGCAAAAGAACTGTCAACAAATCAAAAAACACTTGTACAATACATCACTTTAAGATGACACCAAAAAGTAACATGCTTATAATGTATGAATTGCACAAAGACATGCTCATTAGTTATTCAAGTCACTGATTCAAAAGGTTTAACTCAAGGTGCCATCCATGGCTTGAGCAGGACATCTCAATGAAACACAAGGTAACACACATTGTCAGAGATATTATTCTTCATATGAAGGGTGCAATTGCTTATTAATGTGGCCATTGAAGCTCCTAGAGCAAAGAGCAGGGAAGGGAAATCTCCAAAAGAACGAACTAATATTATTCCTAACTAGTAAAACAGATTAGCTGGTCTTTCATATAATTGCTGTTTGAAAGATGGGCTGTGAACACCACTGCATAAGATTATAAGAACTAGGAATAGGAGTAGGCATTCAACCCCACAATCCTGCCTGTCTATTCTTAAAAGATATTGCTGATCTGCCTCAGGCCTCAACAACTCCTTAAATCCAGCTCTCCATAACCACAACTTCAAAAATCTATCTGCTGCTTAAATAGGTAGCGATAGGAGTACCACTGCAGGACAGCACAGTAAGAGTATTGCAAAATAGATCTCTGACCCAATCATATTCAGTTCCTTCAATGCTTGCCATCCATAATATCAGAGTGGGTCAAATCACTGAGGTCTGCAACGTACAGTTTCAATCATAAACCTGTTATATAAATCAAGGAGTCCATGTTTGCCCAAACTAAGATTTGGGCAACAATCAGGCTTGGGCAAGTACAATACAATACCAATGAGTGCCAAGCATCAACCATCAATAACAGAGGTCACAACTGGCTAGACAAATACTGTGGCTTCAGGACAAAGTCAGAGGCCTGGTGTTTGGCCACAAGAGACTCACGTCCTGACTCCTGAAGGCAAATGAACAAAGCTCCATATCTGTCTTCCTAAGGTTAATTTAATGACAATAGCAAACTCCCTTCCAAATCTCACACTACTTTGGAAAAATATGCCACCCCTTCAGCACTAGGTCAAACTCTTGGAATATTCGTCCTCAACATTGTACAGGTGCCATTATCATAGGTTTATACAGTTCAAGATAGTAACTCACTATTGCTGAAAATGTGTTGCTGGAAAAGCGCAGGTCAGGCAGCATCCAAGGAGCAGGAGAATCGACGTTTCGGGCATGAGCCCTTCTGGAGCATCTCTAGTCCTCACTTTCTCCTAGTAACTCACTATTGTTTTGGGGGCAATTAATGCTAGCCCTCTCAGAAACACCTATTTAATTTTTTAAAAAATTCTTCAATACACATCTACCCATTTACAAAGACAAGATAAATATTTAAAAATTGTTTTCAATATTACATTAACCTATAATGTACGACATTAATGTTAACTATTACTTGCTAGAGTACATTATCTTCAAAGTTCAAAAAATATGCACTCAACCTATGAGAGAATGAAGGATTTATAAAACCATATACACATTTTGTAATTGGGTTTTACTTTTATATTTCATTTGCTATATCATGGTTGCTTCTAATTTGCTATTGCAGCCAGTTTCTTTGTGGCCTATTCAGTCAAGTTTGATTGCCTTAAATAAAATTTCCAAAGTCTTTGCCGAGAATTCCTATCCTTGATGACTGAATGAAGATGGACAATTCTATTCACTTTCCTTCTGTCATTTAAAATTCACTGAAAGCAATCTAACACAGTCTCGGCTACCTGGTGGAGCAGCATAGCATGGATACATATATTCTGTAATCATTGGCTGACTCAAGTTTCAGATGGCAGGTGTGGCTCCAATGGTTTGTCCCAAACAAAGAGCAAATTGATCAAAAGATTTGGAAAGGACCATTTAAAAGCACCTTTCTTTTGTAACCTCAACACCAATATTGACAACAATCTGGGAAAACCTATAAACCAAAAAGTACATGAAAAGGTTGGAGTGGGGAAAATAATTAAATCTAGAACAACCCTTGCACAAAATGGGATTCCACTAATAATATTTCACTAGTTCGCCTCAGAGCTCAGTTAAGTATTAGGTATAATTCCAGATTAGAGCAATATTAATACCTCGCTGCCAAGGTAATGTGTTATGAGCCACAATGCCCCTGCATTAAGGAAAACACTTGCATTTGATTCAAATTTGGAAATCACTTGCAGGTAATTGCACACATGTGGCTTACACTATGATCAACTTTCCATTTCAAAAGAAGAATGCAGCCAATAAACACATTAGTGACCATTCCTGATTTGAATGAAGGTAAAAAAGGCCAGAAAGGAATCAGCACAGGTGAAATAGTACAACAGAAATTCACATTAACCTATTGTTAGTATGGAACAGGAAAAGGAGAAAAGGGAACCAAACAATGTTTTGTTAAAATGTGGGAAGTGGCTGTGTGCAAAATTAACTCCCAAAACAGTGACTACACTTTACAACTATTTTCTTTGCTGTAAAGTGAGACATCAGTGAACTTGAAAATTGCCATCTTTCTGGTTTGTTTCTTTTAGTAATGGACAAATTGACTCAGACTGAATCCGATTACTCCACCTAACTTACTCATTTTCCAATACAGTCAACTCATAATACAATAATTCTACAAGACTACAATTCAAAAGAACGTTGTGTTCAAACATTTTACTTGACTTCAGAATTTCTCAAGAGGAATCAAGTCCTGATTTTGGAAAAAAAAACTATTTCCATTTTTGTTTTAAATGTGGAGTAGCTTTGCCATATTAAACCTGAGCAGACCACCTATATACAATTCCCACTCTTCAACTTTACCGTCATGGACCTTCATCCAAGGGATGTTTAGAAAGATAAGCTATATATCTGATACCCAGATTCTGTATTACAAAATTAAAATCGTCAGTTATTTAAAAGTAATAAAAAAAAACACATTTACAGAGATTTTCGAGTGTATGTGTGGGAGCTTTCTACCACAAGAAACAAAACACTGAGCTCAACATGAATTTTCCAGACTTGTTAGGGTTAAGCGCCAATAATTCCCACGTCATCACCATAACTACTTTGAGAAACATTGCTGCATTTCACTGCGGTTTTAAGAGCTTTAATATTCCCCATGGTATCTTTTTCTCGAGCTTTCCCGAGTGACTCGGATTCGGGTTTTTACGATTCAAAAAGCCCCATTATTCGGCACCAATAATTGCTATGTTTACAACGCCAACGGCTTAAGGGATATCCTTCGTGTTTCTCCCCGGGTTCCCTAGGGATGGAATTGCTAGTTGTTCTCCCATCCAGTCAGTTGCCAGATTTTGGGCCCTTTTTTTTGCACGTACCCCGCACTGTGTTCAGAAAAACATGTCACTTTAATCACAAGAAGGCACATTTTCCCTCAGGAAGTACAGTAGCCTGAGGGAGGCAGACACGAAAAGTGTTAGACCGCTTGAGAGGTGAAAAGAAAAGAGACTTGGAATTTGCATCATTGACATTGGACCACACAAGGGAGGGAGCGAACTGAGGAAAGTTATGTAAAACTTCGAGCTGCCTCCGCGCTGTAACTGTGATTTCTGTGGTGGGAAGGAAAGTTTGGATCGTGGCCCGAGCGCTGGAAAGAGAAGAAAAAGATTCCTTGAGACTCACAGGTCGCCTGTGTACTGAGCACCGCCGACAAAGCCATACTTGTCGATCTTCTGGTCCCCGTTGACAAAGCCGTTGATCTCGGAGTCGGAGCCGAGCGAGCTGAGATCGCCCCGGGGGCCGGAGTCGGGATCAGCATCAGCCGCCAGGCTCTCGGTCGTGCCCCTGGGAGGTGACGCCGCTTCAAGCGCCGTGTTCGCCAGATCGCCGTCCCGGCTTTTCTTCATGGCCGTCGGCGCCTGGGCTCGTCGCCAGCGCGGAACGAATGTCTCCTACTCCACCGCCCCCAGATCCCCGGGGAACGTTCCACCCGGGACTCGCTTCCCCCTCCCCCTCCACCCCGCCCCCCTCCTCTTCGACTCGCCGTCGCCGCCCGTACTCTCAGACACTCCCCGCACCGCTCGAGTTTCCCCGGCTCTCGCCGCGTCGCTCTCCGCACTCCGGTTGCATAGCTCGCTTTTTCTTTTTCTTTAAATAAAAAGACAAACCAACTGCTTCGATACCGAGAATTGGGACCCTCAAGGTAATCAGTTACCCCCCCGCCGGTCACCGACTCGCAAAAGAAACCGTCCCGCTGATGGGGGAGGGGGTGAGCGACCGCGCATGCGTGGTCTGCGCACTCGACCCCGCCCCCATCTCCAAGCTCAAGGAAAATTGCTTCAGGGCATGTTGCTGAAATAACAAATCACAGATAAGATTATCTCCACTTTTGCAGCACACACATACAAAATCCAAAGCATCTGAGGCAGAAAATAGCATCCTGACTGATGGGAAAGTTAATAGACAACAAACGATCCCCCTTACAGATACACAAAACCGAACTGCCACATTTCATTTTGCAAAAAATTGATGAATAATTTTCGCAACTTCTTGTATTTTCAAATCGCCAATTTCCCTTAATGTTAAAGCCACTCGTTTTCTAAACAAACGCAGTATGTTCCAGCTCAAAATCCTGTCAAAATAAACGAAATCGAGAAGGATAAAAATCATCGGAAGAATTGCACCCACGCATTTTAAAATAATCTCAGGAAAAGATTGCAAAGATATGCTTTACTTGTTAGAAAAGGGTTTAATACTGTATTACTGGTCGAGATAACTCTTGAAGATGAATAAAACACCTCCAGTCAGCTTAACTGGTGTTAAGAAAAAAAATGCGATTAAAAGAAAATAACCATAATAATGCATGGACAATCTGAAATTCAAAATTGAAAATCATATTTAACCAACCTATTGAGATGGGAACAGAATGAACAGGCCGTTGGGATGTAACAAACATAATTTATCTGTTTTTCAAAAGGTCTTCAATATAGTGCCCTTAACCGAATGAGGAGAGGTAATACAAAATAATGAGGCAACCAGAAGAATAGATTTTCAATAGAACTACAAGATGAAACAGTAAAGTTTTAATGTGGTCTTCAACTTATTTTCCAGGCAGGATGATGCTAACAAATTTTTGCTGAAACAACCTCATTGATTTTTGTTTGGAAATCTTGTTTGGAACCAGTGCAGCCCCTTTTCACATTTATCAGAAATTCCAAAACCAGACCATCCCATGACCACACAGAAATTCAGACCTTAGATTCCAATTTTAAGATCATATTTGGTGTCCACATCAATGTGCTCCATGAACCCAACGCCAACTTTTCCAGTGTTGCAGTACAGACTGGGTGTAAAAGGCAGTTATTCAAGGTAAGTGGCAGAAGATGGAAAGTGCTGTTCCACAAGGATCACTACTGCTGGGCCACCACTGCTTATAATTTACATTAATGGTTTGGATTTTGGAATCAAAATCACAATATCTAAATTTACAAATGGCAGCAAACTGGGGAGATACCCTATATTGAGATGGGAATTGAAACAAAATGCAATTATTACAGAATGGGCAAATAATTGGCAAATGAAGTACAACACAGATAAATCTGAAAATATACATTTTGGTCAGAAGTATAAGGAGGTCACATTACTTGGAATATGAAAATATATTGTAATGCAAGTTCATTATCTAAATTCATTATTTTGAGGACTTGGATTCTAAAGCAATGATAAGCGAGTTTTTGGATTTCAATGTGATGAAGGTCTGACATTTTTTTAAGTAAGAGCCAGAAATTCATTTGAAACATTGAGCTAAAAAAATCTTAAAACAAAAAAAGTCTTATGACTTAATCTATATAGTGTTACGACACAGGGTAAACCCCCCTGCTAATTTAAACCTGTAACACAGAAAGGATTTACTCCTTGCAGTAATGTGTGAAAATTTGAGAGGCCAAGAACTAATTAAAGTAAGAATTAACAGCTTTATTTCTTAAAGTATAACAGAGAATAATTAACAAGCAACTATTTACAATTCTTTCCTTTAACCTATCTTTCACTTTCCCTTCTATAATACTGGTCCAATTGGCCTAATTCGATGTTGTTTTTTGTCTCCAGGCAACCAGCTACACCAGCCCCGGACTGAAAGGTTATATTGTATTTTGTTCAGAACACTTGGTGCTGTCAGGTAGTTGTGCCAGCTTTTAACTTTCTTAAAGGTACAGTAACACCCACATCTTCATAACAATAGTAAGATATTTGCTGCTTATTGTTGACTTGAGTTTTAAGTATCAAAAAAGAGCAGGCCACAGAGCCTCAAGAATGTTGAGCTCAAAAGACCCAAAAAAGGGCAGTTTGGTTAATGTAAGTCTTCAGACCAACAGAATTGGAAATAAGTCTTTAGTGGTTTTACTATCTTCAAACTAGTCAACATCAAAGAAAAATCAGAGTTAGCCTGGTTTTATGTCTTGAGGAAAAACTAAGAGAATCACACCTGGTGAGTGTGCGGAAAGTTGCCAAAAGGAAACACTTGTGACGTCATCTGTTGGATAAGAAATTTTAAAGTGAAAATATGATCTATACTTCAAATTGGTCTCTTAAGCTTCTGGAATCTGACCTATCTAGCATGTTATTCCATAAACTGAAATGATAACATCATGTGAGTAGAGAAACAAAGAGATCTCAGAGTAAAAATACATCATTCACGGATTAGAAAGGCCACAACATGAAATCTTACCAAAAAAAGTGAAAAGTAGGGACATCACGCGAAACTTGTATGAACGCTTACTTAGATCACACTTAGAGGATTATATGCAATCCTGGGTGCTATATCATTAGCATTGAAGAGAATGAAGAGAAATTGCAAGAATGATACCAGAAATGTGAGAGTACACATATTGGAAAGGACGACCAAGTTGGATCTCTCTTTTCTTGAAAAAGGATAAAAGAAAATCATTGAAGAGGAGAGTGTGAATTGAGGACCCTGATCAAAATCTTCATAATGTTGAATACCTCTATTGAATCTCCACTTTATCTTCTCTGCTTTAGAGTGAATGATCCCAGCTTTTCTAATCAGAATACATAACTCAAGATACAAGGATGAGGAGTATTACGCTGCTTACTCATATCTTGAAGTTAAATTTTTACAGAAAACTTATTCATTACCTCAAAATTTAAAAGTTTGACTTTGTGTTTAAGTCATTCAATGACTCCATCCTCCTTCTTTCCATAGCCTTTCAGTCTTTCTCTATTCCTTGGACATCTACTTCTTTGTCTCACCATTGGTGGGAACATGTAAGACTTAATTATTCTGACAACAAATCAATATCCTCCATATTAGGGCCATTATACAGATGATACGAAGCAATCTTCACTAATTAAAAAATAATTATTGTCGTTGGTGGATACAACATTGAACATAGTGCTGGTAATACAAATGTAATGTACTACTACAATAATTATGGTGGACTTCAATATAAAAATGGACTGGGAAAATTAGTTTGGTAGCAGGTCTCAAAAAACAGAATTCACAAGATGTTTATGAGAGTTTTTTTTAGAGCAGCTTCTGGTACAGCCCACTTGGGAACAGACAGTTCTGGATTTGGTGAATATGTAATGAGGCAGACTTGATGAAGGAGCTGGAGGTGAAGGACTCTCAAGGGGCAGTGACCATAAAATGAGAGACTTCACCCTGCAGTTTGAGGGGGAGAAGAATGAATCAAATGTAACAATATTACAATTTAGTAAAAGTAACTACAATGACATGAAGAAGAAGCTGGCCAGAGTTGACTGGAAGGGAAATCAGTGGTACAGCGATGGAAAGAGTTCCTGGGGGTAATTCAAGAGGAACAGCAGAAATACCTCCCATGGAAGTCAAAGCATATTAAGGGGGAGGATGAGGCAACCATGGCTAACAAGGGAAGTCAGAAACAGCATAAAAGTAAAAGAGAAAGCATATATGTGGTGACGATTAGTGGGTAGCTAGAGGGTCAGGAACTCTTTAAAACCAGCAGAAGATAACTGAAAAAGCAGTGGAGTGGGGGGAGAGGTGGTGCAATAAATACTTTGCATCAATTTTCACAGTGGAAGACACCAGCAACATACCAGAACTTCAAGAGAGCCGGGAGTAGAGGTGCGTGTAGTGACGATCACGAAGCAGAAGATGCTGGGGAAGCTGAAAAGTCTGCTGGTGGATAAGTCATCCGGGCCAGATGGATTACACCCTGGAATTCTGAAGGAAATAGATGAGGATATTGTGGAGGCATTGATGGTGATCTTTCAGGAATCACTGGAGTCAGGGAAGGTTCCAGAGGACAGGAAAACGGCTAATATAACATCCCTGTTTAAGAAGGGAGGCACGCAGGAGACAAGAAATTATAGTAGTGTAGAGGAGAGTAGCTTTTATTTGTCATTTTGACCATTTACAACTGATACAGTAAAAACAAGACAGCATTCCTCCAGGACCAAGATGCTACATGGACAGCACAAGCTACTAGAACATACACAGGGCAGCATAAAGTACATAGAAGTGAAAAACACACAAATTACAGCGTATAAGACAATGATAATCATTAGACATTGTTCTAGCAGCAATTCAATGTCATGCAAAGAATTTCAGATGGAAAAGAGTTTGATCATACAGTGTTAAGGAGCCTCACGGCTTGGGGGAAGAAACTATTGCATAGTCTGGCTGTGAGAGACTGAATGCTCTGGTATATTCTGCCAAATGGTAGGAGGGAGAAGAGTTTGAGTGAGGGGTGTGTGGGGTCTTCCACAATGCTGTTAGTCTTTCGGATGCATGTGTGGTGTAAATGTTTGTAATGGAGGGAAAAGAGACCCCGATGATCTTCTCAGCTGTCCTCACTATGCGTTGTAGGGATTTACGATCTGAGACGGTGCAAATCCAGAACCAAGCAGTGATGCAGCAGCTCAGGGTACTCTCAGTGAACCCTCTGTGGTGAGGATGGAGGGTTGGGAGGTGGACTTTCCTCAGCCTGCACAGAAAGTAGAGTCGCTGCTGGGCTTACTTGGCTATGGAGCGGGTGTTGAGGGACCAGGTGAGATTCTCCACCAGATGAATGCCTAGAAATTTGGTGCTCTTCACGATCTCCACAATGGAGCCGTCAATGTCCAGCAGAGAGTGGTCTCTCTGTGCCCTCCTGAAGTCAACAACCATCTCTTTTATTTTGTCCACATTCAGAGATAGGTTGATGGCTCTGCATCAGTCCATTAGTTGCTGCACCTCCTCTCTGTATGCTGATTCATCTTTCCTGCTGATGACACCCACTACAGTCATGTCATCAGCGAACTTGATGATGTGATTCGATCTGTGCATCAGGGTGAACAGCAGTGGACTGAGCACACAGCCATGGAGGGCCCCCGTGCTCACTGTGATGGTGTTGGAGATGCTATTTCCCATCTGGACTGACTGAGGTCTCCCAGTTAGGAAGTCCAGGATCCAGTTACAAAGGGGGGGTATTTAGGCCCAGCAGACTCAGCTTTCCAATCAGGTGCTGAGAGATGACAATGTTAAATGCAGAACTGAAGTCTATGAACAGTAATCTGAACTAAAACAGGCCATTTAGTCTGACCTCAGTCATTAATAAGAGTTTAAGAGTCCATTTTTAAGGGATAATATTGCAGAATACTTGCAAGTGTAGGATAAAATAGGACGGAATCAACATCACTTTGTCAAAGGGAGGTCATGCCTGACAAATCTGTTAGAATTCTTTGAGGAGGTAATGAGCAAGTTAGACAAAGGAGAGCCAGTGGATATGATCTATTTGAATTTCCAGCAGGCTTTTGACAAGATGCTGCCCAGGATGCTTCTGAATAAGATTAGAATTTATGATGTTAGGGGCAAGGTACTGGCAAGGTTAGAGGATTCCCTGACTGGCAGAAATAGAATGGAGATACAGGAGTCTTTTTCAGGATGGCAGCTGGTGACTAGTGGAGTTTCGCAGAGGTCAGTGTTGGGACCACAACTATTCATGTTATACATTAACCATCTGGACAAAGAAACTGAGAGAATTGTTGCTAAGTTTGAAGATGACACAAATATAGGTGGAGAGGCAGGTAGTGCTGAGGAAGCAGGGAGGTTGCAGAAGAACTTAGACAGGCCAGGAGAGTGGATAAAAAAGTGGCAGACAGAATATAATGTGGCAAAGTGTGAGGTTATATATTTTGGTAGGAAGAATAGAAGCATAGACTATTTTCTAAATGGGAAAGGCTTTGAAAAGCTGAAGTGCAAAGGGACTTGGGAGTTCTAGTTCAGGGTTATTTTAAGGTTAACATGCAGTTTAGTTGGTAATTAGGAAAGCAAATGCAATGTTAACATTCATTTCAAGAGGGCTAGAATGGAAGAGCAGAAATGTACTGCTGAGGCTGTGTAAGGTTCTATTCAGACCATATTTGGAAGATTGTGAGTGGTTTTGGCCCTTATCAAAGGAAGGATGTGCTGGCATTAGTGGGTGGCCACAGGAGGTTTACAAGAATGATCCTAAGGATGAAGGGCTTGTCATATGAGGAGCAGTTGAGAACTCTGGAGTTCTGTACATGGAGTTCAGAAGGATGAAGGTGGGGGTCTGATTAAAAATTATAGGATAATGAGAGGCCTAATTAGAGCGGATGTGGGAACGATGTCTCCACTAGTAGAAGAGACTAAGACCCGAAGGCATTACCTCAGGGTGAAGAGGCATCCCTTTAGAACTGACATGAGGAGAGTGATGACTGTGGAACTCATTGCTGCTGAGGGTTGTGGAGGTCAATTCATTGAGTGTATTTAAGACAGAGATAGATAGGTTCTTGATTAGCAAGGAGATCAAGGGTTACAGGAGAAGGCAGGAGAGTAGGGTTGAGAAACCTATCAACCATGATTGATTGATGGAACAGACTTGATGGTTTGAATGGCCTAATTCTGCTCTTATATCCTCTTGTGTAACATATGGTTACTTTCATCCACAATATTCTGGAAAAAAATTGAGCTTATACTGAATAAAGAATGTGTGGTTAGCAAGAAAAATGTTAAGATACTTGAGTAAAAGTGATCTTTGTGATCAATGATTAATTCCAAATTGCAGAAAGATTTGCCTTCCTGTGAATTATATGAATCAGAACAGTACTGTTACATGATTGATAAGAAATTAAACAAAGACAATATAGAGAATACAGTGTGTTTGTGGTATATATATTTGCAGTTATTCAATTACATATTGTCAGTGCACCATTGCTAATTTGCCTGCTTGCTTTCAGCATAATACATCTTATGTTATTTAGAAGTATGATTACCAATTTTAACACAATTACTTTGTGCCATATCTTGAAGTCATATTAATCTCAATCAATGAATTCTAAAGCTAAATACTTCAAATAAACCTTTGCATCAAATCAAATATGCAGTAAATATTAGTCACAGAAATATATTTTAAAAACCTGCATAGCTGTTTCTGTTTTTTTGACTTTCCCTGTGTTATTTTCCTTCACTAGTTCCTTTGATCACACTGCTTTCAGAAACAGGGAAGCTAGACGGATCTGTTTCATGATATCCCCAAAGGATGGCAACCCTTCTCAGTCTTGGCTATTCCATTGAAGGAATAATTAAGCAGTGCAGGGAAGAATTCCACCACTGGATTCCCTTCCTCTCTAAAATTGGCAAAACAATGTAGAAAGGCAAAACACTGTTTTATTTTCAGCAATTCATGCTTTAAAAAGGTAGCCAGTTCTAATATGTATTGCCAGTACCTTTCTAACTTAAAAGATAAATGTTGAAAATATTACATTATAACATAAATATTTTAACTTTATAATATGCTAGAAACTGAGCTAATCACATCTGCGGTACTGAAAAGACAAAAAAATGTTGGAAAGTGCTCCATCAGAGGGAACAAGGCAAATTAATGAACTGTGAAAAGTCTAGGATGTCTAAATCTATTCTTTTGAAATCATGGAAGAAATCAAAGGGTCAGCCATTATGAAGCTATTTGTTTTGAATAATTACTGATATATATTCCTGTGGAAGAAATTGCCACTTGAAAGGTATTGACAGACTTTTCTTTATCTGTTTATGGGATGTGGGCATCACTAGCATTTACTGCCCATCCCTAATTACCCTGCAGGTAGTTAAGAGTCAGTCATATTGCTGTGGGTCTGGAATCACATGTAGGCTAGATCAGGTAAGGATGGCACATTTCCATTCTGTAAAGGACATAGTGAATCAAATGAGGTTTTCCACAATTTTGATCTCAGATTTTTATTGGATTCAAATTTCTCTGTCCTCCCTATGGTGGGATTTGAACCTTGGTTCCCAGCACATTACCTGACCTAATGTCACTGGATTAAGAGTCTAATGATAATACTAGACAAGGCCATCACTTTCCTTGGCTCCTGGCACCCAGCTGAGACATCTAAAAGCTCAGCCAATTGCATAGGAGCCAAGGGACACAGAGAACACAGAAGAGCATGGAAGCAGATTAGTATTAGAGAAATTATCTGCAAAGATAGGGCTAAGGGATTTGTGAAAAAGCTAAATTAGCTTCTAATTGGTTCAGTGGTATGGTGTAATTAGGTTTGTCCACTGGCTTTTACCAATCCTTGCTTATAATCACATGAATTATTTTCATGAATAATGAGCTATTAACTGGAAAAATAAGTGCTGAGCTTTATTTTGAATATACAGAAATAATTAACAGTTTGACAAATTATATTTTAATTATGCTTTGGACTTGGCTCCTCCTGCAGGAAATTCCAACAATAACAGCCACATTATGAAAATATTTCTGTCCAGAGCTCAAGTAAAACCCTGTCTTTAAACTAGTCTATGGCAATCTTTGGAAACACGTAAAGATGCCCAGGGAAGACAGAACTATGTGGAAATCCAACTATTTTTTGAAAACTTCAGAAAATGTTGGATCCAGACAGATGCAGTATATCCTGATATTGCTGTGCGGTAAGGTTATTGCACTTATGGACAAAAATACCATGATATGCAAAGCCATTTGAGGCCATCTGGAGAACAATCCTGCTCTAGGAAAGCTTCTGCCACATATCTGTGACCTACAGCTGTCCAACAGAGTGCCAGCTGATTTACATGCTGTTGCCATTGTCCCTTGTGAAGTGACTGTGCCATGTCAAAGATGTCTTTATTTCAGGCTTTGGGTTGCATCACTAAGATCTTCAGAGTTCCCACTGAAATTTTGAGTGATGTACAACTCATCAAAGTCAGTAACAAGCTGGGAGCCAGTGAAGCCACGATGCTGAACATGTTGATCATCTCTCCCTTCTCCTCTGATCTTGGTGATCATGCAAATTTATGACAATGGCAGTGTGTCACAACCCTGAGGTCCTGGATATCACTGAAGAAACTCTGCAGAAATGTTTCCTGAATAGAGTTTGCAACGTGATCATTGTATTCCTGCAAATTGGTTATCCAGTCATTGCCTCTGTACCATACTCCACCATCAACAGCTACAGGATGGTGCTGACTATTGCTTTAGAGACAGACTACTTTTTCCCATTAGCTGAAAACGAGAAGGCCCTCCAGGCTGATTTGTTTACCTTTGTGGCCCCTGCGGTTGAGGCTGTTGCAGCTGCTGTCAAAGTGAAAGTGAAGAAGCTAAAGAAGGAAGTCTGAGCAATTGGATGATGATATGAGCTTTGGTTTGTTTGATTAAAACCCAGCTGGCCATGCCTAAATAAGTCTTGCCAAAATAAAGGAACTTATTATTAGAAAAAGAAATTAAAATACAGTCTATTTCAGGAAAGGAAGAAACTGTATAGTTGGGACCAGAGCCTGTTGTCTGCTTCCTAATCCACTGCCAACTATGCAAATGAGCCTGTTCTTGCCAAGAAGACCAAGGAAAATGGTGAAATGTTCTTTCTTTCCTTCTCATGATTTTTCTTTATAATACTAGAAGACAACAGACACTGCTTAATATTTTTAAGTGTCTCATTACAAATGTGTTCAGGAGTGTTATCCCTCTGTGTTTCATCAATAAAGCCAATTTCCTCTCATTTGTAGTTCTTATTTTATACCTGATGTAGTGTTGTTCTAAAATAGTCTCTTAAAATGCCTAATAGAAGCTTGGCAAAGATCATGGAAAATATGAACTGTTCTTGTAAAACTCTAACATGAAAACTTCAAAAAGGTATTAAGTATAAAGCAAGACTTCAGATGACATTCAAGGCACTTGTTTTCCCTTGATGTACGGGTTTTTTTTTGTAAACTTTATAATTTTGATTAATTATGTAATTTCAAACTTTTTGCATATTATTTTCTTTTAATGCATTGGTAGGTGTTAATTCTACATTTAATGCATACATAACTTGTTAAACAAAGTGTCATGATTACAATCAAAAATTGAAAATTAGTTAGCATAGTGACTTGGTTCTACACAGGATATGATCTTTCATTGCTTAATACACATATCTTATCTGCCACTCACTAAAGTAAGCATTTTAAGTGTGAAAATTAAATGGTTTTCCCATTGTATATTTACAATGACATCTCTTACGATAGACTAGAAGAAAAAAGCCTATGGAGATTATTTCATATTACCAAAACAATACTGCTTTTCCCATTTGACTACTTTCTGAAGTAATAACATTGATGTAGCAGTGATCTTTTCACATTGTAAACTAATACCCAAAAGATAGTGGTATTTTGGCAGTCTCGCAAAGGGTGGTTCCAAATAGAGTTACTTGAGCTAGTTATGCTTGTATCCAAGTACTTAATACTTGTACATTGGCAAAAATCTAGGAACAAGTCACTTGCTTATCAGTTTGGAGGATACTGAGGGAATGTGAATCAATTTTAACATTTTTAAACAAATTTTAAAAAAGTATAATCAGTTCTACTTCACTGAGTTACTGTTCAATTATTTAATTATTCAGACAGTGATGTGTGAAGACACTCTTATTAATAACAGGAACTAAATGTAGCTTAATCATATGGTTCATTTAAGACTACCTTGTACATAATGGAAAGTTTTCTCACACATCAGAATTTCAAACCACTGCATTATTTTGCAGAGGTATAACATCCCATGTTCTCTTCCTGATTTACCCCCCACCCCCTCACCTATCTCTATTCCTGAAGAGGTTGCATCTTATTGGGGTATGGTCTAATGACAACCCTTCATATTTAAACTAGATGGTGAAGGGAAATAATTATTTTTCACTTCCCTTCCAATCAATTCTCTCATCATTTATGCCTCCTATGTGTTTCTTCTTTATAGAATTTCTCAAACTGATTTTTAAAATTTTTCAAAACAGAGCATATGCAGAAATATTGAAGAAAATATTACTAGGCTAGACACAGATTCTGCTCAAAAGAGCTGCACAGGGTGGATACATAGTTACTGTCTAGGAGTTGCTGCAATTCACATGACTGAGATAAATGGGTTATGCCCTTATTTAGCAAGTAGTATAGTCTCCAGCTGGATTGAGGGGACAAGGCATTGGGATGGATGGCAGCCACTAAGACTTGAATTTTATTACACTGTATGCCATTTACACCCAAATGATTCACATAAATCAAAACTTCCTTGTCCTTCTACCCAAACTAAATTGTATTTCTTTAAATGTTTGTCAACCTACCGTTATTTTGTATTGATCTAATAAAACAGTTTTGGAGCTTCTGCAGTTTGTGGCATTGAGAAAGGCTGGAATTTCTCTTCTAACTGCACCTTACTTCGGTAAAATTAATAATTCTGGAATTGAAAATTGCCTTCAGAACAATGACCATAAAGCTCGTATCAATTCTCATAAAACCCCAGGTGGTAAACTTGCTGTCCTTACCTAGTCTAATCCACATGTGACTCCAGACCCAAAGTAATATGATTGACTTAGTTTTCTTTTAAAGCAAAATGGTCATGCAAACCACTCGGTTCAAGGGACAATTAGGGATGGGCAACAAATACTGACATTACAAGCAATGCCTAAATCCCACAAAATAATTTTTAAAATTTAATATATTTTAAGGCGTTTGTATATAGTTGAAAACTAGAATAAACAAAGCAACAGTATGTTAATGTGAAGGATCATTCACAATAAGGTAGACGAATTAGCAGTGTAAATGGACATAAGTGGTTATGATGTAGTTGTGATTTCAGAGACCTGGCTGCAGGGTTACCAAGGATGGGAACTGAACTTTTTTTATTTAATTCACTTGTGGGACATGGGTATTGCTGTTTTGCTAGCGTTTATTGAGTGTCCCTCGTTGCCCTTGAGGAGGTGGTAGTGAGTTGTCTTGAACTGCTGCAGTTTGACCCACAATGCCCTTAAGGAGGGAATTCCAGAATTTTGGCCGAGCAACAACAAAAAAATGGTAATGTATTTCCAAAAGGATCCAAGGTTTGTATAAAGATTTGTAGCTTGGGTGTCGATTGTCATGATTGTGGGTACGTTCACCGAGCTGGGAAGATAATTTGCATATGTTTCGTCCCCTATCTAGGCAACATCTTCAGTGCTTTGGAGCCTCCTGTGAAGCGCTGCTGTACCTTCTCTTCTGGAATTTATTTGGTTCCATTCCTACTGCTTCCGGTTGCCTATTCTGATAGTGATGCAAAGACTGGAACAAACAGCCCTCCCACAAATCCAACTCTAGATCAGATAACATGGACGACAATTTTTGGAATTATTAAGAGGACAGAAATTGAGAACACATACGGATCATCAACATCATGCTCACAGGAATCAGATTTACAAAAGAGAAGGAAACCAACAATCAACTCCCGTTCCTGGATGTGATGGTAGAAAGAACATAGAACAGTGAATGCACTACAAGAGTGTACAGAAAAGCTATACACATGGACCAGATCCTGTACTGCAACGGAAACACCCAAACACTCCTGAGAAACAGCATTAGGACTTTGTTCAAAAGGACTAAAGCACATTGCAGCATCCTCAGCTCTGAAAAGAACACCTCTACAGAGTTTGCACCAAGAACAGAAGCCCCTGCAATTTCATCCTGGCATGCCTAGCAGACAAACAACGCAACGCGTGCCACGACCCAATACACTAGCCATGCTACCTTAAAAACATCTCGGAACTAACAGCCAGACTTCTCTAATTACTCAGATTCATGACAGCTTACAAACAGACAGCCATGCTCAGACAACTCACCAGAACAAAAGACCCTATACCCATCATTGGCAAGACTTATGTAACTTACTAGATTCCACAGGGACTGTATGAAACACTATATAGACAAACAGGCAGACAACTAGCAATCTGCATCCACAAACAACAGCAGCCATGAAACGTCATGACCAGCTGTCCCTAGTAGCCATACATGCAGAAGACAAGGCCCACAAATTTGACTGGGACAATGCAACAATCACAGGACAAGCTAAACAGAGGACAGCCAGAGAATTTCTGCAAGCATGGCACTCATCCACGGATTCCATCAACAGAAACATAAACCTAGACCCAATATACCAGTCACTATAACAAACAACCGGAACTAGCAACTAGAAGCAGCTGGAATGGAACCAAATAAATTCCAAAAGACACAGTACAGCAGCACTTTACAGGAGGCTCCAAAGCACTGAAGATGTCACCTAGACAGGGGATGAAATGCTTGCAAATCATCTTCCCAGCTTGGTGAACATACCCACGGCCACTCCAAAGAATGGTGAGTGGCTTACAGAAGTTGCAGGTGGTAGTGTTCCAAGTATCTGCTGCCTTCATCCTGGAGGAAAATGATTGTGGGTTGGGAAGCTGCTGTTTAAAGATCTTTAATGAAATTCTGTAGTGTATCTTATAGATAGCACACACTGCTGCTACTGAAGATCAGTGGAGGGAGTGGATATTGTACCAATTAAGTAGGGTGCTTTGTCCTGAATGGTGTCAAAACTTGTGTTATTGGAACTAGACCCAACCAGGAAAGTAAGGACTGACCTGTGCCTTGTAGATGGTACACAGGCTTTGGGGAGGCAGGAGATGAGTTACTCACCGCTTGGTAACCTCAAAGATGTAACTGAATATCAAGGGATAGTGGTTCGGTTGTCTCCAATTGGAGGTGGTCGTTGTCTGGCATTTGTGTGGCAAGGATATTACTTGCTACTTGTCAGCCCAAGCCAGGATATTGTCCAGATGTTGACTACAGCATTTGAACATTGACTACTCCAATATCTGCGTTGTCTTGAATGGTGCTGAACCCCACTTCTGAACTTATGATGGAGGGGAATATTCATTCTTTAGAAGGGACAGACAATAAAAGCATGAATGTGCAGTTGCATTGTTAGTAAGAGAGTTAAATGAAATAGGAAAAATAATGGCTTAAAAAATATGTAGTGGTGGAGGAAATATTATTGGATGTTGTCCAAAGGCAAAGAGCAGTGGAAACGCAAGTGAAGACACTAAGCAATAATTCAGAGATGCATGCATTAAGGATACAAGTATAACCATGGGCATTTTAAAATTTACATATAGATTGGACAAACTAAACTACCAATGGTAGAGGAGAATTTCCTAGTGGGTGTGCATGACAGCTTTTAAGACGAATACATTGAGGAACCAATGAACAGGCTGTCCTAGACTGGGTACTGTGAAATAAGGATTAATTAACAATGCTATTGTGTGGGGTCACTTGGGAAAGAGCAACCATAATATGATAGAATTCTTCATTAAGATGAAGAGAATGAAGTTGTCAAATTCAAAACTCGAGTCCTCAACCTAATTAAAGGAAACTACAAGAGTCACTAATTGGCAATGGTGGGTTGGGTAGCCATATTAAAAGGAGTTGATGGTGGATAGGCAATGGTTCACATTTAAAGAATGAATGCATAAAATGCAACAAATTACCTTTCAATGCAAACAGATTCCCATCACTACTACAGGGACTTCCATTCTCATACTGATTAAAAATAAACAAACAGTCCCTAGGAATACTTACAAGTTAATCATTAAATGCTCAACCAACATGCCACTAGTACAAAATCCAAACTCTAAAATAAATTGTATTAAAATGTATATTACCATTCATTTTACATCACATTAGGAATCATGTGATAGCTGTTTTTTTACTGGAGATTTTCTGTTAGGGGCTGTTTCAGCAGTGTTTGTCTTTAGTTTTCAGCTGGAGTGTAAGCTTGTGAGGAACAGGCTGTCCAGCTGATCTCTCACATTTATGGATAAAGAATCTTCGTTAACAGTTCAAGGTGAAAGAAATCAAGAGTGCAGTACTTCTCATTATCCGGGCCCACCCAAGCGCAAGTGCGCCCAGAACCCTGGTTATTGGGCCCTGATGTATCCCTACAACCCAGGCTCTGGTGATAACTGTTTGTTCTTCTGGAAGATTGATGGATTGTTTAAAGGAACTTCTCAATAATGTATTTCCTGATCAAGCAATGTCTATCAAGACTTTGAAGACAACCGCCAGTTTGATGAGCTGTCTAGGAGTACCAGACTACTAGATGAAAAAAAAATTCATACCTGATCTTTTTCCTCTTCTTGGCTAAATTGTTTTTTTCTCTCCTGAAAGTCAATCCCTGTAGAGAAATGTGTTTTCTTACCCCTTGCCTGGTATAGTGCGTGTATGTTTTGGGTGATTTAGATAGATAAACATTTATACTTCCATATTACAGAATGTGTGTTAATCAGTTTTGCAACTTCATTTGCAAAGTTTTGCTTTATTAACCAATAATTTTGCATTTCTTATAAAACTTGGTTGATAGATCATTTAAGACCTTAAAGAGAAATAACAATTAATTAGCCATCTCAGTAAATTGGATAAAATATTTGTTGTATATTATGACCAGTACAGCTGGGCCAACAACGTACTCCTTTTGTCTTGGTAATAACAATAAACAAGGATAAAATTAGTTGAAGTATATTTCTAAGTTTGTTCATGGTATAGAAATTAATAAAGAATATTACTTTAAACTGGAGAGAAATAGGGGAGAGAGTCAAACTAGTAAAAAGTAATTTTAAGATTAATATCAAGAAATTCTTACTCGTACAGAGTGAACAATATGTGGAATAATGTTGCAGATAGAGTAGTGACAAAGAGTCTGGAATAATATAAATAGCAATTGGATTTTGCAACTGAATGATTTTAGAATTTTAAATGGATGAATTAAAGATGTATCTCAAAGTAAAAAAAAACATTTAAAATTAAAGTCCAAAGACAAAAAAATTGACAATTTTATTAAAATTATTCAATAGAAAGCTAATGAAATAACCACATAAGGAGCTGGAAAGATAATTTAACCAACATAGGTTTTGTGAATGCAGTTCCTCAGAACACCAAATTTTGTTGGATCTCTTTTTTTAAGAGACCTTTTTTTTTTAAACAGAAGTCTATCAAAGTGAATGAATTACAAGCAATAAAAGAAACAGAACTTTTACTTTTTTTTTGAAAAATGTCCTTTAACTTGGACACAGAAGCTTTTCTAATATAACACACAGTTGCATTCTAAGTAAAAGATACTGCAAGACTGAACTCCATGTTCAAAAAGTTAATTTATAATGTTTTGAACCTTAAGAACGCATAGTTAAATTCACAATCCTTCAGATGTAAAAAGATAGTTCTAATTGCAGCCCGATGCTACTTCTTTCGACCTCCTCGTTCTTTGAAGGCAAGGTGGATGACTGAACCAGTAGTCACGTTGTAGTAGGCCAGAGAGTTTGAATCTTTAATGAAGATGCCCTAAAATTAAAAAGAGAGAGACTGCCATGAGCTTTTTTTAAAAAAAAAATTTTCTTTATCTCAACACAATTTATATGACATTTAGCTGTACTGTGTTACTAGTTACTACTAGCTGTATTTCAGGAAAACCCATAAACTCTCCAGCAATTCAAATGGGAGGCAAACAACAGTAAAACCACTTCAAACTACTAATCACTTTTTAGGGCAAGTTCACAAAAAAATGTGATCAACTGAAATGCAAGTGGAGCTTGGGCAATATTATACACTAAGTCAACAGAATAGAGAGATTACTTCCTTCCTCTTGAATCACAGTATATGTCACACATATACATTTTTTTTTTACAAAGGTAAAGTCGCCATAGTCCAACTGGACAATAGGGCTGTTCTCTCATTTGAGTTAACTGATGGCAGTTTAACCCAAGGGTCACCTTGCTTCAGGCAAAGGGAGAGGTTGAGAAGTAGAGTCCTTCATGGCAGGAATGGTGCAAGAATTGAACTCTCATACTGTGCATCACAAACCAGCTGTCCGGTGAACTAAACTAACCGACCCCTAATAGATAGAATTAGTTACTACCTGATGGTCACAAGTTACCAAATTATACAAAGGCAAAATGTCTCCAGAAGTAACAGTAGAAACCGAAGCATGTACTTAAGTGTTACTGGAAACATGTTCTCTCAATTACTGCTGGAGTTTGTACATTTCTTACATACCTCATATTGAAGCTTCTGTTTACCAGCTGGCATTCCTGTAGCCTCATGGATTTTCACCTTGACAACAGATACCTAAAAAACAATTTGTGGATCAATCTCAATAATACTTGAAATCAAGTTAAAAAACAATATCAAAGCTCACGATGAAGCCAATTTTTGATTGGTCTAAGCAATCCAGTACGGAATACAGAAGAAATTTGTTTATACAGAATATTTAGAATGTGGAATTTGCTACTAAATAGTTGAAGTACAAAATACTAGTTGAGGAGTTTAACAAAAAAAAAGCATTCAAAGCCCGTTAATAGGATGGATATTATTAAGCTAGAGAGGGTTCAGAAAAGGTTTACTAGGATGTTGCTGGATATGGAAGGTTTGAGTTATAAAGAAAGGCTAAATAAGTTGAGACCTTTTTTCACTGGAGCTTAAGAGGTTGAGGTGACATTATATCTGTTTAGAAAGTCATGAGGGGTTAATGTAGGATGGGGGTTTTTAAACTAGAGGACTTTTTTTTTATACAGAGGGTGATTCATTTGTGGAATGAACTTCCTGACGAAGTGGTGGATACATGCAGTTACAATGTTTAAAAGACACTTAGATAAGTACATGAACAGGAAAGGTTTGGAGGGATATGGGCGAGGAGCAGACAGTGGGACTAGTTTAGCTTGGGATTACTTATAGCATAGACTGGTTGGACCAAAGGGTCTGCTTTCATGCTGTATGGCATCTATGGCAGAGGGAGAGGTATGACAAACAGAGGATCAGAAGGACGTATCCATAGGGTTAAGTGAAGTAGGATGGGAGAATGTTCATGTGGAGCATAAATGCCAGCAGATTAGATTTATTGGATCAAATAATCCCTTTATGAACTGTAAATACCGTGTAACTGGACCACATGAATGACAGGGGAAACTGCACGTGGCAGTGATAGCTTTGAAACATCAAGCGTTTTCTTTTCCCCTTTCCAAAGCATTTTTAACATATTATCTTGCTATACTGAATCCATGTTGTTAATCATTCATACGTTACAATTTCATAGTTTACCCATACCTGATCTGTTAGAGGAAGGGTGAAAACAAGGATCTGGCCATTCAGTTTCCATTCCGATTTATCTTGCATGTTGGGGACCTGTATCTTGACGGTAACTGGACCCTTAAAGCAAAATAATTGATCACATTTGAATATGCAAAGTTGCTTTATTAAAATAAAATTGTTTACATTCTGTTGAAATGCATTACTTTCTAAAGGCATGAGGTGGGAAGTGCTGGTATTGGACCGCAGCGGACAATGTTAAAAATCACAACACCAGATTAGAGTCCAAAAGGTTTATTTGGAAGTACAAGCTTTCAGAGCGCTGCTCCTTTGTCAGGTAGCTAGTCACTAGCTACCTAACAAAGCAGCAGCGCGCCGAAAGCTTGTACTTCCAAATAAATCTTTTGGGCTATAACCTGGTGAGAGATCTCTAACTTACTTTCTGAAATACAAGCAAAAGCATTGCACATCTAGTTAAAAGCAGCACCAAAAATATACATGTAATGCACGTTTTATATTATTTTGAGAAATTGTTAATCTTAAATGTAATACAATAAACCCGAAAGCAAGTACCAAAACTAAAAATAAACTGTGAAAAGGAAGTTTGTAAATGTTGGAATAAATGTTGAAAGAAAAAGTGCAATGTTATAGGACCTAAATGGCAAAAGAACAAGTGTAACTAGAGAAACCTCAAAACCAACAGCATTCTAAATAGATAATTAGATAAGTAGGCTACTAAGTAAATGAAAATGATCAATTTGTTCAAAACTCTGCTAGGCCACAGCAAGTATAGAGTGCAGTTTCCCAACACAAATGCCGTGAAACCCACAGAATGTGCACCATGTAAAATGAAGGTAGGGATGGCAAATTACAGTTAGGAAGAGTGTGATTTGAGATACTACTGATCATTTGAACTGCAACAGAAAGGGGATTTAACAAAGTTTTTGTGTTTAGGAATCCCTATATAGTGTGGAAACAAGCCATTTGGCCCAACAAATCCACGTCGATCCCCCAAAGAGTAACCCACCCAGACCCATTCCCCTACCCTATTGCTCTACATTATCCCTGACTAATGCACCTAACCTACACATCCCTGAACACTGTGGGAAATTTAGCATGGCCAATTCACCTAACCTGCAATTCACTTAATCTTTGGATCATGGGAAGAAACCAGAGCACCTGGAGGAAATGCACACAGACACTGGAAGAATGTGCAAACTCATCACAGACAGCTACCCAAGGCTGGAATCAAACCTGAGCCCCTGGCGCTGAGGCAGCAGTGCTAACCACTCAGCCTATGTTGTTAAAATGATGACCATTCTAAGTTATCAGAAGAGTTTTGAAGAAGTTTATCCATGCAGTGTTGTTAAAAGCATGGAATGCTTTAGCAAAAAAGTATTAGAAGTAGAGATAATGACATCTTGTAATAGAAAACTGAGCAAATATTTGAAGTACAACATGACACAAGAGGTGAACAAAAGAGACCAACATAACAGGCCAGTTTCAGTACATGCAATCAGATATGATGTAAGATCTGAAGATGTCTTTTATAAAAATGTTTTGATTAAAAAGTAACCATGTCTAAATTTTTTAATATTGTTTATGGATTCATAAATATATTTAGGCTGCATGTCATTCCCTAATGCAGGAAATCCTATTAGAGAGCTGCAAAAAAAGGCTCAAATTTGCTGAGAATTCAAATAACATTTTGTTGTTAGCTGGTTGGATAAAACAATGCAAACAAAGCATTTGCAAGCTCATTTAGCAAAAAACATGTCTCAACATGTCCTTAAATATGAAGCAAACATTATTTAACTTGGTTTTTAAAAAATACAATATACCTTGTTTCTTCGTAGAAACTCTTCCTCTGGGATAAGATTTTCCTCACTTTTCATCTTTTTGGCTGCTGGTTCATCATCTAGTGGGGGTGGAGGACGAGGCAGTGAAGAAGGAATTGGGGCAGGAACCACTGGAGGTGCAGGTACAAACGCTGGTTGTAACAGAAACAAAGGATTCACTTTACAACTTCAATGTCCTTTTTTTTTGAAACATACGTTTTTTAATATATTAAAACAAAATTTAAATAAGCATTTTGTAAAATACAATGTGCTATATGTAATCATGAAATCTAGCCAACTGCAAGGCAAAAGTCAGACAGTCCATTGCCTCTAACTAGTTATAGCAGTAACATTAATTTATCAAAGCATAAATTTCATGAATATGAGCAATGTCACCTGAGAGGGACAGAAAAATACATTTTAGCACTTATGTATTACATGGTGTAATAACCCCAATCTCAAAATAATGCATTCTCTAACTTACTGTAAGAAACATTGGAAGGAACAATTATCCTGTAGTATATTATCTTTAAAAACCTCAGGATGTGCGGAGGCATTTTACTTCAAAAGGTACTAATTGACTGCGTAGTCACTGTTGTAGCGTCAGAAACGTGACAGCATGTTTATACATGGCAAGCCTACAAGTGGCAATGGCAATCAGGTACTTTGTTTCAGGAAGTATTGGCCAGGACAGAAAATGTTGACAACATCAGGATAGTTCCCCAGCTAATCTTCTCAAAAATTCCATGGGATCTTTCATGCCTGCCTGAGGGAGCAGATGAATTTCAAATCTATCCCACCATCAAAAGGGCAGCACCTCCAAAAATGAAGAACTCCCTTCCCCAACGTCAGTCTGGATAATTTGATTCAGATTCAGCAATGAGGCTTCTAATTCTCAAGGGATGAGTGTGTCAACAACTGCCCCATAGCTGACACCTTACAACAGATTGCTAGGATTTCTTAATAAAATGAAAATCTATTTTTTATTGGTTAATATTCCTTCTTGTTGCTGCTCAAGACCAAAAATAGCATCTCTTCTGTTCCATTCCATAAATTTCAGAGATGCAATGAAGATACTGTTCCAATGTCAGTCAACTATATTACTAATGTCAAGAAGCTCCTATGTGGACATGTGCAAGTATTAGTTAGAAACTTTGAATGAGAAAAAAAACAACAAAATGTTTGGATTCATATTCACAAATCGATCTAGAGTGTAAAACTGTAAAATATTTTAAATAATTTTACTTGCTGGTACCACCATTGGTGGTGGGCGTGGAGTTAAAACTGGTGGTGCCGATGGAGGCATTGGCACAACGTTGATTCGAGGTCCAGGGATCATAGGTGGCATGGGAGCTGTTATAACAGGTCCAGGTGCTAATCTGATAACAGGAGACATTGGTGGCCTGGGGAGAACCGGCATTGATGACATAACATTCCGCACTGGGGGAGGCATCTAAATGATTTTAAAAAGAGTTTAATTGTACCATATCTCTAAATGCAAATCATCACATTTTTCCTGCACACAAAATCCCAACACAATTTAACTTCTCATCTCAATTTCTATGACTGTACTCAGAACAAATACTGCCTTTGTAAACTACTCTTGCTACAATCACATTGTCCCAGTAATAGCAGTGAGGCACTTCCATTTCACTAGTTAACAATAAAATATTTTGTTAATTTTATACTAGTGCCATAACAATTTAAAAAATTCAAAACAGGATCTGATCCTATTACCCTGTTTTCCAATCCATTTCAGCTTGATCTCAACTTTTCCATGCATGATGTCATGTAAGATCAACTATACTGTGCAAAGTTTTGTCAGAGCAACTTCCAAGTGTTACTGAAGCATTACAAATCAAAATGTAAACTGTCACATTCTATTTTTCAGTTAAGAATGACTGGATAAGATTTTCAAAAGCATTGTTGAACATTTTCTATTTGTGTGGATAGTCTTCTGGATATTTTACGATTAAAGTTTGAAAATACAAATGAATTCAGACAGACAATTATTTGGATTAGCTCATTCTTGATTACTTCTTCTTCTGATGCTGGAAGAGGGAAATCAGTAATGTTGTTACATTTTATCACATGGCTCATTTCCAAGTACTGCATATATTGGACTGGAAACAGGATTCAAAATAGAAATAGAACGAATGTATTTGAAGCCTCAGGAGGTGGAAGATGGTACAGATCCACTTATTTACTACTGAAAATTAGAGTAAATTGTTAGATAACAGACCCGTAGCAAATATGTTTCAACTGTAGGCTTTTAACTAGCACATTACTAAGATCTAGATTTTTGTCTACATTACTATTCCATCCAACCCTGAAAATGAAATGCTTGTAACCATTTTCAAGGCAGTTGTTAGAACTTACAGAAGGTGGTCGAGGCATTGATGTGATTGGTGGAGCATTCATAGAAGAATTTGATCCAGATGAAGGTGGTGGGGGCTGTGGAGGTAAATCAGCAGGTTTACTGGGTCCAATCTTCTCTTTTGTGTCATCTTCCGGAACCAATCCCTTGGCCTTGTGGATGGCTTCGATCTGCTCTTGCAGTGTGATGTTGGCTTGTGCAGCTTGTTGTGTTCGTGCCATGCTGCCAGAATGACCGTCCCAAGTAACCTTTGCCAAAAAAGAAAACATAGATAGGCATTTCTTATTAGCTTGTTTATTATTTTACGATTATAATTAATGAACAGCTTCTCTGCAATATCAAATAATTATTTCGGAGTAACTATGCCTTCAATTTCTGAATTAATCTGTATGAAAAAAGATTTACCATCTACTTTAGACAATAGACAATTATTATTTTATTTCCAAATGCTTTCCCTGATAGGTATAATCTGCTTATTCAATCATCAGCACTTTGTGTTGTGCTGTCATGTTACTTTCCATAGTTTAATTTCTTTTACAAGCTTTTCTTTAAATATAAATGGACTTACTAAAATTTAGAAAATACATTTAATCACAATGTACTCATTCGTAAGCAATTATGACTGAATAAGTGGGAGAGAATAGCTGGTGAATGAATTTATATATACTGTATTCATTTGCTAGGTATTCATATACAAGGGAAAGATTACGGCTACAGCTGTGAAATTTCAGTAATAAGAAGCATCAGGAGATCCTTGACGTTCAATGGCATTACCCTCACCAAGTTCCTCATGGTCAACAGTCTGGGATTACCACTGACCAGAAAGTGAATTGGACTAGCCTTAGGAATACGGTGGCTATATGGGCAGTTCAGAGGTTGGGATTTCTGTGGTAATTAAACTCCTCCCTCCGCATAGCTTGTCCATCATCTATAAGTCAAGAATATGATGGAACACTCCCAATTTGCCTAGATGACTACAGCTCCAACAGCACTCAAGATGCTCGACACCATATGACTCCCTCCACTACTGACACTCATTAGTAGCAGCAGCACGTACAATCTACGAGATGCACTGCAGAATTTTCACCAAGGTCAGCTAGACAGCACTTTCCAAATCCAAAATCATTCCCATTTAGAAAGGCAAAGGTAGCAGATACATGGGAACATGACCACCTGCAAGATCCCCTCCAAACCACTCACACTCCTGACTTGGAAATATATTGCCACTCCTGAATTCTGAAACTCCTTCCTTCATGTCATTATGGGTCTACCTACAGCAAATGACTTGCTGCAGTTCAAGAAGGCAGCTAATTACCATCTTCTCAAATACTGGCCTAGCTGGTGATGCTTGCATCCCATGAATGGATTCTTTGAAAAATCTGCATCAAAGTATCATTTGAACAATATGTAAATTACAAGAGATTTTCACAATAATAGGATGTTTGTACCTTCTCTTCTGGTTTCTGGATTTCTTCTTCACCAATCTTCTTACCAATGGCTGTTTCTTCCACACCAAAGATGTCAGTACGTCGCTCAGCCAGCTGCTTCAAACTACTTTCAATATCCAGACCTGATGGAGAAAACAAATCATATCAAAAGATCAAAATCTTTATGAAAAATAAATATGAAAGTAAGAAACTCACAAAATTTGCAGAATTTTTCACTGCAAATTCTTGTTCTATAGATTACCAGAAAACGTTGGTCTGGAGAGCAGGCAGCATTCCTCATCAATTAATCAGTGGAACAAAATTTAACATCACATTAGGGTGCACAACTTCTGTTTCTACACTGTCTTTAATTGACCATTTTAAAACAAGAAACACATTAACAATGAGCAATAAACAGCTAAAGTATTCTAGGTTGCTAAGATAGGACACACATATTTTACCGGATCAAGTGAAACATTAAATGTTTGTCATATGAATTGAGAGTTCAAGCAGTGATGTTGTGAGGTGGTACACCTGAGGAAAGGACAAAAGCATTAACAAGGTGGTCTTCCATGCTTCTACCAGTTACAAATTGGCACCAGCAGATGCAGAGTAGTTTGCAAACTGTGCAAGATCAAAAGGGAAAATTGGATTTGTGCCACGAGAAAATTTCCAGATATTTAAATGAACTGATAATTCTTTCCTACTTTTACAATTATATAAACAGATGGTAATAAGTAGGCTCTTAAGTGCACATTAGGGAAAGGAATTACATGGAACAAATGCAGTCAAAGCTAAGAAACAAAACACAACACAAGAACATAGATGGGAGACAGAGGGCGCTGGTGGAGGGTTGCTTTACAGACTGGATGCCTGTGACCAGCAGTGTGCCACAAGGATCGGAGCTGGGTCCACTGCTTTTTGTCATTTCTATAAAAATGATTTGGATGTGAACATAGGAGGTATGCTTAGTAAGTCTGCAGATGACTTCAAAATTGGAGGTGTAGTGGACAGTGAAGGAGGTTACCTCAGAGTACAATGGGACATGGATCAGATGGGCCAAGGAGTGGCAGATGTATAAATATGAGCTGCAGCAATTCCGAAAGGCAATTCAGGGCAGGGCATCTAATTTCATAGTTTGGACCTTGGCGAGGTGGGGGGGGGGGGGGGGGGGGGGGTAATGTTGATGAACAAAAGAGACCTTGGAGTGCAGGTTCATAATTCTTTGAAAGTGGAGTTGCAGGTAGACAGGATAATGAACGCGTTCGGTCCACTTGCCTTTATTGATCAGTATATACAGTATAGGAGTTGGGAGATCATGTATCATGTTGCGGCTGTACAGGACCTTGGTTAGGCCACTTTTGGAACACTGCTATTGGAAGGATGTTGTGTAACTTGAAATGGTTCAAAAAAGATTTACAATAATGTTTCCAAGATTGAAGAGTTTGAGCTACAGGGAGAGGTTGAATAGGCTGGGGCTGTTTTCCCTGGAGCAGAGGCTGAGGAATGACACAGATGTTTATAAAATCATGAGGGGCTTGATAGGATGAACAGCTAAGGACTTTTTCCAAGCTAGAGTCGTCCAAAACTACAGGGCAGAGGGGAAAGATTTAAAAGGGACGTATGGGGCAATCTTTTCACAAAGAGGGTGGTGTCTGTATGGAATGAGCTGCCAGATGAAGTGGTGGAGGTTGGTACAATTACAACATTTAAAAGGCATCTGAATGGGTACATGAATAGGAAGGGTTGAGGGGGACAAGGGCTAACTGTTGGCAAATGGGACTAGATTGATTTAGGATATCTAGTCAGCATAGACAAGGTGAACTGAAGGGTCTGTTTTGCATGGTGTATACCTCTATGACTATATATACACAAGTAAATAGACATACAAGTTAGCAGCCAGAGGAGGCCATTTGACCCCTCTAGCCTTCACCACCACTCAAAATCACAGCTGCCCTTGCCTCATACTCTAAATTTCTCTTTTTAATCTTCTACTTACTCTTTGCTAATATTTCTATTCTGTCCAGTCTTCTGATCAGCCACTCACTTTGCCAAACTTTATACTTTTTCTTTTACTTGGATGCAACTTTTAAACTTACTTAGTTTAGGGCTGGTACATGCTTCATTAGAATGTTTATTTCTTGCTGGAATGTATTTTTCCTCAGTATTCTTAAATTCCTGTTACTACTCCCCGCCTTATCCTAGTTTTTTACATCACTTTAGCCACTCTATCTACATGCCTCAAAATTATCCACAGTAGTTCAATTCACTCTTCTCTTCCTCAGGCTAAGTGAGCCAATTAATTAATCCCATTTTGTACATTACCAGATCTAGTACAGTGTGCTCTTTGATTGGCTCTAGGACATAGTGCTCTAAACAACTGTCCAGAAAACATGAAGAGCTCATCATCCCATTACCCTTGCCAACCGGATTCATCCAATCTATGTATAAATTAGAATCGTCCACTAATATTGCCATACCTTTCTCGGAAGCCCCCATTATTTCTTTCTGTATTTCCTATCATACAGCGTGGTAGCTGTAGGGGTCCCATAAACCAGTCCCACAGTGAATTCTTATCTTTACTACTTTTTAATCTCTTCCCAAACTGATTCTCCATTCTGATGTCCAAACCAACGGCGATTTCACTCTAATGTGCTGATGTCATCCCTAATTAACTGAGCAATCCTTGTACCGCTTCCCAGTTTCCTCCAGTATCACAAGTAACACTTGCCTGGGGCATATACTTCATCTTCACTCTGCTTTTCTCTGATAGAACGTTCACGTTGCTCCAACCAGCGAGGATCCAGCAGCCCAATACGCATGTGCTCTTGCATTTTGCTGGCAGGAATCTTTTCCCCAGTGATTGGAGAGATGAGATATTCATCAGGTGCAGGTGTACCAGCCACTGGTTTTGAAGCTAAAGGAATATAAATAATGTATACTCATTTTTTAGGTGAAACTTCTCAGCAATTGAGTAAAAGACACATATGTAGGCACACAAAAATCAAAGTTAAAAAATCACAAGATATTAAGTAGATTTGTTTCTCTAAATTTCAGAAGTGAAGCACAAATGCTGCAACCTCCCAGATAAAGTACAGGTCAAAGCAAAATTGTGGTCCAGTGTCATTCTGTTTAGCTTTTAATCTATACAGTACAAATGATGCCTGAAACTATAACAAGTCATTAAACAACATACATTTTTTATTAAAAAATCACTATTAATGTAATACCACGTTATGCAGCCGATTTATCCGACACAAACAGTAAGGAGTGTATAATACTACAAAAATCAATCTGGTGCAGAAACTTGGAATTTGGAGCTTTACAATTTAAATTAAAACAAATGAAACTGTAGTCTTACACTCTAGTACTTCCTAAATAAACTAAATGACAACTTGTTCAGTGTACAACAAACACTAGACCTGAACTAAATACATAAAGTTAAATAAACATGATGTCTTATATAAATATTCACTTTTTTTTAAACACTTATTTACTCTAAAAATTCAGTCACTGCTGTAAGTTAGATGTCACTAGATGGCTTGTTATAAAAAGCAACTGGTTCACTAACTTTCCTAGGAAACAGAACCTCATCAGTCCTACATGCTCTCACCTACATCTAACTTCACACCCAAACAACATAGATGTCCGACTTGAAACGCAATCATAGCATGAAGGAATTGGTAAGAAATCTAGTCTTGCCTAAATTTTAAGAACAAATGTAGTTTTTTAATATGGCAACTCCCACAAACAGCAATGAGAAAAATGGCTAGTCTTTCAGATGATTTAAATATGTATTGGTTAGGACATTGGAAGAGTTCATTCTTCTCTTCACTTCCACTCATTCCTGTTCTAGATATCTTTTAATCACCCTCTTCAGACATGTTATGATGCATGATTTATGAGATTTTAGTTAGATGTTAAAGCAATGCAGTAAAAGTGCCATCTTAATTAGTGTGGGCCAATATGTTAGCACTATTCACACACATAATTAGGGACCCTGATATAATCTACTATACTTCTAATCAGTAAAAGAACCTAACAGACACTACTATTGACCAAGTGTGCAAAATTAATTTGCAAAGTGCACGTTTCTGAAATGTAATCATTGCTTGCTTGTCGGAGAATGTTGAGGTGAAAGAGAGTCCAAGTCCTTTATCTTTCTTAGTTACTGAATGGTGATTGATATTTGTTAACAGTTATATGAAATATATTCAGCTGTCATGAGTGCATGCAAAGTGGTTCCATTTGTAGCTAGTCAGCAATTGTATTGGTTTATATTGTCAAACCCTATAATGGATCTTGACTGCAAATTTTGTTGACTCAGATGCCAAATGTTTTATAAAAAGTTGACACGTGTGCTATTAATTCATATAAAATTAATCTTTTCCGGTGTGAGGGTTGGGATTGCAGGTTTGAGGAATGTACTTTAAACATTTGGAGAAACTTCGTGGCAGCAGGTAGGAACTGGAGGCAGTGCTAAAGTTTGGCAAGAAATAAGGTGAGAATTGCATCAGAAGATGAAGATGCTGCTAAACTGCAGCATTCAACTAGGCTCTTGTGGGCAGTGGCAGTATTTCTACCTCTAGGCGAGAAGATCCAGGTTCAAGTCCCACCTGTCCCAGACATGCATCATAACATGTCTGAAGAGGGTGATTAAAAGATATCTAGAACAGGAATGAGTGGAAGTGAAGATAATGTCACTATGACTGAGGAGGAGGATGGCAAGTACACCAAGCTAAACAGTGGAAACCAGGAATGCACTGTGAATAATAATTTGCTCCATCATTGGAAGTTCTTCATCAACACGCACCAACTCTGATCTCCTTCTCTGAAAATAAATGTCGATGAATTTGCAGTTTACAAAAAAAATGAACCAGCATGATGTCAGTTTTGTACTTATATGTATGGAAAAATCCAAGTGAGTTTTATTGCCTAAGGCAATGGCAGTTTATTTTCCATAAACTAATGGCTTTGGATTCCTAACTTTTTTTTATAGAAAAACAGCACACAAAGTGTACTTTGATTAAATTCATTACTCTCCTCAAACTTGCCAAGTTTACCATTGAGAAGGTAGCAGGAGGCTGCAGTGGCCCATGCCACAATCAGAGACATACGTCTGATGAGGTTAGGGCTTGAACCTGGATATTCTAGCTCAGAGGTAGAGACATTAATTCAATGTCATAAGAGTCCAGGCGAATGCTGCAAATTAGGCCTCTACATGGCCCTAGGCATCAACGTCTTAAGATTCTGCTCCCACATTATCTTCCCTCCAATTTTTTAGCTCAGATCTGACAGTGTTAGGAGTAACTTATCAAAACTTTCAAGATGATAAACGTATTAAAATAAACTGAATTCACCTCATCGTAAGTAAATACAATAATGGCCTAAAGAGCAAGTTGCTGACATCCTATCAAAAAAAAAGCATAAGGAGAAAATAATGGAATCAATCCTGCTCTGGCAAGCTTTTCACTGTAGGGGTGCTCTGGTTGTGGCATACTCCCAACTAAGTATACCATAAAATACTCTTCAGGCATGGTTTTTGAGATTTCAGAATTCTTACGATGTATGATAATACTGCAATGATCATCAATTCCTCAATTTTATGCTAGATAGATGAAACGAACAAGGAAACAGTATAACTTTGAGAGAAAATTTATGAAGAATAGTTACAATATAAAAGGTACTACCAGGATCAAGAAAAATAAAATGAGCAAGTTATTTATAATTTTAAAACTAATTCAAGAAAATTGTTCATTTTGTCAGGGAAATACATTCTGTCTACATGCTTGATTCCATTAACTTCTTCCAGACTAACAGTGCAACCAATTAATATAAATCATTGTCTTTGAGATCAATGAAGATCTCCATTAAAAGCACTTTTTGCAAACTGACCTTTGGGATCATAGTCCTTCCTAATGATAACTTGGTCTGGAGTAGGAGGAAGTGGTGGAGGCATTGGATTATCAGGTGGTGGTGGGGCGGCTTTCTGACTTTCATCTTCTTCATCCGATCCCTAAGAGAAATCATCATACAAGTCTAAATGAGTCGAATTGTACATTGCATTTAAAATAAACCATTTGATGAAACAGAATTAGGCAGCCCCCTTTTCTCTTATTGGTGAGTATTTCTGCTCTTTAAAACAAAAGAAGGTCTAAGGGAATTTGACACTAAAGGAGGAAAGGAGCCTGGCAGGACATGAGAAGGGAATAAAAATCAATGCTAAGTCCCTAGTCCCATATATTTACCTGGGAGCCAACAGAGAGAGAGCAGCCTGCAGGGGAGGAGACTTGGGGATCAGAAACAGTGAAAAGTGACATCAACAGGATAAGGCTGGTAATTTGGCTAATTTGAATATCTGTTCGAAGTTGCTTTCTGATTGAAGGTAAATTGGAGACATACTTTACAGATTAAAACTAAAGACCAATAGGAAATTTAAAATTACAAATTAAAAGCTAATTAAATAATTTAGAGATGCAGGGGCCAGGCAATGTGATGTATTTGCAGGATGTGGGAACTCATGGAATCTACTGTGGTTCATAGTGAACATACGTATAGCAAATGTTTGCTTGTCCAAGGAATACTGGCTCAGAGTTGATGAGCTCAAGTTTGAGCATAAGATACTGCGAAACATCAGCAAGGGGGAAAAGAGTTACACTCAGGAGGCAGTCACACTCTGGTACACCAAATAGCATACCAAGTACATATAGTACACACAGATAGCATCCTTTGAAAGCAGGACTGACAGTCCCGCATGGTGTGTTGCCTGCCTTTTGCCAAGGTGAACCATTTTGAACCAGCTTGAAAGGATACTGGAATGAGAAGGGGAGGATCCAGGTGCTGTGACCCATGTTGCGATTAACAACATAGACAAGAAATCCTATTTGGATAATATCAGGAATTAGGAACAAAATTAAAGGACCTCCAGAGTTACAATATCTGGATTATTACCTGAACCACATGCACATTGGCACAGAGATAAGAAAATGAGGGAACTAAGTGAATGGCTAGAGAAGTGAGGTGGGAAAGAGGGATTCAATTCCTTGGGGTACTAGCATCAGAACTGGGACAGGAAAGAACTGTACCATTGGGATGGGCACCACCTGGGACCAATGTCCTTACCGAAAGGCTAAATATAGGTTGGTCACAAGGACTTCAAACTAGTAAATAGTTGGGAAGGCTTGTGGGAAGTCAATACAGTTTCAAAATCAAGTAACATGAGAGAATAAACAGGTAGGAATCCTACTTTAAGTATAGCAGGTAATGGTAAAAGTATAAGAAGGGTATTGACTAAACTGGAAAAGAGAAATAATAAACAGTTGAATAAAGCATCCGTTTTCAGTGCATGGTCAAAATAAGAGTTCTAAAATAAAAAATGCATAGGGTGGAAGGAATGATTTAACGAAGGCCAGTTTTAACAAAGATGAGTTAGAGAGTGTCCACAGCAAACTGGGAATATGTGCTCATGGGCAAAACAACTGAAGAATAATGGAGAAAGTTCAAAGAAACATTTAACACAACATAAAAATCAATATATACCACAAAAGGGAAAAATTCATCTCAGAAAAAAAAAACAACCATGGACAACCAAAGAGCTAAGGGACAACATATAACTAAACGAATGGGCTTACAAAATATGAACTAACAGCACAGATCTTCCCAAATGGGAAACACAAACACCAACAAAGGGCAACAAAGCAGCTTGTAAGAGTTATTAAAAGGGATTATGAAATAAAATCAATAAGAAAAAATTTTATAGCTGCATAATGGGAAAGTGGGCAGTCAGCAGCAATGTTGGCCCACTAAAGACTGAAAGCTGGGATACTGTCAATGACAATGGAGGAAATGGCAGAAGTTGAGTCATCACTTTGTCTCGGCATTTACAGTAGAAAAGATAGCTTGCTTGCTGGAAGCCCCAAGGAAACTAATAGTGGATCAAAAACAGGGACTGAATAAAATTAAATCAAGTAAAACATTGACAATTAAGAAATCAACAGAACTAAAAAGAGAAAAAAAATCCCTAAAGACCTGACTGTTTCCATTCAAGGGTGTTAACGGAAGCAGGGGAGCACATTGTAGACGCCCTCATATAATCTTTCGGAGTTCTTCTGACACAGGAATCATTCCCCCTGGATTGGGGGATTGCACGTATCACTCCGTTTTATTTTAAGAACAGAAGAGGAAAACCAGGGGAGGACAAGTTAGCCTAACATCTATACAAAAAGTCAAAAGAACTGCAGATGCTAAAAATCAGAAACTGTTGGAAAATCTCAGCAGGTCTGGCAGCATCTGTGACGAGAAATTAGAGTTAATGTTTCAGGTCTAGTGACCCTTCAGGGTCTGAAAGAAGGATTACTGAACCCAAAACGTCAACTCGGATTTCTCTCCAATGATGCTGTCAGTATTGCTGATCTTTTCCAGCTATTTGTGTTTTTAAGCCTAATACCTATGGTGGGAAAATTGTTGGGAGTCTATAATCCAGGTTGAGGTAACGGAATACCTTCAAATTCTTTAGGTAATCAGGGACGGCCAGCATGGATTCATAACAGGTATGTTATGCCTAACAAATCTTACTGAATTTTTTTTTGAAGAGGTGACTAAAGTAGTAGACTGGGCTAGATGTTATTTATGTGAACTTCCAGAAGGCATTTGAAGTCTCACATAAAAGACTTAACTAAGGTAGAAGCCTATGGAATTGAGGGCAAATTACTGACGTGGCTAGGAAATTGGTTGAATGGCAGGCAACAGAAAATAGGATTAATGGGTAGGTACTCATTGGTTGGGAAGCTGAGGATTGGTGGAGTAATAGTCTGAGAATTATGGCCAGATCATTCAGGAGAGATGTTAGAAGCACTTCTGATTGCAAAGGGTTTGGAACTTTCCTCTCCACGTGACAGTGGATACTGTTTCCATGCTGTACATCACTATGACTCTATGTAATCAAAGCCTTAAAACTGAAATGATGATAATGAATGAACAATTCATTTTAATATTTACTTGGCATCTTATCAAAAGTTAGTTATAGTTGGAAACATGAAAATCATGTCAGTCCTTTTGAAATATACTATGATTTATGTTGTTATTACGCATGTCTTTAAAAAGGAACAGAAGTTCATGGTGACATTATAGATATCAAATGCCTAAAACTGTAACACATTTTCAAAGTCTGTTGCAAGTAAAATTCAGCATTAATTCTAAGTTTTCATAAAAACAAACTAATTTCAAAATAAAGCCCTTGTCACATTAACAGGCTAGCTGCTGACACTGGTTGATTCACTGGTCATGACTTCTCTGAAAGAGAGAGACATCTGAACATCTCATATGACTTGCTAATAACTTGAATGTACAGCAGAACTGAATACACAGGAACGTCTATCAATTACCTGAATTTCAGATCATCCGAAGGGCACCCTTAAGGTCCCGATAGAAACATTAAGTTAAAGAGTTGTTTCAACCGTGATCGATTCTTTTGTTTTACAGGTACAGTGATTAAAAAACTAACTCGGCTCACTGAAATGCTGCTGAGAACAGACTCGGACAGTCCAGGCACCGTCTCTAAATGACTGACCTCCTGCCCTCTCTTTCCCCCCCCCCCCCCAACACTTTCCCTCGAGTTCTATATAGGGATGAACCCTAAACCTCCCCCTTCCTCAGATAATCTCTCCAACATTGTCCTGTACAGGACAGAGGTAGAACCTGTCAAAAAGTTGCAGTAAAAAGTTGCAGTTGTTTGCACACATGCACTATTTGGAGACTTACCCCACAAAGACAGCAGCAGTCTGTCTGTTAATGTACACAGTCAGGCGGCCCTCCTTCCCCGCCACTCCAGTGGGCGGGAGTGCGGGAGGGACAACGGGTGGGAGCAGATGGGGAATGGACGGGATTGGGGGCTCACATGCAGTGTGCTGCTGCCTAGTCTCCTGAATGGGAATCAGACTTCACAGAAAACTCCGAGCCCCAGAGGAAATCATTTAACGGAATAATCAATTATTCAAAGTGAAATAGTGCCCGCCCATCTTGTTTGAATAATCGAGGTTCCTCTGTATTACCACTATTACTTAATGCACAATTCAAAGACATTTTTACACCAAATTAAACCAAATTGTCATTACAGTAATTATCCCTGAAGTCTTTATAATGTATAAGGCTTACAACAGTTGTTAGTGATGCTGGAAGAATTCTGCAAAATTGACAGCAAATACAAGGATAACATGAGGATTAACTATAAAATACTCAAAAACTATCAATAACCAGGATCATTTTATATCGTACCTCGTCCATATCCTGTACTTGTGTATCTTGATCCAACTGTGATGGAGTCTCTTCTGGCTTATCCTCAGTTTCTTCAGCTTCATCATCAGATTCCACCTCCATTTCAACCTCCTCACTCTCCCCGAACTTCTCATACCTCTCTTGCATCAAAATACGAGCTCCAAGTTCTTCTGGGGTAGTTGGTGGAGGGAAGTGCCCTATAATTAGAAAGGATAAGCAACTGATGAATTTTATTGCTTGCACATATCTACTTTTCCCACTTCTGCCCCAACAGAAGAATAACACTATTACAGTATAACTACTTCTGGTTGAAGAAAAAAAATCAAAATTAAATTATCTAAACATAATCAAACAAATATTGTTAGCTAGACAAGTTTGGCTGCTACTTTATACTTGGCAAGAACCCTAGTTAACAATATACATCAAAACTCTTTTTAAAAAAATAAGTTTCATGATCTTCAACAACTGCCTTTGTCATTAGAACAGGCAGTTGAGGTTTCAATTTAATATTACTGAATAACAATATCATAGTACTCATTCAATACTTTATTAGATATAATGCTATATTATGTGTACAGATAGAACAGGCGACACGGTGGCTCAGTGGTTAGCACTGCTGCCTCACAGCACCAGGATCCCAGGTTCAATTCTAGCCTCAGACATTTTGCACATTCAGGAGGAGTTTGCACATTCTCCCCATATCTGCGTGGGTTTCCTCCAGTTGCTCCAGTTTCTTCCCACAGTCCAAAGATGTGCAGGTCAGGTGAGTTGGCCATACTAAATTGCCTTCAGTGTATGAACTACTCATTGGTCAGAAGGAAATGGGTCTGGGTGGGTTACTCTTCGGAGGTTCAGTTTGGACTTGTTGGGTCAAAGGGCCCGTTTCCACTGTAGGGAATCTAAAAAAAAATCTTAAACCTACAACCTTTGATTCACAGGCCCGCAATTATGACAGACGACAAATAAAATACAGCTTTAAGATCAAGCTAAACACATCAATAAAAGCAATATAATACAGTAAACTTTTTATTAAGCAGCACTTATGAGACCAGTAGTGTCCCAGTTGATCAAATAATCTGGTTGATCATGAGGTCCACATAATCAATGTAAAAAGACACACTAAGTAACAAAATGTAATGCTGGGGCTGTACACATCACAGTTATACCTTACTTACAGCATAAAAATAACTTTGCCTTAAATAAAACTTAGCAGTAGACAGCCTTCTCACTCAGTCTCAGCTGACTACTCGGATATTGTGATAAAACAGGACTCGTCCAGTAACTTAGATATATAAAATTTGCTGACATGCCGACAGTGCTGATTCATAAGGTGCCGGTTAAACAAAGTTTGCTGTATAAATGATTGGTGTTGCCTACAACAGTTACTTGCATTCATATAATAGAGTAGAAAACATCCCTAAGACTAAAGAGGCAGTGGAAGAAGCATCAGATTTTGTTAAAGAATAGATTAGCACCAAAATTTTGTTTAAAGAGATGGATTTTGAGGAAGGCCTTGAAGTTGGAAAATGAAGACGTCTGGAGGGGGATTTACACTGCATAGGATCTGATTGGCTAAAGATATACCCAAAATCAGTGTGTTGAAGGGAAGGGTGCTCAAGAGGCCAAAATCACAGTTTCAAAAGGACGGGATAGTATTGCTGAAAGAAGTTAGAGATAGGAAACATAAGCCAGTAAGAAAATTTTACACAATATACATTAAGTATATGGTTCTATGGAACTGGAAACAGCATGGACAGGAACAATGAATAAACAGGACTTGTTGTGGGATTGATAACAGGGGGAGTATGGATTTGAATGGGCTGAAGTTGGTATATCAGAGCATCATTTGGAAATCAGCTCAAATGAATACTTCAGTGGTGGATGAATTGAAATAGGAGTGATGGCAATTGATGTTATGCAAGTTAAAAGCTGGTTGACTGACTTCATGATGAGAAAAGGAGTAGAGGTCAACATTTCAACTTGAAGTCCAATGGAACAGTGTGAATAATCCAACTATAAACTTTAAACAGAACTAAGGGTGGAGTTACTGTTAAGTAAACACAGTTTGTGCCAGGATTGAAGAGGATGGTTTTGATTTTTTCCTGCAAGACAGCATTGTTCATCTAAGACTGGTGTTGAAAAAGAAATAACCTAACAGCATGAAGACAGAAGCCAAGAGAAAATGACAGGACCATCCAGGTGGGTATTAATAATGTGCAAGTGCAAGCTGATCCACGCTGAGGATATCAGCCAAAGTAACAGTTAACAGAGGAAAAGAACTTAGGATGGATCTCTGATGATCTTCGGAATTGAAAGTGCAAGTTTCCTACAAATATTACTTACTCCTATAAACAGTGTGTCTACAACTCCTTAGGTTGAAAGTGGGAACAAATAAGGTTAATAAGGTTAAGAAATTATAATGCATCCCAATCTCAGAGACTACCATTACACATTTGTGATTAAGATCTTTTCAGAGGGGAGAAAATCAGTTTGCATTGATGCCAACAATTTTGAGACTGAAATGAGCATAGATCTAAAGGGCAAAAACATATGCAAGTATCTAGGATGAGGAAAAAATGAGATCAGAACTATTTACAATGTCAACTAGCATGAGAAGTAGAGGTTCCTTAGGAATGGTATCAAGTGAGGAGTGTCTGAGTCTAATAAATGAGCTGAGCTTAGCAAGAGCATGGAAAATAATACAAAGAAACTGAAGAGTTGAATTCACGCTAGGATAGGTCAGCAATTGACGGTAGGTTAGGTTTAGATAAGAAGTAGGGAAGGGGAAGAAAAATAGCTGAACAGATTGTTTCCATTTTTCCATGACCATTTCATACTGCTGAGGCAGGGTTCAAAAAGATTGGAGACCTGGATTCTAAGGTGGTGCTTGGTAGTACAGAGAAGAAATCTATTCCATTAAAGTCGTCCAAGATTATCTACATGTTATTTTTCAGTAACATTTCAAATTAACTTACTGTAATTGCAAGTGCAAGCTAGGAAACATTCAAAGGAAAGAATGTTGTAAAAACTGTAATCAGATTAATCTTGGAATGAACACGTTCAACATTTAAACCCAAGTCAACATTTCATGCTATTGTATGGTTACATTACCTTGTTCATTGGGCTGGAAATCAACTGTTTCCACCACCACAAAGTCATGCCAGTCAATCTGGGCATAGGCTACTCTCTCCCTTTCCCGTTCTTCCTCTTCTTTCCTCCTCTCTCGCTCCTGAAATTTGGCCCATTCAACTCGATACCTCACCTATTTCACACAGTCAAAATTATTTACTTGTCGATGCAGTGATTGACATTCCTTTTAAGCATAAGAGACAGACAGACTTCCTACTCTTCTACACTCCTGAAAATGAAAATTTCAATTTGAACTAAATTCACATCATCAAATGTGAGGCAGAGGGAAGAGGAATGATGGAGTGGTGTAGAGGGCACTATTAACATGCATGTGAAAAATGATCTCATGATTGAGCAGAGGGTCATATTTCAAATGCACCTAAGAGCGCTGCAAATTCAGTTTTCAAATAATATAGTGGTGTAGATGGTGTAAATCTGGAACACTCTTCCAAAAGATATTTGATGCTAATGTCACAAAGCTGCTTTCTTTTTTGTAAAAGCTGTTCCTTTTCTCAAGGATGCTATGTCCTTGGCTTTCTTCAGAAGGGTAAAAACCCGCGCTCGGTGACTTATTAATCTGGTTTACTACAGAGATTAAAGGGTAATAAGAGGTCTTTCTGTTTATATGTAAACAAATGAGACTTCAGGCCAAAGTGGTCATGTTTTAGAAGTGACCTGTATGATGAAAAGGAAGTGGTCAGCTCTGTAGTGACCAGTTCAGTTCAGAACTAGTTGGGAGTCCAACAGTGAGCTGTGTGGAAACAAACTCACTCTCTCTCTCTGCCCTTCTAACTCAAACCTGTAAGCAACTGTTCTATTAACTTATACTGGTTTCTCGTGGGGTTTGCTTATTGGGACTGGTGTCTCTTCGGAACAGCATAATTAAGCCTAGTTTGGATAGACTGAGTTCTGTAGGGGTTCTTTATGTTTCATTGCATAATTTTGTGAATAAATTTTTGCCTATTTTAAAATCTAGTAGTCAACCTAGCTAACTTACTCCGGGTAATTTTCACTGTACACTTACCAAAACAAATCGCAAAGTTATGGTCTGGACTGCCTGCTTAAGAAAGTTTTGAGTGGTCTGGCCTAGTCCACAACAGACTGGGGACTCAGCTGGGATTTTAAACAGCCAGTGGTAGGTGTTAGTGCATTTCAGGTGTTGATTTGGTTGGGTAGACAAAGTTTGGGATAGTAATGGCTCATTCAGTCGCCAAACGTTTTCTGTATATGGATGCGGTGACTTTGGAAGGTTCGCAAAAGGTGAATAAGACCAAGCTGCAGGAATTAGCAGACCAGGTGGGATTGGAACTACCTGCTTTTGCGAGGAAAGGAGAGATAATTACAGTGGTAGCTCAGCATTTAAACGTGCTGGAAAAACCAGAATCTATAGAGATGGCAAGAATTCAATTGCAAATGAAGCAGCTTGAGTTAGAGGGGAGAGATAAAGAAAGGGCAGCAGAAATGAAACGGTTTGAGTTACAACTGAAAGCACAAGAGAAGGAAAAAGAGAGCAGCAGAACAGAGAGAAAGAGAGAGAGCTTTTGAACTTCAAAAACTGACACTTAAAAAGAAAATCAGCTGAAAGGCTGGAGATAAAGGCTGAAGGTAACCTTAGCGAGGAAGTAGTGTGAAATCATGTGGAAGAGCAGAGAGTTAAAACTGCAAGGTTAGCAGCTGAAGTAGCTGATGATTATGATCTGGTCCATAAAACAAAGTTTGACTTCAAGAATCAATTTCAGTCCACGAGGGATAGAAATTGGGGCAAAGAGAAATCATCACGCAGAAAGGGAAAGATAGATCTCAGCGAAAATCTTGAGGATAATTTACTGTAGGTAAAAAAAACCCTACCAGGGTTTAAAAAAAACCCTACCCTACCAGAAGCCTACCAGGGAGAAAGTAATTCTGGATCTGGTGTTGTGCAACGAACTGGATTTGATCAGGGACCTCGAAGTTAAGGAGCCATTAGGAGGTAGTGACCACAATACAATAAGCTTTAATCTGCAGTTTGAAAGGGAGAGGGTAGAATCGGAAGTGACAATATTTCAGTTGAATAAGGGGAACGATGGAGCTTTGAGGAAGGAGCTTGCCAAAGTTCAATGATGCAATACCCTAGCAGGGATGGCAGTGGAACAACAATGGCAGGTATTTCTAAGTATAATGCAGAAGATGCAGGATCAGTTCATTCCAAAAAGGAAGAAAGATCCTAAGGGGAGGCAGGGGTGACTGTGGCTGACGAGGGAAGTTAAGGACCATATAAAGACAAAAGGGAAAAAGTATAACATAGCAAAGATTAGTGGGAAATCGGAGGACTGGGAAGCTTTTAAAGAACAGAGGATAACTAAAAAGGAAATACGCAAAGAAAAAATAAGGTACGAAGGTAAACTGGCCAAAAATATAAAAGAGGATAGTTAAGACTTTTTTAGTTATGTGAAAAGAAAAAAATGGTTAAGACTAAAATTGGACCCTTGAAGATAGAAATGGGTGAATTCATTCCAGGGAACAAAAAATGGCAGGGGTTGAATTGGTACTTTAGATCTGTCTTCACTGAGGAAGACATGAGCAATCTCCCAGATGTAATATAGTGGCTGAAGGACCTGAACTGAAGGGAATTTATATTAGGCAGGAACTGGTGTTAGAGAGACTGTTAGGTCTGAAAGCTGATAAGTCCCCGGGATCTGATGGTCTGCATCCCAGGGTACTGAAGGAGGTGGCTCGAGAAATCGTGGATGCATTGGTGATCATTTTCCAATGTTCTATAGATTCAGGATCAGTCGTGCTGATTGGAGGGTGGCTAATGTTGTCCCACCTTTGAAGAAAAGAGGGAGAGAGAAAACAGAGAATTATGGACCAGTTAGTCTGACCTCAGCGGTGGGAAAAATGCTGGAGTCAATTATAAGGACGAAATTACTACACATCTGGATAGCAGTAACAGGATAGGTCAGAGTCAGCATGGATTTATGAAGGGGAAGTCATGCTTGACTCATCTTCTGGAATTTTTCTGAGGATATAACTCTGAAGATGGACGAGGGAGATCCAGTGGATGTAGTATACCTAGACTTTCAGAAAGCCTTGATAAAGTCCCACATAGGAGGTTAGTGAGCAAAACTAGGGCACATGGTATTAGAGGCAAAATACTGACATGGATTGAAAATTGGTTGGCTGACAGGAAACAGTAGCGATAAACGGCTCCCTTTAGGAATGGCAGGCGGTGATTAGTGGTGTGCCGGGACCGCAGCTTTTTACAATTAATGTAATTTTACAATTACATTAATGACATAGATGAAGGTATTAAAAGTAATATTAGCAAATTTGCTGATGACACAAAGCTGGCTGGCAGGGTGAAATGTGAGGAGGATGTTAGGAGAATACATGGTGACCTGGACAGGCTAGGTGAGTAGACAGATGTATGGCAGATGCAGTTTAATGTGGATAAATGTGTGACTATCCACTTTGGTGGCAAGAACAGGAAGGCAGATTACTACCTAAATGGAGTCAAGTTAGGCAAAGGGGCAGTACAAGGAGATCTAGGTGTTCTTGTTCATCAGTCAATGAAAGCAAGCATGCAGGCACAGCAGGCAGTGAAGAAAGCTAATAGCATGCTGGCCTTCATAACAAGAGGAATTGAATATAGAAGCAAAGAGGTCCTTCTGCAGCTGTACAGGGCCATGGTGTGACCGCACCTGGAATACTGTGCGCAGGTTTGGTCTCCAAACTTGAGGAAAGACATTCTGGCTATTGAGTGAGTGCAGCGTAGGTTCACAAAGTCAATTCCCGAATGGTGGGACTACCTTAAGCTGAAAGATTGGAGCGACTGGGCTTGTATACGCTTGAGTTTAGAAGGCTGAGAGGGGATCTGATTGAGACGTATAAGATTATTAAAAGGATTAGACACCCTGGAGGCAGGAAACATGTTTCCGCTGATGGGTGAGTCCCGAACCAGAGAACACAGTTTAAAAATAAGGGGTAGGCCACTTAGAAGAGAGTTGAGGAGAAACTTCTTCACCGAGAGTGTGGTGGGCGTTTGGAATGCTCTGCCCCAGAAGGCTGTGGAGGCCAAAAATCTGGATACTTTTAAAAAAAGAAATGGATAGAGCACTTAAGAATAGTGGAATCAAGGGTTATGGGGATAAGGCTGGAACAGGATACTGATTGAGGATGATCAGCCATGATCATAATGAATGGCGGTGCTGGCTCGAAGGGCAGAATGGCCTACTCCTGCACCTATTGTCGAGAGGGGGACAAAAGTTGAAAAGCTCCGGTGTTTTTATTGTAATAAAGTGGGCCACATGAAATTACAATGTTGGTGGGTTAGGAGAAAGCAAGATGTAGGAAAACCAGAAAAGTTTGGAAGTTTTGTTGGACGGACTAGTAACAAAAAGCACGAGGGAAGTCAGACAACTGCCTCAGACTGTACAAGATGATCAGAGAGTGCCAGAGCTGCTCAAAAAATATACATGCAAGGGTAAAGTTTATTCACACAGGCCAGGAGTAGCAGGTAAAGAGGTTACAATGTTAAGGGACACAGGATCCTCTCAGTCTGTAATGCTGAAGGATGAGGAGATATGTACTTCTGAGGGACTATTGCCAGAAAAAGGTACTGGTAACAGGAATTCATGGTGAGACAAGCGGCGCTAAATTATGTAAGGTGAGGCGAGAGAGTCTAGGGAAGAGTGGGGAATTTGTGGTAGGAGTACTGGGCAAACTCTCAGTTCCAGGAATACAATTTGTCCTTGCGAATGATATAGCTCATTCACCGATAGGCGTGCTATCTACTCTAGTTGAAAAGCTGGTGGAGATGCAGGCAACTGAAAACATGAAGGATGTTTATCCAGGCATTTTCCCTAATTGTATGGTCACAAGATCATAAAGGCACAAGTTGAAACAGGAGAGATCAAAGGGCACAGATAAGGAAACTGATATAATGTTCTCAGAGACCTTTTTTGAATAGATAAGCGGAACACAGAAGCAGCAAATAGGTAAACTTGCAAGTATCTTTAGCTCTGGTAAGCTTATAGAATTACAGCAGAAAGATGAGAAATTAAAACAGTTATATCAAAAGGCATTTACAGAGAAGGAAAGCGAATGCATCCCTGTATGTTATTACTTAACAAATGATGTCTTAAAAAGAGAAAATGGAGACCATCCCACATTCAAGCTGATGAGAAATGGGGAGAGATTAATCACATTGTTTTGCCAGTAGTGTACAGAAAGGTGGTGCTGCGAATAGCACATGAGCTAACACTTGGAGGTCATTTAGGGGCGAGGAAAACGCAGGCTAAAATACAAAGACATTTTTATTGAACTGCACGAAAATGTATTTGAATTTTGCCAGATGTGTCACACACGTCAGCTAATTGGAAAACCACAGTCAGTAATAACACTTGCACCTTTAATACCTATTCCAGTATTTGAGGAACGTTTCACAAGAGTCTTGATTGATTGTTTAGATCCCCTACCTCAAACAAAAAGTGGGAATAAGTTTTTATTAACAATGAATGTATCAACTAGATTTCCAGAGGCAATCCCATTACACAACATCACAGCTAAAAGGTTTGTAGAAGAATTACTTAAATTCTTTTACTAGAAATGGACTACCAATAGAGATCCAATCAAATCAAACTTCACATCCAAACTATTCAAAGAGGTTACGGATAACTTGGGAATAAAGTAATTCAAATCTACTGCGTACTAACCAGAATGGCAGGGAGTGCTAGAGAGATGGCATCAAACACTAAAGACCATGTTGAGGGCTTATGGTCTGGATTATCCAGATGATTGGGATATGGGAGTTCTGTTTATACTTTTTGCAATCAGAGATGTACCGAATTGATTAAATTCAGTCTACTTGAATTAATTTTTGGGCATGAAGAGCAAAGGCAATTTCGGCTTTTGTAATGCCAAATGGTATGAAAAACGTCCAGCCACTTTGCAGAGATTTGACCAAAACTTTTTTGTGGATAATGTAAAGGGCAAGATTTAATTTTTAGGTGCTCCTCAGGAGAGCAGGGTTAATGGATAAAAAATACCACAGCATTTAAGAACGATTTGCAATGCAATAAAGGACTATTAATTACCCCAAATAGTGCTAAAATTGTTACAGCCTTTTGTATACACTTTATTCAAAACAAATATTAATTACAAGTTTCAAATAATGTATGCAATTAATGGGGTTCATGACTTTTTGCCTATTATGGTCATCTGTATTGTCTCACCTGATCTAAAACTTCTTTAGGATTTTCTGCTTCTTTCTTCAATTTCTGAAGCAATCCCTTTGGAGGTATTAAGATCTAAGAAGAAGAAAATAAATATTATATAAAACAGAAATAAGTTTTGCTCCTTATGAAAGGGGCAAGTTCAAATCAATACTCACCTGATAATCCTGCAATTATAGCATATATCGCAATCTACTTTTCCCAGCACACTATTCCAGTACTGCCCTATGTAATTCCAAAAAAGCACACTCTAGATTTTTAAAATTACTAATATAAAAAAGATTAAAAATTTAACTAAACTTTGTAAGTTGATCGATGTACCCTGAAACAACTTCATTATAAAATATATTACACAAAATGTTAAATCTCCCAAACTTCCACTTACAATCTTTCAACATTACACTTCTCCCTCTGATGTTTTAGCCGGCATGCTTTTGTTTAAATCATCTTAGGTTTGTGAAGACTATATCCTTTGCCACACTACTTTGCTCAAATTACATTTTTTTTGCCTCAAATGACCTCAAAGAATAATTGTCCCTGATATATTACAGCTCCCTTATGGGAACCAAAAATAATTTGCCAAATCACAATGAACTCCAAAACAAAGCAATTATCAACAAGATTCCACTTTTTCTACCTTGCACTTTAAAACAAATTAGCATGCAAATGATACTTCAACTGAAAAGTAAATGTCATGTTAAACAGTCAAAGATATTGCTGACAATCACAAACATGGCCACATCCTTGCTTGAAGGCAGCACTATATTTCACATCTGTTCCACAATTGCTGCTTTTTAGTTGCACAGGCTAGGTTAGGACACCTATTTGATAACACAATTCACCTTTGAGGTTTGACAGGTACAATTATCAAAGTATCTTTCTTCAAACCTTCTCACTATCACAACAGGACAAATGGTGTAACTTTTCAGAGCTCCCTTTTAATGAACCAACTAATATCTCAGGTTCATGGCTTTGTCACTTCTTGTTTTCACAAGCTCTCAGGACATCAAAGAGGACCTTTCTCCTTTCCTGTCAAAGTATTTTCTGCCACCAGCATTACTGCTTCCTTCTTTAATCCTGTGGATATTACTCTCAGGTCAAGGTTCACCAGATCATGTGGACTAGTGTTTATTATCCAAGAAAATTACAATGATTCCTTTACAATTCATGCAAACACTTAAATTCTTTTCAAAATCTCTTCAAAAATATACAGATTCCTTGATAATTTCACAGAATCTACAAATTTTCACTACTGTAGTGCTTCTAATAAAATGTTGTCAGACATTTGGAAAAAAAAAACTAGATAATTAAATGCCTATAGTGCTGTCGCAAAAGATCTTAAGAATCAGGAGTGTACTGGTGGTGATAAATCTCATATATTCCATCTGAATCTCAAAGCTGGGTTTGCACGCTGAAAACATATTTTAAATAAGTTACTAAACTAAAAGTGATGGGGTTACTAATCATGTAGAGTTCTAAAAGTCAAGTCAATTTGTATACATCATAAAATCTTTCACTTTATACTAACAAAACAGAAGCTCACGATTTACAAATATTTTCCAATAACAATGCAAATGTATAGAATTAGAACCAACATTGTGCATGCCATTTGTACACATTCACTGATGTACTCACCATTTAGAAAATAAATCAGAAACAGTGAAGCTGGGAGACTTCCCTTTAAGTTATTAAATTTAATGTCGACATCTAAAATATCCAAAATTCTTTCAAACTGAAGACTACATAAGATGGTTGGATTTTAAACAGTCTTTTAATTTAAGAGAAAGTAGAGTTTGGAGAGGGAGAATGTGACTTTGAATGAAATCTGCCTGGCTGCCATAGGGATAGGAGCCCAAGTTAAAGCATATTGAAAGTAAGGTGTACATTTTAACTCCTGCACACAGAAAATAATTGGTCTTGAACCTGGAAGGAGGGAAAGGGAAAAAAACCTAAAAAGTCACTGAAATGGGTTTTGTAGCTGGATTTTATTCAAGCATACTCAGAAGATTGAGTGAAGTGACCTTAAAAAAGGACACTGACCAACATGTTCTGGTGTGGTGGGGAGATGAAAGCCTGCTGAAATCGCAGGAGGGATTTGGACTAGAATCTACAAGGTTACATATTTGTTGATAACATACAGTGGCTCTGTTGTGTTACTGATAGTGGACAACTATTTTTTTCCCTAAGTAATGTTCAGTCAACAGTGTTTGTGTTACAATAGAAGTCTTAAAACCTGAGATCTTCTCCCAAGATGCTCTGAGTCAATCACTGGGAAATTCATATCTGTTTCTAAAAGTTTTCTTTATAAGGATCATAAATAATAATAAATTATCCTGTTTCTATTTTGAGATGCAATAGATTTCCCTGATCAACATAAATATTAATGGGTCAAGAAAGAATTGGGTTACAGCCCAAATGCATTCAATGACCATTATAAATATTTGACATCATTCTCATCCGAAAACATTGCGTCCCTAAGTAAGCACTACTGCAGAATTGTAGACACGTAGATGCCCCATGCTCAACTTACAGCACTGAACTTTGAACAGTTAATCCTAGATACATTATTCTAATCAACGTGTTAAGAGATGTTATTAAACATCTCTAGAGCAAGTGGGACTTGAACCTCTGTCTCCTGACTCAGAGGTAGGGGCATTACTGCTGTATCATAAGAGGCCTAAGAGTCAATGCTATCATGTGTACACAAATTAGGAGCAGGAGGTTATTTGACTCAGCTGCTTTGATTGCAACTTTAATTTTCCACCTACCCCCATTAACCTTTAACCCCTTTCTTAACTCGTTCAAGAATGCCTCCACCTCTGTCTTAAAAGTATTCAAAAGAGTCTGCTTTCACCACTTTTTGAAGATTAGCTGCAAAGATACAGCCCTCGAGAGATAAAATCTTCATCTCTACCTTAAATGGTTGACCCTTTAGTTTAAGTAATGACTCCTAGTTCTTGATTCTCCCAGAGGAAACATCCTCTCTAAACACACACTGTAAAGAACCCTCAGGAACCTAATTGCTTCAATAATGTTGCCTCTTACTCATCTTAAATTCCAGCAAATTCAAGCCTAACCTGCCCAACATAACCATGTAAGTATTCCAGTTACAGGTAGTTCCTCTATAACGTGATGGTTGCATTCTTGTGCAACCCTGCATTGTAGAAAGATCACACTTTAGAAACAGTGCTTAAAGTGTTGGTGATGTACAGGGGAACCTCAATTATCCGAACGTGATGAGTGGGCACTATTTCATTCGGATAATCGATTATTCGGTTACAGAGTCAAACAATCAGAGATGTACAGCATGGAAACAGACCCTTCGGTCCAACCCACCCTTGCCAACCAGTTATCCCAACCCAATCTACTCCCACCTGCCAGCACCCGGCCCATATCCCTCCAAACCCTTCCCATTCATATACCCATCGAAATGCCTCTTAAATGTTGCAGTTGTACCAGCCTCCACCACCTCCTCTGGCAGCTCATTTCATACACATACCACCCTCTGTGTGAAAAAGTTGCCCCTTAGGTCTCTTTCCCCTCTCACCCTAAACCTACGCCCTCTAGTTCTGGACTCCCCGGGAAAAGACTTTGCCTATTTACCCTATCCATGTCCCTCAATTTTGTAAAGCTCTATAAAGGTCACCCCTCACCCTCCAACGCTCCAGGGAAAACAGCCCCAGCCTGTTCAGCCTCTCCCTGTAGCTCAAATCCTCCAACCCTGGCAACATCCTTGTAAATCTTTTCTGAACCCTTTCAGGTTTCACAACATCTTTCCGATAGGAAGGAGACCAGAATTGCAAGCAATATTCCAACAGTGGCCTAACCAATGTTCTATACAGCCGCAACATGACCTCCCAATCCCTGTACTCAATACTCTGACCAATAAAGGAAAGCATACCAAACACCTCCTTCACTATCCTATCTACCCGTGACTCCACTTTCAAGGAGCTATGAACCTGCACTCCAAGGTCTCTTTGTTCAGCAACACTCCCTAGGACCTTACCATTAAGTGTATAAGTCCTGCGAAGATTTGCTTTCCCAAAATGCAGCACCTCGCATTTATCTGAATTAAACTCCATCTGCCACTTCTCAGCCCACTGGCCCATCTGGTCAAGATCCTCTTGTAATCTGAGGTAACCCTCTTCGACTTCCACTACACCTCCAATTTTGGTGTCATCTGCAAACTTACTAACTGTACTTATGCTCACATCCAAATCATTTATGCAAATGACAAAATGTAGAGACCCTGTCCTTGTGACACTCCACTGGTCACAGGTCTCCAGTTTGAAAAACAATCCTCTACCACCACCCTCTGTCTTCTAGCTTTGAGCCAGTTCTGTATCCAAATGGCTAGTTCTCCCTGTATTCCATGAGATCTAACCTTGCTAATCAGTCTCCCATGGGGAACCTTGTGGAACACCTTACTGAAGCCTATATGGATCACATCTCCTGCTCTGCCCTCAATCTTCTTTGTTACTTCTTCAAAAAACTCAATCAAGTTTGTGAGACATGATTTCCCATGCACAAAGCCATGTTGACTATCCCGAATTAGTCCTTGCCTTTCCAAATACATGTACATCCTGTCCCTCAGGATTCCCTCCAACAACTTGCCCGTCCACCCACCATGGTCAGGCTCATCAGTCTATAGTTCCCTGGCTTGTCCTTACCGCCCTTCGTAAACAGCTGCACCACATTTGCCAACCTCCAGTCTTCCGGCACCTCACATGATACAAATATCTCAGCAAGAGGCCCAGCAATCACTTCTCTAGCTTCCCAGAGTTCTCAGGTACACCTGATCAGGTCCTGGGATTTATCCACCTTTACCCATTTCAAGACAACCAGCACTTTCTCCTCTGTAATCTGGACATTTTGCAAAATGTCACCATCTATTTCCCTACAGTCTATATCTTCCATATCCTTTTCCACAGTAAATACTGCACAAAATACTCATTTAGTATCTCCCCCATTTTCTGCGGCTCCACACAAAGGCCGCCTTGCTGATCTTTGAGGGGCCTTATTCTCACCTTAGTTACCCTTTTGTCCTTAATATTTTTGTAAAAACCCTTTGGTTAATCAATTGAATGCCTTTCCTCTGACTCTTTCCATGACTCCCCATTCAGGAGACTACAGCAGCACACAGCATGCGATGCCAAGGCCTTAACCCCATGAAACCTCTGCCCCCTGCCCCCCAATACACATCCACCCCTCTCCAGGGCAGCTGGACTGGATACCAACAAGACTGCTGCAGTTGCCTTTGTTGGGTAAGTCCCCAAATAGCTCTCGCGCGCAGCGCGCACACACAACGTTTTGACAGGTTCCACCTTTGCCCTGTACAGGATAATGTTGGAGAGAGATTATCTGGGGGGGAGGAAGGTTTAGTGTACACACCTGTGTAGAACTTCAGCGAAAGTGTGGGGAGAGAGGGCAGACAGACTGTCATTTGGAGACAATGCCTATTTAAATCACTGCAAACAAAAGACATGATCACTGTTGGAAGGAAACACATCTTTGACGTAACATTTCCATCAGGACCTCGAGATTTCCTTTGGATAATCCGATTTTCGGACAATTGCTATTCTGATAATCAAGGTTCCGCTGTAATCGCGTTACAGCCAACACACATTTTAAAAGTTTGCACTTTAGAAATGATACCCCCAATTTGTCAATAGTGTTACAGTGAAAGTGCAATAACGAAATGTGAATTACAGCAGAACAACCTGTATTAATCTAATAAACGTTCTCTGAATTGCTCAGTGTATATACATCTTTCTTCACATAAAGAGACCAATCATGCATACAATATACCTAATATGCTCTCACCAATGCCCTACACAACTAAAGCACAACTTCTCTACTTGTGTTCAATCAGTCTCTTAACAAAGAAGAGCATTCTATTACCATTCCCAATTATTTGCTCTGTTCGTAATTATTTGCTGTACTTTATGATTTGTTCACAGGACATTCAAATCCCTCTGCAATCTCTCACCATTCAGAAAATATATCTTATTCTTCATATCAATTTGACAATTTCACATTGCTCATATTGTACTCAATTTTCCAAATCTTTGACTAATCGCATACTTGTAGCCCTTTGTAGCCTCCTGCTGTCTTTTCCACAATTTGTTTTCCTAACTATGCTTGTATCAACAGCAAATTTAGCCCCCAAACTTTTGATCTTTCCATTCAAATAATTTACATAAATCTAACACTGATCTGAGACACATTTTGCCAACCAGAAAATGACCCATTGATATCTATTCTATTTCCTGAGAGCTAGACAATCTTTTATTCATGCTAATTTATATGAACTGCAATATTACTACACCATGAAGTTTTAACTTCCACAGTAACCGTCAAGCTTATCAAATGCATTCTATGTACAGTATGTCTTTAACCAGAATACATTAGTTTCAGAGAAATCTGATAAATTGGTAAAACATGACTTCTTTTTCACAAACCGTGTTGATCTCCCTTTTTAAATCTTTTTTCTAATGTGCTCTGAAACAACAATACTGTTAAACTAATTGGCCTGCTGTTTCCTGCTTTCTGCCTCAAACATTTTGACTGGAGTTACATTCATTTTTTTCCATTTTTTCCTAATGGAATGTTTCGGAAACTAAAAGCAACACATCAACTGCTACACGATCCACTTTCAATATGCAAGAACATTATTTTGGCTTGATCCACAATACTCAACAATTATGCACTTATACAGGATGGATTCGATCCTTGGCCTTCAAATACCTTTGTGTACTGCTCCACAAGTTTGGTGAAATAGTTGAACAGACTGTGCTGTGGTCGCAAGAAGTCAAATTGATAGTTACGTTGTTCCTTCTGCATCAGCTGAGTCAAAAACTGCCGGCCGTTTCTCGCAACAAATTGAGCGGTTAGTTTCACAACATCCAAATCAAAGGCCGAGATTGACGGGGGATCAGCGATGAACTCAAATTCAGGTGGGGGTTCCTTTGGGACAATTGTTTCCTGAATTACTTGTGCTTGCACCTATTCACATAAACAGGAAAGAATTTATAATTTCACAAATAAGATTTAAAAGAACTTTTATTTACTTCAATAGAGATACTAAAAACATGTATTTATTCATCAATGTTGCAACTTAAAAAGTTTGCGTGATAATATAATAAATGTTGTTTGTGAACTTTTGCCTATGTTAAATAAAACGGTTAGGCACATTTCCACTTTTGATCCCTCCACAATCTGTAAATTGTCCAACCCCTTGTCTAACATCCAATGCTGGACAAGGAGAAATTTCCTTCAACTAAATATTGGGAAGATTAAAGCTAGTGTCTTCAAACCCTACCACAGACTCTCATCTAGTTTTTGCCTCCATCCCTTTCCGTGGGGCCAGACCATTCACAACAGTGACATTGCATCTAATCCACAGACAAGCTCCGGGCCCATAACCCAAACTACCAACTGTACATAATAGTGCCCACCTCCACTCCCATCACAGTTTATTTCCTGCCTAACCAGCATCCTTACCAGCTCCCTCTTGAATTAATCAGTCCATGCTCTCCTGGTTGGTCTTTCATTTTTGACTACACTGGAGCTCATCTAAAATCACACTGCCCATGTCCTTGACCTACCATGCCCAATTCACTGATTATCGCTGTCCTGGTTAATTTGTATTACCTCCAAATCTGTCTATGCCTCAATTTTTAAATTTATTTATTCATTCATTCATTGGACATGGGTAATCACTGGCTGGCTAGTGTTTTTACCTGTCCCCAGTTGCCCTCAAGGTGGTGGTCATGAGCTGCCTTCAACTGCTGCAACACATGTTTTAGATAGACCCATTACACCATTAGAGAGGAAATTCCAAGATTTTGATGCAGCAACACTGAAGGAATAGCGATATGTTTCCAGGTCAGGATGGTGAGTGGCTTGGAGAGGAACTTGCAAGTGGGGGTGTGTCCATGTATCTGCTACCCTTGTCCTCCTAGATGGCAGTGGTCGTTGGTTTAGAAAGTGCTGCCTAAGGATCTTTGATGAATTTCTGCGTGTATCTTGTAGATAGTAAACAGTACTGCTATTGAACGGTGGTGGTAGAGGTAGTGGATGTGGTGCCCACCAAGTTGGCTGCTTTCTCATTGATATTGTCAATTGTTGTTAGAACTGCACTCATCCAGTCAAGTGGGAAATATTCCTTCACACTCTTGACGTGAGCCTTGAAGATGGTAGACAGGCTTTGGGGAGTCTTGGGAGTTATTCACTGTCGTATTCCACGTCTCTGACCTGCCCTTGGACCACTGTTCATATGGAGAGTCCAATTTAATTTCTGGTCAATTGTAACTGAAGGATGTTGATAATGGATGTTCTGTTGATGGTAACACCATTGAATGTCAAGAGCAGTAGTTATGAGATCAGGAGCTGATTCGCCCTGGTGGAATCCAAACTGGATGTCTGTAAGTAGGTTATTGCTCAGCAGATGCTGCTTGATAACACTGTTGATTATACAGGTCATCTCTTTACTGATGAAGAGTAGTAATGAGTGGTAATTGCTAGGTTGAATTTGCCATGCGTTGTGTGTACAGGACATATCTGGGCAATTTTCCACATTGTCAGATAAGAAACCAGTGCTGCACTGTATTGGAAAAGCTTGGCTTGGGCAGTGGGAGGCTCTGGAGTACAAATCTTCCATAGTATTGCTGGAATGTTGTCCAGGCCCAAGTCTTTGCAGTACCCACAGCTTCTAATTGTTTTCTTGATATCATGTCGAGTGAATCAAATTGGCTGAAGATTCGCATCTGTGATGGCTGGGATCACTGGAGGAGGCAGAGATGGATCATCCACTTGGCACTTCTGGCCAAAGATTTCCGTGAATGCTTCAGCCTTATCTTTTGTACCGATGTGCTGAGCTCTTTCATCATTGAGGATGGGGATATTTGTGCAGCTTCCTCCTCCAATGTGTTGTTTAATTGTCCACCAACACTCATAACAGGATGTGGCAGGATTTCAGAGCTTAGATCTAATCTATTGGTTGCAGAATCACAAAACTCCATCTATCACTTGCTGCTTGGTAGCTTTACCTCATTGACACCTCATTTTCAGGTATGCCTGCTGCTGCTTTCAGCATGCCCTCCTGCACTCTCCATTGAACCACTAGATTTTGATTATGAAACGTCACAGAGCTGAAATATTAAATCTTTCTTCTCTCTCCATAGATACTGCAAGAGCCTCTGAGTAATTAAAACATTTTCAGTTTTCATTTAAAGTTTTCACTGTAACTTCATGGCATCACCCCTCCCCATTTCAGAGCATTCCAACAGCATTACAACCGTCCAAAAGCTGTGTCTTCAATTATGTCCCCCTTTCTCCAATCTTAATCACTCCACCTTCAGTAACTGTGCTTTCAGCTGCGACTGCTTTAAATTGTGCAATTCCCTCTCTAATCCATTGTGTTTAATGTTCTCTTATCCTTTAAAATGCTCCCTAAAATCCACCTCTTTGATCAAGTTGGTGATTAGCTTTCCTGATATCTAATTTTAGGGTTTAGTGTCAAATTTCTTTTGCTAATGCTCCTGTGAAATGTCTCAAGACATTTATCTGTTAGAAGCATGTATATAATTATAAGCCATCATTACTGTCAATAAAATTACTCACCTTTTGTGGCAGCTGTTGTTGTTGTTGTTGCTGCTGCTGCTGCTGCATAACCTTTGGTATAGCAGCTGAAGGTTCTTGGCCTTTCCCCTCCTTGAACTCATTAACTTTGTGTCGGTAATATGCATGGTAAGGATCATTTGGATTCAAGAAGTTAAACTTAGAGTTGTTTATCTCATTTTGACGGATTCGAGCTTCAAATTCAGGGCCATTTCTAATCAATGCAAAATAATTTTCAATTTTAAGCTCAAAGAATCATTGTAACACATCAAATACAACATGTAGCTGTCTGAACTTGGCACTCACCTTGCTACAAAACTTGCAGTCTTGTCAACAATGTTCCTGACTTCAGGAGGAGGATAAATAATACCAACAATGGGTTTGGATGTTGCAGATTCATCTTTTGTTTCTTCTGGCACCTTTAAAACAAAACAAAATAATTGCCACTAAATTCTTAATCACCTTAATGATTTTTAAAATCTGACTGTGTCTGTAGATGACTGAGAATCAGATTGTGGAAATGCTATTTTTGTTCCAATTAACCCCCAAAACACATTAATCTTTGATTTAAAAAATGCCCATGTTATGTTAGGATAGCATTTATCTCTCCAGGCCCTTTGGCTCATAAGCCTCATTCCTAATGAAGGTCTCTTGCCCAAAACGTCAAAAAACTACAACCAGGCAGCTGCTCAGTATTCCAAAGCACTACAGAAAACTAAGCCTGCTAACCTGTCCCATTGATGGATTAGAACTGTCAATAGGGCATGGAATTCTTCCCAGACAGCTGAAGAAATGGTTCAAGTCTATACTCTATTTGTTCAGATGTCTAACTGGGCAAGCAGCAAATTGTATTTCAGTGCTTTGTGATGGTAGACTGATTTAACTCATAAATTGCCATCACCCCTCTACACACCAAACAATATTACTTATCATATTTCACCTAAATTTTTCAGGCTTGAATATATACATTCTTTTTGGTTTTTAGATGTATGCTATATTGGGCAAATGAAAGCTTTCTTGTTAGTTCCTTACATTAAAAATCCATGCAAATTAATTACTTAATTTTATATTGGGATAGAGCACATCTGGATCCTATGAAGTCTGGAATATATAAGTGCACTACAATTTAAGTGCGCAGTAGGGCACTGTACTTTGTTCGGCTCCATCTTCTCCAACTAAACGAGCAGTTGCTTCTTATCCGGATTAATTTTAACAACAATGCCATAATCTCAACAGTACTCAGTAATGATTGGAATACTGCAGTCTTCTAAAATAAATTGTTTGACAATACTCTGCACTATTTGTTTTTGCGTTTCAAAGTATCATATTTTCCCATCATCAATTGTTTACAAATGTATGTGAACTGGACGAGGGGAATTTTAGAAGTATCATGTAACCATTCGGATTGCAGTCGGACAATGGGCCTGATTTTAATTCATGGTAAACGCAGACATTATCAATTCTGTGACAAATCAGACTAACATTCCACCCATGTGTGGATTATTTAATCGTGTGGCCGAGAGATTATTCCAGGACCCAGCTCCCATAACCAATAGATAATACATTTTCCTGAGACAGGAAAATAATCACATCCCGGAATCCGGGATGCAAGGCCATTTTGCGACGTTGACTGCGAGCTGCAGGCCCAGAGCCTGTGGACTGGAGGCCTCAGCTTGTTTTGGGGGTGGGGTGGTACCTGCATCACAACAACAGACGGTGCCAAAGTTTTTTTTCTCAAAAAAAACCCTCTTGCCGTTTTAAAACCCACCTGGTTATTTTCGGTCTGAGGTGGCGGCGGCAATGCCTGCACAGGTCCGGCCGGCATGATGTCAATACCGAGCAGGACAGGGAATCTCAATCCCCCAACACCGCCGTCTCCGCCGCCGCTCCGTGAACAAACTCGGCCTGAACAAGATGGCGGCTTCGGCCTGCGCCATCCACCTCCTCATACGGGGGGAGGTGGGATGAGTGTTGGGTATCTTATGTAAAGTTCTTCACACACATTTAACTCAGTCTCCACCGGTTATCGCCTTTTAATTATACATAACTTTTGTTATAATGTTGCTTTTGTAATGTTTAAACTGTAAAGTCTTGTTTTTGTTGTTCTGACCCCCTAGTTTGTCTGGTACATTCCTTACGTCTTATGACGATCAAGCACGTAAACGCGTGAGTACGTTACGGTTACGTTGCTTGCGTCCATGACAGCACGTTGTCAACAGCCGGAGAGGAGCTAACGGTCGGTGCAGGTAGGTACAGGCTCAGTGTTGGAGTTTGATCAACCTCTTCAGACATATTTTTGGAGTCGGGAGAACTTTAATGTAGACCTTCATTCCTAAAATGACTTGTCCAGTGACATTACTCGTGTGCCGCTTGTCGCCCGACCACCCCCCGTAATATACAGAAACAGAAGTTGCTGGAAAAGCTCAGCCGATCTGGCAGCTTCTGTGCAGAGAAGTCAATAGTTAAAGTTTCGGGTGTGGTGACCCTTCCTCAGAACTGATGGTAGCTCGGAAATTGTCGGTTTATATGAAGAAGATAGGGTGGGGAGAGGGGATAAAGAGTAAACGATAGGTGGGGATAGAGCCCAAAGATAGAGAAGAACAATTAGACAAACAAAGAAGTAGATAACGATCTGACTGGGAGGGTGAATAGCTGTTAACGCAGACTGTTAGTGGCTAACAATAGGTACTGTGTAATGGCAGACTATGCGATTTAAAAAGGCCTGGTGTGTGTCGTAGAGGACGAGGACATGGGGGAGTTCAAGCCCTAAAATTATTGAACTCGATACTGAATCCAGTGGACTGCCAAGGTCCCCAGGTGACCCTGGTTTCTGTTTTTGCTTCTGATTTAAAGCATCTATCATTCTCTTGGTTTACCTTGGGCTTGGGGCCCTCGTGCTAATAATTGAATAGTTCATTGTTTATCCAATATGGGGGAAAAAGAACTTTATAATTTAGATTCAGTTGGTTTGGAAAGCAGATTAAGCCGTGTGACATCCCATCTTCTGCAATACACACATCTGCTGGGGGTGCTTCCCATCTCGTACTCTTGTCCTCTGAGGGTGTTCTTCCCTCCCCATTCTCGAGGTGATTCACCCTCCATCCACCTCCTGCTTCAGGTTCCCTCCTCTCTTCTGAAGTGCTTTTCCCTTCCTCACCCCCACCCCTACCTCCTCAAAGTGCTTCTCCCCAACCTCCCTTGTGATGCTGTTCCTTTTTGAGCAGTCCCTTGGAACTGATGATGACTTGCTTCCATTCTGGTACCATGGGTTCTGAAATATCCAAGTAGTCCAAAGCACCCATCTGCAGGATCTGCCACATGTGAGGCAAAGCTGGTGCTGTTTGAATGACTGGCTGGGGAATTGTTTGGATGATTGAGGTTTTTACCCGAAGCTTTGATTTAATGTCTGCACAGTCCCACTTAGGTTTCTGCATGTGATCAGTGATTTTGCAAATGAGTCTTCTCTATTTCGGTCTCTAAACAAGCCAGGTTTATGGGGATGTTTGACTTCTTCAAAGGTGTTTTGAGGACAGCCCAAAGCATTTCCACAATCTTTCTTTTGTGACAGGATAGATAAAGATAAACTATTTTCTCTGATTGGCGATCTAGAGAGATGTTAAGAGGGGTGATAGTGGTTTGGAACTCTCTTCTACAAACAGTCGTTGATGCTAAATTGATTGCCAATTTTAAATCTGAGATACTTTTGTTAACCAAAGGTATTAAAGGATATTGGCCAAAGGCAGGTATATGAATTTAGGCCACAGATCGACCATGTCTTATTTGAATGGTGGATCAGGTTCAAAGGGCTGAATGGCCTACCACTGTTTCTATGTTTTTATAACTGACTTCTGAGTAAAACAGTTGCTTCAGGAGTCTGGTGTTAGGCCTACGAACAACATGTCTTACCCCATAGATCTAGTTTTAAGTGATTAGAGCCTTGATGCTGGGCAAATTGACTTGGGAGATATTGTTTTTCAAAGTTTGTGAGAAGATTTGTAGCTTGGGTGCTCGTTGTTGTGATTCTGTTCGCCGAGCTGAGAATTTGTGTTGTGGACATTTCGTCCCCTGTCTAGGTGACATCCTCAGTGCTTGGGAGCCTCCTGTGAAGCGCTTCTGTGATGTTTCCTCCGGCATTTATAGTGGTTTGTCTCTGCCGCTTCCAGTTGTCAGTTCCAGCTGTCCGCTGCAGTGGTCGGTATATTGGGTCCAGGTCGATGTGTTTGTTGATAGAACATCACACAAGTGCTTCATAGGAGGCTCCCAAGCACTGAGGATGTCACCTAGACATTGGACGAAACGTCTGCAACACAAATTCCCAGCTCGGCGAACAGAACCATGACAACGAGCACCCGAGCTACAAATCTTCTCACAAACTTTGAACACCTACGAGCGAGAGATGCTAAGACAATCAAGGAAATGGGAATCCTGTGCCAACCGCCTAAGCGCCACATACGAACAACTCCAGTTCCTGCACGAATGCCAAAAGAATCGAATCCTTCCACCATGTGTCAGATATAGACCACTAGTCAACAACCCACAAGCCAAAGACACAGCCAGACAGAACGGATTCAGGATGATCCAGGTAATGATTACAGATGCACACAACAGACTACACAAATACATACAAGAAATTGCACGCCAAAAATTATTAATTTCAAAAACCACCAATCAGGAATAGACCCGGACCATAGAACAGGCCGTCACCATAGGACAGAACAGGACCACACACTGCAAAAAAACGGCACTAAAAGAAAAAATGGCCAAACTAACACACAACAGAGAGGACACCACAACACATACCTGGGTTAGAAACCTCTCCCACAGACAGCTCACAGACACGGAAAGAACAATACTGGCCAAGGGACTCAACTACAACCACAGGGACGCCAAGACAGCAGACTTCCTAGCAGCACTAGAATGCACACTCGGAAACAATGGACTGACAGAAGAGACACAACAAACAGTGAGACAAAATATCGTACCCCTGATAACAAGGAAAAGACAAACACACAACCTCAACACCAAGGAGAGGGAAGCACTAAAAACACTAAGAAATGATAAGAACATAATCATACTACCAGCAGACACAGGCAGAATGACGGTCATCCTGGACAAAGCAGAGTACATCCAGAAAGCGCAACAACTACTTGCAGATACCAACACCTACCAAAAGAGAGAGTTTGACCCCACCCCACAGCTCACCAATAGGATAAACAACACACTGAGAAACCTGCAAAAAAACAGACAGATAACCAGGTTTGACCGACAGAGAATGAAACCTGAAAGCAACACCACCCCCAGATTCTAAAGACTACCTAAAGTGCACAAACCATACATCCCACTCAGACCCACCGTATCGCAACCAGGGACACCATCACACAAACTGGCTAAAGAACGACAACAGAAACTGAAACACCTGATCAGCAGATCCAGACACTCTATACAGTCAACACAGGAATTCTTGGACATCGTTAGAAATATACATATAGATAAGGAAGAAACTATGGTCTCATTCGATGTAACGGCACTGTTCACCTCTATCGACAAAACCCTAGCCAGAGAAACAATAGCCAACCTGCTGGACATACAGAGCAGACAACAAGACAGGGAACCTACCAATAAAGACTGCATACTCAAACTACTGGACCTGTGCCTCACAACTCACTTCACATTCAACAACCAAATATATGAACAAATCAATGGCACACTCATGGACTCACCCGTCTCTGGACTCATAGCAGAAACTGTAATGCAAAGATTAGAACAAAAAGTCTTACCGCAAATTCAACCCAAACTCTGGGTCAGATATGTAGATGACACATTTGTAATAATTAAAAAACACAGAAATAGAAAACACACACCGGATCATCAATGCCACACTCACAGGAATCAGATTCACTAGAGAGGAAGAAAAGGACAACCAACTCCCATTCCTAGACGTGATCGTACAGAGAACACCGAATGGAAAATTCACCACAAAGATATACAGGGAAGCCTCGCACACAGACCAAGTCCTGAACTACGAAAGCAACCACCCCAACACACAAAAGAAGTTGCATCCAGACATTGTTCAAAAGGGCCACAACACACTGCAGCACATCAGAGCTGCAAAAAGAGGAAGAAGAACACCTCTGCAATGTATTCACCAAAAACGGATACCCCCACAATTTCATCAACAGATGCCTAAGGGAAAGACAACGAATGAGGACATGCCACAACCCAAAGGACTAGCCACGTTACCATACATCAAGAACATTTCTGAACTGACAGCCAGACTACTACGACCACCAGGATTTAACAGCACACAAACCAATAGCCACTCTCAGACAACAACTCACCAGGACAAAGGACCCGATACCCAGCATGTGCAAAACCATTGTTGTGTACAAAATTCCATGCAAGGACTGCACAAAACATTACATTGGACAAACCGGAAGACAGCTAACGATCCGTATCCATGAACACCAACTAGCTACGAAACGACACGACCAGCTATCCTTAGCAGCCACACACGCAGGTGACAAGCAACAGAAGTTCGACTGGGACAACACTACTATTATAGGACAAGAGCTGAAAATGTGTTGCTGGAAAAGTGCAGCAGATCAGGCAGCATCCAAGGACCAGGAGAATCGACGTTTCGGGCATGAGCCCTTCTTCAGGAAGAAGGGCTGATGCCCGAAACGTCGATTCTCCTGCTCCTTGGATGCTGCCTGACCTGCTGCACTTTTCCAGCAACACATTTACAGCTCTGATCTCCAGCATCTGCAGTCCTCACTTTCTCCTATTATAGGACAAGCCAAACATAGAACAGCCATGGAATTCCTAGAGGCATGGCACTCATCCACAGATTCTATCAATAAGCACATCGACCTGGACCCAATATACCGACCACTGCAGCGGACAGCTGGAACCGACAACCGGAAGCGGCAGAGACAAGCCACTATAAATGCCTGAGGAAACATCACAGAAGCGCTTCACAGGAGGCTCCCAAGCACTGAGGATGTCACCTAGACAGGGGACGAAACGTCTGCAACACAAATTCCCAGCTCGGTAAACAGAACCACAACGATACTGTTTTTGGTCCAGCTTTCTTGACACCAGAAGACAGAACATCGAACAGTACCACACAGAAACAGGCCCTTTGGCTCAACATCTCTGTGCCGACTATGATGTTATTCTGAACTGTTCTCATCTGCCTGTATCCCTCTATTCCCTGCCCATTCATGTGTCTATTTAAATACCTCTTAAACATAGCTGCTTCAACCACTTACCATGGTAGTGCATTCCGGGCACCCACCACCCTTTGTGTTTAAAAAAAACGTTGCCTCACACATCTCCTTTAAACGTCCACCCCTTGCTTTAAATCTGTGCCCCCTAGTAGTTGAATCTCAAGAAGGGCCTCGAACATGCCAACTCCTTGTTGCAACTGTTGATTCTTTGTCCAACTGACTCTTTCCTTGTGTCAGCAGTTTTTTTTAACTATAGAGGACACTGCTACCAAATATAGTCCTTTCTCCTCTTTGTCAGCCCCAAACAACCACTTCAACTTGTCAGACTATGAATTTATGAACAACAACCTTATATAATTTATTTTCTCATCCTTCCTTCCCACTGAATTCCCCCAGGAAAAAAACAATGTAAAGAAGGATCTTTCTAAGTGCTTACACAAGATGTAGAAATGGCCAGATGATTTGTTTCTATCCAGTAGTTAGTTTTGTTCTTAATTGAGGCTAGAGAATTGTGGTTATTCCAATATGACATTCTACTGCAGTTTTATAGACAGAAAGCAGTTAGAATGGTTGCAATATTTGCATATAAAGCAGGGTTGGAGTACTTGCATTTTCTTTTGCCATTAGTTTTATTAAATCCTATTGTTAGCAAAACATCTACTAACTTTGGGAAATAATTTTTTAAAATACCATTAAATTGAATTCCATGCCTAATTCTTCCATTTATGAAATAGAAATAGTATTAGTACTAATGGCAAATGCGCAGATATTTGTGTTCTCATGTGCGGTACTAGTAATCTAGGACTATTGACAAGCTATGAACATTGATTATCACTGTGGTTCACGTAAAACTTTGTCAATTATCTCAGCAGCAACTGCCAACGTATTAACTTTTACTGCTATGTATGTGGACTGTTGGTTGAATACAATTTGCAGATCATTCTGTGCATCATGTCCTGTTAAAAATATTTTTAATCTGATAGCAGATATCTTATAAGGTTAGGACAAAGTAAACTATACTCTGGCTGTAGGTTTGCCGGCTGAGCTGTAAGGTTCGTGGTCAGATGTTTCATCACCATACTAGGTAAAATCTTCAGTGAGCCTCCGGATGAAGCATTGCTGGTGATTCCTGTTTTCTAGTTATATATTTGGGTTTCTTTGGGTTGGCGATGTCATTTCCTGTTCTTTTTCTCAGGGGGTGTTAAATTGGGTCCAAGTCAATGTGTTGATTTGTTGATAGAGTTCTGGTTGAAGTGCCATACTTCTAGGAAGTCTCGTGCGTGTCTTCTCAAAACTTGCAAACAATACTACATTTACACTAAATTAGGACTTGAAGGGATATTTGTTTAAAACTGTTGAATCAACTTTCTTAACGTAATTATTTTCTTTTTCTTGTAGATAAACTGCCCTTGTGGAGCTATTAAGTTATTGTGGTGGCAGTTACATTATACTGAATTAGCAGTTTCAGTTTGCACAAGAAGATGCATTTCATATTCTGATTTCAAGACTTCTAAAATGACACTACTTTTAGGAAATCAAAACTGTTTGGAAGGCTTGCGCAAGGATGTCACAGACGTACAAGGGATAATCATAGAAGTATTTTCCCGTGTTGGCGCAGTTCGCTATCCATCATGGAAGTTTCCGGATAAAACATCATGTGATTTGGATCTTGTTACTTTATTGAACCGTTTTGATTATGTAGAAGATGATCCAGAATACACGCAACATTCTCATATTGTGCTATTTGAATTGGTCATTGACAGGTAAGGGACAAGTTGTTCTTTGGCTTTTCTCCAGAAAATACCAACAATGCTCAGTAGAATTCATGCTGAAAACAACCATTACACACAGTAGTAGTGCCTCATGCACACAGAATGTCAACAAATGTTTACTTCCTTTTAAACAATTTAACAATTTATTTTTGTGCCTCAACTTTACCTAATAGAAGTGTCTTATTTTTCATTAATTGAGGTAATACTTAATGAGAATATGCCCAAGATCTACACTTACTTGCATTGTCCTGTTGCTGCTGTTTTCAGTAATGGTTTTCTTTTTAAGGTGTTGATTTGTTTTTTCTCTGAAGAATGTTTTTGAAAATCACTCAAGTATTTTGGAAGTACTGAACCAAGATTGTCTGTTTCTTTTATAGTTATACCATCTCTGTTCACAGGCTGTTGTTGATCTTACGCTGCATTAAAACAGTGTTGAGAGATTTAACTTCTAGGGATAAATTTTGTGACATTTAATTAAATGTCATCAAATGTTATTTAGTGATCTGAAAACTTTGAATAATGAAATGACTATTTTCAAGAGAATGATTAAGCAAAATAGTTTGTTTGTCCAGATCTGTTCATCGAGAAGCAATCCTTCCACTTGAAACTTTGTGACATATCCAATTGGACAGTGTAAAGTCCTGTGATACTGAGTAGTACCATCCTTTCAGAAATCCAATTGAATAGTTCTTTATGGAACTATGAGTGGAATAGTGATACATCAGCTTAAAGGGCTGAGTATCTTAGGGAAATCTTGAAGGTGGACAAGAAATTAATTTTAAAAAAGGAAGGAGGGAATTGATGGGAAATTCTTGGTGGGTTTGGAACAAAAAAGTTGAAATATGAGATTGAAAAGTTAGCATTAGACTATCTAGATGCTGTGCTACACTTTCCTTAAAAATACATAATGGCTAGCTGGGAGAAAGAATGATTAAGATCTAACAGTGATATGAGAGTCAACAATTTACAATATCCAGTCATTTGCAGAGCAGCAACCAAGAAAGAAAACAAAATACTGAATAATGCTGCCAAATTAATATATTGTAAATATGGAGCTAAAATTTTGCATAACATACTCCACTTGTACCTTATATTGAAGATTGTGTTTAGTTCTGGTCAGAAAGGTGGGAGAGAAACATCCAAACAGAGAAGGGACACAGGACTAATCCCACATGTCAGAGGATTGCTTTCTGAGGATGGTGTTTAGTGTTTTAGTAAACATTGTTATACAGTAGACAGTAACTGTATTCATACACAGAGTCCAAGTCCAAGTCTGCTTCTAAAAGGGCGGCACGGTGGCACAGTGGTTAGCACTGCTGCCTCACAGCGCCAGAGACCTGGGTTCAATTCCCGCCTCAGGCGACTGACTGTGTGGAGTTTGCACGTTCTCCCCGTGTCTGCGTGGGTTTCCTCCGGGTGCTCCGGTTTCCTCCCACAGTCCAAAGATGTGCAGGTCAGGTGAATTTGCCATGCTAAATTGCCCGTAGTGTTAGGTAAGGGGTAGATGTAGATGTAGATGTAGGGGTAGGGGTAGGGGTATGGGTGGGTTACGCTTCGGCAGGGCGGTGTGGACTTAATGGGCCGAAGGGCCTGTTTCCACACTGTAAGTAATCTAATCTAATCTAATCTAATCTAAACCACACTTTTACTGACACATTTCTGGAACAGGTAGGATTTGAACTTAGGCCTCCTGGTCCCATTAGGTCTTGGGCATTTCTTCTGACCTTGTTCAATGAAAACAAAGCACATGGCTTGACAAGACATCACAGGATACATATTATAGAGTCATAGAGCACAGAAGAGGCCCATCAAGTCTGCACTGACCTACCTAACTAATCCCATTTGCGAGTACTTGGCCCATAGTCTCGAATGTTATAACATTTTAAGTGCTCAATCATATAATTTTTAAAAGATTGTGAGGTTTGCCATATCTACTGACTTCCGAGGCAGTGAATTCCAGATTCCTATCACCCTCCGGCTGAAAGAAATTCCCTCTAAACCACTTATCATTTACCTGAAAATTATGTCCCCTCATTGTTGATCCTTCACCTAAGAGGTGCAGCTGCTTCCTATCCAGCTATGGGTAGGTGAGAATGACAGCAGTTGATATCAAGGCTGCATTTGACAGACTGTAGCATCAAGGAGCCCTAGCAAAACTGGAATCCATGTATCAGAATGCAAACTCTCCACTTGCTGGAGTCACACTTGGCACATAGGAAGTGTTTGTTAGCAGTCAGAAATTTCAGCATCCAGGACATCTCAGCGTAATGACCTAGGCCCAACCATCTTCAGCTGTTTCATCAATGACCTCCCCTTCTTCGGAAGGTGGGGATGTGCAACTGTCAGCGAACAATGTTTAGTAGCATGCATTACTCCTCAAATACTGGAGCAGCACATGTTCAAATGCAACAAGGTCTGGACAGTATCTAGTCTTGCGCTGACAAGTGGTAAATAATATTCACCCCACACAAATGCCAGGCAATGACCAATTCTAATAAAAGACAGTCTAACTACTACCTCTTGAAATTCAATGGTGTTATCATCACTGAATCCACCACGATCAACATCCTTGGAGTTACCATTGACCAGAAATTGAATAGATTCACCACATGAACACGGTGACTACACAACGAGGTCAGATACAAAGAATACTGCAGTGAGTAACTTACCTGACTCCCCAAAGCCTGTCCACCATCTACAAGTCACAAGTCAGGAGTATAATGGAATATTCCCCACTTGCCTAGATGAGTACAGCTCCAACAATATTCAAGAAGCTTGACACCATCGAGGTCAAAGCAGCCAACTTGATTGGCACAACATTCACAAGCATCCCTCCCTCCACCACTGATGCACAGTACACACTACCGCTACTATCTACAAGATGCACAGCAGCAATTCATCAAACATCCTGAGACAGCACCTTTCAAAAGCGTGACCACTACCATCTAGAAGGAGAAAGGTAGCAAACACCTGGGTACACCACCACCTGCAAGGTCAACTTCAAGCCACTTACCATCCTGATTTGGAAACGTATCGCGGTTCCCTCAGTATTGCTGCATCAAAATCTTGGAACTCTCTCCTTAAAGGCATTGCGAGGCTACCTACAACACATAGGCTGCAGTGATTTGAGAAGGCAGCTCACTGCCACTTTCTCAAGCGTAACTAAGTAATAAATGCTGGCCCAGTCAGCGATGCCCATGTCCCACAAATGAAAGAAAAACTATCTAAAATAATTCTAGAGAGACTGGTATCCCATCACCAGGTCACCCTTTATTGACATGTGGAAAGTCCTTGATACTCATCCAGCTCCCTCAGAGCCATTTCTCAGAGTGATCAGACTGTCTGACACTTTTTTTAAACTTGTCAGCCAGGGCTCTATGGTTGTCCCAGATTAACAGCCCTAATCAGGGAATTCATAATCTATTACAATCAATACATTGTTCATGCCTCTCATCATCTCATAAAGCTTAATCAGGTTTCCTCTCTGCTATCTCTGCACTAAAGAAAACAATTCAAGCCTATTCAGCCTCTCTACGTAGCTAACATATCAGATCAGGAAGGCCACTTAGCTGGAAAGGCCTGACACTTAATCCTTCAGAGTAATTATTTTAAAAAAGATTTCTGGAGTTTTCACCCCTATTACTCACTGAAGGCCCAATTTATGAATTCATAACTTTAAATTCTAGGCAAACAAGTCCAAAGATGTGCAGGTAGATTAGCTATACTAAATTGACCATTGTGTCCAGGGATGGGCAGGCTAGATAGGTTAACCATGGTAAATGCAAGGTTACCAATATTGTGGAATCAATAGACCAAATGGCCTGTAGGGATTCCATACTGTAGGGATTCTATAAAGTCTGAGACTTCACATTTTCTACTAATTTGAACCCATAACTGCTAATGTTATTCTATATAATTTGTTCAAAGCATTTCTTTTTGCAGATAATTTACTATGTTACACAGCCTTTAGAATCATAGAATTCCCACAGGGTCCATCAAGTCTCAACAACCCTCCAAAAGCATTCCACCATATCCCTGCATTTATCATGGCTAACTCACCTAGCCTGCACATTCATGGAGACTATGGAGCAATTTACCATGGCCATTCCACCTAACTGCATGTCTTTGGACTGTGCAAGAAAACCAGACCACCAGGCAGAAACCTGAGCAGACACAGGGTGAATGTGCAAACTCCACACAGACAGTTGCCCAAGGCTGGAATTGAATCTGGGTCCCTGATGCTGTGAGGCAGCAGTGCTAACCACCGAACCACCATGCTGCCCACTTTATACGATACCTTCTTCATTTCCATCTTTCAAGGTTGAAAAGTCAAGGCTTATTGCAGTCTTTTCTCATAATTCAGCCTCTAAATAGGCATGATCTTTGTGGCAAGTCTTATAACTTCCTCCAACATTGAAGTATTTGTTCTGAGGAGGAGTCACATTGAACTTAAAACATTAACTCTGTTTATTCACAGATGCTGCCACTCCTGCTGTGTTGCTACAATATTTTCTTTATTGTTTCAGATTTCTAACATTTTGCTTTTATTGAAGTGTCTTCTTTGTACCTTTGTGACCAGAAATAGATAATGGAATAGGCGTTTGGAGCCCAAAATGTTAACTCTGTTTCTCTTTCCACAGATGCTGCCAGACCTGCTGAGTATTGCTGGCATATTGTTTTATTTCAGATTTGCAGCACTTTGCTTTAATTTTACTGGTATTTTATAGGTTGACATGACGCAGTGAGGCTTGTTCATGGAATAAAATGGCATCAAATCAGCGATCACAAAAAAAAATTGTAAATTGAATGTTATCCTGAAAACCTATTCAAATTGCTGTCCCCATGTAACTCTCAGACTGTTTCCCATTCGTCATTTTGATAAGAAAAATGTATACTCTCTTAAGTTTAATGTTTTAAAGTGCTATTAAATGGGTAGCAGTTCAAGAAGACAGCTCACCACCATCTTCTTTAGGGCAATAATACTTTTTAACTGACTGATCTCTGCCAACAAAGGTAGGATACATAGCCAATAATGCCTCCACTCCATGAGTAAGTAAAACTCATTGGGGCAATGAAGTAGCAATAATTAGAGTAAGTTTCTGATCTTGTGTTACAAATACAGGTGCAGTCTATTTGCATGTGTGCCTTTCTTTTAATCTGTTTTTGCAAAAGGTTTTCACATTTGTGTTGGGTCCCATGACCTGGTCTTGCCAGGCTTCTTTGTTGAGTCCAACTCAGGCAATAGGTAGATTGCTTTTTTATTCAGTGGAACAAGAACATGTGTGATCCAGCTGTGACATGCACAAACCTGTGTTAAATAACTGTTATACATGTGCCTCCCAACTTTCGTAATTACGCACACTTTATGGTCACACATATATTAGGAGAAGCATTATTGAGAGCTGGTATAGTCAATAATACTGGTTAAAATTATTTAGTGGTTACAATAAATTTATTTATGTCATAAATTAAGTGGTATTTAAAAATGTGATTGTGACATTTGTCATCTTCATGCTTGTAATATTTATCTTCAGAATCCTAGAGTACATGTTCTACAATATAGAACATAGAACAGTACAGCACAAAAACAGGCCCTTAGACCCATCATGTCAACCATGAGGCCATTCTAAACTAATCCCATCTGCTTGCACATGCTCCATATCCCTCTGTTCCCTGCCTGTTCATGTGTCTGTCCAAATGCCTCCGAAATGTTGCTACTGTACCTGGTTCTACCAGCTCCCCTGGCAGCTCAATCCAGGAACCCACTGCCCTCTGTGTGTAAAAAAACTTGCTTCGCATATCCTCTTTAAATTTTCCCACTCTCACCTTAGCTGGTATTTAATATTTCCATCTTGGAAAATAAACTCTGACTATCCACTCTATCAATGCCTCTCATCATTTTACATACTTCTATCATGTTACCCCTCACCCTCCGACACTCTAGCAAAAACAATCCAAGTTTAAACAAATGTATCCTTAGTTTGTTGGTAGAGATAAGTCAGTTAAATGGTATCCTGAAAAAGTCAAGAGTATATTTTGATTCAGTAGCGTTCTATTGGGAATTGTGCTTTACGGTATAATTAGTTGTGTTTATAACAACTCTCCAAGCTGTAATATTTATAATGATGTGTACATAGTGGTTGACTCTTGACATTTGTTCAAACATAATTTTGAAATGCTATGGAGCATATTTCTACTCACAACTCCCTCAATGGCTCAATTGTTAGGGCAAACAGTAGATAGTTGATAAGCCACAGGGACCAGGAAGGTTCCACTTTGATCCATATTCGATGTCAAATTAGCCAATATCATTTGAGACAGTGGCCCATGCAGTACTTGTGTTAAGAGAATGGGAGAACTGGTAAACATTGTTATTTATGTTTGTATTTCTTGAAGGCTTGTTAATAAGCAGCAAAGATTTAAATATTTGTTGGTTATTGTGTTCAAAAGAACCTTAAAAGTATTTTAACTGTTTAAAACACCTGCAACTAACTTAAAACAATATTCTGAAGAAAGTAGATGGCTGTACATAGAACATAGAATATAGAAGAATACAGTGCAGTACAGGCCTTTTGGCCCTCGATGTTGTGCCGATCCAAGCCCACCTAACCTACACTAGCCCACTATCCTCCATATGCCTATCCAATGCCCGCTTAATGCCCATAAAAAGGGAGAGTCCACCACTGCTACTGGCAGGGCATTCCATGAACTCACGACTCGCTGAGTAAAGAACCTACCCCTAACATCTGTCCTATACCTACCACCCCTTAATTTAAAGCTATGCCCCCTTGTAATGGCTGACTCCATTCTTGGAAAAAGGTTCTCACAGTCAACCCTATCTAAACCCCTAATCATCTTGTACACCTCTATCAAGTCACCCCTAAACCTTCTTTTCTCCAATGAAAACAACCCCAAGTGTCTCAGCCTTTCCTCATACGATCTTCCTACCATACCAGGCAACATCCTGGTAAACCTCCTCTGCACCCGTTCCAGTGCCTCCACATCCTTCCTATAGTATGGCGACCAAAACTGCACACAATACTCCAGATGCGGCCGCACCAGAGTCTTATACAACTGCAACATGACCTCAGGACTCCGGAACTCAATTCCTCTACCAATAAAAGCCAGTACGCCATATGCCTTCTTCACCGCATTATTTACCTGGGTGGCAACTTTCAAAGATCTGTGTACATGGACACCAAGATCCCTCTGCTCATCCACACTACCAAGTATCCGACCATTAGCCCAGTACCCCATCTTTTTGTTACTCTTACCAAAGTGAATCACCTCACACTTAGCTACATTGAACTCCATTTGCCACCTTTCTGCCTAGCTCTGCAGCTTATCTATATCACGCTATAACCTGCCACATCCTTCCTCACTGTCAACAACTCCTCCGACTTTTGTATCATCCGCAAACTTGCTCACCCAACCTTCTAACCCCTCCTCCAGGTCATTTATAAAAATGACAAACAGCAATGGTCCCAAAACATATCCTTGCGGAACACCACTAGTAACGGCACTCCAAGATGAACCTTTACCATCAACTACTACCCTCTGTCTTCTTCCATCCAGCCAATTCCTAATCCAAACCTCCAACTCACCGTCAATGCCATACCTCCGTATTTTTTGCAGTAGCCTACCATGGGGAACCTTATCAAACGCCTTACTAAAATCCATATACACCACATCTACCGCTTTCCCCTCGTCCACCTCCTTAGTCACCTTCTCAAAGAATTCAATAAGGTTTGTGAGGCACGACCTGCCCTTCACAAAACCATGCTGACTATCCTTGATCACATTATTCCTATCCAGATGTTCATAAATCCTATCCCTTACAATTCTCTCTAAGACTTTGCCCACAACAGAAGTGAGACTCACCGGCCTATAGTTACTAGGGTTATCCCTACTCCCCTTCTTGAACAAGGGAACCACATTTGCTAGCCTCCAGTCTTCTGGCACTATTCCTGTAGACAACGAGGACATAAAAATCAAGGCCAATAGCTCAGCAATCTCTTCCTTTGCTTCCCAGAGAATCCTAGGATAAATGCCATCAGGCCCAGGGGACTTATCTATTTTCACCCTTTCCAGAATTTCCAACACCTCTTCCCTACATACCTCAAAGCCATCCATTCTACTTAATTGTGACTCAGTATTCACATCGGCAACAATGTCCTGTTCCTGAGTGAATACTGACGAAAAGTATTCATTCAGTGTCTCCCCAATCTCTTCAGCCTCCACACGCAACTTCCCACTACTATCCTTGACTGGACCTATTTCTACCCTAGTCATTCTTTTATTCCTGACATACCTATAGAAAGCCTTAGGATTTTCCCTAATCCTACCAACTTTCATGTCCCCTCCTTGCTGCTCTTAGCTCTCTCTTCAGGTCCTTCCTGGCTACCTTATAACTCTCAATCGCCCCAATTGAACCTTCACGCCTCATCTTTACATAGGCCGCCCTCTTCCATTTAACAAGGGATTCCAATTCCTTATTAAACCACGGCTCCATCACACGACCCTTTCCTCCCTGCCTGACAGGTACATACTTATCAAAGACACTCAATAGTTGCTCCTTGAACAAGCTCCACATATCAATTACGCCCTTACCTCTTGTAACAATTTGTGAAGCAACAAATTCATTTTGTGCACTTATTACAATTTTACCAATTTGATCAAAGAATATCTATCATAACTTGAATAAAAACCAGAAAATTCTGAATAAAGCTAAGCAGAACTAGTAGCAGCTGCAGATACAGAAACCGGGTTAAGTAAAAGCCGACACCGCTGTCTTGAACTGTCCCACCTGTTCATCGTCCTTCCCAGCTATCTGCTCCATCCTCCTCTCCCAACTATCACTATCACCCCCCACCCCCCAATCTGCATCTACCTATCGCATGCCCAGTTACCTTCCCCCCCCACCCCAAACCCTACCCTTCTATTTATCTCTCAGCACCCCCACCCCGCCACATTTCTGATGAAGGACTTTTGCCTGAAACGTTGACCCTCCTGTTCCTCAGATGCTGTCTGACTTGCTTGGCCAGCGCCACACTTTTCGACTCTTATGTAAAAGTTAACTGTTTTCTCCCAGGATGCTACCTGATCTGACTTTTTTTTCAGCATTTTCTGTTTCGATTTCAGAGTTTCCGGACCTGCAGTATTCTATTTCTCCAGTGTAACTGTGATAATCTTTTTTGACTGTTGATGGCAGTCAGCTTAATCCAACATTCCATTCTCTCTCCTCCACTTCTACCTTAAGATCCCACCCTCCTGTTCTTCTCTTGCCCCTGCTTGGCCTATTAGATTCACAATCCTCTCCCTCATTTACACACTATCCCAATTACAATGACCACTTCACCTGACAAAGGAGCAGTGCTCCAAAAGCTGGTGATTTCAAATAAACTTAATGGACTATAACCTGGTGTCCTGTGACTTCTGACTTTGTCCACCCCAGTCCAACACTGGTACCTCTACATAATAACTGTTAGCACATTTATGTTGATGACACCCAGTTCTTCTCCTTCATCACCCTTGACTTCGTAATTCATTCAGTGTTGCTTGTCTGACAATGATTCAGTACTTCTTCCAATTGATCCTTAACAAGACTTGAGGCGTACAATTTCATCTTCTTTCTGATTGCTCCTTTAAATTGTATCAGATAGTTTACACCCTAGTTGTCAAAAGTAACCACAAGCTGAAGTTCTAATCAAATATCCCTCACTAGATTGCTAATTTCCAGCTCTGTAGCATCACCAACCTCTGTCCTATTTTCATTCACTGTTTATACACTTTAGCCACTTCTGGAATCAATTTCTCCAATGTACATCTTGTCTTCTTCCCGAATTCATTCCTTTGTAAAACTGTAGTTCATTTCAACCTCTACTGTGTACACTACATCACCCATGAAGGCCTGCTCATCTATAATGCCTGATTCCTTTGCTCTCTTTCCTTACATCAGATTCAAATTCCTCAGTTACCTTATAGTTATCCTATCACTGCAATCTCCTCCAGCTCTATATTCAAGATTGTGAAAGCTATGTTTTTGATTATGCAAAATAATGCAGATGCTGGAGATCTGAAATAGAAAATGCTGGAAGCACTTGGCAGGTCTGGTAGCACCTGAGGAGAGAGAGAGAGAGACAGTGTAATTGTTACAAGTCTAGTATCTCTCTTCAAAACTAAAGACAGATGGAAAATTGAGTTTTCAACTGTTGAAGAATGTGGCAAGAAGCAGTGGAACAGAAGGGAAGGTCAAGGAAAGGTTTGAGGGTGAGGGAGAATGGAGGTCAAAGATGTCATAGAACCAAAAGCAAAGGCAGTAGTAATGGTTGTAGAGAAAGGGCAAAGCATACATCTGAAGTGGGTGTTAATACCAGAACGTAGGTCTGATCTGATTGAAAACATAAACATAGGAGGAAGATATAGACACTGAAATGCAGGTAGGCGGATTTTGGAATTATCAAAATGGAGGACAGAGTTCATGGTTTAAAGTTGTTGAAATTATATTGAGTGCAGAAAGCTGTAAAATGCCTAAACAGAAATGAAGTGCTATTCACTGGAACACTTCAGAACACTTAGTACAGAGGTGTGAGCATGAGAGTAAGATGGCATATTGAGTGGCAAGTGACTGGAAGGTCAAGTTAACTGGTGGACTGAGCAGAGATGTTACTCAAAATGGTTACCCAGTCTCCATTTGGGCACATCTGTGCAGCAGAAACAATATCTTGAATAGCTAATACAGCAGGCTAGATTGAAGGAAATACAAGTAAATTGCTGCTTCACCTGGATGGAGTGATTCAGGAGGGAGGAGCTAAAAGGACAAGTGTTACACTCCTGTAATTTGCATAGGATGGTGTTATGGGATGGGGATAAGGTATTATGCTTCCAATTTCCACCTTCTCATCTTTACTTGGTCTATTTCTGGGAGAAAGTGAGGACTGCAGATGCTGGAGATCAGAATCAAAAGGTGTGGCACTGGAAAAGCACAGCAAGTCAGGCAACATCCAAGGAGCAGGACAATCAACGTTTCAAGCGTAGGCCCTTCATCAGGAATTACCTTTCCTGATCAAGGGCTTATCCCCAACACATTGATTCTCCTGCTCCTCCCATGCTGCCTGACTTGATGTGCTTTTCCAGTGCCACACTTTTTGATTCTGATCTCCAGCATCTGCAGTCCTCACTTTCTCCCAGAAATAGACCAAGTAAAGATGAGAAGAAGGTGGAAATTGGAAGCAAAATTGATCAACATTTCCAGTCCCAGATGAGAGCAAGATACAAAACCAGTACAGTCTTTGATGTACTGGAAAATGTTATGTGAGGGGGCTTACGGAGGAATACTACAGCAATACTATTCCCATTTTCAGTTCGCTCTCCAAAATCTCCTGCTTGTGATTTTTGTGCATATTACCCTCTATGAAATGTTCTGGTACCCTTTCTGCAGTTAAAATGTATAAAATTGCAAGTTTACTAATAAATCTTTTGCTGTACTTATTGACCACCAGATGGCATTGTTGCATTTTGAAAGATCCATTTTTGAGCAACTGAGCAAGCAGCTGACAATGGCACAGGTCAATTAAGCTGCAGCAACTGGATTAAATAAAATAAAAACACATTGTACGAGTTGCTGGGTTAACATCAGAGAAGACTACCAGGTTGTTGCCTTGTCTGGAGGGTTTTATTTATGAGGAGAGGTTGGATAAACTTGGACTGTTTTCACTGGAAAGTTGGAGGTTGAGGGGTGACCTGATAGAGGATAACATTATGACAGACATAGATAGGGTGGATAGTCAGAGGGTTTTTCCCAGGGTGAAAAGGTTAACTACATGAGGGCAAAGGTTCAAAGTGAGAGGAGCAAGTTTAGGGGAGAAGTGCAGGGAAAACTTTTCCAACAGAGGGTGTTGTATGCCTGGAACATACTGCCATTGGAGACAGTGGAAGCAGACACATTAGCAACAATTAAAGCTTATCTTGATAGGCACATGAATGTGAGGTGAACACAGGGATAGAAACCATATATGGGTGGTAAGTAGTGGGTTAAAATAAGACTAGAAATCGACACAGGCTTGGTGGGCCGAAGGGCCTGTTCCTGTGTTATATTGAATTAATTGAATATAATGATTCTGGAAATGTACAAAACTACAGGCATAAGTTAACAAAAGGTTTTCTCCAAACGTACACCAAATGCCATCACCCTAAATGCAGCTTCCACAGACTGGTGAGGTAACAGTGAATGCAATTTGTACATGCACAAAGTTGGAATATTTTAACCAAGCAGGAACAACCCTATTTACAGTATCTTGGATCTCAATCTTACATTAAATTGTCATCATTTGCATCTCCTCTTGACCCATCTTTTGTTTCTTTACTGGACCCATTCCCACCTCATTTTGTCATCAGCCCTTTTGTCATTTCACCATCCACCCTGTCATGGACCTTTCTTTTTGTCCCTTTCTCTCTTTCCCCTCTCCTCTGCCTTTGTGCCTGCTTAACACGTCAAATGTGCAACATCGTCCAACTCTGACAAAAAGACACACAGTTGAAACAAAAACAGAAATTGCTGGAAAAATTCAGCAGGTCTGGCAGCATCAATGAGAAGAAGGCAGAATGAACATTTTGAGTCAGGTGACCCTTCATCATAATCTGTTGGTTTAGGAAAAACTGGTATTTATGCTGAAGCCGAAGTGGGGGTGGGGGGAAAGAGATAAACAGAATTTTGGGACAGAGCCTAAAGAGAGAGAGAGAGATATGAGGAGTAGGAAAACAAGGAGATAATAGACAGCAGGCCAGGACAGAAGCAAAGCTGAATAAGAGATAATGAAAACATGGAAGAATGGAATGAGACTGTAAAATAATTTAATTCAATGTTGAGCCCTAGAGGCTGCAGGATCCAAAAGTGGAAAATGATGTGTTGTTCTTTGAGCTTGTTGTTCTTTGCGCTTGTGCTGAGGCTTGCTGGAACATTGCAGCAGGACTACAACAAAAATGTTGGCAAAGGAACACAATCGTGTGTTGAAGTGGCAGGCAACTGGAAATTCGGTGTCATTTTCTGTGGATAGAGCCCATAAAACTCTGCTCCTTCACCTGGAAGGTATGTTTGGAGAAGTGGGTTGAATGGAGTTGAGGGATGATGAGCTCAGAGGCTGTTGTGAGGAGATCACCAGAAGAGATGTGGTTGGTGACAGTTGTGGACACATGTCCTGATGTTTGATGATGGGGTTACGGTTCAGGGTAGATAGGAAGAGGTGTCCGCGAGTTGGTGCTCAGCCTCCACATGTAGAAGTCAGTGTGCCACATAACAACAGCACCACTCTTGTTGGCAGGCTTGACGACAAAGTCAAGATTGGATCCAAGAGCATGTAGTGCAGTCAGTTCAGAGGGAGGTAGGCTTGAATGGGTGAGAGGGGCAGAAAAATTAAGGTGACTGATGTTACATTGATAGTTCTTGATGAACAGAGTGCAGGTAAAAGACCAGAGGGAGAGGTCCAAGTCGAAGGAGACTGTTGGAGGTGGGTGAAGGCATTGTGAGATTGAAAGAGTACTCCTGTCAAAAGAAGTGGGCACAAAGGTGACATAAGAAGAGTTCAACATCATCGTTCCTGAAATTCATTGAAGTAGGGTGTAAAGGGATAAAACTAAGACCTTTGCCGTGTAAAGAAAGATCTATTTCAAAGACTGGAAGGTCAGAAGGAATAGTAAACACCCAACAAATGGTGGGATCAGGAGAAAGCATGGAGTCATGGAGAAAGGGAGGAGAGTGATGTTCCAGAGCAATGTGGGTATCTCAAAGTTGTTCCAGGTTGTGCTCCTTGAGGTCTGACAGGGAGAGAAAAAGTTTCTTGTTAGAACTCCGAACGAACTGGAAAATTAAACTGGGGGGGCCAGCACAGCTCTGAGACAGTGCTGATGGACAGAGAAAGTTTGAGAGTGCGAATATTACACTACATGGCAATAAGGTAGGATCTAGGTGAAAACAACTGTTCGAGGAACATTGTACATTATGGAGATTGTTGTGATTCTAGGTGGATCCCAAAACTAAAGATGAAACTGGTGTTTCACTGGGCACGAAAATGTTAACTCTGTTTACTCTCCACAGAGTTCCAGCATCTGCAGTTCTTTGTTTCATTACAAAGATGCAACATTCACTTTGTTTCTCTCTCCTCAACTAACCATCTGAGTATTTTCAGCATTTTGTGTATAAATCTCCAATTTCCAGCATTTACATTATTTTGCCTTTTGTACCTAAAAAATGAATATTTGAAGCACATTTGAGTTACAAAAACCCATAAAAACAAAAAATATTCATAATGAATATAATGTTTTTAAGTGAACCTGATGTGACTTGTATGGAAACCTGTGTTCGAGAATTTCCCGATGTATAGGATGTAGCTCAATCAATAATATCAGAAGTAGGTCTGAGGATGTCAACATTTCAGACTAAGGGATCACCACGTGAATAAAACGTTGCATTTATCCATTACAAACCTGTGAAGGGCTCTTGTGGTAGTATCCATTACCTCCGGACTAGGAGGCCTGGGTTCCAGCCCCACTTGTCCAGAGGTGTGTAATAACATTTCTGAACAGGTTGATTAGAAAATAGGTTAAATAAAAGAAATTGAAAAAAAAATTAAAAACCTTGAACTGCCTGCTTGGGAACACCACCACTGCATTACAGAGTATCCCCATTGAAATAATGGATAAAGTATAATGTTAGAGCCTGTACCCAGAATCACACCAGATGTGAATGAATATCCAACGACAAGTTGTGGTTGTACACTTTCTCACTTGTAACATGATTTCCTGAGGTCAGTTAGCCAAACAGCTCTTGGGCTCATTTGAAATCATGCCTTTTTATTGTGTTTGCAATGGGACCCCTCAAAGGATAATTTAATTACAACATATAGGGTAGAATTTTAAGCCCTTGAAAACCATTCATTTAGTATTGAAATTGAGCACATACAATAAGAACATTTTCTTCTGTAAATAGTTGGAATTTATTTCAGTACAGCAGACTTGCCTCCAAAGCTGTGGTTTTCTGTGTGGCGTTGTATGGACAAGATCCGTGTGTCAGAAATAGCATTTCTAGCTCCCTTGTAAATCGCATCTTGCATAATTCACGTAAAATTATTCTAACACCTACCTTATCTGCTGCAGACAGAGTTGTAAATATATATAACAAATACCAAGCGAACCTTAGCAACTGTACAAAAAAATGGAATTGGGAAAACATATAATGGTATGCTTAATTTAATTGATAGGATAACAATGTGACATCATCTTTGCTGAATGATTAACCAAATATAAAACTACACTGCAGTGTAAAACTGGCACTACAAAATGATGCGTTACATTTATCTTTTTTCCAAGTATTGGTTTATACAATGGATTGAATACATTGTAACAAATTCTCTCCTATTTACAAAAATCATAATTTTAAATTCAAATATTGTATACTTAAGATATTAAATTGGAGTAGAACTAAAGAGTTAATATGATCACTATTCTAAGTATACCTTGTATTTGTTTCTGTAGGTTGGTGCTATTGCTGCAGAGTTTCACACACTATGTTGATCTTCTTACAAAGGAACAGTGTATTCCTTCCTCTAAGTCAGTAGGTCCATCCATGTCTGTTGGCTTGGTAGTGAAGAAATACTGGAACAGCATGCTCAAACTGGGGAACCTCCACCAACAGGTTGGATTTCTTCAATTTAGTTTAGTGTTCATTTTCACAATATTTGTAAAACTCCTCTGCTTGTAATTCCTTGCCTGAAATCATAATACTGAAAGTTAAACAGGGGGTAACAAAAAGAAATTGTAATTCAAATGCTTTGCAATCTGACTTTTTGAAACATGTTAAATTATTATTCTCTTGCCCTTCACATCAGAATTAAAGGTGGACATTCAGTGGACAAAGTATAAAGTTATCAGTTAACAACAAGCAAGGATCAAAAAACTGGCAGACTAAATTAATCAATCTTTCCAGATCTAGCAAACTGGAATTACCACAAAATATACCAACCAGATTGCTCAGATTTCTTAAAGTTATACATTCCTTCTTTGTTTGAATAATTTATGAAATAAAAATAAAACCCACAACAAATATATTTAAAAATGGGCACAATTCTGAAAAGAGATGGTTTAATGTTAGAAATGCTTGCAGAAGCTCCCAACTGCCTCCCATTTATCAGTCTAGGTGTAGGAAATTTCTGATTTTATTAATAAGTTGTGGGTGTAAAAGAATAAAGACTTGCGTTTATGCAGCACCCTTCACAACCTCAGGACATTGGAAAGCACCAATGAAATTTTATGGTAGTCACTGTTGCAATATAGCAAAATACAACAGCCAGTTTCTGCATGTGATGGTGGTTAAAAAATAAATATTGATCAAAATAGTTACAAGTGTTAATATGGTCAATATTCATCTTGTAATGTAGGAGGTTAGAACTGGTCTGTCTTCCACATTTCTTTATTCGCACTCCTCAGTCCAACATAAACACTGACTCTGAATGTGTTCAGTCTCTGAATAAATTGCATGGAAAATTGAAAAGTCCAGTAGGCAAATTCCTGCATCTGGAACCCTCTGAGAAAACTTCTAAATGTAATAGTTAGTCAGGAAATGTTAAAAGTTTAAAAACCTTCTGTAACTCCTGGGTAACTACTCAACTGAATCCCTGACTCTCCATAGCACCCCCAACTTTACTTGCCATGATCCCTATATGCCCCACCATTTCCAACAACTGCCACCTCTCCTGGGATCCAACCCTACTGATCCAACCTGATTCACACTCCTAGTTCCAACACAATAACCCCCATTGACTTGACATCTCCCACCTGGACTCTCCCTTATATGCCCGAAGATCTCATCTGCATTCTTGGCAACCAACTCACCTCACCCACTTAACATACAAGTACTTCACCTTCCTGGCACACTAACTCCTCAAAATCCTGTCATTTCTCACCTACTCAAGCTATACTCCTCATTTAGGAGAAACTGAGGACTGCAAATGCTGGAGACAGAGTCGAGAGTGTGGTGCTGGAAAAGCGGAACAGGTCAGGCAGCATCCGAGGAGCAGGAGAATTGATGTTTTAGGCATAAGCTGTTCTTTAGGAATGAGGCTTGTGGGTCAGGGCTGAGAGATAAATGAGAGGTGGGGTGGGGTTGGTTGAGGTAGCTGGGAAAGCAATAGGTGGATGAAGGTGAGAGAGAAAGTGATAGGTCGGGGGGGGGGCAGTGATGGACGGGTCTGAATGGTGGTGCCGAGTTGGAGGCTTGGGACTGGGATGATGTGGGGGGAGGGGAAATGAGGAAGCTGTTGAAATCCACATTTATCCCATGTGGTTGCAGGGTCCCAAGGTGGAATATGAGGCGTTCCTCCTCCAGGTGTCAGGTGGCAATGGTTTGGTGGTGGAGGAGACCCAGGACCTGAATGTCCTTGATGGAGTGGGAGGGGGAGTTGAAGTGTTCAGCCATGAGGCGGTGGGGTTGGTGGTTGTGGGTGTCCCAGAGATGTTCTTTGAAATGATCCGTAAGAAGGCATCCTGTCTCCTCCATGTAGAGGAGACCACACTGGGTGCAATAGATGCACCTCTTTTGCCTTACAAACTTGCCCTTTCATGAAAGCTTTCAAAGTGTCTACTGGAAAACTTCAAAATACTGCGCTTCGTGCTGTAAAAGGGGGTGTTGTTTCCACACTGATTCTCTCCACTGTTCGATTCAGTGATTCCTGGATAAATTTCTAAATAGGAGGCCCTTATCCACGAATCTCCAGAGCAAGAGTCATTAAAAGAGACGTGGGTATTTTGTGATCTGGTCAGGTTTCAAAAATGGATTATGACATGGATCAGAATTTCTGGGCCAATCTCTTCTCCTTCACACATTTTGTAAAGTGCACGTTATTCTAAGAATGGCAACATTTGGTAGGTATGTTTCCATTAGCCTTTGCTTAATATAATAGTTTTTTTTTAATATCCATGATAAGAATGCCATGTCAACTGCCTTACAAAATGCAACCATTTCAGCAGCAGAGCACTTTCTGTTAGTCCCATTTTCTTGGTTTCCCAAGCCAAGGTGCAACATTTCCTTTTTTCCAATAACACACATCGTGAAACTACTTAAGCTTGAAAACACACCTGTACAAGAGGTATCAATAAAACCAAGTATTTTTATATACTCATCAAAAGATGGAAATTTCAGTTCATGTTTCTTCTTTTTTAAAAATATTTCATTTACTGGTACAAGTTCTTTGACCTTGTCATTATAGCATTTCAGCTTTGAAATCAGCTGTGTCTTTTCGTGAGGACTTGGCACAAAATTGTCTGTGATAGGGTTAACATACTTTTAAGTTGAAGGATTGAAGCTAGGTAACAGCTGCCTCTCTCAACCTTATTTTCAACCCAATGTATTTAAAAGCCTGAGAAGCCTGACTGTGAATCTTAAATCCTGTTCCATTCCTAAAAATAACTTCTTTTCAAATCAGTGAGCACCACTTTATAAAAAGTCATTCATGTGCAATATAAAGATACCCGAAGGTTTTCCATCATGGTGCTAATAAAACAAGGCGAGATCTTATTTTGGTTAGATGTAACTTTAACAAAATGGCCCTTGCACACAATGGAAAGTATCACACCCTGGAATCATCTGACAAACCTTATACACATTTAATTTCCAAAGTTTCCTTCTCAGTCTGTGCCTTCCAATTGAAATTGTGGAAACACCACCTTCTGAAGGTGATCTCCTACAGAAAAGCAATTTATATTTTTTCCTGTGAAAAAGTAGCTAAATAAAATTTCAAAATTACCTTTACTGCCTTGGGGAATCTTGCATAGAAGAACCTTTATTTTCTAAGCTCTCTTCAAAACCCTTGTTATTAACCGAGAAGACGTCAGATTGAACTCAAAACATTAACTATTTTTCTTTGTTTACAGATGCTGCCAGACCTGGTGAGTTTCTCCAGCATTTTACATATTTGCTATCATCCTAGCTTTGACCTTTATAAGTTCTGTCTGGTAGGACCTTTTCTGTGCAAACCCATCTATATGATTAAATTGACCTCTATCTGGAATGCTAAACACATGCCACATTCTTCCCAACTTTCGAACTCTTTTGTTAAGTCTCCTGGAAAGCTTTATCTCCCATTTTGTTTGATAGCTACAAACACCTCTTGGTGAAGGGGATTTCCGCTTCTATTTTTGGGAAGTCTGTGTTTTTGAGTGAGACTGTGACATTTACTAACCTGTTGAAGACTTTCAGGGCTATGACTGTTTAGATGCTGTGTGAAGCCTAATCAGATATACTTTACCTGTATGCGAGTGATTCCTCAGCAGGAATACATCTCCTTAGTCATTTCTGGAGTTTGATCTATACTTACTTATTTTCCATTCTTCTAAGTCATTCTACCAATCCATTGCCCCTTATCAGCCTTCATAGATATTAAAGCAATTTTGCATTTTCCAATAGATTTTCCTGTCTATTCAATATTGTGGCATCCCATTAGTTATCTAATCTTTTTGAGCAATTGCATCACCTGGAACCACCTTTCTGTAATTTGTTCAATATCTTTACTGGCATCTAGCTCTCGATATATCACATGTTGTTCCTCTGGCTTTGGTCCATAAAATGCAAGAACATTTTATGAACTATAGACCGGTGAGCCTGACCTGAGTGGTGGTGGGCAAGTTGTTGAAGGGAATCCTGAGGGAAAGGATGTACATGTATTTGGAAAGGCAAGGACTGATTAGGAATAATCAACATGGCTTTGTGCGTGGGAAACTTTGAAGAAGTAACAAAGAAGATTGAGGAGGGCAGAGCAGTAGATGTGATCTATATGGACTTCAGTAAGGCGTTCAACAAGGTTCCCCATGGGACACTGATTAGCAAGGTTAGATCTCATGGAATAAAGGGAGAACTAGCCATTTGGATACAGAACTGGCTCAAAGGTAGAAGACAGAGGGTGGTGGTGGAGGGTTGTTTTTCAGACTGGAGGCCTGTGACCAGTGGAGTACCACAAGGATCAGTGCTGGGTCCTCTATTTTTTGTCATTTACGTAAATGATTTGGGTGCAAGCATAAGAGGTACAGTTAGTAAGTTTGCAGATGACACCAAAATTGGAGGTGTAGTGGACAGCGAAGACGGTTATCTCAGATTACAACAGGATCTGGACCAGATGGGCCAATGGGCTGAGAAGTGGCAGATGGAGTTTAATTCAGATAAATGCGAGGTGCTGCATTTTGGGAAAGCAAATCTTAGCAGGACATATACACTTAATGGTAAGGCCTAGGGAGTGTTGCTGAACAAAGAGACCTTGGATTGCAGGTTCATAGTTCCTTGAAAGTGGAGTCGCAGATAGATAGGATAGTGAAGAAGGCATTTGGTATGCTTTCCTTTATTGGTCAGAGTATTGAGTATAGGAGTTGGGAGGTCATGTTGCGGCTGTACAAGACATTGGTTAGGCCACTGTTGGCATATTGCGTGCAATTCTGGTCTCCTTCCTATTGGAAAGATGTTGTGAAACTTGAAAGGGTTGAGGTGCTGGAGAACTGGAGAGTGGCTAATGTTGTGCCTTTGTTTAATAAAGGATGTAATGAGTAGCCTGGGAACAATATATCTGAGTCTGACTTAGGTGGTGGGTAAGTTGTTGGAAGTGATTCTGAAAGATAGAATTTAAATGCCTTTGGAGAGGCAAGGAATGACTAGGGATAGTCAGTGTGGTTTTGTGCGAGGGAAATTCTGGCTCAGAAACTTGATTGAGTTTTTTCAGAAAGTAACCAAGAAGATTGATAAGGGCAGAACGGTTGACATTGTTTACTTGTGCATTAATAAAGCCTTTGATTAGTAAAATTAGATCACCTGGGATTCAGGGTGAGCTTGCCAATTGGATACAAAATTGGCTTACATCAAGAGACAGAATGTGATGGTGGATGATTAGTTTTTGGACTGGAAGCCTGTTACCAGTGGCCTTCCACAGGGATCGATGCTGGGTCCACTTTTGTTTGTCATTTATATTAATGATTTAGATTAAAATATAGAAGGCATGGTTAGTTAGTAAATTTGCAAATGACACCAAAATTGGTGGTACAGTGAAGAAGGTTATTTAATGTTACAGAGAGATCTTGACCAATGGGGTCTATGGGCTGAAGGATGGCAATTTTATTTGGATAAATGCAAGGTTTTGCATTTTGGTAAAACAAACAAGGGCATGACTTATACAATTAAAAGTAGGGCTTTGGGTAATGTTGTAGAACAGAGACACCAAGGGGTTTAGATCCAAAATTTTTTGAAGTTTGCATGACATATAGTGAGGGTGATAAATAAGGCCAGTAGAAGACTTGCAACTGGATGTGGTGATGTCTTCTGGTATTTGTCACTTTTGAGACAAAACTTGCACTCTATTAGGTGGGACAGCAGCACTTTCCTGTCAGTCATCACTTCTCCTTTGCAGCTATTTACATTTCTCGTAGTTCTTGATTTTGTTTATCCAGTTGTAAACACAGGTGCACACTGTGGGTTAACCTATTCTGGACTGTTTCTAACTTCACTGTTCCTTTAGAACCTCTTGAGAAAGCCTATCAGGAACACACTGAGACTGTCCATTGTAGACTTCTACAATTTCTAATCCAGCTTTTTCTACTAATGCAATCTTCTATGTCAAACTATCAATTGCAATTTAGAATATTGCAAATGCTATTATAGCTTCCTGTTTCAAATGAAAATAATTCCACATATATTTAACTACAATTGAAGACTGTTCCTTCTCAAATTCCAAGTGTAGTTTATAGTAGTATGGAGTGCGTTGATCTCAAATCAAAATTTGTGTCTTTTGAATGATGTCTCCTCAGTAGCTTGTTCACCATTCTGCTGTCTTCCTGAGGTGCTTGACTGCATCCATAGATTCTTCACCTTTGGGAACAGCTGCTAAATAGTCCTCCGTGGCCAATCCGTTATTAGGGCTGACTAAAGAGATGTCTCATGAGGGATTTCACCACTGAGGAGCATAAGCTAAGTTTTCTCTCCCAGCCTGCTTGTCAGTGATTCTGTGTACAATGTTGTTTGTTGAACTTTTTGCTTCCCCCTAGTTTGTTTTAATTCTTTGCTTACAGACTTTCAACCATTCTAACTCCATTTAGGTTTCCATGATCCCCTAGTTTACGAGGAAGTCTCACCAGCGAGCAAGAGCCATGGGTGATATAAAATAAGCAATGCTCACCCTCTGGTGTTTGCTGTCTGTGGGGATATTTCTTCATTTGAATTCATCAGTAGATCTTGCTGACTATGCCAGGTTTTCATGGGGCAATTTCCACGTTCAAAGTCTGAGATGCTTAAAGTCAGAAACACTGTCACAAGCATGCAAAGTCAGAAATCCAAACTGTGATGTCTTGCTGAGTCTCTCAAAGACTATCACCCTTAGTCATTCTAAATTCTGAAATCTCTCTAACTTCTGAGATCAGGAATAGCAAAGGAGATTATTTATACAAAACTTTAAAAGAACAAATGCAACTAATTTAAATCTCTGTCTTATTCTGCCTGCAACACTCCTGACTTCTCCGTTATCTCAAGAGAGCACACTTAAAAATAGACAAGAATATCTTGAGATATATTCATCCCCTTTCATTCTCTACATTATCTATGGAATGTCAAATAATTAACTTCCTGTCAGCCAGACTTGTCACCTGAAGTCAATAATACTGCCCATATGTCTCAATGAAAATGTCTGGTTTCCTTAATGGTATAGAACATTACCCTGATTGAGTGAAGCTTAAATTCACTGCTTTCCCAAATATATTTTTTTTTGTCATTTTCCAAATCTGGTTTCATCTGTGCATTTTTTAATTGAGCACTTGCTCAACAATCATGGTGCCTTATTGCTAATGAAATGTCTCATTTCAGCTCTTTTTCATGGGATGACCATCCTTTTAAAGGACTATAATGTTTTATCATCCTCAAATCTAAAAGAGATGTAACCTATGTACTCTTGAATCTTACTTCAATCTTCCAGGCATGCACACTCAAATAAATTGGTGTATGGATGGAGGGGGGAGAATATTGGGGAGATAGCTCAATGTCACCAGTTGTCAGGGTTGATGGAGGAATTTATTTTGTGTCCCAAGTCCTTCAGTTTTCTGAGCTTTTGCTTCGGATTCTTTCACATTTTCAAGGAGGCAGAGAGTTCACAAGTTATAAAGACTCTGATTTATTGGTTAAAAGTAACAGGTTATATCAACTACTAGGAGAAAACAACTTATTTTCTTTAGCTTCAGGTATTTTCACTGAAGAGAGAGACATACCTCCCCTATCAGATATCTAAAGACCTATCGGAAAGATGTTACGAAACTTGAAAGGGTTCAGAAAAGATTTACAAGGATGTTGCCAGGGTTGGAAGATCTGAGCTACAGGGAGAGGCTGAACAGGCTGGGGCTGTTTTCCCTGGAGCGTTGGAGGCTGAGGGGTGACGTTGTAGAGGTTTACAAAATTATGAGAGGCATAGATAGGATAAATAGGCAAAGTCTTCTCCCTGGGGTCGGGGAGTCCAGAACTAGAGGGCATAGGTTTAGGGTGAGAGGGGAAAGATATAAAAGAGACCTAAGGGGCAAATTTTTCACGCAGAGGGTGGTAAGTGTATGGAATGAACTGCCAGAGGATGTGATGGAGGCTGGTACAATTGCAACATTTAAGAGGCATTTGGATGGGTATATGAATAGGAAGGGTTTGGAGGGATATGGGCCGGGTGCTGGCAGGTGGGACTAGATTGGATTGGGATATCTGGTCGGCATGGACGGGTTAGACCGAAGGGTCTGTTTCCATGCTGTACATCTCTATGACTCTATGTACAGGATGGAAACAGACCCTTCGGTCCTACCCGTCCATGCCAACCAGATATCCCAACGCAATCTAGTTCCTCTTGCCAGAACCTGGCCCATATCCCTCCAAACCCTCCCTATTCATTTACCCATCCAAATGCCTTTTAAATGTTTCAATTGTACCAGCTTCCACCACTTCCGCTGGCAGCTCATTCCATACACGCACCACCCTCTGTGTGAAAAAGCTGCCCCTTAGGTCTCTTTTATATCTTTCCCCTCTCACCCTAAACCTATGCCCTCTAGTTCTAGACTCCCCAACCAGGGAAAAGACTTTGTCTATTTACCCTATCCATGCCCACATAATTTTGTCAACCTCTATAAGGTCACCCCTCAGCCTCCGACGCTCCAGGGAAAACAGCCCCATCCTGTTTAGCCTCTCTCTGTAGCTCAAATCCTGCAACCCTGGCAACATCTTGTAAATCTTTTCTGAATCTTTTCAAGTTTCACAACATCTTTCCGATAGGAAGGAGACTAGAATTGCACGCAATGTTCCAACAGTGGCCTAACTAATGTTCTGTACAGCCGCAACATGACCTCCCATCTCCTGTACTCAATACTCTGACCAATAAAGGAAAGCATACCAAACACCTTCTTCACTATCCTATCTACCCGTAACTCCACTTTCAAGAGCTATGAACCTGCACTCCAAGGTCTCTTTGTTCAGCAACATTCCCTAGGCCTTACCATTAAGTGTATAAGTCCTGCCAAGATTTGCTTTCCCAAAATGCAGCACCTTGCATTTATCTGAATTAAACTCCATCTGCCACTTCTCAGCCCATTGGCCCATCTGGTCCAGATCCTGTTGTAATCTGAGGTAACCCTCTTCTCTGTCCACTACACCTCCAATTTTGGTGTCATCTGCAAACTTACTAACTGTACTTCTTATGCTTGCATCCAAATCATTTATGTAAATGACAAAAAGTAGAGGACCCAGCACCGATCCTTGTGGTACTCCACTGGTCACAGGCCTTCAGCCTGAAAAATAGCCCTCCACCACCGTCTGTCTTCTACCTTTAAGCCAGCTCTGTATCCAAATGGCTAGTTCTCCCTTTATTCCATGAGATCTAACCTTGCTAATCAACCTCGCATGGGGAACCTTGTCGAACGCCTTACTGAAGTCCATATAGATCACATCTACTACTCTGCTCTCCTCAATCCTCTTTGTTACTTCCTCAAAAAACTCAATCAAGTTTGTGAGACATGATTTCCCACGCACAAAGCTACGTTGACTATCCCTAATCAGTCCTTGCCTTTCCAAATACATGTACATCCTGTCCCTCAGGATTCCCTCCAACAACTTGTCCACCACCAATATCAGGCTCACTGGTCTATAGTTACCTGGCTTGTCCTTACCACCCTTCTTAAACAGTATTGTAATTGTTCACACCCAAAAGCTGTTCAGATGTCCGTGAGCCATACAGAAGATTATCATCAGCCTGATGTTGTCCGACATTCACAATTAGTCACAATTCCATAAACCAATCAGCAACCTGTTGCTGGCCAAAGCTCACTTTGCATGCACCCCCGTACTGTGTTATCTCCTCTTAAAAATGTACCCCCACTGTTTGCAAAGCAACAGTGCAAATGTGACCCAGTGATTTTCATAATTTGCTTTTTAGAAGTGCAGCAATTCTTTCCTCAGTCCTTTACTTTTGATTATGGACTGAACTGTGAACAGGACTATGCTACAACAAATAAAAATAAAAAGATGCAGTCTTTATATACTGTGCAGCATCTCAATTGGGTCTTTCGTCTCAGTGGGGCAGGACGTATCCAGGGATGGTTGTGGTATTCTCTGGGTTGTATGTAAATTAGGATTCTGTGAATATGACTACATCAGCTGTGCCTTGACTAGGCCAAGAGATAGCTGTCCCACTTTTGGCACTAGCCCCTAGGTGTTAGTAAGGAGGACTCAGCAGGATTGACAGGGGCTGTGTTTACCATTGAAGTTTCTGATGCCTTAGCTAATGCCAGGTGGCCTATTTGGATTTTGAGACTTTCTAGCAGTTGATTCACCTGAATTTTAGGGTGTAGGTTTGCTCGCTGAGCTGTAGGTTTGATATCCAGACGTTTCATTACCTGGCTAGGTAACATCATCAGTGGTGACCTCCAAGTGAAGCGAAGCTGTTGTCTCCTGCTTTTTATTTATATGTTTGTCCTGGATGGGTTTCCTGGGGTTTATGGTGATGTAATTTCCTGTTCGTTTTCTGAGGGGTTGATAGATTGTATCCAAATCTGTGTGCTTGTTTATGGCGTTGTGATTGGAGTACCAGGCCTTTAGGAATTCTCTGGCATGTCTTTGCTTAGCCTGTCCCAGGATAGATGTGCTATCCCAGTCGAAATGGTGTTTTTTTTCCTCTGTGTGTAGGGCTACGAGGGAGAGAGGGTCGTGTCTTTTTGTGGCTAGCTGGTGTTAGTGTATCCTGGTGGCTAACTTTCTTCCTGTTTGTCCTACGTAGTGTTTGTGGCAGTCCTTGCATAGAATTTTGTAGACGACATTGGTTTGTCCATGGGTTGTACTGCGTCTTTTAAGTTTGTCACAAAAACATCATGAAGCTAGTGGACCTGTGCCTCACCACCCAATTCAACTTCAACAACATAATCTACAAACAAACCAACGGCACACCCATGGGATCTCCGCTATCAGGATTCATAGCAGAAGCGGTAATGCAAAGACTAGAACAAACAGCCCTACCAAACATCACACCAAAAATCTGGGTCTGCTACGTAGATGACACCTTTGTCAACACAAAACGAAACAAGATAGAAGTGACATTTAACATCATCAACAACACCCTCACAGGCATAAAGTTCACCAAGGAGGAAGAAACCGACAACAAACTCGCATTCCTGGACGTCACAGTCGAAAGAATGGACAACGGGGAAGTACAAACCTGCGTATACAGAAAACCGACAAACGCTGACCAAATACTTAACTACACCAGCAACCATCCCAACACATACAAACGAAGCTGTATCAGAACACTATTCCAACGAGCCTCCTCACACTACAGCACAGACGAACTTCGGAAAACAAAGGAGAACCACCTGTACAACATATTCAAGAAGAATGGAAACTCAAAAAAATACAGGCCGCAGATTCCTCAAGAACAAACCACGACAAGCAGACCAAACATAGCCAGAAACCCGAAGCACCTTACCGTACATCAAAGAAGCCTCAGAAGTGACAACCAGACTACTACTCGGAATCCTATTAGCACACAAATCCAACAACACTCTCAGACAAAAACTAACAAACTTAAAAGATCCAGTACAACCCATGGACAAAACCAACATCGTCTACAAAATTCCATGCAAGGACTGCCACAAGCACTACACAGGACAAACAGGAAGAAAATTAGCCACCAGGATACACGAACACCAGCTAGCCACAAAAAGACACGACCCTCTCTCCCTCATAGCCCTACACACGGATGAAAAAAACCCACCATTTCGACTGGGACAACACATCTATCCTGGGACAGGCTAAGCAAAGGCATGCCAGAGAATTCCTAGAGGCCTGGCACTCCAACCACAACGCCATAAACAAACATAGATCTAGATACCATCTATCAACCCCTCAGAAAACGAACAGGAAATGACATCACCACAAACCCCAGGAACTCCATCCAGGACAAACATATAAATAGAAAGCAGGAGACAATAGCTTCACTTCACTTGGAGGTCGCCACTGATGATGTTACCTAGCCAGGTAATGAAACGTCTGGATATCAAACCTACAGCTCAGCGAGCAAACCTACACCCTAAACCTCAACCTGAGCTACAAACTTTCACAAACCTTGCATTCTATTGAATGGCTTGCTAGGCTACATCAGAGGGCAGTTATGAGTCAACTAACATTGCCGTGGGTCTGGAGGTACATGTAGGTCTGACCAGCAAACATTTCCTTCCCTACAGGACATGGGTGAACCAAATGGGTTTTTACATTAATTGACAATGTTTCATTGTCATCATTTGTCTTTAATTCTTGATTTTTATTGAATTTCAATTCCACAACCTGCCTGGGTCTTTTACTAATCCAGCAACAGTACGACTAGGCCATCGTTTCCCCGTGGAAGTTTAAAATACTAATTATGGAATTTCACATGGTTTAGGCGAATCAGATGGGCAAAGGTGGCCTGGAAAATTATTTCTTTTCTTTTGGGGTGGAACATGAAATTTGGTAATGTTATGATCACTGTCACCTCGAGCTCCTTCACAATGAGGTTAATTATTAATAATTTCTCATTACATACCTGGAACTGCCAACTTTCTGGTTGGCTCTAGAACGTACTCCTCTAAGAAATTGTCCCCCCACCCCAAAAGAAAAGAAATAATTTTCCAGGCCACCTTTGCCCATCTGATTCACCTAAACCATGTAAAATTCAACTCACCCATAATTATTGTGGTATGTTTCTTATGTACTCATTTATTACTTCCTATATGTATCTTCTATATGTATACTTAACAGCTATCTAATGGCAACTGCTACTCAGGGAAGAGTTTCAGTTGCTTGAATGTTTCCTGGACACTGCAAATGTAAAACAAGCACCAGCCATCAATAACAATGGAAGAGGAATTCCCAAAGTGGGTTATTTTGCAGACTTCAATGAAAGATTTTCTGGAAGACTTTCTATGATTTATTAATCCATTCACAATTCACTATTAGCAACTTTAAAACTATAGTCTGAAGTAAAAAGAAGTCTTGCTTTGTTTCTTACAGAAGCAATGCTACAAATAATCATGCATGGGTGGCACAGTGGTTAGCACTGCTGTCTCACAGCATCAGGGTCCCAGGTTCAATTCCAGCTTTGGGTGACTGTGTGGAGTTTGCATATTCTCCCCATGTCTGCATGGGTATGCTCCGGTTTCCTCCCACAGTCACAAAGATGTGCAGGTCAGGTGAATTGGCCATACTAAATTGCCCACGGTGCTGGTGCATTAGTCAGAGGGAAATGGATCTGGGTGGGTTACTCTTCAGAGGGTTGGTGTGGACTTGTTGGGCCAAAGGGCCTGTTTCCACACTGTAGGGAATCTAATCTAATCAGCTGCCTTTTGACAAAAATTCTTTAATGCATTTGCTGCAATTTAATTTGAATAGAAGGTATTGCACCCAACAGAACAGACTGTTTAAAATATTGAATTATGTTCCTATTTTAATAGAAAAGTTTGATGGCAATGAATCTTTCCAAACTGCAAAGTGACCTGATGAATTCCAAGGCAGAGATTGAAAGATTGAAGAATTGTACATCTGAAACTTATAACTCGCCGTCACTCCCTCAAAACAGCAAGTTCACTGGGATGACACTGTCACAAGTCTCTCTCACACCTGTAAATGCTGGATTAAGTGAAGCACAAAGAAGCTCTCCTAGTGTAGCTACTGATACTCGGAACATTGGTTCACAGACAGTAGAATCAGCTCTAGTACCATGTGATGCCTGTGCCCGTACACAAGCAACCCTTAAAATGGTCAGCAATTCTATTATCGCCATTTGTCAAAGCCAGAATATCCCTTCAGCTCTGAGCCGGTTTCAGGAAGTAGTGAAGGAAACCTTGGGTGATGGAATGATGACAGCAACTGATGTAGCCTATTGGGCTTCTGAACAGAGCAAAGACCTGGCCCGAATAAATAAATATCTCACTGAACTCCTGAACAGCATTAATCCACTAAAAACCGAGCTGCAGACTGCAGCTGAGCAGCACAGCCAAATGAAAAAGACAATTGATAATTTTAACAAAGAACTCGAAAAGGAAAAAGAACAACAAAATTTGAAAATACAAGAATTTGACAAACAAATGAAGGAGATAAATAGAGATAATTCTGAGAGAGTAAGAAAACTTGAAGATGACAAAGAGATGCTTAGGAAAGGTAATATGAATTTGAGACAAAGTATTTTTCAATGATGTAGGTGTCATTTTGCATTTATGCCAAGGATATACCTTCATTGGTTATTGAATGATTGGTCAAGTTCCCATGACTTAAAGCCCATTGTTTTCTTAAATCACATACATCTTCCACATTTTCACAAATCTTGACTTTTTTTCTTTATTCCTCATCTCTTTTCTCTGTCTACTGTACTTGCTTAAAATCCATTACATTCCACTTTTTAACCAGTTCTAATGAAACACTCAGTTTCTCTTTCAACAGATGCAACTTAACCAGCTAAATATTTGGAGCATTTAACTGTTTTTATTTCTGATTTCCAGCAGCTGCAGTGTTTTTTTTTATTGTATTTTTAAATATATTTTCAGTTATGCTTGAGTTCATTTAAAGGTTGGAACATCAAAATCTTCACTCTCATCCTGAAATAACTGAATACTTCCCATTTCTGTCATTCACCAGCCTGGACTTCTGCTCCCCATGTGAGTCAAAAATATTCTGAATGGTGGGATGTTTGTTCTGGGAGGGTGATGGTGGGCAAATCCATGCTGCATTTGGGCCTGCCTCTCCCAGCCACTGATCAGATACAGCCATAGAGGCTGCTTTGTGCCAAAGAGGGCTGATTAGAAGACCCACCCAGGTTCTTTGGAACAGCTGGTTTAGAGCTGTGTTGTTAAATATCATGCCCCAAGTGCTCACCCCCTCATAGCCTATTCTCCATGACCCAAGCATACCAACCTGTGCCTCTACCCAATATCCTTTGCACACAATGCCAACTCACCCAAAAGTCACTATTAGTGAACCTCCGGTACCATACTAATATGAAATAAATTGTAGTTCTATGCACCTATTACAGTCATTTGTAAGGCTTCATTTAATACATGGTATGTAATTCCTTGAAAACACAAAAATATTTATTCATGACCTGGTATCAAAACAGCTTATCTCTTATGACCACTGCAAGCTGTTAATAGTGAAAGTACAGCATTCCACTGTAATCATTTCAAGTTGTGGAAGCAGTCAGGTCCATAATGATAGCACTTCGATTATGTATGTCAACATTTATCTGTTGAAATTCCAAGCAGGGATTTTATTCATCTTGCAGACATAAGCAAAGTTGTTTTATTTCCAAGATTTAAAAGACTGTCCATTTAAATAATTTGGAGGTTTCATAAGCATTATCAGCCTTTTATAAGCATTTACATCTATTCTGAAATAATTATATCTCACACACTGCAGGGCATGGCCTTTGCAACAGCAAAACATTGGCTCTGTTTGAACTAATGGCCTTGCTGATTTTTCTTTTGGTTTGCCCCCTTTTAGTCTCCCCCCCCCAACCCCCCCCCCACCCCCCCCACCCCCACCCCCCCCCCCCCCCCCACCCCCCCCACCCCCCCCCCCCCCCCCCCCCACCCCCCCCCCCCCCCCCACCCCCCCACCCCCCCCCCCCCCCACCCCCCCCCCCACCCCCCCCACCCCCACCCCCCCCCCCCCCCCCCCACCCCCCCCCCCCCCCCCCCCCCCACCCCCCCCCCCCCCCCCCCCCCCACCCCCCCCCCCCCCCCACCCCCCCCCCCCCCCCCCACCCCCCCCCCCCCCCCCCCCCCCCCCCCCACCCCTATCTCTGTCACCCCCTCCAGCCCCTACACCCCCTCCCTATCTCTGCCACCCCCTACACCCCCTCCCTATCTCTGTCACCCCCTCCAGCCCCCTACACCCCCTCCCTATCTCTGTCACCCCCCCCCCCCCACTTCCTAAAAATAGGATCTGTCAGAAATCAGGGTGGAATTTTAGATCTTGGTTCTTTGAACCAGTTTGGATAAGCAATGGAATCTCCAAGACTCTGAAAATCTAGCTATTACATCCAATGGGACAGAGCTGAGGTGTGAAAAGCTGTGAGCTATCCTGATGTCAATTGTGTAGTTCTGTTTTAGGAAGTACTACATTAGAGGAGAAACTGTCAGTCCTGAAGGAGGAAGTCAAAGGGCAGCACGTACTAATACGAGATCTTGGTAAGTCTGCAATACACTTCTTGCTGTTTCTTTCACCTCTTTGGGATTGAGTTGTGTTTTTGTTGCTGGTTTCATGCTTGTAAGGGGAAGCAGAGGAGACTAGAAATTATGAAACATCCACTTCCTTATGTTTTAAAATTAGTTCAAGTCAGATTTGAAGAAGTTTCACCTTGTACTTGGATCTTTCAGAGTTTCTGTAGGTGCCAGGATTATGTGTGCTCATTTATTCCATCAGTGCTGCTTTGATCACAGCCAAGTTTTCCCCATTGACTTTCAACTTGTTGGCAGTCCCTCAGGCTCTTCTTAATGGGTTTTTCCCTCCATCTGGTTACCAGCTATTCTTTTTATAGCATGCAGCTGGCAACATGTCTACTGAAATGTCAGTCGGGGCTTTTATGTCTAGCAACTTCAGAGCACCACCACTTTCAATATGCCTCAATACATCTCCCACATCAAATATTAATAATTACAACATTGTGAAATCATGTTCCAGGAGAGCTCCTGGTCTTCTCACACAATAATTGGAAAGAAACTTGATATTTACAAGCTAAATAAATGGATAGCTTTACCCTGCAGCTTTAAACCAAATAGCAAGTAGCTAAAAGTTAATCAGGAGAACATAATTTTTTACCAAATTAACTAATGCAGTTAATCAGAATTGTGCAGAATATAAATTCTTAAAAAAAAAAGTTTTGGGACACTTGGAAAACTGCAGTGTCACCAAGCTTCGATATTTCAAGAGTATACTTGTTTGACCATTAGCTGAAAAATGTGTTGCTGGAAAAGTGCAGCAGGTCAGGCAGCATCCAAGGAGCAGGAGAATCGACATTTCTGAAGATTCCTGAAGAAGGGCTTATGCCCGAAACGTTGATTCTCCTGTTCCTTGGATGCTGCCTGACCTGCTGTGCTTTTCCAGCAACACATTTTTCAGCTCCAATCTCCAGTGTCTGCAGTCCTCACTTTCTCCTTGTTTGACAATTAGTAAACTTATCTGTAAAGCTGTGGAATAATGTAGAATTTCCAAGTGACCTTAGAGATGTGATGATGATCACAATCTTCAAGAAAGGAAATAAGTTGAACACTGGAGACTACAAAGGCACAGCATTGCTCTCAACTGTTGATGAGGTCCTAGCTAAATTACTTCTTAATTTCCTTTCACCAATTGTAATCCTTCTGGAGTCCCACTGTCACTTAGACTAGAGGAACCATTGACAAGAACTTCATAATGCATCAGCTTCAGGATTGGTAAACAGAAAAGAATATCCCTTTATACATGGTTTTCTTGGATCTCAAAACAGCCTTTGAATCTATTCTTTAGAATGTGCTACAGTGATATGGATACATAGCTAGGTTCATAAATGTAATTGACTTCCAATATGCAGTTATTGCTAAGAATCAGAGACTTCACCACAGACTCCCTACTTGTCAAAACAAGCATTAAACTGGGGTTTGTTATTCTCATTTTGTTTTTGTAGAAATGCCACAACTTAATTCTGACAGGCTGTCCTCCTAAGTGTGGTCATAATTAATTGCATGATGATAAGTTCTTTAACCTTAACCAACCAAAACCAAAACAACAACCACTGCTGTAATAGAACTAAAGCATGCTGATTTTTAATGTTTTTTTTGCTTCGCATGTAGATGTTGTTGTTGGCTAAGCCTGCACTCATTGACCACCTATAATTGCCCTTGACAAGGTGGTAGCAAGCTGCTGCCTTGAACCGCTGCTGTCCCTGGAATGTAGGAACATCCAAAATACCAATGACATACAAGTTAGTGCTTGTCCTGAAAATAAACCACAACAAATAATTGACTTCTTCAGCAAAGTCATTCAGAGCTTACTTATCTTGAACATCCAGAAAGTCCCCCACTTAACCCACACCAAATTTGTCAAATCCATTGCCTTCAATTGAAATTCATGATGAAGTATTGGAAAATGTGCCTTATTTCCCATATCTTGTAAGCTACCTATCCCCAAATGCTGACATTGACAAGAGGTACACGACTAAATCCAATGTTCTAGCTCAGCTTGAAGTAAATTACACACTCACATTTTTAAGAATTGTGACGTTGCACTTCCCATAACTTTAAGTGTGCCAGACAATGGTTCTCCTGCTTCTCTTGATTGTGAAGATATCATATCAAGACCCAATAACATCATCATTGCTGTTTTGGATGAGTAATGCACAATAACTGGAATGATAGAAGACCAAGCAGCTTCCAAGAAGAAGATATGGCAAGTCTAGAGGCCATGATAATCTCTCAATAATTCAGATGGATGGAACATGCCATCAGAATTCCCAACATATTACTGCTTACTCAAGGTTCTGTACTCAGAATTCAGCAGGGACTCTATTAGCACTGGGACCAAAGGATAAAAAAGACTTTCAAGTATAATACAAAAGTCTACATGAGATTCTGCTCAATTAACCCAGAAAACATGCCCACTCATGATTAAAATATTTTACTTGCACATCCACTAATATCATTTATTGTATCCGTTGCTCCCGATGCGGTCTCCTCTACATTGGGGAGACTGGGCGCCTCCTAGCAGAGCGCTTTAGGGAACATCTCCAGGAAACCTGCACCAATCAACCACACCGCCCCGTGGCCCAACATTTCAACTCCCCCTCCCACTCTGCCAGGGACATGGAGGTCCTGGGCCTCCTTCACCGCCGCTCCCTCACCACCAGACGCCTGGAGGAAGAACGCCTCATCTTCCGCCTCGGAACACTTCAACCCCAGGGCATCAATGTGGACTTCAACAGTTTCCTCATTTCCCCCTTCCCCCACCTCACCCTCGTTCTAAACTTCCAGCTCAGCACTGTCCCCATGACTTGTCCGGACTTGTCCTACCTGCCTATCTCCTTTTCCACCTATCCACTCCACCCTCTCATCCCTGACCTATCACCTTCATCCCCTCCCCCACTTACCCATCGTACTCTACGCTACTTTCTCCCCACCCCCACCCTCCTCTAGCTTATCTCTCCACGCTTCAGGCTCACTGCCTTTACTCCTGATGAAGGGCTTTTGCCCGAAACGTCGATTTCGAAGCTCCTTGGATGCTGCTTGACTGCCGTGCTCTTCCAGCACCACTAATCCAGAATCAAAAATGGTGTGAAGACTTTCTAGTCAATGAGAGCAATCACTGACAGAGAGGCTGACTATTTGAGCCAACAAACTCCATCATTTATACAAGCTAATAGCAGATGGCCTCACTGAAAGAGCCAGTAAAGTTCATATAGGATTCTGAAGCTATCTGTGAAACCAAAGCCAATGCTGACATCCATAAGAAATAATAATACTTGACTTGATGGAAGATTATCAATAATGATGAGAGTCATATGCACATTCCTGATCCTGGATATAGTAACAAAGTGATTATATGATTAGACTAATGATTCAGAGATACAATTTCAAATCTCAATGTTACAGCTTAACAATTTGGTTAATAAAAAGCCTGTGTTATTAATGCTGGTCATAAAACTAAAAAAAATGTTGTAAAAACCCAGCTAGTTCACTAATGCCATCTAAGAAAGAAAATCTGCTGTCATTACCTTGTCTGGTCTGTAGGTGACTTCAGAGCCACAACAATGAAGTTGACTTTTAATTTCCCTCCAAAATGGGCTAACAAATTGCCTACTTAATTGTATCGGTATTGAAAATAAATGCTGGGCTGCCCAATGCCTAGAAATAAATTTTAAAAAACAACACACATCCATATTCCTAAAACAGTTGGCAAGTTGTCAGGATGACTTTTACACAGACCAGCACATCTCTTCAGGCCAATCTCATTAATATTGAATATAATGTTCTTTTAGTTTGGATTTTTTCATTTGTGAAATGGCATTTGTGAACCAGCTTCTGGCAGTTGCACTGCAAAATCTGGCAAACTCTTAGACCTAGTTTATTGTAAATCCATGATACTGCTATAGATTTGGAAGCCAGATTTGGTAATGTCAGTGTCACAAACCTGCTCATAGACACCGAACTCCAAAAATTCAAAAGAACACCAGTATAAAGTTGCAAGATTATAGGAATTTATTTGGAATTGTAATTCTGTTGCAATTTCTGGACAGAGCAGTCTAAGAAGATGCTGCTGGAAGAAATGAGACTCAAGATGACAGACAAAACTGTGGTGCTGACTCTTGAAGAGCAAGTTAAAACTTTAACTAGTCAACTGGACAGCACAACACAGCAGCTCAAAATTATTAGTAGTGAACTAGACAAAGAAAAAGTGAAAATTAACAGCATGCTGAGACACGAAGAGGTAATGTACCCAGCAAATCGCAATGTATAAAATACACCAAACTTTAAAAACATGTACATATTTGATCCCATATTAAATATGCATTCCAGCTCAATCTCCTCTCGTCAGTAATATTGTATCAAAAGCTGGTTTGTGTCAATGGGGAAAGTGGTTGAAAGAGGATAGGATGACAATTTCATTCTGGCCACAGGTGGGGTATGAGAGCACTGCAGGACAGCTAATGTGATTCCAGTATTCCAGAAGGGCAGTAGAGATAAATTAGAAAACTACAGGCCTCTGTAACATCTGTAGTAGGGAAACTATTGAAAAGTATTCTGAGGGACACAATTAATCTCCACATGGAGAGGCAAGGATTAATTAAGGATGGTCAATGTGCTTTGTAATGGGGAGATCGTGATTACTGAGTTTAATTGAATTTTTTAAGGAAGTGACAAGGTGTGTAGGTGAGGGTAGTCCATGATGTGGTTTGCATGGACTTTAATAAGGCTTTTGACAAGATCTTGCATAGCAGACTGGTTAAGAAGCTAAGAGTCCGTGGAATCCAGGGTAGTTTGCTTAATAAGATCTAAAATTGGTTAGGGGCAGGAAGCAAAGTGATGGTCAAAAGGTGTTTTGTGACTCAAGACCAATGTCCAGCGATGTACCACAGGATTCAGTACTGAGCCACTCGCGGTTTATATTCATGATTGAGACATGAATATAGGAGGTATGATCAGTAAATTTGCAGTTGGTATGAAAATTGATGGTGTGATAAATAGTGAGGAGGAAAGCCTTAGACTACAGGATGATAGACAAGCTGGTCAGATCGGCTGAAAAAATTAACAAATGGAGTTTAATCCAGAAAAATGTCAGTTGATGCATTTTTGGAGGACTAATGAGACAAGAGAGTTCACGTTGAATGGTAGGACTGTAGGATGTACAGAAGATCAGAGGGACCTTGGTGTCCATGTCTACAGATCCTTGTAAGCAGCAGGACAGTTAGATAAGGTGGTTAAGAAGTCATATTCTTTATTAGTCAACGCACTAAATCCAAGAGCAAGGAGATTATAATGGCATTATATGTAATGTTGTTCAGGTCAAAACTGGAATACTGTATGTAGTTCTGGTCACCACACTTTGGCAAGGACGTGATTGCATTACAGAGAGTGTAAATGAGATTCACCAGGATGTTGCCTGGGCTGAAGCAATTCAGCTACGAAGAGAGAGTCGATAGACTGGAATTGTTTTCTTTAGAGCAAAGAAGACTGAGAGAGGGTCTGATTGAGGCGTACGAAGTTCTGAGGAGCATAGGCAAGGTAAATAGTGAGAAATGTTTCCCCTTTGTAGAAGGATCAATAACCAGGAGGCATCATTTTTAGGTAAGAAGTAAGAGGTTTTAAGGGGATTTGAGGACAACATTTTTCATTCAAAGAGTTGTGGGTATTTGGAATTCTCTGTCTGAAGGGACAATGGAAGCAGGAACCAAGACTACAGACTAAGTGCTGCAAAATGAGATTAGAATGGATGGATGTTTGATGACCAGCATGGACACAGTGGGCTGAAAGGCATCTTTCTATGCTGTAAAAACTCTATGAATCTGGCAGAGAAAGGCAAGTACATTACATATCATGTTACAAAGCTCTCGTCCTTGCAAAGCTAAATGAGGATTTTGTTTATATTATATCATTATTCTGTTTCCAAATTTCACCTGATTTTTTTCTTACTGCATTTTTGATCTGTGTCCATTTTTAGCAATTGACTATCTACCGAACCCACTTATTTTCACAACCAGCTGGATTATTGTTTCACTCCATTTCCTGTAAAATCTCCATCTTATTCCCACTCTCTTACCGATTGCCATCATAATCTTGCTTTCCACAGCAGAGTTTGTAAATTTTAACCAATTTCTCTCAGAAGGGAAAAACAGTAAAACTGGTAAATGAGGTCCAATTCATCAGTATTATTTCAAATTAGAGGTATTAGAGTACAACCAGTATATTCATTTGCAAATGTTACTAGTTTTTCCCTCTGGTTCTACCTTTTAAACCACCATTTTTGACTCTATCTCCTATCTTAACATTTCTATTCTCACAAACATGGTCTTACTGCCAAATATACTTTACTCAATCTTCTCTGCTTTCCAAAGAGCTGATCATTCCAATAATATCCATATTCCCTCCTTCATACTCTTGTTACCTCTTGTATCATTTCCACTTTCTCTGGAAACTTCCCACTTGTTCTTCAATAATGCCACCTAGCGTCTCAAATTTTTTGAATGCTGTAAATTGAGAGAGGGGAATATTCAACACTATCTTAGTGTCCTTGTGTACCAGTTGCTGAAAGTAAGCATGCAGGTGTAGCAGGCAGAAAAGAAGGCAAACTGTATGTTGGCCTTCATAGCAAGAGGATTTGAGTACAGGAACAAGGATATCTTAGTGCAATTATACAAAGCATTGGTGATGCCACATCTGTAATATCGTTTACAATTTTGGTCTCCTTAGCTGAGAAAGAATGTTGTTGCTGTGGAGGGAGTGTAGCAAAGCTTTACCAGATTAATTCCTGGGATGGCAGGGCTGATGTATGAAGAGAGATTTCATCAGTTAGGATTGTATTCATTGGAGTTTAGATGCTTGAGGGGGATCTCATAGAAACCTATAAAATACAAACAGTAAACAGGTTAGATACAGGAGAGATATTCCTAATGGTGGGGTCAGAACCAGGGGTCATAATTTATGGATAAAAGGATAGATCTGTTAGGACTGAAATGAGGAGAAATTTCTTCACCCAGAGAGTGGTGGCCCTGTAGGATTCACTACCATAGAAAGTAGTTGAAGCCAAAACATTGCCTTTTCAAGAAGAAGGTAGATATAGTTCATGAGGCTAAAGGGGTCAAGGGAAATGGGGAGAGGTTGTGATTAGGGTATTAAGCTCGATATTCAGCTATGATCATAATGAATGGTAGAGCAGGCTCGAGGGGGTTGTTTGGCCTACTCCTGTTATGTTCTATGTTTCCAAGTGTCTCTATGCTATTTGCTGAAGAGTATTACAAACTTCTACCATAATTTGTATGTACACCTGTCTTCAAACTTCATTCCTGGAAGGTCTTGCTTGATTTTATATATTATGCTGTCTGGTCCTAGATTCCCTAGCAGCAAAGGTATGTTTTTATCCACCCTTGCTGCTCCCCTTTAATATCATGAAAATCTCAAATAATCGACCCAGCATTTTAGCTTCTAATTCCAGGGAATGGAACCTTAGTTTTTGTAATCTCTCCTTATCATTTATTAAAAAGCCTGCGAGCTTCCATTTTGTCCATATAAACAAATCCATTTTGATAACTTCATTTCAGTTTTCCAGGAAATGGGAATTTTTTTTTGGAATGTTGTAGCCTCTTTTCACAACTTGTGGATATCTCAAATTACTTTACAGCACACTTACTGTTGTGATATAAGAATGTGGTATCCTTGTGAAAGCAGGAGATTATAATAAATTCTGAAATATCCAACAAATAATGAAAAGCCATGAATGTATCCGCATGGTAATCATTACAATACATTGCTTGCTGGAAAGAAGCTATGTTTCAGATTTTACTGAAAGTCACTTCTTCAGTTGTGTTTTCATTAATTAATCAAGTCTCTGAAAGCGAAGATTAAAGTTCTACTACAACGTGTTGATCATCTGGATGAAGAACTGAATACTAGATTAGCTGAGACTGAGGCTAGGACATGCAGTCTGGAAGAGCAATTGAAGACAGTTAACATGGAGAAAAATAACCTGCAGCAGCAACTCCAAAAGCAACAGGTAGGTGCCCTTAATTTGAGGAGATTTTTAACATTATTGAACGTCCTTCAGGTAATTCTAAATATTGACTTCGGAGACATTATACTGAATGAAAGTGCTGATTTACTGATAATGCCTTAACTAGTCATCAGCATTATTCTTCCCACACTCTGGACTATGTAGCAAATGTTTTCCAATTGTGGAATTATGTCCAACATTGGACATGATTTTGTGAATTTTATAAGCAGGTTCTAGTTGAGTAGGGTCAGTACCTTGCTTGTTGCAAACAGCCAAAGAGCTATGCTGTTGGATATGATCTGCTGGACTTTGCGACAAATGGCCTACATATCTAATTATAGTCAGGTTGTGTACTACCAAAGGATTATTTGGATTTGAATGGATTACTCTCTACATTGGGATGGCTTAAGATTTATGAAGATAATCTTACATACCCATAATATTGAATCCTGCAGTTCAATGCATTGTGTCACAATGCTATAGGAGAATTAAACTGAGAAAATTGACAGAATAAAGTTATACTTTCTTCCACCCATGCCAGCTTCAACAATAGCAATTACAACCTTTAACATAAAACAATGTCCCATTGCACCATAAAAGCTTGATGAAAATGTTGAGTTTGATGAAGGTTTTTAGAGAACTTTAGATGGCTTTGCACCACAGATTTTTAGGAAAAAACAAAAAAGTGTATATAAATGGAAATAGCCTTGAGATTTAGATTTATAATTGGTTGGGAGGTAAGAGACAGACAGCAGGCATAAAGGGATTGCTCACAATAGCACACCGGTAAAAGTGATGCTCGTAAGGATCTGTACTGGAGCCTTAGCTGACTTGAATGAATAAAATGTTATATATCCAAGTTTACAGGCAACACTGGATGAGAAGCCAAGTGATGTAAGTTGGAGCAAAGGTGAATGTGAAGAATTAATTGTAAATTGGTAACTGCAGAATTGTTATGGTAAAGGCTAGTTAATAGTCTTTGAAAGTACAGTTATAAAAGGACTTGAGTGAGATTTGATTTTCCAAGGATGGACACAGGAAGTCAGTTGAGGAGGGGGATGGGGCTTGAATGGATAGATATAATATACTCAAAGATTGCTGTGTCAATGGTCAGGGACTAGTGACTGTTGGAATGAAACAAGTTGAAAGGGTTCACAGTGAAAAATTTATGCTTTTGGAGTTTAAATGGGGTTGATAGGAGAACAATAAAATCAGGGAAGGAAGCAATGGGACCCAAGATTGATGAAATTTACCACTCACAGAAGAAAGGAGGGTATCTCAGTAAGAGCAATGAGGTGATAGGAGCGTATATAAAGGATTTTAAAGGAGGGATGATGTGATTTGCTAAGGTATCAAAGAATTAGGAAAAAGAATAAGCTACTTTCATGACATATCATCAAAATAAATGAAAGTTCAAGTATGCTTTATGCTCAATTTAAGGTCATAAATAAAATGAGTTCATGTATTGCTGTTAGAGAGAATATGAACATGTGAATTAGGAACAGGTGGAGGCCACTTAGACCGTTAAGATCCACTATTCAATAAGATCATTATCAATTTCCACATTCCTTCCTGCTTATCAATGATAACCTTTCACTATCTAGAATTTATTTGTCTGCATGTCCACTCCTCATAATTTTTTAATTGTACTTAAGCAGGAAAATATTAAAGCCAATTTTGTTTTTCTCTTTTTCTTTATTATTACAGCAACTAAGAAAAGAGTTACAGCGAGAAAAACATGGTCTGGAAAATTCCATGACTGAAATAAAACAAAATCTGTCCCAACTAGAGAGTCAAGTTCAAGAATATAAGGAACAGCGTAGGCTTCTGGTTGCTTTTCCTGACTTAAACATGCCATCTGAAACACCGTGTGAAAGTAAGAAATTTCTATTTCTTTGACATTTTGAATCAATCTAAAATTATTCTATTTGAATTAGCAACACAAAACAACCATTTGTAGAAATATAAGAAGAATATTTATCTTGCATGGTTTAGATAATCCTTTTTGATTTACATAGGAAACGTTTTTGCAAGTCTTTGCGTTCACCAGAATATTGGTGGCTGATAAACAATTAGGACATAAGCTATTTGTATCATAAAAGTAACATCACACAACTACAAGCCAAAAGAGCAAAGGCAGCATACACACAGGAAGATACATGACTTGAAGTTGATTGTGTTCCTAAGTATAGTCAATCCTTATTGTCACTGGGCAAAGCTCTGGGCATTCCATGTTTAACAGCAATCTGCTGAGAGTTTTCTTCATATGGACTGTAGCAGTCCAAGGGGGAAGTTTATCTTCAAAATAATCTAGAAAGGGGCACTGCATGCCAGGGCTATGCTAATCAGGCCAAAGAACAGAATAAAACTGATAGATTTTCTTAAAATAAATTATGCATTTCCCCTTGTCTCAATCTCAAAGACATAAGGTATGAAGTTTCAAACCGGGATCTCCTAAGTTAGGTGATTTGGGCAGGTAGGATGCTACAACTTAAATGTTTCATGGCCCAGGTTCACACACCTAATCTTTACTGAGTTTACATAGATGTGGTTGCGCAAAGAATCAGACTCAATCAAACTGTAATATTAAAGAATGCAATTGGATAAGATACAGGAAAATGACTGCTACCTATAGGAGCTCTTGCCTTCAAAAGAGTAAATATTGGAAAGCAGAAGAAAAGGAAACATATAGATTCATCTGTAAATAAAATATGGAGGTCAAGCAGCATCAGAAGAGCAGGAGAGTCAATGTTTCGGACAGGACTCATCAGGACCAATAGATTCATCTTAAAAGTTATCTTTGGTATAACTTTCATTTGCCCTTTAGAGTGTGTGCACTTTTTCTGAAGTGTTTTGTTTCTCACAGGTACAGGCGATGTTGTACAGGACATGGAAAAACAGTTACAAGCAAACAGCTTGCGCATCAGTATTCTGGAAGAGGAGAACTCTCGACTGAGAAGCACCCTGACAAAGTTGCAGGAAACTACCCAACAAGGAGCTTTAAAGGTGAGGTTTAGTCAAAATGAAATGGGTCAATCCTTAGAGGCTTCTCTCCCTTTCTTTGCAAAAATCAATAACATTAAGTATTACAGCTGTAAGTATTCAACAATCAGCATAACAATTTTAGGAAAGACTTGTTTTGAGGTGGTGCTGTTCACTTGCAATCTTCATTACAAGTGGAAATAATGATGTAGCAGAATATTGATAACATTTCTAATGCATGTGACATAATATGTACAACAGAAGTTAGACAGCATATAGGTTTTCTTGCTGTGAATTCACACATCTTTTCTGTTTTAGATCATTCCTCAGACAAAACTTTGGTCCTCCTCAGGGCTGTCGGAAGATGGATCAAAATCTGATGGCAGTGTAGGAAGGAATGGGCATGATACAGCGTAAGAGACCAATGTCTAAACTATCCAGTTTTGTTTTGGGAGGGGATGGTAGCGTTAGGGAAAGAAGGTGGATTCATCTGCATCAATTTGGACTGGGATTTAACTCTCAATATTACTTAATTAACCTCTAGCTCAAGTTGTAATACTATTAGATTTGCATATTTGTATATGAAAACTAGAAAAGTAGAAAAAATAATCATACCTTCACAAACAACTATGACCATTTACACAACAAAACACACACCTATATCGTCTGGTCATGCAAATCAGTAATGAATTTTACACTTCCTTAGTTCAGTGGATTTGTGTTAACAATTGGGGAGGATATTAACAAAGTAACGAAAACTGAAATTGCTGGAAAAGCTGAGCAGGTCTGGCAGTATCTGTGAAGACAAATCAGAGTTAATGTTTTGGTTCCGACTCGATAGAGTCCTGAAGGCTGCAGGGTCCCCAGGTGGAAAGTAAGATACTGTTCTTTCAGCTTGCGCTGAACTTTGCTGCAGCACACCTGAGACAGAAATGATAACTTGGGAACATGGTGGTTTGTTCAAGCAGCCAACTGGAAACTCGGTCATTTTTACAGACAGAACGTTGGTGTTCTGCAGAAGAATTGCCCAGTATGTTTTATCTTTCCAATAGAGAGACGACAACATTAGGAGCAGCAAATAGACTAGATTGAGTGAAGTGCAGGTAAAGCATGATTTCGCCTGGATAGTGAGGAGAGAGGAAGTAAATAGGCAGATTGCATGGGAAGGTGCTGCATGGATGTGGGGAAACTCTGGGAGTGGAGGAAGAGTGGACCAGAGTGTTGCAGAGGGAATGCCCTCTGTAACAGGAGGGAAGGGGAATGTGCGTCTGGTGGTGGCATTCTGCTGGAGATGGTGGAAATGACCTACTGGCTGCCGATGCCGATTGGGTGGAAAGCGAGAACCAGGGAGACCCTATCGGTGTTATAGGAGGAAAGAGGAGGAGGAGGAGGAGTGAGGGCAGATCTGCAGGAAATGGGTGAGACATGACTGAGGGCCCTGTTAACCACAGCAGCAGGAAGTTCAGGAATAAGGTGGACATTTGAGACCTTCTTCTGCAGAAGATGCCATCATCTAAACAGGTGGGACAGAGACAGAGAAACTGGGAGAATGGAAGAGACATGACAGGAAGCAGGGCATGAGGATGCATAGACCAGATAACTTTGGGAGCGGTGTTTGTAATGAACATTGGTAGTCAACCCAACCAGAGAAATGGAAACACAGATGTTGAGGAAAGGACAAGTCAAAGATAAAGGTGACAGTAGGGTGGAAATTGGAAGTGAAATTGATAAATATTTCTTATTCTGGATGAGAGCAACACTGATGGTGTCATTGACGTACTAGAGAGAGTGTTGTTGGGAGGGACCTAAGTGGAATTGAAATAAGGAATGTTCCATGTACCCTAAAAAGAGCAGGCGCGGCCACAACTTTGGTTTGAAGAGAGGACTTACAGCCGTTGTTCAAGGTGCAGTTGAGTTTGGACAGCCACTGGAGAATGGGAATGGTTTAAGCTTTTTTTCTAGGAAGAAGTGGAGAGTTCTACAACCATCCTGACTGGGGATGGACATGTAGAGGTATTGCACATCCATAGTGAAGATGGAGGTGGTTGTCGAGAGTATCATGCTGGAAAAGCATAGCAAGTCAGGCAGCATCCAAGAAACAGGAGAATTGACGTTTCGGGCATAGGCCCTCCATCAGGATGGTGCCTGAAAACTGCGAATTCTATAATTGGCAAAGTGTCAGAAAAATTGTAGATGCATGTGGGAAAGGACTGGACGAGGGGAGGAAAAAAGAAAGTCAAGGTAGGAAGAGAATTTCCATGGGGCATGAACTGGTAGAAAAAAAAATGGGTCTGCCCAGGCAGTCCTGCTTGTAGCTTTTTGGAAGAAAATAGAAGGGGTAAGGGGTTGGGGACTATGAGCTTGAAGGATGGATGTTGAGGAGATCCCCAGATGAGATGAGATGAGATTACTTGCCACTACCATGGACACAATAGTTTGATGGACACCACCTTTGATTTCTGTATAAGAGCTGATGCTCAACCTCAATGTAGAGACTAGCATGGCAGACAAAAACAGCACCACCCTTGGCAGCAGGCTTGATTACAAAATCAGGGTTGGATCTGAGGGCATGAGTACAGTCAGTTCAAGCAGAGACAGCTTTGAATTGGTGAGGGGGGAGGGGGGCCGAGAAACTAAAGCTACTGATGTCACATTGACATTTTGCAATGAACACGTCAAAAGCTGGTAAAAGACTTGAGGGAGACGACGGTGGCAGGTGGTCTGTGGGAATGGGAAGAGGACGCTTGGACAAAAATGTGCACGGGGCGAAGGTGACAAAGAATTCAATGTAATGTTGGACCCAAAATTTATTGAGGCAGGGGCACAGAGGGATAAAACTATGACCTTTGAGTACAGCATTAGACAGCAGAAAATCAGAAGGGTTAGTAAATATACAATAAGGAGGGTTATGAGCAGGGATACAATCAGAAGGGAGGGATGGGAGGAAGGTTCATTGCACAGTGTGGATCATAAGATGTAGCGAGTGGAGTGAAAATTCGCAGGTGGTGGCGTTCCCATGTATCTGCTGTCCTTGTCCTTCTGCAATGCATTGTCTAGACGGCAGACTGCTCCTAAATGTTAGTGGTAGAGGCACTGAATGTTTGTGGGTTTGGTGCCAATCAAGCAAACTGTTTTGTCCTGGATGGTGTCAAGCTTTGAGTGTTGTTGGAGCTGCTGTCATCCAGGCAAATGGAGTATGATCCATCACAATCTACCTGTCTTCATGGACAGGCTTGGAGTGTCAAGTGGTCAGTTGAACACTGCAAGATCTGTAGCTTCGGAGTTGCTCTTTTAGCCACAGTACTTCCATGCTAGTTCTGTTGAATTTCTTCTGGTCAATGGCTTTTAAAGAACAGCAAAAAAAAGCTGAAAAATTAGCAGGTCAGACAAATAAAATTAATATGTTACATTGAGTTCTGATAATAGGTCATGGATCTGAAACATTCACTTTCTCCTAATGGCACAGCCTCACTTGCTGAGTTTTCCCAGCTTTTTGTTCTTGTTTCAGTATTGTAATGTTAGTTCTGAAACATTGAAAGTTTGAGTTTTAAAACTCAATCTGTTTCCTTAATTTAATGATTTTCTACAGTATTCCAGAAATAACCAAACTGAATCTTTTGTATGTCAACTTTACAGAGGGATGGTGAAAACTACAAGAAGCTTGAGCACAAATATGAGACCCAAGTCTAACCAGAGGCCATGGAGCGAGCCGAAGGGGACAACCCCCTGTACTGAGCAAATAAAAGAACCTGTAACAAATAGCTTTCACTCACGAGAAACATCTGCCATTGGTGTTTATGCAAGATTGAAAAGGACTGGGGCCTTACCGGGTATGAAAGCTATTTCTGATAGCACGAGGAAGAACTATAGAAAATTGCATTAAGATTAGGTTACATGGTTCTATACTGCAGAAGGTGTGGTCTGTGAAGCACTGCAATACTATATTTTATTTTAACAAACTTAGCAACTTGTTAATTATTACATCCTCAGTCAAAAGTTCAGGACATAAGGAATCACTTTCCAACAAAGCACTGAAATTAAGTGGGGTTGGGGAGAAATTACCCCGAATGCAGTTGATAATGTCATTGTTTCAACTGAAAATGAGAATCACAAAACAAAATAAAAACAGGAAATGATTCTTCCATATATTGTAATCTACTGCTTGTGTTTTAAACACTTCATCCTGTGCCCCTCAACCCCTAATTTTAGTGCAGTAACAAACCAGAAAGATTAAAAGGAGAAGCCACACATTTTCCCTGTCCTGACATTAGTTAACAAGAAGTATCTGCATAGCACAGGAACTTGCAGTCAACATCAAATTATTATGTAGTGTTCAGTATGACACTATGTAGCTTAGGAATTTTTACTAATTCTATGGATGTGGCAATAGGATAATTTTGTCAATTGGTCTATGAAAGTACTCATAAGTCATACTATAATTGACTAACAAGCTAAATTGAACAGTTTTGCTTGAAACAGGAATTAGTTATTTGTAGTCATGATTTCTGTTAATGTCATCCAGGGCTGGCCAGCATCAGCATCATGTAGTACAAACAGAAGGCTCTAACGTAAAAGACACATTTGTACCAGTACATGATTTAAAAGTATTGGAGTATATTCAAGTAAATTAACAATTTCAAATACCTGCCTGTAACCATCCTGCAAATTTATCAGTTAAAATTCTAAAGTTTTGGTACAAGGAAAATATTTTTATAAATATATCACTTTAGTCAAACATTTCTGTCAAACACAATTAAAATGAGAATCTATGCTTTGTAATCAAATGATAGGTTTGACTATGTGATTTTCAATTAGACTGATCTTGTTCCAATTTATAAGTATGTACTTAAATCAATATGACTCAATGTTTAATCTTTGTTAATCAGTGGGAAATGGTAAATGTGGGATTTTGTTTGGTCAATTAAAATAAAGAGTAGAGTTGCATTGTTAACTAATCATGTCTGAAATAATCATCTATTTAATGTGTAAATAATTTTGAATGATGTGTCATTGATCCAATATATCAATAAATAGACTCTGTGGTACAGTGTCCTTACCTGTTATCAACGAGGTGTGGGTTCAAGTCTGACTTGCTCTGTAAGTGTGTTGTAACATGCTTGAGTGAAGTTGATTTTTTTTAAAAAATCATTAATCAGCAATACACATCTTTAAGATATCAATTATGCTATTCATTGGAATCTAAAAAGATAACATTTCCATGTGGTTATTCTGTCATAACTCTGGTTTAACACTGCAGAAATTATAACTACAAGCTTCAGAAGTAGTGGACACCATGTTTTCAGAGACAATGCTTAATAAGTTATATGTATAGCTATTTAAAATATTACACATGACTGTTACACTATTAGCAAAATTACAGACACGAAAGTTCAGTCTCGTTCATTCACTGTAACCAAGATGTGAGGAAGAAAATAATTCTTTTAGTGCACTTTGCATAATGTTGCTACAATATATGAAAAGTGATTCCAACATAGAAACAAGTAATTTGAACCAACAGTTTCATGTTAGTATGTATGCTCCTGAGGAGACCCCTCTCTCCCCCATCCATTTGATGTAACTCCATCACCATTATTTCTTCCTTTCTCCCTTATATGCTCATTTTGAATGCATTTACTCTTCTTTTAAAATGTCCACCCACACTTTTGTTGAAAAGACATTCTTGAATACATTTTTACATTCAAAACCAGTTTCGGAAAAAGGCAAATTCTGACCATTTCTATACTCAAATCATTGACTAGAGCTCTCAAAATGGTTCACATCTATGTCACAATTTTCTAGACTTCAGGAATCGAACAGCAGAATGTTTAAAACAAAATGAAAATCCTCATTCATTGGCTGGTGAATACATTTCCAGCAGTTGCCAATGGATTTTTTGAATAACAGATGAACAGATGTGGTCTACAAATGTGAAACAAAGACAATACCTAAGTAACCAACAGTGAACACAAGAATGTTCACAGGATCAGCATCACTTTCATTCCAGATGTGAGATTTCCGTCCCATATACTTTATCTCAAAGACTGCAAATCTCCATAATGATTACCGGTTTCCACTCCCATTCACCCCACCTGCTGCTCAGACTGCCTCAGCCATTTCAATATTCTCCTACTGACTGCCATTTCCATAATCTGCAGTCAATTCTAAGTCTCCATCAATTTGTACCAACTCCTGCTTACCCCTTGCTACTGACCTTGCTGATCTATGCTGGCTTTCAGTCCATGTGTGTGTGGAAGGTTTGAACTAGCTCGTCTTTTCCTGCTCATTACTTTTATGCACAACATTCTCCAAACCCACAATCTCCACATCTCAAACGTGCTGACTTTAGTGTCTTGGATGAGATGACATGCACTTCATCAGCTTCAGTACTTAAGTATCCAACATTAGAATTATCCTTTGACTGCCAGCATCCCAAATTAGCCTGTTCCATTGCCAAGATGCCTTTTCATTCACATGACAAGACTCACGGAGGAGTTATCAATAAACTGATGAGTACATGTAACATGCTTTCTGCATATATTTTCATTATCTTGTTCTTACTGAGACAGAGAAAGAAGCACGACCACTTAACCTACCTACACAAAACTGGCACTTGCTTCAAGCACAGGAAGATAGCAGAGATGTATAAGTATCTTTGCTACAAAAATTTTTTTACAATGAATAAATAAACAGAGAGATTTCACTTGTGTGACAGATTTAATCATTTGTCTTTCGTTAATAAGATATGACTATTATACTACACAGGAAGAGCTGGATTATGTCACGTTGAGACAAGACTACTTTTACTATGAAAATATGCAGGAATGTATCACATGACAAAATCCAGCCTCAACATTGCCCTACAGATATGGTGCCCATCAAGGTCCAGGAGTTGAGTCAGACAGCATACAAAAGAGGGATGGAAAATGGGAGTTCACTGAAAATTACTTTGGATTTTGTATTTGCCAGAGAATTTGAACCAGTTAGGTAGTAGCCAGAATGAAACTAAATATCTAAAATTGATGACGGAGGAAGAAAAATGTGGGAAAAAATGTCATGCAGCTTCTTTTGATGGAGCTCAGTGGAAATTGATCATTTAGGGGCAAGATTTCCTGTTTACTACTTATAATGACAGAAACTGTGTGAAACTAGAATGTTTTATCAAGGCAATTACAGGATTATTAACTCTGTATACATTGTTACGAATAAAACAACACTAACTAGTACAATGAAGACAGCCACTTTTTATTCAGGCACAGGCTTTTATTTATGACTAATGGGATATATGCTACAGATAAATATCAGTTATGCATTAAGAAGTCCATTCAACTACTTTGTTTCAGAAAGATTTTGCAATAGTTAACCACAAAAATCCCTCTTTCTCCCAGCATATTTTCCCCCCTCTCCAAATTTATAACATATATTTGTGCTTTTCAAAATGAAGTTCCTTTTTTTTTTCAAAAACATCTTTCTAAATAGTTAAGTTTACAAAATCACTCTCTGTAACATGCCAGTCACATTTTGTAAACTCACTATAGAAGCAAATGGTACCAAGGAAAATGGTGACTGTTTCCTGATTCACGTAAAGCCCTTGTCTACAGTTTACATAATAAATATAATTAATCATAATGCACTGCAAAATAAATTACATACAATGTTGTAGCTAAACAGAATGAAGAATAAAATAACCATTTAAAAAATCAAGTTCTGGCATTTGTAATGGAAGAAATTCTAATAAATAAATATATTACACTAATACATAATGCATTTATTAGTTAGCTACTAACTAGTTACTTTACCTCAATGTCAGAAAGGGTATGTGAGCTATCTTTGAGGCGAAGTTAGCTCCATAATATTAAGCCCAGTAAGACTAGAATACTAAACAATGAAACAAACTAGGCACTGCTATTGATTATCCAGTCAGCCTTGTTCATTAATGATGTCTGGAGGGGTAGGTCTGAGAATAAGGTCTAGGATTATTCCTACTTGACTCCACAGATAATTTTGCATGCTTGTACCCCAACAGGAAGGAAAAACCCAGCTGACAAACCTAGCAGCCTCGAACCAATGCTCTTTGCAGAAAAACAGCATGATTTTAGCTGGTTATTTAATTATTACCAACTTGCACTTCTATTCTCTGGACTTAATTTTTCAGGGAAATGAAAAATAATTACTCTTAATTATTTAATACAATACATTCCAGCATACATCCAAATATAGGTTTTATATATCTGATCCACCAAAAGGTTTAGTCACTGATGCATGTAGAAAATATTAGCTGTTCCACATACATTGAATACCTGGTATTTTCAGATCGACTTTATTGAGGGGATTCAGAAGAGACTTACTAGGATGTTACCAGGTATGGAGGGTTTGAATTATAAAGAGAGTGATTGGATAGCCTGGGACTTTTTTCACTGGAGTGTAGGTGTTTCTTGGGTGACCTTAAAAGAAGTTTATAAAGTCATGAGGGGTATAGATGCACATACATAGATTCTTAAAGGTCGAACTGCAACTACTAGATTTTATATATAAATGCCAATGACTGTAAATGCAAGTAGAAAAACCTGATTTTGGATTATACTTGGGAATAATGTGTAGTTTTGACATCTCTTATTGAAAGAATTTCAGCAACATGTAGAGGTTGCAGCAAATACTTTAGAACAATACCAGAAACAAATAAAACAGCCATGAAGAAATGTACAAAAATATATTTTCAACTAAAACAAAAGTCAATGAAAATCTGGAAGGTTTATTAAAGTTTGAAATGCTTTAAAAGGATAACTCATGAAATAGTAACTCTGCTGATTTGCACAATAAAATCAGAAGCTAAGACTCCAGACTATCACATCAACTATATTTACTTACATGCAAAAGTTAGAAAGTCAAATTCTGTTGACTGCAGACAATGAATTTATCTAAAAATGAACTGGATTAGTTTTTGAAGCGGAAGAAATAAAATGTTTTCAAGGGAAAGATAATCAAATAGGAATAGAGTAAATAGCTTCACCTTAAGTGTTAGCACTAATCATTTGCATTGATCTTTATCCTTTTAGTTTTATAGAATTATCAACAGAAACTCAAATGATTAAGTTTCTGTTAGACTTTTACTGTTCTTCTGTGGATAGCAAAATCTCTACTATCAATTCACATGTAATTCTATTTTCATATCTTCTACCCACATTAATCATGTCTATTGGCATTTTAAACACTTGAAACACAATCTGTCAATCTTCTCAGTTTCACTTAAAAAAATCATGTAAACAGCTTAAATTACTCTGGCATGTGAGGATTATGAGTTAGTCCAGATAATCTCCTCTGATCTTCTGTGCAAGAATGTTTGGAACTACCCCAAAACAAAGTACTCTTACTGGTCTGTTATAAGTCTAATGTTCAAAATATTGAAAACATCGAGAGTTCAAAAGATGCGTATTGCTAAAATTAAGGAATAGAAAGGCAAGAACAACAATTTGCAACATACTGGGAGATAGCACTCCAAGGCATTGGAACATTTCTAAATTCAAGTATTTTCATGGAATAAGAAAAAAGTTTAGTATTTTGTTACTACTGTCATCTTGTTCAAAGCCTCTCCTCACAATGGAAGGACATGTTATAATGCAAAATGCAGACTTTAATAATTGAATCATTAATAATTTCTGGTCAAAACATAATACACTAAATAATGTTAAAAATCACACAACACTGCTCCTTCATCAACCACCTGATGAAGGAGTAGTCCGAAAGCTAGTGCTTCCAAATAAACCTGCTGGTGTTGTGTGATTTTTAAACTTTGTACACCCAGTCCACCACCGGTACCTCCAAATCAGCATTAAATAATGACAGTTTAAACCCCTTTTGGGAAACATTTAGGGAGATGCAGATCTTTCTAAAACCTCAGATATCAGCTCATTAGTTGTTGGAAAAACTACAGGGAGTCTATTGCCTGCATTTGCCAACAGTGATCCAGCCAATTCTCATATCAATAATGTTAAAACACACTGATGGAACATGATCAGATGCTTATAAGTCCCAAATATGTGAGAGGAAGATCAGAGTTAATAAGGTTTTTCTGATTAGGTGGAAAAGTTTCTGGGGTTGCTAAGATTTATAACCTTCTCAGTAATTTTCACAAGAATCCAAATGGCAATAGATACTCAGAGATAATAAATTGGTTCATTTAGACTCAACTGTTTGGAATATACAGCAGCCAAACCATGAACTGGTTCCCAAGCACAGTACAATTTGCCAAAAACTTGAAAAGATTTAATGCCCAAATACAGTTCAACTGTGAAGAACCAAAGACTTTGCATCTCTCCACTGATTTATAAGTTGGAAGTGTTAATAAAGACAAAATAACTACCAGCATTTTCACAATAGGAATATGTGAAATTTCACGAGAATAAATATAATCAATAAATAAAAAGGGGAAAAGCACTGTTATTGCAGCATGAACATAAATGAAGAAAATGGCTAAACTTCAATGGCTTAACCACTGACTTGAATAGTCCATCTAATTGTCTCATTATTCATGAGCATTCCAGAAACAAGTGACTGTTGCATCACAGATCTATATGTGGTATACTTCACATCTTGTTTGTGAGTCAATAAACCAAACATTCCAACACAGTAACAGGATATATCTTATTGTGGATGTTAAAGTCAATTTTCACTTGATTACCACAAATTGAACTGTTCAGAATGTAACGAATAAAGTGCAATATAAAAAGTTTCAAGGTGTACATAAAATCGGGCCACAGAAGTCTCCTGTTTTCCATCCACGAGAGAATACATTCAGCTGTTCTCACACAGATCACCTATTTTTTAAAAAAAGAAAAACAGATACAAGACAATAAATACATGTTGATTTATTTTTACTTTCCCTTTAGTGCACAGTTCTTCATCCTGCTCTTTTCTCTGTGATGTGAAACTATGTAATGTGCAGCCATCCTTCCTGCGTCCTACCACTTACAGGTCATTCTGCTATAATGCATGTTTCATTAATGTGAATTCACTATAGCACGATTGACAAATTGGAGACACTGTTTCTAAAGCGCAAACTTTAAAAGTGTGTACTGGTTATCATGTGATTCCAGCCCCATTAGTTTAAATGGTGCTGCTATTATGCAACTTTCTTATAATACGAGATGGCACGAGAACAGAATTACACTTTATGGCAGAACCGACTGTATGTGACTATCAAGGCTTCACAGCAGACCTACTGTACCTCATTCAACCTGCACACTAACAGGGCATGATCACCAGTAAAGAATTATCTCAGGAATGTCAAGGTTAACTGAACATATCAGAAGTTGACCTTCAAAACTGTATTAAAACATTACATTAATTTTACTCAGTCTCTTCAAATGCCTTTACTAAAGTCATTTTAATTATGGTTGTATTTTTCTGTATATAGAAATGCAATGCCATGAGTAATTGGATGAGGAAATGGGGCTGTGGTCTAGCTCTAGAGAGCAAGCACAGACTTGATTGGCCAAAAGTTCTCTTTACGTACAATATTAACTTTATAACTCTTACCTAGGACATGCCGTTTACATAGGGGGCATGTCTGTTGAAGTAGGAGCCAAGGATCAACACAATCCCTGTGAAACTCGTGTAGACATGGCAGCACTCGTAGACACTATAAAAAGTAGTAATATTAAAATCTTAAAATATTTTCAAAGCATTTTCTCCATTAACCAAAATAACTCAAACCAATGTTTTAGGTAAAATACTTTCATCTTGTTATGATGGTGGTGAAAGAAATCAATTTTCAGTTTACATCATCTAATTTTTAATACTGGGAGCTTCATGAGCTCAAATAGTTTTTAAAAAGAAAGAAAACACTGATTTGAAATTTTTGCAATCAACTAACCAAAGCATGAACCAGTTAATGAAGGCATCAATAAATAAGATTTAGTCTGATCTGAAATTAACCTGGTCATCAAAAGTCATAAAAACTCAATTGTATACTCTATGCTTGTATGACGTTGTCTTATTAATCAAGAACAATTTAAATCAAATTACGTATTTATTATTAAATAACCAATAAGAACATGCAGAACAGCAAAATGACTTAGTTAGTAACATTAGCTCTTACAATAGTTCATCTACTTACTGTACTAAGCAGCCAAATTATAGAGACTAAGGAAGTATAAAGGAAAAACTGAATATAAAATACAAACAGAGCACGAAGAGTGTAACAGGCACTTTTAATTTCAAAAGACAAAGGAACTTTATGATTATTTAAAATTTAATTCCAAAAAAACCACTGTTGATAATACAGTTCTGTTGGAGTACTGTAGGTATGAACCTACATTATGTACTTAAGTTTTAGACTGGGGGTTAAACTACAACTGACTCGCAAATAAGATTGCTAACACTGAACCACAGCCTCTTGCTTTTATTCAGGTCACTGTGGTTGAAAAAGCCCATGAATGCATTTTTCAGTAAGAAACTAATTCACGCAAAAACAAAAAGGGCAACAAAAGAGCAGTCAAATAAATATCAGTTACTGGTGTCACTTTCTCCTTTGTTTCTTTGCTCAAATCACAAACTGAAATACACCTGATTTTTATGGAACTCTTCCAAACACACTGCACAGCTCTCAAGTTCTTGCAACTGTGTTTTCCATCTTTTATTTGGATAATACTTTCGGGTCTTCAGCGCTGATAACTGCTTTAGGATTTGTTGCTTCAAACCCATCTGAAAACAAAAAAAGGAATAAAGCGAATCAATGTTAATGACTTAAAATAATGTTAAGTCACTTAATTAGTTTATAAATCAGATTTCAATAACATTATAACAACAATATAATTAAAATTCTGAAGTATTAAATAGTTTAAAATCTCAATTTATAAAGTTTTGATACAATGTTTCATTTCCTGTGACTCAACAATGTAATAAAAACTAATAGAGATTGAGAGGGGAATAAGACTGAGATGTATAAAATTATGAGGAGCATAAATAGGGTAGACAGGAAAAGACTTTTCCCCTTAATGTGGGGATCAATTACCAAGGACCACAGACTCAAAGTAAGGAGCGCAGTGTTGACAGGGGATGTGAGGAAAAACATTTTCACCCAGAGGATGGTGAGAATCTGGAATTTAATTGCCTCTAAGACTGGTAGAGGCAGAAACTCTCATTACGTTTATGAAGTATTTGGACATGCAAAGGCATATAAAGCAATGGACCAAGTATTGAAAAATGGGGTTAGAAATGTGAAATGGTCAGTTTTGACCGTTGTGGATGCAGTGGCCTGAAGAATCATCTTCTAGATCTCTAAAGCAAAATGTAATAAAATTACACTACACAAATCACTTAAGTTTTCTTAGACATTATAATCTACGTTGCTTAAACAGACAAGCATACTAACCTCCATCTCTTCCGTACTTGGTTCATGGTGTCTATATTGCCACTGAGCTTGCACAATGACTCCAGTACATAAGATTAAACCCACTAATAGGATAGTGTTCCACAACTGCTGCAGATACTTCTGTAAAAGACAATGGAATTCATTCAAATTTCAAAGGTATAAGCTGACATGAGGGAGTGTGGCACTGAAGGATATACAGCTACAACATGGACATTCACCCAAACATGGAAAGTTGTCCTGGTATGTCCTGGAAACAAAGCCGGAAAAATCAGGCCATTTACCATTTTTAAATCATCAGTGATGTAAGGTGCCATCAACAATGCTGTTAATGGCTCCTGTTCACCAGGCTTGCTCACTTTGGGTTCTGTCAAAGCTTTATTCCAAACCTTGTTACAACCTTTGACCAAATACTAAAAAAGTTGCTGAATTCTGGAATTAAAATGTGAACAGTTGCCTTTGTTAAGGCAGCATTTGACCCGAATGTTGCAACAAAGAGCTCTAGCAAAATTGGTTGGTAGGAATTGGCAGGAAAACTTTCCACTAGTTGAAATCATACCTATGGCTGTGGTTACTGAATGTCAGCCATTTCCAGGTCATTACAGGGCTGTTTTGTGACTGGAAGCCTGTGTCCAACGGAGTTCCATAAGAATAACTGTTTGGGGCCTTGCTGCTTCTGGTGTATATATTAAAGACTTAGTCTTGAACGTAGGAAGGGTGACCAATAAATTCACATGTGATATGAAAATTGATCGGGTGCTAAACAATGAGAAGGAGAGCCTAAGATAACAGGAGGATGCAGATAGGCTAGTCAAACGGGCTGAGCAGAGGCAAATGGAATTCAATCTGGAAACTGAGGTGATGCACTTGTGCAGGACAATCAAGGAAAGAGAATAGATAATGAACATAAGTACTCTGGTAAGCACTGAGCTTCAAAGAAACCTTGGTGTGCATGTCCACCAGACCTGTAGGAAGTGGGCCAGGTAGATTAAATGGTTAAGGCAGTTTATGGGATATTTGCCTTTATTAGTTGAGCTTGAGAGTTTAAGAACAAGGAGGTTATACTGGAGCTGTATAAAACATTAGTTAGGTCATAACTAGAGTGCCTTGTGCGGTTCTGGAATCCAATTATAGGGGGGATATGATTGCACTGGAGAGGGTGCAGAGGGTATTTACAAGGTTATTGCCTGGGCTGGAGAGTTTTAGTTATGAAGAGAGATTGGCTAGACTGAGGTTGTTTCCCTTAGAGCAGAGGAGACTGATGGGGAATATAATTGAGATGCATAAAATGATGGCATTGTATAAAATGATGAGGGAGGAACTTTCCCCTCAGTGGAGGAAAATGACCAGGGGATAGATTTAAGGTAATGGGCAGGCAGTTTAGAAGGGACATGGGAAGGAAGTGTTTTCACCAAGAGGGTGGTAGGTAGCTGGAATTTACTGCCCTTCAGGGTGGTAGACACACAAACTGGCATAATGTTTAAGATGTATCTGGACGTGTACTTGTGATGCTAAGGGATTCAAGGCCATAGACCAAGTTCTGGAAGATGAGATTAGAATATAGTTAGATGTGTGTTTTTATCCAGCGCAGACTCAATAGGCCGAATGGTCTTTTGTGCTGTAACCTCTATGATTCAGAGTACTTCTTCAAAGAAGAGTATCCTGGGCAATAGTTATCCCTCAGATCAACATCGAAGATTGATTATCTGGTCAGTATTTTTAATTCATTTGTGGGATGGGGCATTGCTGGCTTGTCAGCATTTATTGCCCATCCCTAGTTGCCCTTGAGAAGGTGTTAGTGAGCTGCCTTCTTGAACTGCTGCAGTCCACCTGTTGTGGGTTAACCTACAAGACCATTAGGAAAGGAATTCGAGGATTGTGACCCAGCCACAGTGAAGGAACGGTTACGTATTTTCAACTCAGGATGGTTAGAAGCTTGGAGGGGAACTTGAAGGTGGTGTTCCCATGTATCTGCTGTCCTTGTCTTTCTAGATGGAAGTGGTTGTGGGTTTGAAAGGTGCCATCTGAGGATCTTTTGTGAATTTCTGCAATGCATCTTGTAGATAGAACACACTACCGGTATGAGTGTCGGAAAGGAAGGGAGTGAATGCTTGTGGATGTAGAGCCAATCAAGCAGACTGCTTTGTCATAGATGGCATTAAGTTTCTTGAGTGTTGTTCAAGCTGTACCTGTCTGGGCAATTGGGGAGCATTCCATCACATCCCTGACTTGCACCTTGCAGATGATGAACAAGCTTTGAGGAGTCAGGTGGTGTGTTACCCACCGCAGTATTCCTAACCTCTGACCTGACCTTGTAGCCACTGTGTTTATATGACAAGTCCAGCTGAGTTTCTGGTCAATGGTAACCCCAGGATGTTAAAAGTGGAGATTTAGTGATGGTAACACCATTGAATTTCAAAGGACGGTGGTTAGATTGTCTCTTATTCGTCTTGGTCATAGCCTTGCATTTGTGTGGCACCAATATTACTTTCCACCTGTCAGCCCAAGTCTGGATATTGTCCAGATCTTGTTGCATTTGAACACAGACTGTTTCAGTATCTGAGGAGTCATGAATGATGCTGAACTTCGTGCAATCATTGGCGAACAACCCTACTTCTGACCTTATGAAGGAGGGAAGGTCATTGTTAAAGCAGCTGAAGATGGTTGGGCCGAGGACACTACTCTGAGGAACTCCTGCAGCTGAGATGACTGACCTCCAACAACTGCAACCATCATCCTATGTGCCAGGTATGACTCCAACCAATGAAGAGTTTGATCCCTGATACCCATTGATTCCAGTTTTGCTCGGGCTCCTTGATGCTACATTCGATTGAATGCAGCCTTTATAACAAGGGCTATCTCTGGAGTTCAGCTTTCTTGCCCATGTTTGAACCAAGGCTGTAATGCAATCACATTGCTGTTTAGTGGAGCTTATCAACTGCAAATCGTCTGTTGAGTTTCCTACATTACAATTGTGACAGCAGTTCAAAAAGTTCTTCCTAAGGCTGTTGGAAGCTTTAGGGTGTCCTCAGACCCTGAAAGGATCAACAGATCAACCTATATATTTCTCAAGCTATAACTAGACAACTTAATGGTGGCATCCGTTAGTCTCGTGAGACCATGGATCTGCACCTGGGAAGTCTTGCTTCAATCTTTGTTGGTGGAGCAGCATCTGTTGTGACTGTAGAGGCCCACATTTAGTACATTACAGTTTAATACAGCCATTGTCTGATCAGAATCTCTAAAGCCACTTATTTGAAAGGGTGTCTTTTTGTGAGGATCCAATTTTCTTCATTCTATCACAAAAGATTCACTTTTGTTTCTCATTCAAACTTTCGAGTTATTAACTGCAAAATCTTTAGGTTTTCTGACTGAACATACTGTTAACCAAGATTGTGCATTGGTGCTGTAGCTGGCAGAGGAAAAAAAATTGACAGTACATAAAATTAGCCTCTTTTAGACCCTAAAAACCATGCTTTTATAATAAATACAGGAAGTGCTGGATAAACAAGCAGGTCTGGCAGCATCTGTGGAGTGAGAAACAAAGTTGACGTGTTTCAAATCCAATAAGATGATTCTTCAGGCTCACAAGCATTCCCTTTTGCTTTGGGCACCTTCAATCTGTTTCACTTACTCCTCCTCCCCTACTGCCAACAGTACAAAATTCACTATTTTCTAGCTCCTTTCAATTCTGAAGAGGAGTCATATCAGACTCAAAACATAACTGCTTCTCTCTCCTCAGATGCTGTCAGATCAACGGAGTTTCTTCAGTATTTTGTTTTGGTTTCAGAAGCTGTTGAATTTTGATTTTATTATCATATTGTTTGGATATACTTAATGTATACACCTCCCACCTCAAAATCAACATGCTATACTTGCATTAGTTGTCAACCTCCATTTTTACCCCACCAATATATGTTTTATTGACTGGTAATGTATAACTGGGTTGCAATGCAACCTTGTTTAGGATGTTATGATACATCGACACACAGCAAACACTGCATCGTATGCCACCATAGCCAAACCAGAAGTTCAATTTTATACTGGGCATATAAAGGTCAACTCTCACTTTTGGAGGAATTTTGAGAGGCTTCAAAGGTCAGCTTGTATGCTGACATTTATGATAACTAGGATTTCTAACTTCTATCAATACTTAATCTAAGCTAATTGCCACTTGTGGATAGGATCACAGGCCAACATACTCACTGACTTTCCCTTCCTTTGAGTAAAAGGGAAAGGATTGCAAGAGAAGATGAAAAATTGGAGTGGAACTGAAAGGGTTTTAATTACAATGACATACCTGAACTTGTGAGCTGTTCTCTCCTGTACAAATCACACCTTGCCATTCTCCGTACAGACCACCTCGTGAACGTCCACAGGTTGACCATAGTGTTAATGTTACTCCCTAATGTCAAAAAAAATAACTCATAACATTGCTGATTTTACAAGGTTTCAAGCAGTGCTTATTGAGAAATGTGGAGAACAATGCTACTTTTCGTTATTTGGATCCAAGGAGTTGCTAAATAATACAGAACCTGAATACTGCTAAAATAAGCACCTTTAGGTTTGCACTCATCAGGACATTTGCAAGAATATCAATATATTTGGGAAACAACATCTTATAGTATACAAGACAGTACTGATTAGTTGACATGTGGACTCCGATGTCATGACATGGAGAGTGCACCAAATAGATGACAATTGACAGCTAACAGCTTTGTTTAAATTTAGACCAGGTAAGTTGACTTTGATTGATCAAGGTATTAACCTGAGCAATGAACCAGAGAATGGTTGTTGTATTTTTGTTAAGTTGAAACTGGTGCAATGTGTATATATGCTCTGTCTGCAAAAACAGAGCCCTGGGTATGAACATAACATTTTCAGTTCATTCATGTATGACATACTGCAAGCCTGACTGACAATATTAATTTGCTAGTAAACTGAATTAAATGGTATTTTCATTAGACTATTAATCCAGAGACATGTTCTGGGCACCAGGTTTAAATCCCTCCATCACAGATTGTGGAATTTGAATTCAACAAATATCTCGCAAGTAAGAGTCCAGTAATGATTATGAAACCATGGTCAATTGTTAGAAAAATGCATCTGGTTCATTAAGAGCCTTCAGAGAAAGGAGCTGCCATTCTTATCTGGTGTTGCTTACATGTGACTCCAAACCCAAAAGAATGTGGTTGACTCTTGCCCTCCGTGCAGTTAGGGATGGATACTAAATGCTGGCCTGACCAACACCCACATCCCATGAACAAATATATGAGAACAAACAAAAAAAAATTCTTAGCAGGATTATTTAGCAGACATATCCTTTTGTGGAATCACACCTGATGTTGGATAGTGTGTTTTACTTTTGCAAGGACTTGCTGATTGGACATGATCAGTATCTTGCCTGCTGCAAAAACCCAAATGGACATGCTATTTCATATGATCAGCCAGTCTTAGGATCTAACTGCCTCTCTTGGAATTGTTAACCCTCCACTTTTCACTTTGCTAAGCAACAACTGGAATAGTTTATTATTGTTTTCAGTAGTTCCAAAGCAGAAGGAATACATATTAACAATAAACCAAAATCCAAATTCACAGCTCACAAATTCCTGCTACACCCTCCCAGATCATAACATCCACACTGGGAATGTTTAAAACAAAAATGTATTAAACTTTTTAATTTCACTTACAATGTCTGCCGTTATCCTTTTTAGATCTAATTCCATGATATGATATCTATCAAATCAGTCAAGTAAAACAGACAAAACCACTTGATTACAGGTTTCTTCTACCAATGGTAATGAAGCTCAGAGTACATGCGAGAAGTCTACAATGCTGCACCATCCAATTTTCTCTACCTTGCAATGGAAAGGTTCTTTGTTTCTGTTTATTTGACCAAAACAATTTCAAACACCAAACTGTGAATATCAGAATGCTAATGATATGTCATCAGAACACTGTATTAACACTATTTTGATGGCCTCCTAACTGATGCTATTTATTTTTTGAAAACACTTTATAAGATTACCAAAAGACCTAAGTGGTGAAATTATCATTGATTTCATTTTACCTGTAACTTCCACATGCCAGTAGCTCATTTGATGGTTTAACAAGTTCAGTCACAATAGTTAAACACATTGGCTAACATTAAGTTCAAATTCTGGTTTTGCTGAGTTAGCTGGTCTCAAGCAGGACAGTACATCAATTTACCTTCGTACCCCTGGGTTAGACAGGAGACAATTGCCTAGGATTGTTATTCTTTATTTTATAGTAAGCACTATGAAAATTTGCATGGATGGATTATAGGGAAACAAAGGACAAGTCTCCATTACGATATCCCTGGGGCTGTATAGCTTTCCTAAGGTCAGTGTCAAATATCATACAAAATATCCAATGGTTAAGAATCAACACATTCAGAACAGAAAGAGAACTATCTATACAAATGCAAGAAAATAAAAAACTATCTTTTAAAACTTGAATACAAATGTCAGCAAGTCAATATCCTTGGTATTGCCTCTCAAACTGACATGCTTACTACTTTGTCCACATTTAAGACATCTTTGACATTGTACTGACTGTAAAATTCCGACCATGAATTCTGGATACTTTACAAACTATAAGTTGTGGTGTGACCCGTTAGATTTTACTGGTCATTTGGATGGCCACAAGCTCGTGCATATGTTTTATAACACAGAAATCACACTGAAGACTTCCAACATCTAAAACTAAAATAAAATTTGACATACCAGATTGTCTTGAATTATGCTTTTAAAAGTTATTTTGGCTGATGCACGAAGACCACTGCAATTGAAAAGAAGTTCAATGAAAAGTCATCTTTAGCATGCCCAAGGTTTTCAATCTAAGTAAAATTTGAAGAGATTGTAACCAAGCAACAGTATGTATGCACTACAAATCTTCCTTTTCATCTTTTAAGATACCTGCTGCATCATTAAAGAATAGTGGTAACACGAAAGCTACTGTTAGGCCTAGTCCATCACCAGTTCAATTCTTCAATGGAGCAAATTGCTGAATTGCAGAGAATAGTGTACTTTCAACTTTAAAACATGAAGCATTTACCTAGATATTTCAAACAAATTCAGCATGAAGCACTTTGACCATTCAAAAGAGATCTGATAAGATGTTATACAAATATAAATTATTTCTATTCTTTTACGAATTTTACTTTATAATTTATATAGTTTTAGATTTGAATAGTGTATTGGGTTTTAGGAATTCAAGTACATTTCAAAAATCCATTAACTGAATAATTCCCTGCAGGGAAGGCAAAGAAACACCAGCATACTTTACCTCATGTCGAAAAGTTTTGGCACCATTATTTAGTTCCCATAATTTTATTATGTAAAGATTCTTAAAACGAAAACAGGCAAAATTCCAAGTCTTTATGATGCTGCAGTGCTTTGCTCCTTGATAGGAAGAGACTCTTCAGTTCTTCACAAGGCAATTTCCAGGGAGATACCCTGGAAGCACACCCCCAAAAAAAAACAACATTACCTCAGCTAATCTCACTCACCTTCTAGATGGACTTTACAAGGCTTGGGCACTAATGGAGCACCCTCAAAACCTGAGATGGTAAGTGCACAGCAATTCCATAGTGCAAGTGAAAGGTGTGGAAAATATCAACATTACAATAAAAAGAAACTTAGAATTCTCAAATTCATCATTAATTCTGTTCAGAAAGAAAGTGCATCTTCTGCCACTACACTGTAATAAGATGTCTATACAGTTGACATAATGAATTTTGTCTAAAACTAAAGCCAGGAAATGGACAAGTGTGACAGTGGGCAATGTGAATATTCAGATCTCAGGATTTTAAACAAATTGACCTGTAAGTGTTTGAAAAATCAAAGCTGTTAATTGCTCCTATTCTTTAATACAATATTCTTTTCTATGGTATCACATGGAATGAAGTCACAGGCACTGCAACCAGATGGGCAATCATCATGACTACTGCAGTTGCAGTGGCAATAAGTACACCATAAAAAGAACAGCATTTGTTAATTTTACAAGATGAACTGCAGAACAAAAATAAAGGGTGAGGCGTACACTATTTTCAATTGCTGAACAATTAAAAAAAGTGAAGTCCTACAGAGTTTTCATGGTTTAGAGTTAGAATAGATAGAAAATATGTGAAATAAAATCTAAGTATTACATAATGTTTTCCAAAGTCTACAATACATGATGGCTGAATCAAAGCACATGAAATAAAAACAAACGTAATTATATGGTCTCTTACCTTAATAGGGCTCCCAGAAGCTTGGTTACATTTTCAGAGCTCTGCATTATGACGACAGGTTTTGAAAGCACTTGAGAAATGTCGATCTTTGAAAACAATACAAATAGCAAGCCTTTCAGTACAATAAAGATTTATTGCTAAATTATAAAATGCTTAGAAAAAAACAAAAAATAAATATTTCTCAGAAGGAGGAAGTATGAATATGGTAAAACAATTCATATTTCACAATTACCAACAGATTAGAAAGAAATATTTCCACCACTGACACTCTTAACAACAGAATGGCTTGTGCAAAATTAATAGTTGAAAGCTTTTATGAGAAGTCCTCAAATGGTTTGAAATTTAAAACTTAAATAACAATAAACTTAAAAAAGACTCAGCACAAATATTTAAATCATTCTGAATGGATTCTGACGGTGATATATATTATTTTGTATGGGAGTAAAACAGATGCTTGCATTTGAATTACCTCAGTGAAGGCATTCTGATTTAAAACCAGAATCAAGAAGGCAGAAGCTCCCAGAACAAGTGCTCTTTTCATCTGTAAAAATAAAGTATCTTTTATTTGGACATCAAATAGCAATTTTGTTGGTAAGCCTACCGTTCAGAAATAATAGAACCAGGGAGCTACTGAAATTTTGTAATTACATTATATTCTTTATTTGAAAAAGAAACAACTGATAAAAGTCACAGTAGAAAACAATGGCTTCTAATTTACTAACAGAATTTATGAGGATAGATTTCAAACTTACTGTGAAGCATAAACTGCAGACTGTCTTAACATATTCCGGCTATCCTCAAAGTCTGTTACAAATTAGATTTCACAATTTTCTGTGACTTTTGCCAGTCTTTCTTTATAAAACAAAAGGATATAATTTACTTACAAAATATGAATCGATCCCTGGTTCTATTATTTCTGAACAATAGGCTTGAAAGTAACATACAGTACAGTCAATTCAGCATTGCCACTTCTGAGAATACTTCAACGACAAATACAACTTGGAAATGAATTGTTATTTATGAAATTGGGTCAGGTCACACAGAGTTAGGATCACTAATCCTCCAAGACTGCCACACAGTCTTCAGAAATTACTGTTAATCACTTGGGCACAGTTGCAACCAACCCAGTAGAAAAATCACACGGACAGTAACAGATAATTGTGTTACATTATAATTAAGAAACAAACGCCTAAGGTACTGGAGTTAGGGGATGTGGTTAGGAAGGTTATTTGACTCCACCAGGAGTTGCAAGTGACTTATAAATCCTCTAGGTACACACCCAACCAGATTGGACAACCCTATCCAATAAGGAGATAAGCAGTTATAGTGCTATTTCTGCACTGGCAATGAGCTAAGATGACAAGCCTGCAACAAGGACATCTTCATTCTTTAAAAAAAAAGTTATCTAGTGTGATTTTTGCTCCTTTTATAAAAAGATAATTGCTTTATAACGGAGCTGAAAATAGCTTTGAAACACTTATACGAAGTTCAGTGAAACAAACATACATTTTCAAACAAATTAAAATTAAAATTCTAAGAATCAAATCCAATCCATGAAAACATAATCCAGCTGTCAACATAAATGCTATTGCAAACATCTTCCTTCCTTCCAACCACAAAGCTACACAGCCTAAAATCCTCGCCAAGGTGAAGTTGAATGTTCTTTTGTGAAATGTAATTGTGAACTGCAGATTTATAGAATTATATAACTTTAAATGCATTAGGAAATCAAGTTTTGCATGTACACCATTAAAAGTTTAAAGAGTCTCAAGAAACAAATACAGCTTTCAATCCAGAGGAATGTGATTAATTGCAACTTTGAATTTCAGTAGCACTTCCCCAAGCAGCAACTACTGCATGTTGTTTCATTTAAATATGTTTAAACCAACTTAAATATAAACAATTGCAAAGCTACAAAGGAAGAACTTTGGATTTATGACCTAGCAGCTCAAGTTTCACTTCTACCACCTCAACTGGGACATACACTCGGCCTTTTCCTAGACCAATTTTAGCTTGTTGTTCATAGGAAATTGGAATAGACACAGTAGAGAAGCAACTCTCAGAAATACTTTCCTAATGACAAAAACTAAAAATAAGTCTTACACCAGCAGACTCATGTTAACAGTTTTAATTCCATTTAGTTTCATCTGAAATCATGGTGTTTGCTTATAAAATTGCAATAGTACTGTTCAATTAAGTTTGTAGCCATGCTAACCAAATGTGCATGCATGACTTAAAATACCTCGAATCATCAGCAATATAACTAAGCAGAACATTATTGTATAAATTAATACAGACATTAATACAGGTAAATATCAGTATAAACAGGAAGGGATTCATTAATGCAGATTAGGTTTCACTTCAAGATTACATAGATGGTTCAAAGAGTTATTTACCGAATATTTACCTTGAAAGATATATTTATATTGAGTCTAATTACATAACATTCAGTCTGTCAAACTCTCTTCATTAGGGAGCGATGGAGTCAGATACATTGAATATTTTTGAGGCAGAGATAGAAAAGATTCTTGGTGAGGAAATGAAAGGTAGGCAGGAATGTTGAGCTGCAGCAACAATCAGATCAGCCCTCACCTTACTGAATGATGAAGCAAGGCCAAATGGCTCCGTCCTCCTAATTCATATGCTTGTGCACTGATACAGTTAATATCTCTGAAATAAGCAGTGTTATTCAAAGGTTATTGGAAACACAAAGAGAAATGAAAGACAATCTTAACAGGGAAGGTGACAGCATAGCATTTACTTGAGCGCTGGTTAGAGAGGTAAGCAGTGAAGATAAAAGGAATGTAAGATTAATGCCTACAGAAACAAACCCAACGATACTACATGAATGGTTCCAGTTTAGTAAACTGTGAATTTTAGATCAATGTAATTTTTCCAAATGTTAAAAGCATTTTATATTACTTGCCTTACTAACAACAGCTGCAGCAAATGATTCCTGCTTGTTGTTTCCTTTTCCTTCAACTTGCTCTTCATCAACAGGCACAACACCAATCCATTTCTCTCCAGTGTCTGGCCGGATGTCCAACTGTTCATCTTTAACCTTAAAAATAATCAGTAACCATAAATTCTCATCACCTAATTTTAACTGTGCTTCACTAAACAGTTAAATACAATACAAACATTTTAAAAGCACAAAGTCAAAACATCAGTCCTTGCGTGCATTTACCAGGAAACATTTTTAGAATTCTGTGCTCACACACTGAGGAAATATGAGTTATTTTACAACTTAACTGTTCTACTAGAGGACTTTTCATTACTACCTTGTAATTTGATTGTATATTTATTTCAAATAGTAAGTGAATTGATTATCCACTGACAGATCAGGTGTATCTGTCAGATCAACAGAAAACCACACATTACCCAATTAACCATCTATAATATGACACATGTAATTGACAATAAAGCTGAATGCTTAGTTACAGCAGAACTGAAAAAATATAGTTCACATTCTGCAAGCACACTAAGGTGTAGTGGTAAAGTTAAGGTTTTTAATTAAATATCACACAATAGCTTCCTAGAACTTGCAGGTAATAAACAAGTAAAATGGATGAAAACGTTATCAGGAACCATTTGAGAAGCATTCATTCTTTTTTTTGGACAGTTAAATATTTACATCTTTAAAGGAGTTTTTTTAATGATATGTTGACAATCAAGTTTTTCAATATAAATATGTGACATAAGATATATATAAATATCATCTTATGTTCTGGAAAACTCATGCCATACGTAAGATGCAAGGTTGTAATAAGATTTGATAGAGATGTTCAAAATTGTTGGACCTACACAGAATGGATAGAACTGCTTCTGATGATTGAAAGGTCAAGAACCAAATAAAATATATGGATTAGGAAAAGTCAGCAAAGCCAACATGGGAAAAAAAACTATATGCTGTAAGAAAAAAGTTATGATCTGGTATGCATTTCTCTGAGTGTATTTGAGGGCAGATACAAAAGCTGGATTTAAAGAAGAGAATTAAATTGAAAGTTTGCTTGAAGAAATATCTAAAGTGTTCCTTAACAAAAGACAGTAAAGGCTTTCACTTTGGATGAAACAGAGAGGAAGGAAATGTCAGAAGCCAAAGATCATCTGAGAGGCCAACAGCAGTACACAAGCTCAGAGGGGAAAAAAAATTATGAACCAGGGGTGCTCCACATGTTTAGATTCCCAATCAAGAATGTTGCAAAGCCTTGGTCTGAGCTGAAAAATCCACAGTTGTGAAGTTGTATATATAAGTTTGGGATTTTATCCAAAAGCTAATGAAAGGATCCAGATGAAATTTTGTATTTCAGTGAACAGCTAGAACACTGCAGAGAAACTCGAGTGAATTTGAGAGCACCATGGCATATCTTTACCTTGTTCCTGATAAAGCAAATTAAAGCTTCCGTAAAATAAAAACACTTTTTTGGGTGGGCAGTTGGAACATAAATAAAGTTGAATGGATAACGAAGATAAGTAAGTAGAGTAGTGGCTTGCTTTTGGTTTTATTTTAAAAAGGGATATTTGGTTTGTGGTTTTGAAGTTTTGACTGCCTACAAAAATAACACTTAGTTAAGACAACAATGCTGGAGGTATTTTGCTACAGTAAAAGTCATAAATGTGAAATCTTGCTTTGACATATTTTCAACTATTAAAACAAAAAAAAACTTCCAGTTAAGTCTATTTGGAAACTGGGACAAAGGTCTTAATATTAAGGCACGATTCAGTTACTAGCTATTAAAGACAAAATTTGCCTATTTTGGACGAAAGTCCATACAAAAAGGTGCAATACTGAACTGGCCAATTTCTTCCATCAATACTTGAAACACATTTATAATCACCACTATCTCATAATATTGGCCCAAACAATTAAATAACTATTCATGTGATTTAAAAGAAATTTGAACGGTCAATAAATCATTCTGCTTAAAAAAAATCATTACAACTACCGCTGATTACACGACTAAAGTGACGTAATATTTTGCAACAAAACACTATAATTGGAACAAATGTAAACAGTTAGCATTTCTCAGACATTCGGAAGAGATGCATTTTGAAAAGCGAATCGAATGAAAACAGGTAAACTCCATAATATCACTTGTTGTAAATACATCTCATTGTCCCCCAGGTTATTTTGTATTTAAATATCTTGGTGGAAATTCACGGGGGGGGGGGGTGGGGAGCCTTCGCTGTAGACTGTGCAGAAAGATTAACGCAGTGAAGATGAGTGTTTTATGCATCCATAGACGGACGCAATGCAGCACTTACTAATATTAAGCTTCCTTCTAAGCTGTCCTGGTTATGTTTTGGAAAGGCGCGCAGCCCCTGGTTACCTTGGCCGGGACTGTCAGACCCGCTACCAAGCGCCAACACGGTGCCCTGCAGGCGATAGCTGCTGCCCGACTTGAAGCCGAACTCCGCGGACCAACCCGTTCGGGAATCCATCAGGAAAACATCCACCGACGCCACCTTCTCGGCTGCCACCGCGCACCAGCGGAAGAAATAGCCGGCCAAGAGCGAGTAAAAACCGAGACGCCTCCAACAGACCGCTACTGCCGCCATCTTCGAGCCGACCTCCTTCCCCCGCCCCCCCCCCCGCGCCTGTCCATCAGCGGTGTCTCCTTCCGGGTCACTGGGTCATCCTCCCCCCGTTACCAGAGTAACCTGGCTGGGCCTGGGCCTGGCCATCGGGAGCGGCTTGCTATGGGCAGCGTTTGTCAAGTGAGAAAGGCGCTTTGAAAAATTGTTGTCCCATTTTAATATTTTTTTTGTCAAACCTTGGCGCTGCATCTGATGAATCCGGTTCCGTCCCGTTTGATTTTCCTGATCGGATGTGAAGATTCCCCAGGCAAGTTTGCACATTTACAGGAGAGTGTTTGTGCTTTGAATGTGTAGTTACTCGAATACCTTTCACCTAAATGTGTTTTCATCTATATCTTTCTGAGGAAGAAATAATATCAACAGAACATAAATTGGAAACAGCAATTTTTTTGAACATAGAAAATTGACATGCATAAAACGACAAAATAATTGAAGTCGCTATGTTTAAAGTGAGAGAGTAACTTGACTGCTCTCTGGGACATGACATCTGGAAACCGCCTTTGTTCTAACAAATTCCTGCTGTTCTTCTTGGCTGGGCAGTAATGACCAACTCATCTAGTAAAAGCCGAAACGTTAACTCTGATTTCTCTGCACAGATGCTGCCAGACCTGCTGAGCTTTTTCAGCAACTTCTGTGTTTGTTGCGGTTAATACATTTTTGGTTGAATTGGCTCCAGCTCTGAGTTTTGCAAGTCCAAGTACAAACAAATAAAAAACAGCCTTAGCGTAACCGTTAATGATAAAGAGTGATCAAATTACCAGAATGTTCGTTTAGAATTGTCTGTGTAACTTTGTATTGATCATCGACATTGTTGGCTTTTTTAATGAGTTTATTCCGGATAAGCGTACAACTGGTGTAAACATAACCCGATGAAAGCATGGAATCCAATACAGGAAACCTATTCCAATTTGTTCTCATTAAACGGAACACCCGACAGTACTTCTATAAAAAAATGTGGAAAAAATTAATTTTATCAGTTATGCTTTTGCATTTAAAAATGTATTCTCAAGTTATTTGCCTATGTTGTTTTAGTATTAAAATTGTATAATAATTTGGCTTCATTTAATTTTAGATCACAAAATGAATGTTTCAGTGGTACTGCTAATAAAGTTTAACTTTTTTAAAAAATCTGCCTGTTTCTCCTTTCCTCACAGTAGTTTGCATTTACTTAATGCAAAACAGTAACAGATCAGCTTCAACTTAGACAGGTAATCTGATTAATGGAAGTTTCTGAAACTACAGGCAACTGTTCTCAAATTAGATCTTTTCATTTGTTGTTTAATGGTAATTGCACTGTGAAAATAATTTATTTTACACAATATTCTGCAACAAAACGTTATATAATTGGAAAAAATATAAACAATTAGCATTTCTCAGACATTCAGAAGAAATGTATTTTGATGTGATCAGGAGTTGTGTGAATTGAAGTATTATTTTATTGTCAATACAATGTATCAACTTGTATCTACTGCACTATTTCATGAATAAAGGTTACTTGTCACATTGTGAAAATTTTCCAACCCAAGCCATTTATAGTACCACAGTAAAACAATATTCCTTTCCAAACCTCTGTGTTATCAGATTGCTTTTCAACATCCAACATCAGGGGAGTCACAACTTCCTCCAACCAATTATTGAAAATATTGAAGCCTTCATCTTCAATTCCTGCTACAGATTGCACACCACTAATTGTCCTCACCTCGTCTCAAACTGAGCCGGATTCTTCACAGTTTCAGCATTTTATTCAGTTTGAATTTTCAGCTCCATATCTTCTTTATCCCAAAGATTGCCTTCTTCTAAATTTATAACATTGCTCACTTTTAAAATTTCTGAATCTTACTTTTTAAAAAGATCTTGAGACACAATTCACCATTTGCTAGCTGCCATATCTGTCCTGCTGTAGTGTTGCCCAACAAAAATGTCTCTCACTATATGTAGTGAATAAACCACTGACATGGTGAATTGATGCAAATACACTATTAAAGATGCAGCTGTGGATACGAAATGTGAGTGTCACTTGCTAGACTACCAATAGTTGTCCATCCTTAACTGAGCAAGGAAAAATCAAACCTGTTGCTTTAGTCAGGAATGCATATGGGGGGACTTTAACTTCCCCAATATTGACTGGGAATACTATAGTTCAAGTAGTTTATATGGGTTCATTTTTGTTCAATGTGTGCAAGAGCGTTTTCTGACACAGTATGTAGACAGGCCAACAAGGGGGGATTTGGTACTGGGGAATGAATCTGGCCAGTGTTAGGTTTGGAGGTAGGTGAGCACTTTGGCGATAGTGACCATGATTAGGTTATGTTTACAATAGCAATGGGCAGGGATAGGTATATACCGCAGGAAAAGAGGTACAACTGGGGAAAAGGCAATTATGGTGCAATTAGGCAAGACTTAGGGTGCTTAGGATGGGGAAGGAAACTGCAGGGGATGGACACACTTGAAATTAGGAGCTTATTCAAGGAACAGCTACTGCGGGTCCTTGATAAGTATATACCTATCAGGCCAGGGAGGTAGTTGTTGAGAGAGGGAACCATGGTTTACTAAAGAATCTAAAGCTCTTGTCAAGAGGAAGAAGAAGGCTTATGTGACGAAGAAGCACGAAGGCTCAGTTAGGGGGCTTGAGAGTTCTAAGTTAGCCAGAAAAGATCCACAGAGAGGGCTACAAAGAGCCAGGAGGGGATATGAGAAGTTGTTGGCAGATAGGATCAAGGAAAACCTTAAGGCCTTCTATAGATATATCAGGAATAAAAGAATGACGAGTAAAATTAGGGCCAATCAAAGACAGTAGTGGAAAGTTGTGTGTGGAATCTGAGGACATGGGGAAGCACTTAATGAATACTTTTCGCCAGTATTCATATTGGAAAAGGGCAATGTTAGTGAGAATACCGAGATACAGGCTACAAGATTAGATGGAATTATGGTTGACAAAGAGGAGGTTTTAGCAATTTTGGAAGATCTGAAAATAGATAAGACCCCTGGGCTGGATGGGATTTATCCTTGGATTCTCTGGGAAGCCAGGGAGGAGATTGCAGAGCCTCTGGTTTCGATCTTTCTGTTATCATTCTTGATAGGAGTAGTGCCAGAACATTGGAGGATATCAAATGTTCCCTTGTTTAGGAAGGGGAATGGGGACATCCCTGGTAATTATAGGCCAGTGAGCCTTACTTCGGTTGTGGGTAATGTGTTGGAAAAGGTTATAAAAGATAGGATTTATAATCATCTGGAAAGGAATAATTTGATTAGGGATATTCAGCACAGTTTTGTGAAGGGTAGGTCATGCCTCACTAAACTTATTGAGTTCTTCGAGAAGGTAACAAACCAGGTGGATGAAGGTTTAGCAGTTGATATGTATATGGACTTCAGTAAGGCATTTGATAAGGTTCCACACAGTAGGCTATTGCACAAAATACAGAGTTTTGGGATTGAAGGTAATTTAGTGGTTTGGATCAGGTATTGGCCAGCTGAAAGAAGACAGAGGGTGATGATTGATGGGAAATGTTCACACTGGAGCTCAGTTACTCGTGATGTGCCACAAGGATCTGTTTTGGGGCCACGGCTGTTTGTCATTTTTATAAGTGATCTGGATGTCAGCATACAAGGATGGGTTAGTAAATTTGCTGCCTCAGATGCTGCCTGACCTGCTGTGCTTTTCCAGCACCATACTCTTGACACAGGTTGGATAGGGTTGTTAAGAAGGCATACGGTGTGTTGGTGTTTATTGGTAGGGTGATTGAGTTTCAGAGCCTTGAGATTATGCTTCAGCTGTACAAGACACTGGTAAGGTCGCACCTGGAGTATTGCATGCAGTTCTGGTCACCGCATTATATGAAGGATGTGGAAGCTTTGAAAAGGGTTCAGAGGAGATTTACTAGAATGTTGCTTGGAATGGAAGGAAGGCCTTAGAAGGAAAGGCTGAGGGAACTGAGATTGTTTTTGTTGGAGAGAAGAAGGTTGAGAGGTGACTTAATTGAGACGTATAAGATAATTAGAGGTTAGAGAGAGTGGACAGTGAGAGCCTTTTTCCTCGGATGGTGAAGGCTAACATGAGGAGACATAGCTTTAAATTGAGGGGTGATAGATTTAGGACAGATATTAGGGGTAGTTTCTTCACTCAGAGTCGTAGGTATGTGGAACGGCCTGCCTGCAACAGTAGTAGACTCGCCGATGTTAAGGGCATTTAAATGGGCATTGGACATGCATATGGATAATAATGGAATGAGGTAGGTTAAATGGGCATCAGATTAATTTCACAGGTCGGTGCAACATTGAGAGCCAAAGGGCTGTACTGTGCTGTAACGTTCTATGTTCAAAGTTCTATATCAATCAGATGTGATTTATTTTTATCAGAATATACTTCAGTGATTGAGTTCCTATTGGCTTGAAGCATGAAGGCCAATTATGAAAGTGGCATGGTGGTGCAATGGATAACGCTGCTGCCTTACAATGCCAGAGTTTAATTTCAACCTCAGGTGATTGTGTGGATTTTGCACATTCTCCCTGCATCTGGATGGGTTTTCTCTGGTGCTCAGCTTTCATCCCACAGTCCAACGATGTGCAGGTTAGGTGGATTGGGCATGGTAAAATTCCCACAGTGTCAGGGGATGTGTAGGTTAGGTGGGTTAGCCATGGGAGGTGCAGGGTTGCAGGGATAGGGTATGGGGGTAAGTCTGAGTGGGATGGTCTTCGGAGAATCGGTGTGGACTTGCTCGGCCTATTTCTACACTGTAGGGATTCTAAGGATAAATTACTCAATTAATGAAATTAGTCCCTGGCTTGTTGCCTTCCCTCTTCCTGTTCTCACTGGGTTCCTCTAAATGATGATAATTTAGAATAGTGGGAACACAGTCTTCTGAGGGATAGCAGTCTGATTACTCTTGAAGTTCATTTAGGGAACTAATGACTTGGGGATTGCCACTTGAAGAACTTGTTGAGTTCAGCTAATGGTTGACAGTTTTAATAAAACAAGGTGTATGGTTCTAAATGAGGATTGAAAGGAAAAACTTTGGTGTTATAGCATAATGCAAATATGTTCAGCCATGTTATGAATAGACCCGTTGAAATTACTAATTGGAAGGAATGAGAAGCTTTTGGTGCAAAGGAAATAAAGCAAATTGTCTATTAAATGTCTGGGCAAATTTTTTGGAAATACAGGTAACAGAATGTAAGTTAGGCAAAGATCAGAATGCAGAAGCCAATAAGTAGAGATTATTTTCACTCCCCCAGCTTTGTAATATCTCAGTTCTGATAAAAATTGGAGGCAGTTCACTTTTGAAATTTCTATTTTCTGAAATAAACTAGAGCACACTGTCTGAAACAGCATACTTCTGTTGGGTTGAAAGAATAGTTGAAGCTTTAACTCTGTTTCCCTGTGCATAGATGCTGCCAGATCTGCTGATTTTCTCAAGCACTTTCTGTTTTTCTTTCAGTTCAGTATCAGACTGTCACCACCCTTTTGAGAAATTATACAATAGTTTGCATTGTGGATCTGTTACATTGTAAAGCTGTTTTCAATCTATTCACTTGACTTTAGCAGTGAATGTACTGATTACTGATGGTTCAAATCTCCAAATCGTGCACATTTGATTATGTATATTTCATATCATCTGGAAAATATGGTGACCTAATTTCCACACATTTGGGAGCATCAAAATCTGTTGAACAACATTGGTTTATCAGGACAGACTGATGGAAAATAGGGACTGATACATCTTTTGATCTCTCTTGGTACATCTCCCTTTTACTATGGTGAGAATTGTGGCCATGAATGCACATCTTACAACTCCAAAGTACAGCTTGCTAAAACTCAAAAGCTTCATGCTGTTTCATCTGACCATTGTTTACCACAACTGATGTAAGAGACATTTATGTTTTTTATGTTTTTAATGCATGCCACATATACCTTAGTTCTTAAGATTGCTGTTGTTTAATGTTTATATCAAAGCAGGTAATATTGGAAAATTTTCAAAACTCCAGGGAAATTAAATCTGCAGAGCTGTTGACAAGGAGCAATACTAAATAATATTTTCAATTTTTTAAAATTACAGTGAAATAGTATTGCTAAAAATCTTGGTTATCGGTACTTTTAATGTTTCACTCAGGACTCATCAGTATGGTTATTTAATTTTTCAGTGGTGAACAAGTATTGATTATGTTGATTTGTAAACAGGTTTCAATGAAAGTGGATTATGTTTACAGCCTGATAGATTTTAATTTTGATTTATGAAGATAATTAAGAAAGACATTTTCAATAATAGAGCAACCATTCATTATTCCTGTAAGTTGACAACCAATTGTGCTGTACCATCAACTGTATTAAACCTTCATCTGCAATTAAATAGAAATAACTTTTTTCAATATAATATCTTTCATAATCTAAAGTTTCCTTTAAACACTTTACAGTCAATGACCCACTGTTAAGTGTAAGAATGGTACTCTAGGGAACCATTGCAGCCAATTGGCATACAACAAAATCCTACCAACACCAGTGAGATAAATGACCACAAAATTTGTGTTGTAAAGTTGGTTGAAGGTATATTGGATATTGACCAGGACAGTAGGAAAAATTTGCCTTGTTCCTCTTTAGTGCATGTGATCTTTTAGATCCACCTGAGAGAGTACTTAAATCCTCGGTGTGACTTTGCACCCAAAAGATGGTGAAGCTCTGACATTGCAACTCTGTTTCCTCACTGAAGTGCCAACTTGAATTGCCTGTTGTAACCCATGGAGTGGAGCTTAAATACAAACTTCTGAGAATGTTACACAGCAAAGACTGGATCAGCCCTAAAAGTTGACTGCATTTGTATGCTTTGTATCAAAAGGGGCACTGGGAAAGATATAGGATCGCAGGACCTCATTTTGCTGGAATATGGTATATAGGTACATGATGCAGATGGAGATGAAGCACACGAGAAACAAGTTTTTTGTGGATTATTTATTAGTGGGTGGAGCAAAATTATATTTTTAAAAACGGAATAAATCAGAAACAAAAACAGAATCGCTGGAAAAGGTCTGGCAGCATTAATGGAAAGAAATCAAAGTTAACGTTTTGGGTCAAGTGACCCTTCATCAGAATCCTAAGTTCTGAAAAAGGATGACTCGACCCGAAACGTTAATTCTGATTTCTGTCCATAGATGCTGAACTTTTCTAACAGTTTGTTTTTGGGTTTTTTTTTTGGAAATTCATTTTGTACAGTAACCTTTTAGGAAGTGGATGAATGGGACAATACAGGAACATTACATTACGTTACCTATACTTTATAAGAGGGTGAAAAATATGGGAAGCTGACACAGGAGAGCATTTGAATAGTTGAACCTAGAGTGAAAAAGGCAGGGATGATATTTTAAATCAGAGTAAGATGCTGGACTGAAGTGACATAGAGGCTGGCAGTTTAATGGAGGTGAAAATAAACAGCTCATGTGTTGGAGAGCATTTTAAATGTAGATCCTCGGTTTATGAGTGAATAAAATATTGAGACTTTTAGCAGTCCGGATCATCCTGAAACTAGAAGAGGAATGGCATTGATGACAAAGATACTGAGTTTATGGCATTTGCTGAAGACAGTTGTTTTAGTCTTTCCGAAGTCTAGCTATTTGAAATTGCTCTCCATCCAAGACTGGTATTGGGTAAACATAGTGATAGGACTGGATGTAGGTTTGCTCGCTGAGCTGTAAGTTCATTTTCAGACGTTTCATCACCATACTAGGTAACATCTTCAGTGAGCCAACCTACAACCAGAACCTCAATCTGAGCTACAAATCTTCTCAAAACTTGCTAATAGTGATTGGACTGCTATTCTGAAGAAGGTCACTGGATTCCAAACATTAACTGTTTTCTCCACAGATTCTGCCTGACTTGCTGAGTTTTTCCAGCAATTTCTGTTTTTGTTTGATGCAGATAGGACAGCTGTAATGAAAGCATTGGGTAGAATGATGGAGAGGTAGACCTGAGTATTGTCAGCATATATCTGGGAAGACCCTGTATCCAACTTAAATGGCTACTCTTCAGTACGCACCGATACTTTTTGAAATAGAGAAGATTGTTTAAAATGGAAGTTTTGTTTTACCACCAGAGGGTACAATTGTAATTTTAAAATCTGCTTCTTTCAAATGACGTGGCACAGTTCATGGTTTGAAACAAAGCCCGTTTTCCCTGTAAATGAGATGGATACGTACGTGGATGCATTGTAATGTACTGTATATATGTCAGACCAGCAGAGGGAGGGATGGTAGAGCGGAGGCTTTACCATGCGTCAAGGGGCGAGGCGGAGCGTAGCAATATTAACCAGAAGCCAGTTGTCAGATGAGCGACAGAAGCTGCAATGAGCGGAAGAGTCGGCGACCTGAGCCCTAAACAGGCAGAAACTCTCACCAAGGTAAGGGAGAGGGTAGGATGCTGCGACTGGGCGAGGAATCAATAGCAAACTGTTCAGGTGCCCAGCAGTTTTTTTTATAATTCATGGATGTCCTAGTAACAGATCTTCTTAACACTTGGTTAGGGATGGTCTGCTTATTTCGACCATTATCATTGGCGGTTCATTCCTCTATGGTTAGTTAGGAAGATCCCTGCTGTGCAAACATTAATCTCGACTTTGTACAATAGGCCTGGCTAGGCAGTAAGTGGGAGTCGGTTCTGGAAACGGCTTGAGGCGCGGAAGTTCCAGGATTAAAAAGATTTCTCCTCCATCGATCAGTAGTAGCGAGTTGCACTGATAAAAAATGTCTTTGTGTTCAAGTAAAATATTGGAAATGTGAAAAGGGGAAGGAGGAAAGTTTATTGCAGGTCATCTCAGAAACAAGTTGCCCTTGACAGCAGCTGAAAGAATTGCGGATGCTGTAACTCAGAAACAATAAGCATAAGTTGCTGGAAAAGCTCAGCAGGTCTGGCAGCATCTAGAGTCATAGAGACGTACAGCATGGAAACAGACCCTTCGGTCCAACCCATCCATGCCGACCAGATATCCCAACCCAACCTAGTCCCACCTGCCAGCACCCGGCCCATATCCCTCCAAACCCTTCCTATTCATATACCCATCCAAATGCCCCTTAAATGTTGCAATTGTACCAGCCTCCACCACATCCTCTGGCTGTGGAGAGAAATCAAAGTTAATGTTTCAGGTTTGGTGACCCATCCTCAGAACACTTGACCGCTTCTAGCAACTTCTGTTTTCGTTTCTATCCTTGATAACCTTTGAGATAATGTTGCTATTACAATGGACAGGGACAAATAGACCTAAGAATGAGACTGAGTTGAAGGCATCAGTGGAGCTCGGGGTCCCCAGCTTTCAACTGCAGCTTTTCACAATGGGCCACTGTCAATGTTGTGATGAGGAAGTACCAGCTCAGATGACATTTTGTTCTGAGAATGTGTTGTGACTTTATTGTACACCATATGGAAATAACTGAAACATGAGGTGTCACAATTTGGATTGATGTGACTGCAGTAATTGAAAACGGAACATTTTGTTCTTAGAATCTGTATAGAGTCATAGATTCATACAGTATGGAAACAGACCCTTGGGTCCAACCAGTCCATGCCAACCATAATTCCAAATTAATCTAGTCCCACCTGCTTGTGCTTGGCCCATATCCCTCCAAATATTTCTTATTTATGTATTCATCTTTTAAGTGTTGTAATTGTACCCAACATCCACCAACTTCCTCTAGTGGTTTATTCCACATGTGCACCACATAAATTAAAAGCTTCTCGTGTCTTTTTTAAGTCTTTCTCTGCTCACCTTAAAAATATGACCCCTAGTCTTGAAATTCCCAATGCTAGGGAAAAGACGCCTGCCAATCACCTGACTTATACACTTCATGATTTTATAAACCTCTATAATGTCAACCCTCCACCTGTTGCTGCAGCTGTTAGCAATTCTTGGTTACATCATTGTGTGAAGGCATCAAATGGAAAATTACACACCTTTGTACAGGGCAAGTGGAATAATGAGAGGAATAATTACCCTCATTGCACCACTTGCCTCCTTATCATAGAGGTTGCTCAGGTAGCTTTCGAATGTGCATTGGCAAAAGCTTAGAGAAAGCTATTGAAAGGAAAGCTATGAAGAGTGTAGTCAGAGCTTTGTTAACCAGCACAGATAAATGATCTCCTGTGCTGTAAACATCTATGATTTTGTGAGGCCAATTACAGAAGGCCAGAATTTTCTGGAAACACGCATCATAATAGACTCATATTTATGGTGCACGCCATATATTTTTCAGGAAATGGTGGTAAGTGACCTAGTATTTGTTCTTACACCAGAACTTCCAGGGATCCTCTACACTACTCCCTAGTGAACCTTGACAAAACACTAATTATTCAATTTTCAAAGTTCCACTTCAATTATAAAATCAAAGTCAACATCCAATTTAAGAGATCAGAAAATACTTAGCACCTATGGAGAGGGGAACAGAGTTTACATTTCTGGTTGATGGCCTTTAACAAGAACTGGAAAAGTTGGGGATGTAAATGGTTTTCAGCAAGTGAAGAAGCTGGCAAGAGGAGGAGGTGAGGGAAAAGAACAAAAAGGGAAGATCTGTGATAGAGTATAAGATTAAAGAGCAAAAGGTGTAGTAATAGTACAAAGAAAGTACTAGGCAAAAGGTGTAGTAATAGTACAAAGAAAGTAGGAAAGTATGGGTCTAGTACAGGTATAAATGGCATTAACAGAATCATCAACAATCAAAAAACAAAAGGACAGAGGTCTGAAGTTGTTTAACTGTATAATTCTAGAAGGCCGTAAAATGCCTACTCATGCTTACAGACCGAATACAGGTATTCCTTGAAATAGTTATCCAAGCTGAGTTTGGTCTCCCTGATGCAGAGGTAACCAATTCGTAAGCAATAAATATAGCTTATTAAATGGAAGGATATAGAAGTAAGTTGTCATTTCACCTACAATGAGTGTTTAAGACCTTGGATGGTGAGGAGGGATGAGGTAAAATGGCAGGTGAACTTTTATGGTAAGGTGCTATTGGAAGGGAAGAAGTGTTGTGGGTGACTGAAGAGTGGATTGAGGTATTATGGAAGCAACAGTTTTTTTGGATTGATGTTGAGGGAGGAAACGGGAGGTTAAGATGTGTTTGTTGATGGCATCATGCCAGAGTGAATGGAAACGGTGGTGGATGGTCAATTGCATGTAGAGGAGAAAGTGAAGACTGCAGATGCTGGAGATCAGAGCTGAAAATGTGTTGCTGGAAAAGCGCAGCAGGTCAGGCAGCATCCAAGGAACAGGAGAATCGACGTTTCGGGCATCAGCCCTTCTTCAGGAATGAAGAAGGGCTGATGCCCGAAACGTCGATTCTTCTGTTCCTTGGATGCTGCCTGACCTGCTGCGCTTTTCCAGCAACACATTTTCAGCAATTGCATGTAGAAACTTGTGGGATAGAAGACAAGGACAAAGGGAATCCTCATTTGCAGAGAGAGGAGAAGAGGTGAAAGTATGTGTAGAAAATGGACCACACGGTTTCTAGGCCCTACCCACAATGATGATTAAGGAAAACAAAACCTATTAAAAGCAGAAGTAAAATACTGCAGATGTTGAAAAACTGAAATTGCTGGAACTGCTCATCAGGTCTGAAAGTGTCTGTGAGGAAAAAACGAACATTTCAGGTCAATGTCATTTCATCAGAATGGACATAGTGGAAGCCTTGGTGTGAAACTTGACAGTCTCTCAATAGATGTGATGGAGCTGAGGAAACTGGGAAAATCATGTGGAGTCCTAACCGGAAACAGAATGGGAGGACAGTCACTTTACATGCGACACTGTTGTTAGCCTATTCTAAGAAAAGGATTGCCCAATCAGAGATGCAATACCTGCCCTTTTACTTCCTCCCATATCAAAGATCCCTTTGAAATACAAGTTAAAACCCATAGTCCTGTCAGTTTGCATGTTGCTCACAGTGCAGTTACCCCTGTTCTGGAGATCAAACTCATATTAGATGACTGATTCAAGCAACACCTCTAACTAGTCTGCTAGTATTATTATACACTTCCAGCAATCTGGATTGAGCATTTAGTTCAGCAATTCCAGATTAAAATCTCTGAAATCCACCCCATCCTGATTGATTTTTGGTTTTGGACCTCATCAGCTGTTGTTGATGATTCTGCTATTGCCATTTACGCTTCCTCAAGACCTGTCATGTTTCTTGTCCCATTCTCACCCTCTTTGTCTTACACCATTACCCCTTTTTCATTTCACCTGTGTTGCTTTCTACTCTATCAAAATATGTTCTCTTTGGCTCATTTCTCTCCTTTCTTTTACTGCCTCTGCACTTGCTGAAAACCTATCACATCTCTAACCTTTTCGAGTTCTAACAAAAAGTCCATCAACCTGAAATGACAACACTGCTTTTCACAATGTAGGAGCTTCCAGAGCTGCTGAGTTTTTCCAGTATTTTCTTATTTCAGATTTCCAGCATTTGTAGCATTATGTTGCTTTTGTATCTATCTCTAATTTGCTAGATTGATCCTGCTTCAACTCTCCTCGTCACTAATAGCCAAAATACCACTTATGACCCAGGAGTGTCCTGAAGGATTAATCAGCTGTTAGTTTGCAATTTTGAGTTAAAAATAATTAGAGGCACACATATCTTTGAATTCCTAAAGTGTAACAGATCAGTTGAAATGCAAGCAGAAAACATAGTATACATACCATAGCAATGTAATCCAAATCTATACAAAATTAAAACAGAGATTATTTCCAACTCAGAGATAATGTTTGATATGATTTGATGCTTGGTAGAGTCAGGGTGAGCTGTTAAAATGTCACCAACCTGATTGCTTCTTTGATTAATTGATGGACTAAAGTACTAACTTCATCCCAAGTCTAGACACTGGGTTCTCCTGCGAGGAGCTTGAGTATTTGAACAGAATCATTGATGGATAAAGGGTCTTTAGTGTGATGTAGAGATATCCCATTTGCAGATTCATACTCCCATAAAAGCATAAGTCAGATATATTTAGTTCATTGAAGATTACTTGCAATTTAATCAATTCGCTGATTCCTCAACATAAGTATTGTATTTTCCAAAGTGCACCTGCCATTTTACTGGAAGGATGGTTGCACTTGATACTTGGATCAGGACAGTCCAGCTGCGTGTAGATTCTCAACTTATATATAAAGAGAGAAAGTAATGTAAGAGGGAATGCAAACATAGGTTTTATGTTGGAAAGTTTACTTATCAAGAATCCAGTCGAGGTCCCAGTATTGGCACAGCATTCTTCATTTAAAACGCAGGTCCATTCTGTGCAAGGATTTAATATATTAATCACAATTCTTTAGTAATAGGGCCTAAATTTATCTATTTGGGTCACCTTAACTTACAATATTTTCCCACACTTGAGTAGAAAAGTAGTAAGGTTAGGTTTTAACCATTTCTTGTTCTCCATGCATTCTACAGTTTTACAGTCCAGCAATTCAGGCACAGCAACAAAATCTATGTACAGCTGACAGAGTAATGATACTGTTTAGATTAAATGTGCCATATTCTAAATTTCTTTTGGTTTTGTTCAATGATTATCATCGATGTTCTTAGGAAATAAATCGGGGAGATAGTTATGGGAACAAAGAAATGGCAGAAGAGTTACACAGATATTTCACATCAGTCTTTATGGTGGAAGATACTTTGAACATCTCTTTAATACAAAAGAATATGGTGGTGCAAGAGAGGAATCACCATCATTAGAGAAGTAGTATTAGACTAATGGGGCTAAAGGTAGATAAATCCTCTGGCCCTGATGGCTTGCATGTTAGAATCCTAAAAGAAGTAGCTACAGAAATAAATTTTCAATAATCTTGAATTCTGGAGAAGTAACGGAGAATTGGAAAACTGCCATTCAAAAGGGAGGGAGGTAAAAAGCAGGCAACTATAGGCTGATTAGCCTAACATCTATTATTAGAAAAACGTTGGAATCAATTATTAAGGAAGTAATGGCAGAACATTTGGAACATCATAATCTGATTGAGCAGAGTCAGCATGACTTCATGAAATGGAAATCATGTCTCATTAATTTATTGGAGTTTTTCAAAGAAGTCTCAACCAGTATTCTGTTTATTCTGTTTGGACCTCCAATATACCTCGCAAAAGTTTAAGCCATAAGATAAGGGCCCATGGAGTTGCAGGTAGTTATATTACCATGGATATAAAATTGCTAATGGGCTGAAATCAGCAAGTGGGGATAATGGGTTCTTTTTTAGGTTGGCAACTTGTAACAATGGTGTCAGGAATCAGTGCTGGGATTGCAGCTGTTTTCAATATAAATTAATGACCCGGTGGAAGGAAGTGAATGGATTGCAGTCATATTTACAGAGTAAGAAAGGCAAATTGCAAGAAGGATACAAGCAGTTTACCAAGAGATTTTGTTAGGTTAAGTAAGTGAGCAATAAGTTGGCAAACAGAGTGTTATGTGAGAAAATGTGAAGTTGTTCATTTTGATAGGGAGAACAAAAGAGCAGTACTATTTAAATGGGAAAAAAAAGTGCAGAAAGGAAGTTGGGGGCACTTGTGCACAAAATAGAGAAAGCTAGCACACAGATGCAGCAGGTAATCAAGGTGGCTAATACAGTGCTGGCCCTAATTTCAAGGGAGTTGGAATACAAGAGTAGGGAAGTCTTACTGCAACTGTATAAGGTGCTGGTGAGACCACATCTGGATACTCCAGGCAGTTTTGGTTTCATTATTTAAGGAAAGATGTTATCACATTGGAGGCAGTTTAGAGAAGGTTCACCAGGATGATCCTCGATACGAAGGAATTGTCATATGAGCAAAGGCTAAACTCTACTCATTGGCATTTTGAGAATGAGGGGTGATCTCATTGAAACATATAGGGTTCTTAAGTGGTTTGACAGTGTAAATACTGAGAGAATGTTTCCCCTTATGGGAGAAGCTAGGACCAAAGACCATAGTCTCAGAATAAAGGGGCATCAATTTAAGAATGAGATGATGAGAAATTTCTTCTCTCAGAGGGTTCTGAGTCTTTGTAACTCTCTGCCACAGAGAGATGTGGGTACAGGGCCCTTGTGTATATTCAAGGTTGAGATAGATAAATTCTTGATCAATAGGAGGACAAAGGATTATGGGGGAACGGTAAGAAAATGTATATGAGGTATCTCAGAGCAGCCATGATCCTACTGAATGGCAGAGCAGGCTCGAGGGGCCAAATGGCCTACATATTACTATTCCTTATGATCTTATGGTTCTGCAACGAGCAAAACCTTTTTTGTAAAGTTCTGTGTACATCGGAAAATTCATCTTAGGAATAGAAGTAGGCAATTTGGACTCTTGAGCCTGCTCTTTCATTCAATAAAGTGATGGCCGATTTGCTTGTGTTTTGAATTTCACGTTCACTTCTATCCCCATTAACCTTTGATTTTCCTGCCTAACAAGAATCTATCTATCGCTGCCTTAAAAATATTCAATGAACCCACCTCCACCATCTTCTGAGTTCCAAAGTCACACAACTGTTTGAGAGAAAAGAAAACTCCTTATCCTCTGTCCTAAAGGTGCACCTGCTAACATTTTAAACAATGCCCCTTAATTCTGCCCTCACACTTAAGAGGAAACATCTTTTCCACGTCAACTTTGTCAAGACCATTCAGGATTGGATAAAGTTGATTCAAATCACCCTCATTCTTCTAAGTTTTAAAAAGGCCCAGTCTATACAATCTTTCCACACAAGACAGAATATTCCAGCTATCGATCTAATAAATCCCCTTTGAATCACTTCCAGTACAATTATACCCTTATTTAAAAAGGGAGAACAAAGTCACATAGAAAATTCAAGATGTGGTCTCAACAATGACTGAATAATAACATGCTAACTTTTATATTGAACTCTGCATTCCATAAGACTTCTTAATTATTTTCTGTGACTGCATCCTAACATTTCGTAGCTCATGCATTAGAACACCCAGGTCCCTCTAGACTTTAGAATTCTGCAATCATTCTCCATTTAAATCATACTCACCTTTATTCTGTTCACCAAAATGAACTCTCCCACTTGATAATCATCTGTCAAATTTTTGCCGATTCACTCAACCTCTCTGTATCCATCTGCACCCCCTTAATGTCCTCTTCACAACATACTTACCTATTTATCTTTGTGTTCTGCAAATTTAGCTCCCATGTGTTCACTCCCTTGAGTCAAACCATAGCAATAAATTGCAAAAAACTGAGGCTCAGTACAGACCACTGTGGGACTCCATTCATCACATCCTGCTAATCAGAAAAGATCAGTTTTCTGTCAGTCAGCTATTTATTCATGCTAATGTGTTGCCCTCATACCTTTTGAACTTCTGCTTTGCATAATAACCTTCGATGTGGCTCCTTGTCAAATGCCTTCTCAAAATACAAGTACTGTATCTCTACAGGCCCTCCCTTTATCCACAACACATGCTACTTCGTCAAAGAATAAATAAATTGGTTAAACATGACTTAGAGTTATAGCAATGTGTAGCACGGAAACAGACCCTTTGGTCCAATTCGTCCATGCCGATCAGATATCCTAAATTAATCTAGTCCCATTTGCCAGCACTTGGCCCATATGCCTGTAAACCTTACCTATTTATATACCCATCCAGATGCCTTTTAAATGTTGTAATTATAACAGCCTCCACCATTTCCTCTGGCAGCTCATTCCATACACACACCACCCTTTCCATGAAAAAGTTGCCCCCCAGGTCCCTTTTAAACCTTTCCCCACTCACCCTAAACCTTTGCCCTCTAGTTCTGGACTCCAGGGAAAAAAAGCCCCAGCCTATTCAGCCTCACCCTATAGTTCAAACCCTCTAAACATAACAATATCCTTATATATCTTTTCTGAACCCTTTCAAGTTTCACAACATCCTTCCTATAGAAGGGAGACCAGAATTATACGCAATATTCCAAAGGTGGCCAAACTAATGTCCTGTACAGCCACAACATGAATGTTTTGACCAATAAAGGAAAGCATACTAAACGCTTTCGAAAACAGCCCTGGCCTATTCAGCCTCTGGCCCTATTTCTCAAACCCTCCAATCCCAGCAACATCCTTGCAAATATTTTTTGAATATTTTCAAGTTTCACCACATCTTTCCTATGGCAGGGAGATTAGAATTGAACGCAGTATTCTAAAAGTGGCCTAACCAATGTCCTCTATGTTTGTAACATGACATATCAACTCTTACACTGACCAGTAAAAGCAAGTGTGTCAAATGCCTTATTCACTACCTTGTCTGCCTGTGGCTCCACTTTCAAGGAACTATGAACCTGCACTCCAAGGTCTCTGTTCAGCAACACTCCCCAGGATCTTACCGTCAAATGTATAAGTTCTGTCCTGATTTGCCTTTCCAAAATGCAGCACCTCACATTTATCTAAATTAAACTCCATCTGCTACTCCTTGGTCCATTGGTTCATCTGCTCAAGATCCCGTTGTACTCCGAGGTAACCTTCTTCACTGTCCACTACACCTCTAATTACACCTCCTATTAGCATGTCAAAATCATTTATATAAATGACAAAAAGTAGTGAACCCAGCCACCAATCCTTGTGGCACTCCACTGGTCACAGGCCTCCAGTCTGAAAAGCAACCACCCTCTGTCTTCTACCTTCTACCCAGTTCTGTATCCAAGTGGCTAGTTCTCGCTGTATTCCATGTGATCTAATTAGTCTACCGTGAGAAACCTTGTTGAATGCCTTATTGAAGTCCATATAGATCACGTCCACTGCTCTGCCCTCTTCGTCACTTCTTCAAAAAAACTCAATCAAGTTCGTGAGACATGATTTCCCATGCACAAAGCCATGCTGACTATCCCTAATCAGTCCCTGCCTCTCCAAATACATGTACATCCTGTCCCTCAGGATTCCCTCCAATAACTTCCTTCCAACAACAACCACTGATGTCAGGCTCACTGGTCTATAGATGCCTTCTCTTTGAGGAATCCATGCTGATCTGTCCTGATTACTTTGCGTATTTTTAAGTGCCCAGCTATAACCTGAATGATCAATTCTAACATTTTTTGCCCAGAATAGACATCAAGCTAGCTGACCTATAGTTACCTATTTTCTGCTAGCCTATTTTCTTAAATAAAACAACACATTTGCTACTTTCCAATCTACTTGAACATTCTTAGAATCTAGCGAATATTGGAAAAAGTAACATCAACATATTAATTATCTCATTAGCCATCTCTTTTAAGACCCTTTTGAAATTCATCAAGACCCTGAGATATGTCAGCCTGCAGATCCATCAATTTGCTTTGTATTACTTTCCTCTTGATTATAGTTGCACCAAATTTCTCTTGCCCTTCCACCTCCTGACTTACTGTTATTACTGAAATGTGTTTTGTATCCTCTTGCATGAAAACGACAGCAAAATATTTGTTAGTTTCATCCACTATTTCCTTATTATCTGTTATTAGCTCCCCCACTATCAATATCCTGAAGATGATGTTTTGTATTGCAATTAGAAATATTAGAAATTTAATATAAAATCAAAATTTTTAACATGCACATACACCTAAAGACCTATAAGGAAATGCTGCATGTAACTAATGCACTGGAACAAACGTCATTGAGCTCAAGGTAAAGTTGGACACTTTAAAAACACATCCTACATATATAATGAATGTCCTGATTATCTATGCTTAGCGAAGATTATTTTGTTGATCTGTAGTTCGTATTCAGAGTGACAAATTTACAGCAAAGTAAAATTAATCTTCAAACAAATTTGCTGTCGTTTTCAGTGTCCTTTCTTTGCATCAAATTAGTTTATGTTTATTCTAATTAGCTTAAGACTCCAACAATGTTTTAGTCATTTTAAATACTCAGAAACATTCACTATTGATTGATGTAGTTTTCAAACTGCTCACCCATATATTTGAATGTTAGCTATTTGGTAAATCCAGTATTTCACACAAGTTAGTATGCAGTCCACACAATAAAGCACTTGTGGAGACTGCCAAACAGGAGTGGGTGTGTTTATTACACAGAGCTCTTTATGACATGTATATCAAGCATTTGATGATGGCTTCTGAAATCCATAGCCTTATTTTAAAATAAGAAAGAGTCAAATGCTGACAAAGCAGTATAAGTACTTTGTTCTGTAGTTTTAAAGTCTAGGTGTGCCAGACTATGTACTGCATAGCAAAGTAGCATTTAGAAGCTGATGGACTTTCAACTGTGTACGTGAAATCAGAATACATTTTTTTTCTGTCTGCTGCAGTTCCGAGAGAATATCCAAGATATCCTGCCTAGCCTTCCTGCTCAGGATGACCACTTTCTCCTACGATGGCTCAGAGGTACTTTGATCTCGTTACCTAGAAATCTCTAGTTCTGTTCATTTCTTCCCAATTCCCATTTTCTTTCATTTTCACCTTTTACCAGGTACCTTCTTTTCTTTTCAACTTTTCACCTTTTAGTTGTCAAGGAGTTCAAGAACATCAAATCAATAGACAGAAGTAAACCATGAGGATATTGTCTCCTATGTTGGCAGATGGGTAACCTAAAAGAACTAAGTAATGCTCAGGACGAACAATAATCTGTAGCCACACAAATTGAATGACAGAATTAAAGTGAAGGCCAAGTACTTGTTAAGCAGCAGAGATCCTTGGTTTGCAATCCCAGATTCTAGAGATCTGAAAACGCTGCTTTATTATGTTGATGCTAAGAAATCTAAATGAGTCCTCCCCTTTCTAGCCCATCCATTTTATTCCATTTTAAGCAAATTTACTCAAATATTTCTTCATTGCTAATGTTTCAGCAACTTTGGTGGTTTGACCTTAAACTTCATGAACTGTGTTTCTTTGACAATTGGTCTGATTCACTGTGAGGTTTTCATTAGCATTGTGGACTGTATAGAAAATTCTTTTGGAATTGTTTAAACCCTTGTGGTTGGACCCACTGAATCATTTGTGTGGGTTTTACTGAGCTGTTTACAATACTGTACAATGATAGGAGATCTGCTTACTCTGCATTCCTGTTATCATGCAGTGATTTTGCAAATTGTGTCAATGTCATTAACATTTAGAATTTTCCTAAACTATCGTGTTTTTAGCAATTAAATAGGACCATTTTCCTGCCAGCTATTGAGCATTACAAAAGCTGAGTATAAACACATGATCTAAGTCATGTTTCCAGAAAATAAGTCTGTAGTTTGAAGAATATACAACATTCCACAGCACCAGCAAATAAAGTTTTGGAATTTCAATATGAGTTCTTTGAGTATAATTATGTGACATGTGGTGAAGTTTCACTTTATCTCACAGAGTAGTCCCCAGTTAATACTGGAAAGATGATTGCATATATTGAAATAGAAGCACTTACAGATGTATAACAATGCTAAGTAAAATTTTGCTTTTTTTTCTTGAAAATATAATACCCTTTATATTATAGGATGCTTTGGGTTTTCCTGAGGTTGTGAAAGATGCTAAATAAAAGCATGTTTTTTTCTTTCTTAAATAGTCCTGCAAATCTTGTTGTGTGGATTTTTATATATGAAAACGGCTATCTATAGACCCATTGCTTAACACTGCAATTCAAACATTGCACAGTTAAAAGAATACAACCCTTAAGACTTCACCAATAGCTCACTGGATTTTCATTGTGAGTTTGAAATAATTTCCATTTCTGCTGGACATTAGAGGCAGAGGACATGCCAACCTTGGAGTACTGTACTTCTGAAAGCTAGTTGCTACTGACGCCAAAAAAAATGGACAGGTTTATGCAATTTAATTTCTGAAAGTAACCTAAAAAAATTGAAAAATGTTGGATAACAAAATTGAATAAAAACATTTTTCATATGCAATACATCTGGCATTCTATAGTGTCCAGGGATGTGCAGATAAGGTGGGTTAGTCATGATAAAAATGCAGGGATATGGGGACAGGGGATTGAGTCTAGGTGAGATGCTCTTTGGACGATTGGTGTGGACTCGACGTGCCAAATGGCCTGTTTCCACACTGCAGGGTAAATATGATTTGTGTTTCCCATCTGCCCTGATCCCAGCACTTGTGTCCAAGTCGAAAGTTTCATGTGTGATTAGATTAGATTAGATTACTTATACGTGTCATGCTCAATTACAGTCATTTGCCTCTCTCAAAGAGATTGTGGTGGTTAAGACAGAATTTTAGCAGTTAAAAATTGGAATGGAAATTCCTATACTTGCCCAAACTTGGTCTCTTCACTGGGAGTCAGCATCGTTAATTGTTTGGTGAGTAGGGGATGCATAATCAATGAGTTGGCATCATCTGCTGGTTAGGGTGAGTACTGATAGAACTGATAGGCATTTCTAACTTCCCTTATTCAATTCATATCTCACTTACCAAGAGAAAAAAGATGATCATAAACTCCCAATAACAAAATGCTTCCTATGTTGCATCTTGTGCTCTGTCAGCAATATACTCTAACTTCTGATTGAAGGATACATCTGCATAAATTCAATTGTGTGACTTATGTTCTTGTGAGGTAAAAACTTGGATGCTGCCTGAACTGCTGTGCTCTTCCAGCACCACTAATCCAGAATTATGTTCTTGTGAATCTATCACAAGAATATGCAAATGTTTGTTTCTACTCATAGCATTTGCAAACTAACACAGCAATTTGAAAAGAACATATTTACAGAAGTCCAAAATTATCAAGTCATTGACAATCTTTTTGCTTAGCATTTGATTCACTATTATGTGTAATTTTTGTAAATTAGATAGTGAGCAGTTGTTGTCTAATCTTTTGATGCTATGGCCAAGATTTTACATCTTGGAGTTAATGTATGGCGGTGAGCATCTTAGGTAGCATCATATACACCAGTCAGGGTATACCATTTGGCACTAGAATGACCATAGCTTGCCTTGACCCTCCTTACCCCAGTCACTTATAGATCTTATAGATTCCACCCTATGAAATTCAGTTGCCCCTATGACTGTGAGTGTTCCCTTAACTAGCAGTACAATTAGGCCGGTCTCCATGAGCTGCCTCATGGACTGACCCTAAAAGCCTCCCAGATTATGTGTGATCTGACTCTAGTCCCCTACTGACATATTCCATGTCCCAGACTTAATTTGCAAGACAATCCCAACTGATCAATCAGAAAGTCCAGGATTGACTTTTCCTGACTTTCAGGACTGACCAGGGCCCAATCCCCAGACAGCAATGGAGTTGATCCTTGAAGATGAGTTGGACCAACTGCTTGACAGAGCATGGCTAATCCTCTGAACTACAAATGGCCAAATGGATTGATAGTGGCAATACTCCTGACTGACTGGTTAGAGTCCACCCTCACCCCATGAAGTAATGGCCCCTTTTACCTTTAGAACATTGCTGTGCTTGTCAAGCACATGCAATGCATTTGCCATACATGCTGCTGGCACATTCTGCTTCTTTGACTCTGTGCAGTACTGTGCCCCACAGGGACATTTAGTCCCACCTCCCCTTTCACACGGTCGGCTCACTCTCTCCTATCTGCATGTGTTCCCGTCTCAATTTCTGCATTAAAGTGCTATCTTTATGTTAATTCTGGTGATTAGGGAAATTAATATGCAAATATATGGAGATAGGCTTCTTTTAGGTGATGAGGGGGAACTCAATTGTGAAAGTTTATCTTGACTGGGGGAACCTGATTTTAGTCTATTGATCGATAAAGTCATCACACTCGCCATTATTCTCAGCTCCCTAGGGAGTGGAAGATCGGGCCCTATGAGTCTCTTCATCCTTCTGCCATATACCCCCTCTTCCCATGTGCCAGTGGAATAAGATTGGCTTACCTCGAGCCACATTTTAGCTTTAGATTTCTATACTGTTTGATCTTCCTTTCAGTTTTAAAGCGAATTAGTAGAGTCTGTGATCTAACCATTCACCAACAGTTGGGCATCTGATTTCCAACCTCAGCTAGGATCAAGAATGGAACAGGTTGGGAGTTATGGAGTAACTTCCTTTTGAAAGATTTACCTTATGTGGTGTAAGGCACTTTGGAAGAAAATCTCCAACAGGGAAGTTGAATACTAAAGGGAGATATTAAAATGAAATATAGAAAGAGAAGGTAAATGCATTGGCCACATTACACAAAATCATTATTTTGATTTATCTCCCTCTTTTAGGTGCCTCTCTTAGTGTTTTACCCGTTCTTACAGCTTACAGTGAGAATGTGTTTAGCCTGTTAAGTTTGCAATTACAGAATATAGAGATAGAGGGAAGAAAGAAAGAAACAACCAATGCAAAAAGGGACTTATCCTATTGATTTTGAGTATGGTTAATATCCTACTCAGATGCTGAATAAAAGGAACACCCATTAAAATGGCAGCTAGTTTACCCTATCATTCTGTGCATTCTGTGCTCCAAAATTGTTCATAGTTATTGAATGACCTTTTGAAGTTTCATTGAATTGTTTGTTTTATTTTATATTAAATAATTCCTTTTTTCATTTATTTTCATTGTTATTAATTTCATGATTAAACTCCTTTGAATCATCAAGCTAGTGTGTACTCCTCTAAGCTTCTTAACAAAAATAATCTTAATTTTGAGTAATGGAAGACAGTCCTTTTAGCCAGCTATGTTAGTGAGTTCCAGGCCATCGATTAGCCTTATTTAAGTTGGCACTCCAGTTGAGTAGTTTTTATGACAACTCTGAGCTTCCTGCCAAAAGTAATTTTGTATTTTTATTTGACTCAAGAGACTGTACTTCCTTCATTCTGCCAGAATCCACTTACATTCAAGAGAGAACATCACTTTCCTGTGGATAGCTCTGGAACTAAGAGTCTTGAATTTCCCTGTGGGCATGTTTTGAACAACAGAATATTACATAGAACATAGAACATTACAGCGCAGTATTAGCAGAATGCCTTGAGAAATGTACAAACTACCTTAAATGTAATTCTTCTCGGGGTTGCTCCTATCTCCTGGTAAAGGGAATGTGAGAAATCTGGACAGAAATTTAGAGCAAAGAAGGTTTATACAAAATTACTTCATCTGACACTATTTGCCATATAACATGCTGGATCCAAAGGTTCTAAATGGAATGGATAGAGAAATACAATTTCCATTGACTCACCCTCTCTGGTAGGAATTTCAGTAAAGTAATCAGACCCATTCCACAGTTGTTTTTGGACAGTTTTGGAACAGGTAACTTTTGCTAATGTACACTAGTGTAAGATGTCACACGGGCTAACCACACTCCCATATTTTGATCAAATAATTGTATTTGAGCTAAACATTGGGTTGACTGTATTTATTAAATAGGGTAAAAACAATGACTGCAGATGCTGGAAAGCAAATACTGGATTAGTGGTGCTGGAAGAGCACAGCAGTTCAGGCAGCATAGTCATTTGATTGCTCAGAACTTGAGTATTGCTAAAAATACGACAAAATGTGTCTTTTTCAGCAATGTTCTTTAGTAAATATGCCACAGTTCCTTAGGCATTAACTTGAGAGCAAGAAACTGGAAGATCTGGTAGAAGCAAGTAAAATGGAGATCAGCAGAGTTGAAGGAGACTAGGAGAAAATGCTCTGACAGCTGAAAAAACAGTTCAGTTATAAAGTTTTAGAACAACACCAAGATGTCAGCTGCCAACAATTACCATGAAAGGTGGAGAGCCATTATTCTGATGTTGTAGAACATGGCACCAGAGAAAAAGCATAAACCTGTCCTTCTGTTAGAGTATGCTCCTCTTCTTTATTGCCCATGGGTTATGTCCAGTGGTGTGTGTACTACTGTCCAGATTCTTTTTTAGTGCCTTCCTCAAACCTAAGCAGGAATTTTGCTATACTATTGGATATCTGCTTAGTTCTTATAGTGGGCACACATGTCCTTCCTTGTTTTGTCTATCTTTTTTGTCTTGTTAGTAAAGATCAGTTGCTATTCCTGCATATTTTTTATGGTGCTGTTTAATGGGATGGGACTGATTTGTCAGTGCTGCTTGTGTCAGTGCTGCTTGACATTGTCCCCATATTTTTGTTAGCATGCTAATATGATGGATGTTGACGACAATTTCCCAGAACATTATGCAGTTTAGCTCAATCCAGCACTGTGTGGAAGGTGTTCCCAGTTTCTGAATAAACCCATTCAGTGTCAGTGGTGTCTTTGTCTCTTTCCATGAGAAATTTCCCAATGCCCACATTGTGTCACGAAGTAGACACCATCTCGCAGATGGATTTTCTCCACAGCTTGCTTTTGCTGAGAAGATCAAGCCTTTCTGACATCATATTGTTTTTGAAACAAGCAAGCTTGAATTTTCTAATTGCATCAATTCCAACTTTCCTTTGTGCCATCCTCACCACCTGCGGTGATGATTATTGGCTTATCAAGTGCCAGCATTACTGACCCACTTATGGGCCATTGTTTTAATTCAATCACAATATAACTGATGTGTTTCAGCTGCTGTATTATTTTCAGATGACGTGAAAATAGTCTCGTGTTTATACAGCAGCTTGGTAGCCATCAGACATCTCAAAGCACTTTACAGGCAATGATGTGCTTTTGAACTATTGAAATATAGGAAACAAAACAGCTACGTTACACACAGCAAGCTCCCATAAACAGAAATATGATAATGACCAGCTAATTTGTTTGTGGAATGTTGTTTGAGGGATAGATATTAGAAAGGACATCAGAAACTCCCATTCTCTTCTTCAAAATGAGTCCACTTCGATCCACTGAAGAGCTCATTGTTTAAGATTTGAAAGATACCTCCGACAATGCAACATTCCATCAGTACGACACTGATGGTCAGATGGTCAGCTTTGTTTTCTGTGCATAGGTCCCACATTGAAACTAAAATCAACAATCTTTTGACTCAGAGGTGAGAGTGATATCAACCGAGCCACAGCCAACACTTACTAAGCACTCTGTTGAGAGTGGTGGCAATAGTGAGGGCTGGTGCCTAGGGGACGAAACAATCTTGGATGTCATCTGCCAAGTTATTCATTAAAATATTGAACAGATTGGGATCAAACTAACTGGATCTGAGTCTGATTCCTTCAGGTTGAGAGAGCAGTTAATAAGGCATACGCAATCTTGAACTTTATAAATTGAATACAAAGACAAATGATGAACCTTTATAACCACTATTTTGACCTCCAAAGAAGTTTTGTGATTAACTCCACTGCACTTTTAAGAAGGATGCGAAGGGTTTAGAGATGGTACAGAAAAGACATCGGAGAATTGCTCCAGGGAAAGGAAGACTGGAGGCATGTAAACAGAGAGGCAATTTTTCTGATAACAGAGAAGTTTGGGAGTCGATTTAATTTGGGTGTTATTAACATGAGAGGTCTGGACAAGGTAAACAAAATTGTGCCCATTGGCAGAAGGCCTGAGACCCAGACAACACTGATTTCAGACTGTTGGCAAAAGGATCAAAGGCAACACGAAGAAAACGTTTAATTTGCACAGCGAGTGGTTTGGATCTGGAATGAAATACTGAAGAGTGTGGTTGAGGCAGTTTGAATTGTCACTTTCAAAAGGGAATTGGATAAGCACCAAAAAAAAATGAAAGAAAGAAGGAGAAGGCGAGTTAATGGGACCAGCTGAGTAGCTCTTACAGTGAAAAAAACAGAGTGCGGGAGAAACACAGCAGGCCTGGCAGCATCTGTAGAGAAAAGGCACAGAGTTAACGTTTCAAGACCAGTGACCTTTTGTCAGAGTTCTTACAGGGCACTGACATGGACAGTATAGGCTGAATGGCCTCCTTCTGTGTTGTCAACATTATATGATTCCATTCATCTTTGGTCACAATGCCTGGGTTAAGGGAGCAAGGTACTGTACCCTGAACAGTTATGGAACCATGAACAACTGCAATACTAAGCAATTCTAAGTAGCTCATATGAAAGAAACTCATTTCAATTACACAGGCTAATATAAATATAATCACAAATAAACATTAGCCTCAGGGTTCTATCAGAAAACCTGTTAGACAACATTCAACACCTTATAGGAAAACAATAAACAAAAGGTAATGTAATTCCTTTCAAACAGACGAGAATCATAGTTTCATAGAGATGTACCGCACAGAAACAGACCCTTCGGTCTGACTTGTCCATGCTGATCAGACATCCCAACCTAATCTAGTCCCACTTGCTAGCACCCAGTCCATATCATTCCAAACCCTTTCTATTCATATACCCATCCAGATGCCTTTTAAGTGTTGCAATTGTACTAGACTCTACCACTTCCTTTGGCAGCTCATTCATACAAGTACCACCCGTTTAGGTCTCTTTTATATCTTTCCCCTCTCACCCTAAATCTATGTCCTCTAGTTCTGGACTCCCCCTCCCCAGGGAAAAGACTGTCTATTTATCCTATCCATGCCCCTCATGGTTTTATAAACCTCTATGAGGTCACCCCTCAGCCCCCAATACTCCAGGGAATACAACCCAGCCTATTCAACCAATCCCTATAGCTCAAATCCTCCAACCCTGGGAACCTCCTAGCACCATATGAAATCTATCCTACACAATTAAGCAAAGTCCCATTTAGTTGGTCTCCAATATGCTTGCCACCTTCATGAATAAATTAGCCGACATCGAAAAGTGTTGTCTGCTACCCTTGTGTTGCCACCATGCCTACCAGAGTGGTTCTCAGATGTCAGCCACGATTCGCCTGGTAGCCTTCTTTCTTCTACTTCAGAAAGTTGTGACTTCATGTCCTAATCCAGAACTTGAACATGAAAGGTCAAAAATTAGTTCATTGATGATTGCACAATGTTCAGCTTTGCAATTTCACAGATGCTGAAGCAGCCTGTGTCCATCTGTAACAAGACCACGGCAACATTCAGGCTTCAGCTGGTTAATAGCCAAGGTACATTCACACCATGTAAGTACCCAGCACTCTCTGCTTCCAACCAGAAAGCATCTGTCTCTCCTTCAATGGCATTAAAATCATTAACCTCCCTATCAATATCCTTGAGGGCTACCATTGACCAGAAACTGAACTGGACCAGCCATATAAGTATTGGAGCTGAACGGGCAGTCAGGCTGGAAATTCTTGAGTATTTCATGATGCAACTCTGTTGTTACTACAGGTGAGGGAGAATCCTGCTCTAAATTTGATGAAAGGAAATAGGTCATACTATCTCCCCCCAGCTTGTCCCCCAGCCCCCAGCTGCATGTCTAAAAATCATTGCCTACATTACAACTTCCTGATGCTTTGCAACACACTTGTCAAACATCAGTTGGATTACTTGAATAGGCAAGGGGAGTTGCAGTTTTGAAATCATTCACCAGGCAAAGTTGTAGACTCAGAAGCCCAGGTTTACAATGGAACCATTCTCTGCTTCTTTAATCATCCCTTTTGGACAGTTTGGGACAGCTAAAAAGAAAGATACTTTAACATGTGAAATAGGTTACAGCTATAAGGAGAGGCTGGACAAACTATGGTTGTTTTTTTCTGGAGCAGCGGAGGCTGAGGGGACATCTGATAGTTTATAAAATTATGAGAGACATAGATAGGTTGACAGTCAGAATTTTCTTTCCCAGAGTTGAAATGTCTAATGCTCGAGGGCATGCATTTAAATTAAGAGTGAGAAAGTTCAGAGGAGATGTGAGGGGCAAGATTTTTATGCAGAGTGTGGTAGGTGACCATAATGTACTGCCAGGGGTGGTGGTGGAGACAGATATTATAGGGGCATTTAAAGGACTTTTAGATAAGCTTATGAGTAAGCAAGGAATGGAGGGAAATGGACCATGGGCAGCCAGAAGGGATTAGTTTAATTTGGAGCCATGTTTGGCACAACATCGTGGGCTGATGGGCCTGTTCCTGTGCTGTACTATATTCTGTATAATAAGGAATTCACATGCATGAATACACAGTGCTGTTAGAGGGAACGGTGCAAGACACATTATGTAAAACATATATTAACAATCTGCACAGAAACACATTTTTCACGAGAACAAATGTTTAGCGTGCAGGAAGTCAGCTGACCATATTCTGCCACATTGGCTGTTCTAAAATCTATAAAATATGTGAATGAAAAAGTTTTGTTTCTATCTTGGGTATTTCATGATGCAACTCTGTTGTCACTACAGGTGAAGGAGAATCCTGCAGTAAATTTGAAGAAAGGAAATAGAAGTAAGAATAAGCAAAGTTAGAGAATGAATGAGTGAACTCCCTAAGCAAGAAGTTGAGTCTGTGAAAGATAGCAGTGCTAATTGGTTGTGACTGAAGTTTTAGTGAAAGGAAACATAAAGTTTCCTCCCCTGCCTTCTATCTTGTTGTTATTGTACTTTTTTTACATGCTGCATGTAAGGTGTTGTTATATTGTATGAAAAGTATTAGGAAGTGAATTGTTAAACATGTAAAAATAAAATCCATAATGCCAAACCAATTGCTAAGCACTATATACTGAGCTAATAATTTATCATTGCACAGCACATGATGGGATTTGAGAAAGAAACCCCAGTTTCAATATTTGTCTCTTCAAGTGTGATTGTCTTAGCTTTCTGGGAACCATAAGTCAGAAACAGGTTTCATTATTTAATATTATTTTTTGCTCAATGTAGCTTCATCTTATCCATACCCTTGATTGTAAATTATGTTCCACGAGGAGAATAAAGAATAAAGAAAACTCTCCTTATTTGCAGCCAGGAGTTTCAACCTTCAGAAAGCGGAATTTATGATTCGCAAGGTAGGAGAAACTGCTATTAAACATTGTACTGAATATGAGTAACCGTTTCATCTTCAATATAAACTACCTCTTTCTAAAACAAAATTCCCCACACTTCATTCCCTGGATGACACTGAGTAGTCTGGCAAGTGTTGTTTTGAAGCTTCTGCCCTTGTTTCAAGTTCTGGGATTGAGAGTTCCTTGGTTGCTTAAAGTTTCCATCTCTCTTTTTCATTGAAACTTTTATGAATGACATGGCCAAAATCATTAACTTGCTAATCAAGGAATTTCAGTAGCAAGTCTGATCCTAGTTGTACCTAAAGTAACAACATTAGCTTGATTTATATTCTGTTTAATTAAATTGTAATGCAGTGACATCCTTCACATTGGAGTTCTACCTAATGCCTTTGCAAGATTGGTGTGCTCAAAATATTTGGTTATTTAGGTGATTCACTGAGTCATCGTGAAACACGGATGACTGGAGGGTGCCCTGTTGCCCTTTCCTCTAAATATTGCAATATATTTTGATGGTCATGCAAGCATCAATATCTGCAGGGTATTTCAGATGTTTTTCAGTAATACTGTGTTCTGTACCACACACTGCATGGTGTTACTATTGATCAGAAACTTAACTGTAACATCCATATAAATGCTACAGCTACAAGAACAAGTCAGAAGTTGGGAATTCTGTGGTAACTCACCTCCTGTCCTCCTAAAGTCTCTCTGTATGTACGTGCCACAGGTCAGGCAGGTATGTGATAGAATGCCAACGACTTGCCTGAATGAGTGCAGCTTACGAAACTCAATGCAGGACAAAGCACTTGACTGACATGCTATCCACCATCTTAAGTACCATCTGCAAGTTCCACTCTAGGTCATACACCATCCTATTTCAGCATGAATGGATAAAGAGCTGGAACCCTGACAGCACTGTGGATAGACCTACTTCACATAGGCTGTAATGGTTCAAGAGAGGAGCTCACCACCACTTTCACAAGGGAAATTAAAAATGAGCAATAAATGATGACTTTAAGCAGCAAAGAGCAAATGAAATAAAAACAGCCTCACCCTTTTCAGAACATATTTTATTTATTCTGCCACAATGTACTGAATACTTGTGGCAGACTATTTACTGTGGGGAATTTATTGGTGGCTCAGAAATTAAATCAGACTCACACTGATTTCCCTTGGTTGCCGAAAGCCCCCAGGAAATTTCTGTCAGGTTCGCCAGTGCACTGCTGGTTGTGGGAGTTCATTGTTAGAGACTTAGTGCCCAGTGGAGGAGCCTGTCGTTGTGAAAGACGGGTGACTGGAGGGTGCCCTGTTGCCTTTCCTCTGATTACACTGCCACTCATCATCCCCATCCTGCCCCACTCAACTATGTATAGAGATCCCACAATGCATCTTGTTGAAGACCCATAAATATTACCCGTTTCCATTAACGGTATTCAGAATGGGTTCCTGTTGGGGTCCTCAGACCAGGATGCCAATCTTGGAGTGGGATTTCCATGACTGGGGTCCTAAGTTCGAAAGGTGACCCGAGGCTGGGACTTAATTTGGTCGGGCCGCCTTCACGGAAACATTTCCAGGTTTCCCACTGGCTCTCCAACCAATGGACATGAATCCCATCATCAACATTAAATTCAGCCCATGGTATCAATGAAATAAATATGTTCAATGAGTTGGCATAATGCTGCATTGAAGGGGAAGGTCACATCTCTTCTGCATTGATTTTAGCATGTCGAGTTCAGGAAACAGATGAAAGTTGACACAATCACGAGTAACTGGGAACCCCCTGAGGTAAGACACTAACTTTATCCAGCTTTGAAAATAAAACTTTGTCACTGACTTTAAACTAATGAACCTTGAACTTTGTACTCAGCATTTTAATTAGTACTGCATGATATCTAATTGCCTTTACCTGCCTCTGTTTAGATGCCGTACACGTTTCCAAGAGAATCAATTATGATCAAATATCTGAATTGATGCAAGTTATCTTCAATAGAATAAAATACTACAATTAGACAGGACACGGTTAATGTAGTGAGCAATCCAATTATTTCAACTGTTGCAGATGAAATGCAGTTCCAGCTTTTTATTTTGCTAAAGCAGTCAGGTATGTCATTTGTATAGTAAAGGAGTTGGGATGTTATGTACAGAGCACTGATTAATCCACTTTTGGACTGCATTCACTTCTGGTCGCCCTGCTATAGGAAAGATGCTCTTAAACTTAAAAGGATGCAGAAAAGATTTACAAGGATGTTGCTGAGGTTGGAGGGTTCGAGGTATAAGGAGAGGCTGAATAGGCTGGGGCTATTTCCCCGGAGCATCGAAGGCTGAATAGGCTGGGGCTATTTTCCCCAGAATGTTGGAGGCTGAGGGGTGACATTATAGAGGTTTATAAAATCCTGAGGGGAATGGATAGGCTGAATAGCCAAAGTCTATTTCCCACGCTAGGGGAGTCCAAAACTAGAGGGCATAGGTTTAAGGTGAGAAGGTATAAAAGGACTTAAAGGGCAACTTTTTCACACAGAGAGTGGTGCATGTATGGAATGACTGTCAGAGGAAGTGGTGGATGTTGGATAATTACAACATTTAATAGGCATCTGGATGGGCACACGAATAGGAATGGTTCAGAGGGATGTGGGCCATATGCTGGCAAATAGGACTAGATTAATTTAGGACATCTGGTCAGCATGGATGAGTTGGACCGAACAGTCTGTTTCTATGCTGTACAGTTCTATGACCCAATCTAATTTTATAAACATGAGCACATCACTGACACTGAGAATATTTGAAACCCACTTGCTTCCCCCAACAATCTCCTTCCTTTCTTCCAGAATACTACCCCCAGAGGCGGAATGCTGTTCCAGAATAATAGGTCTCTCTCTCTCTCTCTTTCTTAATGGGTCATTTTTTCTGGAAGGGTCCAGACTGTTCTGGGAACCGAGGACCTCTACTTTGAGGGTACCAGATCCTGCAGAAAAAATCAAAAAGCAACAGGACACTTAGAAAGGAGGAAGAAATGTCATAATGAGGTGACATTATAAAGTGTTCTATAAAAGCCCGCCTTCCTCGCTGAACCAAGCCACCTAGTCAGAGAAAAATGTATGTGAAGAAACCTGATAATAATTATACAGTTATGAATCACAGAATACTAGCTGCAGAGAGAAGGTCATTTGGTTCATTGAGAGTACACCTGCTCTGTAGAAGAGAAACCTATTCAGCCTTCCTTCCTACTCTTGCACATACTCCCCAATCTTAACTTGCACAAGATCTTTAAAATTCATTCATACAGTTTCTTTTCAAGGCTGCTATAGAATCTGTATCTACCATCCTACCAGGTAGTGTATTCCATACCCAAACCACTTATTGTGCAAAACATTTTCCCTCATGTCACCCCTGGATCCTTAGCTGTCCACCTTAAATCTTTGCCCTTTTGTAATCAAATCTTTTGCCGCTGGAAACTGTTTCTCTTTATTTATACTATCGAAACTCTTGATGATTTTAAATACCTCCATCAGATTTCCTTTTTGCCCTTCTGATGCAAGGAGAACTCTGCCTTCTACAGTCTTTCCAATTATTAACAGTAATTCCTCAACCCGGGACACATTCTGTTCTGTGCCTTCTCCGAAGCATTCTTGCTCTTCCTAGAGCTTGGTGCCCAAAATTGAACATAATATTTCAGTTGGGTGCTATAGGTTTAGCATAACTTCCTGGCTTTTGTACTCCATGAGGAGAAAGTGAGGACTGCAGATGCTGGAGATCAGAGCTGAAAATGTGTTACTGGAAAAGCGCAGCAGGTCAGGCAGCATCCAAGGAGCAGGAGAATCGACGTTTTGGGCATAAGCCCTTCTTCAGGAATGAGGAAAGTGTGTCCAGCAGGCTAAGATAAAACGTAGGGAGGAGGGACTTGGGGGAGGGGCGTTGGAAATGCGATAGGTGGAAGGAGGTCAAGGTGAGGGTGATAGACCGGAGTGGGGTGGGGGCGGAGAGGTCAGGAAGAAGATTGCAAGTTAGGAAGGCGATGCTGAGTTCGAGGGATTTGACTGAGACAAGGTGGGGGAGGGGAAATGAGGAAACTGGAGAAATCTGAGTTCATCCCTTGTGGTTGGAGGGTTCCTAGGCGGAAGATGAGGCGCTCTTCCTCCAACCGTCGTGTTGCTATGGTCTGGTGATGGAGGAGTCCAAGGACCTGCATGTCCTTGGTGGAGTGGGAGGGGGAGTTGAAGTGTTGAGCCACGGGGTGGTTAGGTTGGTTGGTCCGGGTGTCCTAGAGGTGTTCTCTGAAACGTTCCGCAAGTAGGCGACCTGTCTCTCTCCAATATAGAGGAGGCCACATCGGGTGCAGCGGATGCAATAAATGATGTGTGTGGAGGGGCAGGTGAATTTGTGGCGGATATGGAAGGATCCCTTGGGGCCTTGGAGGGAAGTAAGGGGGGAGGTGTGGGCGCAAGTTTTGCATTTCTTGTGGTTGCAGGGGAAGGTGCCAGGAGTGGAGGTTGGGTTGGTGGGGGGTGTGGACCTGATGAGGGAGTCACGGAGGGAGTGGTCTTTTCGGAACGCTGATAGGGGAGGGGAGGGAAATATATCCTTGGTGGTGGGGTCCGTTTGGAGGTGGCGGAAATGACGGCGGATGATATGCTGTATGTGGAGGTTGGTGGGGTGGTAGGTGAGGACCAGTGGGGTTCTGGGTGGGATGGTAGGTGAGGACCAGTGGGGTTCTGGGTGGGGTGGTAGGTGAGGACCAGTGGGGTTCTGGGTGGGGTGGTAGGTGAGGACCAGTGGGGCTCTGCCATGGGCACCCGCGTGGGCCTCAGCTATGCCTGGCATGGGCCCCAGCTATGCCTGCCTCTTCGTAGGATATGTGGAACAGTCCATCTTCCACAGCTAAACTGGCACCATCCCCCACCCTTTCCTCCGCTACATCGATGACTGTATCGGCGCTGCCTCGTGCTCCCATGAGGAGGTTGAACAGTTCATCCACTTTACTAACACCTTCCACCCCAACCTCAAATTCACCTGGACCATCTCAGACTCCTCCCTCCCCTTCCTAGACCTTTCCATTTCTATCTCGGGCGACCGAATCAACACGGACATTTACTATAAACCGACCGACTCCCACAGCTACCTAGACTACACCTCCTTCCACCCTGTCCCCTGTAAAAACGCCATCCCATATTCCCAATTCCTTCGTCTCCACTGCATCTGCTCCCAGGAGGACCAGTTCCAATACCGTACAACACAGATGGTCTCCTTCTTCAAAGACTGCAATTTCCCCCCAGACGTGATCGACGATGCCCTCCACCGTATCTCCTCCACTTCCCACTCCTCCGCCCTTGAGCCCCGCCCCGCCAACCACCACCAGGACAGAACCCCACTGGTCCTCACCTACCACCTCACCAACCTCCATATACAGCATATCATCCGCTGTCATTTCCGCCACCTCCAAACGGACCCCACCACCAGGGATATATTTCCCTCCCCTCCCTATCAGCGTTCCGAAAAGACCACTCCCTCCGTGACTCCCTCGTCAGGTCCACACCCCCCACCAACCCAACCTCCACTCCCAGCACCTTCCCCTGCAACCGCAAGAAATGCAAAACTTGCACCCACATCTCCCCCCTTACATCCCTCCAACTCCCCAAGGGATCCTTCCATATCCGCCACAAATTCACCTGCACCTCCACACACATCATTTATTGCATCCGCTGCACCCGATGTGGCCTCCTCTATATTGGAGAGAGACAGGTCGCCTACTTGCGGAACGTTTCAGAGAACACCTCTGGGACACCCAGAAAAACCAACCCAATCACCCCGTGGCTCAACACTTCAACTCCCCCTCCCACTCCACAAAGGACATGCAGGTCCTTGGACTCCTCCATCGCCAGACCATAGCAACACGACGGTTGGAGGAAGAGCGCCTCATCTTCCGCCTAGGAACCCTCCAACCACAAGGGATGAACTCGGATTTCTCCAGTTTCCTCATTTCCCCTCCCCCCACCTTGTCTCAGTCAAATCCCTCGAACTCAGCATCGCCTTCCTAACCTGCAATCTTCTTCCTGACCTCTCCGCCCCCCACCCCCACTCCGGCCTATCACCCTCACCTTGACCTCCTTCCACCTATCGCATTTCCAACGCCCCTCCCCCAAGTCCCTCCTTCCTACCTTTTATCTTTGCCTGCTGGACACACTTTCCTCATTCCTGAAGAAGGGCTTATGCCCGAAATGTCGATTCTCCTGCTCCTTGGATGCTGCCTGACCTGCTGCGCTTTTCCAGCAACACATTTTCAGTTTTGTTACTCTATGCAACTATTCATAAAACCTAGTATCCCACATACATTATTAAACTGCTTTGTTCACCTGTATTGTTCTGAAGTCTATTTCTAGCATTGCCACTGTTTTCCTACATTTACAAGTTTCAAGTCATCGGCACATTTCAAAATTGTGCCTGCTACTCCCAAATTAAGCAGTGATATTTGATGAAGAAAACATTCAAAGAGAAAAGAAAATGAATAATACAAAGACCAAACAGAAAATGAATATTGTGAATTGATAGATACATGTAACTATAAAATGAGTTGAAAGAAGATGATTCAACAACTATAAGCTGATGCATGTCGATTAATGTGATAATAAAGACATTTTTAATTTAAAAGTATAAAATGAGGGAGAGAAGGCACCTCATAATCGAAACAACCCCCCCAATACCTGAACTACAAGCTATTGCTCCTCCATTGCTGAGCGATCTCTGATTACTCCTTCTCATTCAACAACCTGACCAACATCCTGAGTTCAACAGTGAGTCCGTCACACACTGCCAATTGACCAGTCCAGGGGAAATGAATGCTGAGTAATTGTTCCTTGCATAGTACAGACTTCTGACCTTTGTCCAACCTTGATGCTGGAGTCCAAGACCCACCCTTATCTTCAGAGGACTGAATATGAGGAAAGATTAGAACTTTTCAGAAGAGAACTTATGGAAGTAGATAAATAAATTTGAAAAAGTTTTTAATGTGAAGAATATTTCAAGCTAAACTGAGACCTAAGGACAAAGTTAAAAATCAAACAATACCAGGTTATAGTCCAAAAGGTTTAATTGGAAGCGCTAGCTTTCGGAGCACTGCCCCTTCATCAGGTGGTTGTGGATGAAGGAGCAGCGCTCCGAAAGCTAGTGCTTCCAATTAAACCTGTTGGACTATAACCTGGTGTTGTGTGGTTTTTAACTTTGTACACCCCAGTCCAACACCGGCATCTCCAAATCATGATATAAGGACAAGGGGACTTCGGTAACAATTGGCAAAAGTTCACTTCAGAACTGATGCCAAGAAGTAGTGATTAATGGTCTTCAAGGAGAATGGAATTGTAAAAGCTCTGGCATCACTGAAGAGGCAATTTGCTACAGAGCAGGTTTTTCATTACTTTGGAAAGATTGTACATATTATTGCGATGCTGTTGCAGTTTATTTAGCTTAAATGCAGTGTTATAAATGGGACTAACTATTCCTCCATACCCTCACCTCTCAGTTTTCCACAACAAAATATATTTACAGTGGTTGTTTTAAAATTTTTGAGTTTTGTCATTTTGAGTAGTAAGACAAACAGCAGGCATCCAGGTTATTTTAAATCAGAAGAAAAGATACGCACACATGCACAAATACAGTTGGATTGTTGAAACAAAGCATGCAGCTAGATTATCAACAGAATAACAAGAAGCAAATGGTTTAGTTGTATAATACTTTAAGGTGCACATGTTGCAGACCTGCCTGGGTTCTGTCTTGTAGTTTTCTTAGTGAGGAACAGAATTTGGAAATCTCTAGGTTTCAAGACAAGGTTATGGCTGAGTTTCTATCACAGTGAAAATGAATTAGTCCCCCTTGCACTGCCTGGTTTGACACTGTTAAACAGGCTTTACTGGTTGCTGTTCACACCTGCTTGTGAAAACTGGTTTCTCTGTACCTCCCTTGGTTAAGGGCTGAGCTTGCAAGACATTCCATGGTCAACAAGCCTCTAAATTCCACAAATGGTTTTGTCTCCAGTGTGACTGACTAATCAAATGGGAGATCACCCTACCTGTTAAGAACTTTGCAGAGACATGAAGCACTTCCTTGTTGTCTTTTCAGAAATGTCAAAGCTAACCTAACTCTATGCTGCCAACTTAGCTACATTATCAACTTCTAAAAGTCAGTTTTGAAAAGTCTACATCGACTGAAGTCAGTGGTGAAAACTAGGAACATCATATCCATATTGGTCATGACAATAATTAATAGCCAAATTTGAACAAATCCCATTAATTGTCCAGATCTATTTTGTATATCAGGGAGAAGCCCACATACAGTCAGTTCTGCTATAATGCAGTAGTTTCATTGTCGTGCAATCCTGTGTTATTAAAAAATTGTGTAATAGCAGCACCATTTAAACTAATGGGGCCGAAATCATGTTATAACCAATACACGCTTTAAAACTTTGCGCTTTAGAAACAGTGCCCCCAATTCGTCGATGATGTTATAGCGACTTCATGTTAATGAAATGCGCGTTATAGCTCAATGCCCTGTACAGGGAAATCTATTCCTCTTTTTTTCTTAAAATAAAAGAAAGAGCTAAAAAAAGTCATGACTAATCCAGCCAAGACCAATACAATCCCTATCTACAAGTACTGATGCCCATTTTTGGATGACACCTTCTCTGTTCTGTGCTGTGGGAAATCTTCAGACAGGTAAAGGAAATTAAAAGCATGCTGGGAAATTAGCTGAAGTGTTTCTAGAGAATGTTGACTCTATGTTGACTGGAAACTGAGCTCTGTCCTGTGCCAGGTCATTACTCGTTATTTCGCTGGAGGAATGTGCGGCTATGACAAAGAAGGCAGCCCCATTTGGTATGACGTGATTGGCCCTTTGGATCCAAAAGGTTTGATGCATTCGGCATCTAAGCAGGACTTTTTGAAGACAAAAGTCCGAGACTGCGAGCTGCTGCGGGAAGAGTGTGTTAAACAGTCTAAAAAGGTAAGGAGCTAGGAGGAACTTTAAAATGGATGAGCAGTCTTTGAGTTGTAAATCTTTTGGCTGTTTAACTCAGAACATCAAGTTTTTTTCTTGCCAAGTCTTGGGATGTGATAACAAATTACAGAACCATATGAATAAGGAGCAGATTTAGTCTTTGAGCTTGCTCCATCACTCAGTAACATCATGGCAATCTGATTACTCCATCATCCTCCCAACACACGACAACCTTTCACTCTATTGTTTATCAAAGATCTATCAACTCTCTCTTTGCTTCCAATGCCTTTTGAAGAAGAGATTTCCAAAGACGTACAATCTTTTGTGAGAAAATATATTCTCTTTATCTCTGTTTTAAATGGATGACCCCTGATTTTTAAACTGTGACCTCATTCTCCCACAAGAGGAGACATTCTTTTTACATCAACCCTGTCAAGACCTCTCAGGATTTCATATGTTTCTATCAAGTCACCTCTTAATCTTTTAAAGGCCATTGGATACAACTTTTGCCTATCCAGCTATCCCTCGTAAAAGTAAAGCAAGTTGGTTAACTCAATTGCCAGGTTTGTATTGCAGAGTGACACCAAAATTGAGTGTTCAATTCCTGTATTGGTGAAGTAACCATGAAAGCCTCTTCTGAAGCTTGGTAACCCTCAGGTTTACTTCACCGGCCAGTGGTTTCTCTCTAATGTGTGAGTAGCCTGTAGTCCTCTGCGATACTAGTGACTTCTTTTCTATAAGACATTAGTTAGTAAACTTTCTTTAAACCCCTTCCAATACATTTGCATCTTTCCTTAACTAAGGAGATCAATACTGGATATAGCAATTCAGATATGGTCTCACCAATCCCTGTATAACTGAAGCATAATCTTCAATCCTTTGTTTTAATTTGATAACATTCTATTAGTTTTCCAAAGTACTTTAGGTACCTGCATACTAGATTTTTCTGATTCATGCACTAGGACACCCAGATCCCTATGCATCTCAGAGCTCTACAATCTCTTACCATTTAGATAATCTGCCTTTTATTCTTCATGCCAAAATGGACAATTTCAATTTACTCACATTATACTACACCTGCCTGATCCTCATTCACTCTACTAATGTGTCTGTATCCCCGTGTAGCCTCCTTAAGTCCTCTCCACAACTATCTATCTTGTGTCATTAACATATATAGCAGCCATACCTTTATCTAAGTTATTTATATCAATTATAAATAGTTAAGGATCTAGCACTGATGCCTGTGGTACACCACTTTTCATATCTTGCCTACAGTAAAATTGCCTATTTATAGCTATTCTCTATTTCCTGTTAGTTAGCCAATCTTCTATCCATGTCTCCAACGGTACCTCTTACAAGTGTAGTGTTATCAGGGTTAAAATTTGAAATGCGTCATTCTTTTTGATACTGCAATGAAAAGGATATCTAGATTTGTACCTGAGAACTTGTTTCTGAAGGAAAGATTCAAAGGAATTAATGCCAGGAAGGTTTACTTACGAAAATAAATTGCAAAGACTTGGCTTGTATGTCTTTGAGTATAAAAGACCAAAGAGTGATTAATTGAGATGTTTATGATTAAATGCTCTGATAAAGTAAACAAAAGCCTTTTCACTGATGGGAGTCTGGAACAGGAAGGTATAATTTTGCATAGTGTAATAAGACTCTGGCCCAGTTAATACTTGGATGGAAGACCACTTTGGGAATACCAGTTGCAGAAAGCTGCAACACAAAGGGATTTGGTACTTGTACATGAAACACAGTAAGCTAATACACAGGTTCAGCAGATAATCAGGAAGGCTAATGGAACATTGGCCCTTATATTCCAAAGCCCCCAAAATAAGCTTAAGGATGTCTTGTTGCAACTGTACAAGGTGCTGATGAGACCACATCTGGAGTACATTAAATAGTTTTGGTCCCCTTGCTTAAGGATACATATAATTTAATTAGAAGCAGTTCAGAGAAGATTAACTAGGACGATCGTGGTACGGAGAGATTGTCTTATGAGCAAAGGCTAAACAGGTTGAGACTTCACTCACTGGATTTTAGAAGAATGAGAGATCTCACAGAGTCATAGAGATGTAGAGCATGGAAACAGACTTTTAGGTCCAACTCGTCCATGCCGCCCTGATAAACTATATAAATCTAGTCCCATTTTCCAGCATATGGCCCATATCACTCTAAACTCTTCCTATTCATATAGCCATTCAGATGCCTTTTAAATGTTGTAATCGTGCCAGCCACCAACACTTCCTTGGCAGCTCATTCCATACACGCATCATCCTCTGCAGGAAAAAGTTGCCCCTTAGGTCCCTTTTATATCTTTCCCCTCTCATCTTAAATGTGTGCCCTCTAGTTTTGGACTTCCGAATCCTGGGGAAAAGACCTTGTCTATTTACCCTATCCATGCCCCTCATGATTTTATAAACCTCTATAAGGCCACCCCTCAGCCTCTGATGCTCCAGGGAAAATAGCCTTACCTTTAGAACCTCTCCCTATAGCTCAAACCCTCCAAACCTAGCAACATCCTTATAAATCTTTTCTGAACCCTTTCAAGTTTCACAACATCCTTCCGATAGCAGGGAGACCAGAATTGCACGCAATACTCCAAAAGTGGCCAAACTAATGTCCTGTACAGCCGCAACATGACCTCCCAACTCCTATACTCAATGCACTGACCAAAAAAGGCAGACACACCAAATGCCTTCTTCACTCTTCTATCTACCTGTGACTCCATTTTCAAGGAGCTGTGAACCTGCACACCAAGGTCTCTTGTTCAGAAATACTCCACAGGACTTTACCACTAAGTGTATAAGTCCTGCTCTGATTTGCCTTTCCAAAATGCAGCACCTCACATTTATCTAAATTAACCTCCATCTGCCACTCCTTCCTCCATTGGCTCATCTGCTCAAGATCCCGTTGTACTCTGAGCTAACCTTCTTCACTGTCCACTACATCTCCAATTTTAGTGTTATCTGCAAACTTACTAACCATACCTCCTATGTTCACATCCAAATTCTTTATATAAATGACAAAAAGCAGTTGACCCAGCACCAATCCTTGTGGTACTCCACTGATCACATGCCTCCAGTCTGAAAAGCAACCCTCCACTACCAATCTCTGTCTTCTACCTTCTACCGAGTTCTATATCCAAACGGCTAGTTCTCCCTGTACCCAATGTGATCTAATCTTGCTAACCAGCCTACCATGAGGAACCTTGTCAATGCCTTACTGAAGTGATCTCATTGAAACATAAAGGATTCTTCAGATGTTTGACAGGGTAATTGCTGAGAGATGTTTCCCCTTTCTATACAAGAAGCATAGTCTCAGAATAAAGGGATGCAAATTTAAGACTGAGAACAGGGAGAATTTCTTCGGTCAGAGAGTTCTGAGTCTTTGGACTTCTTTGCCTCAGAGAGCTGTGGGGGCAGAGATCTGTATTTAAGGTTGAGATGGATGGATTCTTGATCAATAGGGGAATCAAGGGTTATGGGGAAAATGCAGTGAAGTGGATGTGAAGAATATTGGATGATCCAGTTGAATGGGAGGAAGCTCAAGGAACCAAACTGCCTGCTCCTGTTCCTATTTCTTATGATCTTACAGTTTTACCTGATGAAGTGAGGAGGGTGCTTGTAGTGAAATGGTAGTGTCCCTATCTCTGAGCCAGAAGGCCCAGGTTCAAGCTCTGCAGTTGTGAATAGCATCTCTGAGGAGGTTGGTTTGGAAATATCTACAAAGAGCACTGGAAATCTGGAATGTTTTCTAATTCATCATGGGATCTGAATGTAACTACAAGGATAGCATTCGTGGCCGTTCCCTAATTGCCCTTGGGCAATGATTACTGATTTCTTGAACTGCTGCAGCCTGTGTGTTATAGGTATACCCACAATGCTGTTAGGGAGGGAGTTCAGCATTTTGGTCCAGTGTCTGAAGGAGTGGCAATATAACTCCAAGCCCGGATAGAGTGTAACTTCAAGGGAAATCTGCAGATGGTGGTGTTCCCAAGCATCTGCAGCTCTTGCTCTGAGCGAGAGAGATTGTGGCTTTGGAAGGTTCTGTCAAAGGAACCGGGATGAGTTTCTGCAGTAGATTTTATAGATGGTTCACACTGCTAATTGCACAGAACACATTGCATAGTTTTTAAATGTGTTCAACACCTCATAACAGTTGAGGCTGGGTGGATTGAAAATATGAACACTGACACCAATAGATTTTGGATTAGTGGTGCTGGAAGAGCACAGCAGTTCAGGCAGCATCCAATGAGCAGCGAAATCGACGTTTCGGGCAAAAGCCCTTCATCAGGAATTGTTTTTACCAATAGATTTTGTTGATCAAGGATTTTGTGGGCTATGGAACCAAGATGGGTAAATATTGTTAAGATGCAGGTCATCCATGATTGAGTTCAATGGCAGAACAAGATCCAGGGACTTGTGTAGACTGATTTGGTATTTATGATCCTGTGACTGATGGTGTACAACAGCTGTCTGTTCCAACCACAACTGGAATTTGCTTCATGCAAAACCTTGGAAGGAACGTAAATACAAATTTTGGAAAATAATTGCCATTTCCTTAAAGAGAGAGACACGATCTATTGCATGGTTGCAGGTGCTAACAATTCGCAAATAGTTCAGGATAGAAATTCCATTTTTTTGCATGGGGTGTAGATGCACGAATGCAGTAAGCTACCAGCACACATTGGTCCTCACTTCCAAATAAACCTGTTGGACTATATTCTGGATTAGTGGTGCTGGAAGAGCACAGCAGTTCAGGCAGCATCCAACGAGCCTGCCTGAACTGCTGTGCTCTTCCAGCACCACTAATCCAGAATCTGGTTTCCAGCATCTGCAGTCATTGTTTTTACCCTGTTGGACTATAACCTGGTGTTGTGTGATTTTTAACTTGTCCACCCCACTCTAAAACTGGCACCTCCACATCATAACTTTTGGGTTGACAGACAGGTCCCTGCTGAAGTTAGGAGCAAAACACCTTTATTCAAATGTAACTTGCTCATCAGTCACATCAGTAAGATCTGATGCTGTGGCCCAAGACATAGGCATTACTGTTGGTACATCAATGATGATTTTATTTCCTGCTCTTGGTCACACACTGCTGCAGTCTCTGCCCGACAGAACTGACAAACAACCTGTTTGTTGACTCCCTGCAATGGCAAGTTATCACCTGCCAAAGGAGCTAATAAGTGCAGATTGGGGACACCTTTTCATGATTTCTGTGTGTGTCTGTTTATGGGAATCGTCAAACCTCAATTCAACCTCTTTCACTACTTGATTAACAAAATCAAGATTTGACTTATAGGGATTGAGGCACAAACCTTTCTGCCGTTAGTTCATTGCAACTTAATTATAGATTGCAGTTTTAAAGTCATACCTGTAAAGGAACATACCATCAGTTTGACTGTTAATTTAATTGTAAGTAGACAAATGAGACTATTTTGTGTGTTTAGTGCAATTGTGTGCAAATCTAATGATATCTGGCAGTGATTTTAATTCAGTGTTTGTTCTGGAGTTCAGACTGGAAAATGTTTGTCCTACACATTAACATATAAAACCTGTAGAATAGAATCATAGAACATTTACAGTTCAAAGGGAGGCCATTCAGCTGGCTATGTCTGTGGTGGATTCTACACGAGTGACTGGTATTCCCGCTCTCCTACCCTTTCCCCTAAGTGCTGCAATTTTTTATTCTCTTCAGAATCTTATTCAATGAGCCTAGAGTTTCTGGAGTTTAGTATATTATCAAAGAGTTTGTGAGTGTAGATTCTGAGAGAGACTCTCCACTTGCTGGAGTGTTTAGAACTACATGGTTTAGGACTGAGGTGATGGGAGATTTATTCACTCAGAGGATGGTGAATCTTTGAAATTGTCTACCCCCCACCCCACTGAGGGTTGTGAATGTTTAGTTGTTGAGTTTATTCAAGACAGAGTTTGATGATTTTTGAGCAATTAGGGAAGCAAGGAATATAGTTGTAGAGCAGATAAATGGAATTGAGGTTAAAGATCAACTATGAACTTATTGAATAGTGGGACAGATTTATGAGAACTCTGCTCCTACCTCTTAGTTATTTTTCTCATCAATCACTTTGCAGTTGAGCAGGTTAGCAACAACACTGAATACCAACAGCAAAATCTAATGATGACCTCTGGTGTTTTCTGGTTTAATGGTTATTTCCGGTTTTCTGTAATTTCAGCAAAGCTATATTTACACAATGTACAGAACACTGTCAGCATTGCAGATACACAGTTTGTCAATGTACATTAAAACATGATACATGCTGATATCGTGAAAAAAGAAAAGAAAGACAAAAAAAGGATCAGGAAACAACTCATTGTCAAGGGACTTTGTAACCTTTTGCTCAGTGTGTACAGGCCTGCAGCTCTTTTCTGATCTGCTGCACTGGCTTCCTTAGTGTCAGGTTAATGCATGTCAGATTGTGATCTTGATGTGTGAGATATGTTGAAAACTCAATGACATTAGAAATTGTCTTTTCATTTAAGGGCTGATGCTAAACTGAAAAATGTTTTAAAAAATGGTTCTGAATTCAAATTATACATTTAACTTTTGCCCCTGAAGAAATCATAGGATGGAATAAAATGACTTGGTTGACTGTATCTAAATATTTCTCTGTTTACAGCATAATAAACACATTGAGGCAATCACAATGATCTATGATTGTGAGAACCTAGGAATGAAACATTTATGGAAACCTGCAGTTGAACTGTATGGAGAGGTAAGGCAGACTGGGTTCAGGATTTTCACAATCTCCTATAAACAATGTTAAGTGATGACAGGACATTCATTTAGTGATAGGCTTCGGGTCATTTGTTATTATAAACCATAATGGGCAGAATTTTCAAAGGTCCATGGTGGTGGGCCTACAGGAAGGGTACCAGGAAAATAGTGGGAAGTGGATGCACATTCCTGTTGCTGGGGTGGTTTCCCAAGGTTGGGAAGTGAGTGCAGATTGGTTGCCTGTATTGTGGAGGAAGGGAGCGCATTAACCAATTTGAGGTCCTAATTAGGTGGGTTTGCAGAGGAGTTGCTACTATTTTAGCCGGTTATAGAGTAGCCCCTCGTGGAGGCAACCATTTTAATGGAGGAAGTTTCCTGGTGGCAGTCTGTGATGGGAGTGGGGAATTGGAAGTCATTGGAGTCAAGAGCTCCACTCCTGAGAGAAGGGGCTGCATGTGCCAAAAATTGTTCCTTGCCTGACAAATTTTAGTGGATGTGTTTAACCACCAATCCAATGGGCTGCCGACTTGTATATTTCTGTTTACACAGTGTGCCCACCTCCAAAACTCTGTGAGGCTACTGAAGCTCCAGAACTTCCAGGCCTCTGAATGGGCCCATTGACAGCCTGGATAGCAAGGGAAGAGGTGGCCAATGAGAAGGCTACTGTGGGGAAATAAAGCTGAGCATGTCTGGCATCTAGCAAATGCAGGCTTGGGACCCCCATGTGTCCCTGACATCAGGGTCTCCAAGCCCAGGGGAAAATCCTGCCCAATGGAATTAGGAGTTTTGTGATTATAAGCAGTAATCCCATATTGGGCACCATAAACTTACATATATTGAGGTAGGCAGAAATGATTGTTAAAAGGGGAAATGATGACATAGTGGTATTGTCACTAGACCAGTAAACTAAATCAGTGTCTGGGCACAATGATTCAAATCACACCAAGACAACAAGTGACAGTTGAATTCAATTAGTGAATCTGGAAAGTCAGTAATGGTCACCATGACAAGTAACATTGATTTTTTTTTCATAAAATCTCATGTGGTTTACTAATGTTCTTCCATTTTAGGGAAGGACGTTTGCCATCCTTATCTGATCTGGCCTACCTGTGACTTTAGACCGACAGATAGGAAACTGCCCTCTGAAATGGCTTACCAAACCATTTAGCATTAGGGCAATTAGGGATGGGCAATAGATGATACCTGGATTTCAAGGATTACGTTATGAGGAGAGATTACACAAGTTAGGCTTGTTTCTCTTGAATTTATAAGGTTTAGGGGTGATTTGAACGAAGTCTTACAGGAAAAGACAGGGTAGATAAAGATAAACTATTTTTAGTGGTTGGGGATTCTAGAACTGGAGGGTATAGTCTGGCAATTGGGACTGGTTGTTCAGGAGAGATGTTAGAAAGCACTTCTATACAAAAAAGCATTATAGATATTTGGAACTCCTGTGCACAAAAGGCCGTGGATGCAGGATCAGTTGTTAATTTGAGATCTGAAATAGATAATGTTTTGTTAAGTAAAGGTGTTAAGGAATATGGTTTAAAGGAAGGTACGTGGAGTTAGGCCATAGATCATCCATGATCTCATTGAATGGTAAAACAGGCTCAAGTGGCTGAATGACCTACTCCTGATCCTACGTTCCTAAATTCTGGCCTTGCCAGTGATACCCTTATCCCATGAGAATAAAAAACAAATAGTTGTAATCTAATTAAGTAGATTTAATAGATTCTGTTGATCTGTAACTATCATCTGAATCTTGAACTGAGATTACAAACAAATTATTTAAGTTTGATTTTATTTTCAATATCTACTGTTTGAATTTGATTCTGTTTTCGTTAAGACGCTGTACCATCAATGGCCTTTAGTGTAGAAATCTAAACCAGCAGGCAGCTTTATGTTTCACCTCTCTCCTGTGTTGAAATAAGTAGCTGACCATATAATTACTGCTAGCATAATAAAAACAACATATAATTAATTCCTAGTAAGCTAGGCCTAATGCAGAATAAGAGGCAATAGTGAATGGGCTGGACTTCTAACCTTTCAAACATTGACTGAAACTTATCCACCATCTTAAATGTCATTGCTTAACCAGGTGCTTACCATGTTTGAGGATAACTACCCTGAGGGTTTAAAGACATTGTTTGTTATCAAAGGTAGGAATCTTTGGTTAATACCCAATTGTAAATATATGGAAAATGATTAATTGTCTGTGGGACATATGAAAATACTCTGTTATTTAGCCAAGGGCATTAGTGAAATATGGGTGTTCCATGGAAAATCCATGGTTCATCATTGAACGTCAGGCAGACTCAGTTGTAGCATCTCTGGGCTCCCCACAACAACTTACAATTATGTGCTATCTTTAATATACTAAGATTTTGCAAGGCTCCAAGAATGTAAACTCATAATTTAAGTTAATATTATTACAGTACTGAGAGAACTCTCCAATGTTGGGAGATTTAACCAGGCAATTCTATCAGTTTAGATTAATTTTAAAGTCCTTTTGGGAGTGGGGTAGGTATTCTCAAAATGTTTTGACTGACGTTCATTTCTCAACTGTAATAACTTTTTCTTGTCATTTAAGGAGCCTAGCCATGTGTAAATTGGTTACAAAACAACAGTAATCACACTTCTAAACTATTTTATAGGTTCTGGTTTGTTTTAGAGGATGTGAAAGGCATCATATGAATGTACATTATGCCATGATGTGCTTGCTTACATTAGGCGTGGATAAATTATTGAAATCAGAATGATATTACCAATCCACAGTAATGTCAATCCCGCTGTCCTTCAGCACTGAGATTAATTTTTGAAAGAGAAATTTAGTAGAAAACTCATGAGGTATTCAGTATAGGTTGACAATTCATTTATAAACACTACTGGTAGCTTTTAAAGCTCTAACAGATCACAGTATCTGAAAATACCTTCTAAAAGGCTTTCAAAAATTCCTACCTCAGTCAGTATTAATTGAAACAGTTACCTACAAATACAGTGAAACCCAGCCCTCATGCCCAAGCTTCATGCATTTTTGGATATCTACAACCAGAGGCGAGTGAACGTTTTCAGTCAGTATGTGTGTATGAATTCCCACCCTTCAATTTGACTGAGACATCAATTATCTGGCAAGCACTTTTTGAAAATTAGCATATCAGAGGCTGGGTATTTTCATCTGTACACAGGACACAGAACTGTTCATGCATGTCAAGGACAAGAAAGCGATTGTTGAAATGTCACTTGCCTCAAACTGTTCTAGGATGGTGCAGGATGTTGCCAAAATCAACTTTAATCCCAGGCCTACTGAGTTGTCACTGGATGGCCTGATTCAAAATTGGGGCTAGGATCTATGCTCACATAGGAAAAGGCCACTTTGGAAACATACAGAGAGCAGTTGGCATTAATGGGACCAATAACAAGTATTGTACAATAGTAAAATGGCAATAATAATCATTAGGTTGTGGTAAAAACCCAACTGGCTCAAAATATTTTCAAGCAAGAAATCTGGCCATCCTAATCCAGTTTGATTTGTAATTTGACTGCAGATCCACAGGTTGACTCTTAACAGCCCGAGAGATAGTCTAACTAGCCATTAGGTTGTGTCGTAGATGTTTGCTTCCTTCCTGTTTTCTCAAAGGCAGTTAGAGATGGGCAATAATGTGTAGCTTAATAGTGACGCTCAAAATTGTGAATGAAAACGTTCAGTGTGTTCAGGAGAGGAGGGCAATAAAATGTTTTACTAGTTTCATCTTCTGTTTCTCATGTGTGTCTTTAAGGATCATAAGTGGGTTTCTCAAAGCACCAGTTCTTTGGTTTCTAATTTATCTGTCAATATTACAGCACCAAAGATTTTTCCTGTGGCCTACAACCTCATAAAACATTTTCTCAGTGAAGACACACGGAAGAAAATACACGTATTAAGAAGTAAGTTCCTTCTTAGCAGTTATTATAACTTGAAGCATAACAGACCTTTCTGTTCTATTTTGAATTTTAAAAACAGCAGACTGCACAGAGAGCACTGTTTCTGTCAGATTAAAAGATCTGTTTTTGTTGTGATATGCACAATGAGAATGACTCAGCTCCACTTATCTGCGTTTTCACTATATCCCTTAATGCCTTTATTTTTCAAAAAAATTATCTACCTTAGCTTTAAAAGCTATTACTAAAGTAGCATCAACTACTTCCCAGGGCAAGGAATTCCATAGATTAACAACACTGTGGGTGAAGAAGTTCCTTCTCAGTTCATAATTTTGTTTACGTGCGAGTTTTAAACTGAGCTTTGGGATGGGCTTAGTTGACCAAGGTCATTATTCTTTTGTCTACCGCTAATTGTCTTTGAGAAGGTGTTGAAAAGCCAGCTGCCTGAATTACTGCGGTTGAGGAAGAGTAGGTATAATCATAAAGCTGTTCAGGAGTTAACTGTATCATTTTGTCCAGATAGGAAAACAGTTGTGAGACTTGAAAGGGTTCAAAAAAGATTTACAAGGATGTTGCCAGGGTTGGAGCGTTTGAGCAATAGGGAGAGGCTGAATAGGCTGGGGCTGTTTTCCCTGGAGTGTTGGAGGTTGAGTGGTGACCTTATAAAAGTTTTATAGAAATATGAGGGGCATGGACAGGGCTTTTTCCCTAGGCTGGGGGAGGCCAAAACTAGAAGGCATAGGCTTAAGGTGAGAGGGGAAAGATTTAAAAGGAGCCTGAGAGGTAATTCTTTTCATGCAAAGGGTGGTGCCTGTATGGAATGAACTGCCAGAAGAAGTGGTGGAAGCTGGTACAATTACCAAATCTGGATGGGTATATGAATAGGAAGGGTTTGAAGGAATAGGGGCCAAATGCTGGCAAATGGGACCAGATTTATTTAGGGTGTATGGTCAGCATGGATAAATTGGACTGAAGGGTCTGTTTCCATGCTGTACACCTCTATGACTGTATGAATGGCAATATATTTTCAACTGTGATTTGAACTGGATCTTGCAAGTGATAGTGTTTCCATGCATCTGCTGCCTTTGTCCTTCTAAGTGGTGGAGGTTATGGATTTGGAAGGTGGTGTTGAAAGAGGGTTGATGAATTGTTGCAGTGCACCTTGTATATGATACGTAGACAATGATGTCACTGTCCATCTGTGGTGTAGAGAGTATACATCGAATGTGTGAATAGGCAGGTGGTCAAGGAGGCTGGTTTGTCCAAGAAGATGTTGAATTTCTTGACTGTTGTTGATGCTGCACTCATCCAGGCAAGTGGGGAATATTCCAACACACTCCTGTCTGATTCCTTGTGGATGGTGCACAAGCTTTGGGGAGTCAGGAGGTGTTCATGCATCGCAGAATTCCCAGCTTCTGGCTTACTTTGGTAACCATAGGATTTAAGTGGCTGGTCCAGTTAACTTTCAGGTCTGTAATGATTCCCAACGTTTGGAGAGCTTTGATGAGAGCAATGTCACTGAAACTAAAAGGGAAATGGTTACATTCTTACTGAAGATGATTATTGCTTGACACTTATGTGGGACAGATGTTCTTTGCCATTTGTCAATCCAAGCCTGGATGCTGATGGGTTTTGTTGCAAGCAAGATGGGTTGCTGCATAATGCGAAAATGAGTGCTTAGATATATTACCAAGGGATGGCCACATTGAATTAAGTAAGAAAATAGTTTTGTTTATAATTGTAAGTTAAGCAACAGAAAATGTGCTTTATGTAGGTAGTCATTATGGTTGAAGCACTGGCTAATCATACATCTAGCAGTGTTACTGCAGTACCAGTAACTAGATTGATTGTAATTTATGATTGTCAGACACATTACTGTCTTTTTCTCACAAGACATCGATAACTGGGGCTTAAAATATAAATGTATTCTAAAATGAATTGTGTAATTAAGAATGTGTATATTTATATTCTATTATATGGATAAGATAGAGGCCATAATATGAGGTAAGGTAAATACATACTTAGAGAAAAATAGGTTAGTGCTAGACAGTCAACATGGCTTTGTCAAGGACAGATCATGTCTGACAAATTTGATTGAGTTCCTTGATGAGGTGACATAGGCAGTGGCTGAGGGTACTATGTAGATGTTCTATATTTGGACTTTCAGAAACGAAACAGCACCTGTTGACAAACCAGTGACAGTTTGTTGGCAAATTAGAAATGGTTGTGATTGATGGGTCCTTGGCAGCATGGATTAGAAGTTGGCTAAAAGATACGAAACAGAGGGTAGGTATAGATGGGCATTTGTTGAAATTGGAGATCATTTGAAAGTGATGTACCCCACAGATTGGTTTTGGGAGCCTTGCATTTTCTGATTTATATTAACCATTTGGATCTGGGTGTTGAGGGTACAATCTCTAAATTTGTTGATCTTACTAAACTAGAAAGAAGAGTGAATTGTGAGAATGATGCTGAACAACTTCAGAGAGACATTGACAAATTAGCCAAATGTGCAGACACTTGGCAGATGAATTTAATCAGAGAAATAATGTGGTAACGCGTTTTGGTAGAAGAAGCACAGAGAGACAATGCAGGCTCAATGGTACAGCTTTGAGGGGAGTACAGGTGCAGAGGGAGCTTGGGCTTTGTGTGCATGATTTTCTGAAAGTGGCCAGGCAAGGTGAAATAGTTGTTAAGGAGGCTTCTAGGATCTTTAGGTTTAAAACTGACAGCATAGAGTATAAAGGCAATAAAGTGATGCTACACTTGTACAAATCATTGGTCAGACTACATTTGGATTATTGTGTTCAGTTCTTGGCACCTTATTTAAGGAAGGGTGTTAAAGCCCTGGAGAGAGTGCAAAGGAGATTTACTAGAATGATACCAGCAATGAAGGATTTTAGGTGCAAGGAGAAATTCGAAAAATTGGGCTTATTCTCCTGAGAGCAGAGAAGATTAAGATTACCTTAATGAACGATTTTGATAGGGTACAGAAGGATATTTTGTTCCCACTAGTTGGTATGTCAGTAACAATGGATCACAATTTCAAGATTGTTAGTAAGAGAGCTAGGAGTGAGTTGAGGAGAAACGTATTTACTCAGATAGAGGTTAGGATTTGGAATGCACCTTCTGGGAGAGGGGTGGAAGCAGATTCCATAGGAGGTTTCAAGAGAGCTGGAAATATATTTAAAGTGATGAATTTAGAGGGCTGTGGAGATAGGGCTAGAGAACGGGACTAGCTGGGTCGTACATTCAGAATATAGAATAGACAAGATGGGTCAAATGGTGTCCTTCTGTCCTGTAAAATTGTATGATACTACAGCGATTCATCAGCACAGTAAAACGATCTGGTTTTAAATTTAAAAATCTAGAAGTAAGACCCACCATCCATGGTTAACTAAAGAAATAAGAAAAAGCATCAAACTTGGGAAAAAAGCATAAAACTACACAAAGACGATTGGCAGGTCAAATCATTACTGGATTAGTAGTGCTGGAAGAGCACAGCAGTTCAGGCAGCATCCAACGAGCAGCGAAATCAACGTTTCGGGCAAAAGCCCTTCATCAGGTCAAATCATTAGTCAGCATATAAAGAATGGCAGAGAATGACTAAAATGTTAATCAGGAGAAAGAAATTAGAATATGAGAGAAGCTGGGTAGGATGGAAAAATGTTTATACAGGCATTTTAAAATGAGTGTTGATCCTCTAGAGAGTGAAAATGGGAAGTTAATAATAGATAATAAGAAAATGGCAGATGAAATATTTTTCTTTGCTACAGAGGATATAAAACCGTTCCATTTGTGGCTGTAACTCAGTTGGTAGAAGGGAAAAAAGAACTTCGCAAAATCACATTTGTGAGAGAAGTAGATCTAAGCAAACTGGGAGCTGACGGCTGACAAATCTCTAAAACCAAATGGATTTCACCCTAAGGTCTTAAAGGAATTTCTAATGGGATATTACATGCATTGCTGTTAATTTTCCAAAATTCCTTGGATTCAGGAAGGGTTCTATAGGCCTGAAAAGGGAGCCAGAAAACAGGAAACTATAGGCCAGTTAGCTTAACACCTATCACAGGGGAACATGTTAGAATTGATCGCTAATGATATAATAGCATCACAGTTGGGAAAACTCAAGGTGATTGGGAAAGGTTTTGTCAAAAGGAGATCATGTTTATCCAATTTATTAAAATTCTTTGAAGGAATAATATGTGCTATGGATAAAGGTAGTTCATAGATAAGCTTTCCTTGAAATTCTAGAAGGCATTTGGTAAGGTACCACATCAAAGGTTTATACAGAAAATAGAAGCTCATAGTAATAGGTGACATCTTATCGTGGTTAGAGGGTGGCTGGCAAAAAAATATTTGTGCAGAGATAGGTCTTCAATTAGAAGGATGTTTGAGTGTAATCCCAAGGTGCTGGGACGTCAGCATTTATAATTAACATCAATGATTTAGATGGTAGCTAAATTCACAGGGAACGCAGATAGGCCAAAAGGTATGTTTTGAAGAATATCTAAGGAAGTTGCAGACAGATACAGATAAATTGAGTGGATAGGCAAAAATCTGGCAGACAGAGTATTATGTGGGAAAACGTATGGTCATTCACTTTGATGGGAAGAATAAAAAAGCAGAGTGTCACTAAATGGAGAACAACTGCAGAATTCCTGGGTGCATAGTGATTTAGGTTTCTGTTGCCTGAGTTTCATAAGGTTAATGTGAAAGTGCAGTACATAATCAAGAAGGTGAATGGGACGCTGTGCTTTATTTCAAAAGGAATTGAACTTAATAGTAAGGATTACCTGTTTCAGTTATGTAAGGCTTGCTACTGATACCTCATCTTGAACACTGCCACTGTGTGCAGTGTTAGTGTCCTTGTTTAAAGAAAATTGTAAATGCATTGATGGTTCAGAGGAGGTTTACTAGATTGATAATTGGAATGACTAGGTTGTCTAATTTGAGCTTGTCTCTCAGGGCTTGACTGGAGATAAGAAGAGTGAAGGGTGAATTGATGGAAATGTATAAGATTGAGTGTTCTTGACAAAGTGGACATGGAAAGGACAGTTTCCCTTGTAGGTCTTTGTAGAACTGAGTGGTGTTGTTTTAAAATTAGGATGCACATTTTCAGGAAAGTAATGAAGAGGCATTTTTTTCTCTTTGACGATTGTGCAACATTAGAACTCTGTACCTCAGAAGACAGTAACGACGAGGTCATTGAATATTTTTATTTGGCAGGGTAATGAAGGATTATTGGGTGTGGGTGGTAATATGGAATTTGAAATGCAAACCAGTCATTATGATTTTATTGAATGGCAGAGCAAATTTTATGGATTGAATGGTCTACCTGTGCTCCTAAATTGTAGTCTGCATGAGTTCCTCAGAATGTACTGAGACAGAATACACATATGACAGTGCTAGTCCCCAAAATTATCATGTGATGCAGTCATTCCAGGTCATGCGATTTCAACATTGTTGGGATGGATTGTGCAAGAACAGCTGAATTTTATTAGCTCTTGACAGGCATAAGCTTTCTCCTATTAAGGCTAATATTTGTTTGAAGTAGTATCCAGTTGATTAATAGGCAACCCACCCCAATAATTCGTATGACAGCCTCAACCTGTGACAAAATGAGCTGGACTAGACGTGGCTGTAAAATGAGATTCTAGAAGTGATAATTTTGTAGGGTTGTATGGGATGTGAATTTGGTTTAGCATCAGACCTGCTTTTACAAGATGCTCATGAGCCATTGGAGCCCCCTAGGCAATTTATAATTCTACACAACTTGCATTTCTTTATTTATAATAACCTGTTCACACAGGTTACGACATACCCCTGGGACAGGTGGAACTTAATCCCACAATGTTGGGTTCAGAGGTAGGGACACTATCACTGCACCAATAAGGCCCTCATAATCTAATTTGATACTTAGAAAATAGGAGCCTTCATCTTCCTGTTTTTGGAATGTGTCAATAGTTAATTATGGGAAATGAGCTTTTCCCACAATAGTACGTACACATGTGCACTGCTGTCTCCTGGACAAATTGGTAGCAGATAAAATAAAGTGAATCAACAGCAGTGGCCAAAACCTGAAGTTCAGCTCTCGGTTCTGATCACATATAGCTATGTGAATGTACTGTTAGACTCTTATTATTTTAATAAGAAGAAAAATCTAATTCTCTCTGTGCAGATCTGTTACAAGTACTTGTGTTTGGCTTTAGCTTATTATCTTGTTGATTTGCAGGTAATTGGAAGGAGGTGCTATTGCAATACATTGATGCAGAACAACTCCCTGTTTATTATGGTGGAACTCTCACGGATCCAGACGGGAACCCAAAGTGCCTGAACAAGGTAAATATCACTATTTATGTTGCAGTTATTGTAGACTCTATAAAAATGAAAAGATTGTGAGAGGTATTACCATCACTACATCCTTCTAGAACCTAACATAATAATAAATTTGCCTTCAATAAAATACGTGGCCCATTAGCATTAAGGACACATTTGAATAATTTGCATTTTAATTTCAGACTGTATCTAGCATTTCCAAAGAAATTGTCAGATCTGGGTATCACCTACCATGTTCAAAAAATTGTTTTTCCTTATCCTATTACTATTGTTGGAGTACATATTATTTCAGTCCCAAAACAAACTCTAGTGAAGATATTCAACTTTCTAGTATAAGTTTTCAGTGTGCTTCCCCATGTTTTTCACTAAGTAGTGACCAATATTGTAGTGAATGTAGATGCTACCTGTGTCAGAATGGGGCAAGTAGTGGTATGAGGCTGCCATAGGAATTGTGAATATTATGGGAGGTCCAAACACACTGATCTATGGAATAGATTCCATCAATGAGCCAAATTTCCTTTGAGTGCAATATTTATAAAGACTTTAGTATGAGCAAAATGATCAGAAAACTGCAGCCAGATCTCTTAACCAGGTAAGTACAAAGTGGGAAGAGTCTAAAAACAGAAAACAGGAAATTAAATTTTTAAAAAGCAAAGAAATAAAAGCCTTTTATAACTGTCTCTCACTTTCCTGCCAGCGCTATTCTTGAAAGTTGTGACTCCAGATCAAATTAAAATTGAATCCAGCCTTCAGTGTTTGAACAGAGTGATTACATTTTAGAGCCAACGGATTCTCTCTAATATCAGTAAATAATGTTGACAACAGGTATCCGGGTTCACTGAACAAACGGCATGAAATTGCCATTTGGCCCATCAGGCCTGTGCAGCTTTTTGTGTCTTTCCCCCATACCTTTTTAAAAAAAAATGACAAACATGAGTGCCTACTGACAAATGTGCAATGTAAACCTCTTGGGGTATCAGCAAACACTGTCTTAAAAGTAATTATTTTTAATTGCTGCTTGGTATTTTTTGGCAAGTAATTCTGATCATAATGTTTTGCGAAAATTAGCAAATGCAACAATTTTAGCCTACATGACCGCAAAGTTCTTTTTGTTTTTTGTTACTTCTAGACTTGACTATTTTGTATTTGTTCATGGGATGTAGATGTCAGTGGTTGGACCACCATTTATTGCCCATCCCTAGTTGCCCATAGATAAAGCTGAATGGTTTGCTAAGCCATTTCAGAGGGCAGTTAAGAGTCAACCACATTGCTGTGGGTCTGGAGTCACTTGTAGGCCAGACCAAGTTAAGATGTCCTTCCCTAAAAGGCATTAGTGAACTAGGTGAGTTTTCACAATAGTCGATAATAGTCCTTTTGCCCTGAGGAGATTTGGACTAGAATTTCGAACATATTATTTGGGTCACTAGTCCACTAACAATGCCTCCAGGCCATCATCTCCTCCTAAACCCTTTTCTTCCCACATTCTACCTTCTGTAAACTTCAGATCACCCCCAAAACCTTCTGCCAATGACTTAACTCATAGTAAATCCAATCTCCTCTCATGCCTGTGTTCACTAATCTACATTGATATCCAATCAAGGAAGACCTTGAATTTTAAATTCTTATCTGTACTTTTCTAATCCCTCCAGGATTTTGCTCTCCCTATAACTTTCTCTAACCCCATGACACTCCAAGATGCCGACACTCCCATTTTCTGGCCTCATGCCATCCATTGTCTTATAATGTGACATGCCTGGGACATTTTGCTCCATTAAGAACACTATTTAAATATAAATTTCTTTTGTTTGATTTGTTAGTGGTTTTGGTCAACTTAATGAGGAACTGTTCCTACTTGGCATATTAAAAAGAATATTCATCTTGTCCCCTAAATTGAGCTGAGTAGAAGTGCCAGAAATGTGGAGGCTGTAATTGATGGTGAGGCTATTGGCATTTTTCAACTCTGCAACTCTTAAACTGACAGCACAATATGTTGTCAGCACAAATGCCATTAATTGTCAACATGTGATGACTGTTGTCAGTGATTTCCTACCACACTGAAGTCACCGCAAATGCCAATCTTCTGGAAATCACTGAAATGATGAGAACATCCCTTTTACATTGTCATATCACTACTAAGAACCTGTGATAAAGTTCTGTGTTCTAAGTTACATCTTGTTTATTAAAATATTTTAATGTAGTGCTAAGATATAAGTGCTACTGGCCCTTGAAAATTAATTTTATATCTGAGTGTCAACCTTTTCCATTAAAAATATGGAAATTCTTATACTAAAAGTTATACTTTTCAAAGTTTATTCATGACATTCTGATTATGATACATATGTGCAATCCTTATTTTGCTCTCTGTAAAATGGAAGGATAATTGGGATATTTTATCTCTGGCTTGCTGCCTGTGAGAATTCTTCAGTGTGATTTGCTGTATACTCTGCTTGATGACATCTCTGTTGTCAGACACAAAGAGAGTCACTTGACATGTTGCCAGATTCTAACTAACATTGAATGCAGGGAAATCCATACTGCAGAGATTGTTAGATTTTTGTGGACAGATTTCATTCCCATCACTATTGACTGCAAAATCTAGACCATTGCCTCAGTAAAGTACTTAACTATTTTGCCACTAGATGTGGATAGCTACTGAGTAATACAATGACGACTGGACAGAACTCAACTTAGCAACAATACCTGTTCACTTGTAAGCATGTTATGAAATAGCAAGATGTATTCTGAATCTTAGGGATGCCTTCCTATTAAAAACTCTTGTTCCTCTTTTTAGATAAACTTTGGTGGTGATGTACCAAAGTCATATTACATCCTTGAGTCCATTAAGCAACAATATGAAAACATGGTCACTGTCAACAGGGGCTCATCTTTTCAGTCAGAATATGAGATGCTATTCCCCGGCTGTGTTTTAAGGTGAGGCCGAATTTAATACGGTACCTCTGCTAGAATCTTGGGGTAAGAAACATTTACCATTTTCAAAATATATGCATTTTGCATCCTGTTATGAAATCATAAAACCATAAGATAGAGGAGCAGATTTAGGCCATTTGGTGCGTTGAGTCTGCTCCACCGTTTGATCATGGCTGATATGTTTCTCAACATCATTCTCCTGCCTTCTCCCCATAATGCTTGAACCCGTAACTAATCAAGGACTTATCTGTGTTAAATGCACTCAGTGACTTGGCCTCCAGGGTCTTCTGTGTCAATGAGTTCACAGATTCATCACCTTCTATACCACCCTGTCCACTGTTAAGGCCGTCCTGACCCTCCCCATTATCTCCTTTTTTTGTCTGAGTGTCCAATTCTGAATGATTGAAATTCTGGGAAATGTTTATACAGTCACTTCTCAGCCTATTATTGGCAAAATGCCTGGTGAATATCTTAAAATCAGTCCGACAAAGAAAATCGCTTGGAATTGTTATTTAATTTTTCTTAATAAATGTCTTGGCAACTCTGCTCAAAGAGTATTGAGCTTTCAGTCACAAGGGTTGAGTCACCGTGTGGTTGCCACCTGACGCCTGGAGGAGGAATGCCTCATATTCTGCTTTGGGACCCTGCAACCACACGGGATCAATGTGGATTTCAACAGCTTCCTCAGTTCCCCTCCCCCCACATTATCGCAGTCCCAAGCCTCCAACTCGGCACTGCTTCCGGACCCGTCCATCACAGCCCCCTCTGACCTATCACCTTCTCCCTCACCTTCATCCACCTATTGCTTTCCCAGCTACCTCCCCCCAAACCACCCCCTCCCATTTATCTCTCAGCCCCGACCTACAAGCCACATTCCTGATGAAGGGCTTATGCCCGAAACGTTGATTCTTCTGCTTCTCGGATGCTGGCTGACCAGCTGTACTTTTCCAGCACCACACTCTCGACTCAGTCCTCAAATCCTGGCCGCTTGTGCATTTCCAAATACAATTGCTGTACTATTTGTGGGTATACCTTCAGTTGCCTAAGTGCCAAGCTCCAAGATACGCTCTGCATTTCCAGCTCACTTTCCTCCTGTTTGAGTTTCCTTAAAGTCTACCTATTAACAGAACCTTTTGGCCACAACCTATTATTTCCTCACATGACTCAGGGTCATGCCATATAAAGCTTCTGCAAAGCACAATGGGACATTTCATTATGTCAAGTTCACCGAATAGATACAAGTTGTTGATGTATTTATCAGCAGCTTTAGTGTAGAAGTGACTGTATAAACATTTAAGACCATAAGAAATAGGACTCAATGTAACGCCATTCAGCCAATCGTGTCCACTCCGCCATTCAAACATGGCTGAAGGGCATTTCAAAGCCACTTTTACCCATACTCTCCCTTTTCCATTAATTCCTTGCGAGATTAAGAATTTATCAGTCTCTGCCTTGAAGACATATAATGTCTTGGCCTCCACTGCACTCCATGGCAATGAATTCCACAGAGCTACCACTCTCCGTCTGAAGAAATGTCTCCTCATTTCCGTTCTAAATTGATCCCCTCTAAATTTCCTAGAATTGCAATCATACAAAGATAGATACTTAGCCAAAGAAGGACTAATAAGGTGGCCGATCAAAGCGTAATAGATCAAGAAGGTCTGTGTAGTGGACAGCATGGTACAGAAGTGGAGAGGTTTAGAAAATGAATCCTCAAGCTTTGGGACTGAATGGTACAGCTGCCGTTGCTAGAGCAAAATGAGTTGGGGGGCTAATTGGTAGTATATCACTTTTCACTCTTTTCCTGTAGTGTCATTAGCTCAAGATCCTGGAATTCCATCCCCAACAGCACTGTGAGTCTACCTACAGCACATGGACTGCAACGGTTCAACTAGGCAGCTCACCACCAGCTTCTCAAGGGCATCAAGGGATCAGCTACACAGGCTGACCCATCACAGTGATGCCCACATCCAAGAAATAAATAAAATAAATATTAGAGAAGAGCAGTTTTTGAAGGATTCTAGGGTTGACGAAGATACAGAGATATGGAGATTTGAAACCACAAAGGGTTGATGATGACAATTTTAAGTGTAAGATAATTCTGAGTTTCTACATTTCTGAATTTGGATCTTTACTCCCAGGTGGCAGTTTATGACTGAGAGTGCAGACATTGGGTTTGGTGTGTATCTGAAGACAAAAACTGGAGAAAGACAAAAGGCAGGCGAAATGGTCGAAGTGGTTCCTACCCAAAGATACAATAGTCACCTGGTACCTGAGGATGGAACACTTACCTGCCAGGAACCTGGAGTCTGTATGTCAATTAGCTACTTTTGTTAAACTTATAATTTCAGTATTGCTAGGTAATATTTCTGGTGCTATTAAATTAACCAATGTGGTCATTAGGGTTAAGATGTATGAATCCGTAATATCCAGGTATATTTGCTGGCTTGTGATTATGTACAGTCATCTATCATTTATGTCTCTATACCTACTTAGTTTCTCCTAATGATCCCTAACTCTTCATAACTGTCGTAGATCATCTGTGGATTTAATCATGGTTTTCTGGTCCTGTAATGATTTCTTTATTTATACTTGCATTCCGCTGTAGACGGACAGTATCAACTACTGTAATGTAGAAAATTTAGTAGCACAGTATACTTGTCACTAAACTTAGGTAAAGTATTTCATCCCTTACTATCACTGATGAGCTGGGCTCTGCCTGAGTCATGCTGAGACCAGAGTCTTTGCAAATCACATAACTAAGATTGTCGATAGGGTTTTAAACTAGGTAGTCACAGGGGTGTGGTTGGGGGGTGTTTGGATTCAGTTGCATGGAAAATTATGGGAAGAGTTAAAGCAAGGAGAAGGCTCAGACAGGTTAAAGTTTCTGTCAGGCTCTTCACCTCAGAGATATTGGATGAAAGTACGGAACCCAGGGGGAGAGATTGCTTGAGCAAATTGTCACAGGGAAGGATAAGATATTCGAGGAGTTGGCAGGCTTAAAAGTGAACAAATCTCCAGGTCTGGACAAATTGTGTCCCAGACTGCTGTGGCAAGCAAGTGAGGAGATTACGCAGGTACTGGTTCAAATTTTTAATTCTTCTTTGGCCACAGAGGAGGTGCCAGAGAACTGGAAAACAGCCAGTGTGGTTCAATACTTAAGAAGGGTTGTAGAAATAAGCCAGACAACTACAGACCAGTGAGTCTTACGTCAGTGGTAGGGAAACTATTGGAGAAAATTCTGAAGGAGAGTATCTACCTCCACTTGGAAATGCTTGATCAGAGATAGTCAGCATCGCTTCATCAGAGGGACGTCGTGCTGAACAAATTTGATTGAATTTTTTTGAGGAGTTAACCAGGTGTGTAGATGAGGGAAGTGCAGTTGATGTAGTTTCTGTGGATTTCAGCAAAGCTTTTGACAAGGTTCCACATATGAGACTTATCAAGAAGGCAAATGCATATGGGATACAAGGTAATTTGATAAAGTGGATTCAAAATTGGCTTAGTTGTAGGAGACAGAGGGTGATGTCAAAAGGCTGCTATAATGACTGGAAGCCAGTGACCAGTGATATACCAGGAACTTGTGCTGAGTCCCATATTATTAATTATTTATAAAAATAACATAGATGACTGTGTGGAAGGTTGAATTAATAAGTTTGTGGATGTCACAAAAGGTGGTCAGGTGGTTAACTGTGAGGTTGAGTGTCTTGAGCTACAAGAAAATATAAAAGGGATGGGCAGGTAAGTGGCAGATGGAATTTAACCCTGAAAAGTGTGAGGTGATACATTTTAGAAGGTGTAATTTGACAAGGAAGTATTCAATGAATGAGATAACACTAGGATGTTCTGTGGATCAAAGGGACCTTGGAGTATTTGTCTAGGTCTCCGAAGGTGGAAGGACATATTAGTAGGGTGGTGAAAAAGGCAAATGGAACACTTGCCTTTATCAATCGAGGTACAGATTACAAAATCAGTGAATTCATGTTGGAGTTGTATAGAACTTCGGTGAGACCACAGCCGAGTAGTGTGTGCAGCTCTGGTCGCCACATTACGTGAAGGATGTCCTTGAACTGGTGGGGGTGTAGAAGAGATTCAGCACGATGCTGCCTGGGATGGAAAATTTAAGTTATGAGGAAAGGTTGGTTAGGTTTGAGTTGTTTTCATTGAAGCAGAGAAGACTGAGGGACGTTCTGATTGAGGTGTACAAGATTATGAGGGGCATGGACAGAGTGGGTAAGGACCAGTTCCCCTTATTTGAAGCATCAGTCATAAGGGGGCACAGATTCAAGGTTGGGGCTGGAGGTTTGGGGGGAAGTGAGGAAAAACCTTTTACACAGAGGTTGGTGACTGTGGAATGTGTAGCTTGGGAGGGTGGTAGAGGCGAATTGCCTCACATCCTTTAAAAAACACCTAGATGAGGATTTGGCACATCGCAACATTGAAGGCGAAGAGCCAAGTGCTGTTAAATGGGATTATATTGAAGGTCAGGTGTTTCTCACATGTCGGTGCAGACTCAATAGGCCGAAGGACCTCTCTGCACTGTAGGATTCTATGATTCTATGAATCCAACGTGAGCCAGCAGATGAGGGGTCAACTATGAGAAGGGAGGGCAATCAACACAGGACTGAGGGTTTGTACTTAAATGCACGCAGTATACAAATCAAGATAAATGAGTTTGTAGTGCTGATTGAAATTGGCAGGTATGATGTTGTGGGTATCGGAGAGATGTGTCTACAAGGGAATCAGAGCTGAAAACTAAATATCCAAGGAATGCACATTGTATTGAAAGAACAGGAAGGGGTGGAGTTGCTTTGTTTGTAAGAAATGAATTTAAAACAATAGCAAGGAATGATATCGAGTCGGAAAGCATAGAATCTATGTGGGTAGAGTTGAGGAACCGCAGTGGAGAAAAGACCATGTGGTAAGTTGTGGATGGGCCTCCTAGCAGTGTCAAGAAGCAGGGAAGAAAATAAATCTGGGAATAGAAAAGGCATGTAAGAAAAACACTATTACAATAATCATGTGGGGACTTCAATATGCAGATGGACTGGGAAAATCAGGTTGGGAGTTGACCTCAAGAAAAGGAACGGTCGTGTGCAACGGTCTTTGAGATGTTCAGGGACAGCATAAAAGCAGAAGAAAAAAACATAAAATGAGATGAAGATTATAGGAAGAGAAGGGAGAAACTTTTTAAAAAACAGCGAAGGACAACTAAAAAAGCAATAAGTGAGGAGAAGATGGAATATGAGAGTAAGCTGGCTAGTAATATAAAAGGAGATTGCAACAATTTTTTTTCAGATAGCTAAAAGATAAGAAAGAGGCGGGTGGGCATTGGACCAACGGAAAATGAAGCTGGAGAAGTAATGATGGGGAGCAAAGAAATGGCTGAGGAACTGAATAGGTACTTTACATCAGTTTTTACAGTGGAAAACACCAGCAGCAAACCAGAACTTCAAGAAAGTTGGGGGAAGGGGTTACTGTAGGGCCATCACAGGAGAAGATGCTGGAGGAGCTTAAAGATCTGAAGATGGAAGAATCACCTAGATCAGACGGACCGTACCCCAGAGTTCTGAAGGTGATAGCCGAGCATATTGTGGAGACATTGGTGGTAATTTTTCAGGAATTGCTGGAGTTAGGGAAGGTCCCAACAAACTGGAAAATGGCTAACATAACATCCCTGTTTAAGAAAGGAGGGAGGCAGAATATAGGAAACTGTAGGCTGGTTAGCCTGACCTTGGTCGATGGTAAGATTTGAGAGTCCATTATTCAGGATGAAATTGTGGACTACTTGGGAGTGCATGACAAAATAGGACAGAGTCAAAATGGCTTCGTCAAGGGGAAGTTATTCCTGACAAATCTGTTTGAATTCTTTGAGGAGGTAACAACTATTCATATTATACATTAACAATCTTGATGAAGGGACTGAGGGCATTGTTTCTAAGTTTACAGGTGACACAAAGATAGGTGGAGGGACAGGTAGTGTTGAGGAAGCAGAGAGGCTGCCAAAGGACTTGGATATGCTAGACGAGTGGACAAAGCAGTGGCAGATGGAAAACAATGTGGCAAAGTGTGAGGTTACACATTTTGATATGAAGAATAGAAATGTAGATATGGAGATTCGGTTGGTAGCCAGGAAGGAAAAGGCACTGTTGGCATTCATTTTAAGAGGGCTAGGAAACAAGAGCAGAGATTTACTGCCTCAGCAGTACAAGGCTCTCATCAGACTGCATTTGGAATATTATGAGCAGTTTTGGGCCCCATATCTAGGGAAGGAAATGCTGCCATTGGAGAGGGTGCAGAGAAGATTTCCAAGAATGATCCCAGGGATGAAAGTCTTACCATACAAGGAGCAGTTGAGGACTCTGGGTCTGTACTCAATGCAGTTTAGAAGTATAAGGAGGGCTTTGATCGAAACTTAGAGGATACTGCGAGGGCTGGATAGAATGGGCATGGAGAGAATATTTCCACTAGTAGAAGAGACTACGACTTGAGAGCACAGCCTCAGAGTGAAGAGATGACCCACTAGAACTGAGATGAGGAGGAATTTCTTCAGCCAGAGAGTGGTGACTCTGTGGAACTGATTGCTGCAGAGGTCTGTGGTAGCCACATCCTTGAGTGTATTTAAGACAGAGACAGATATGTTCTTGATTAGTAAAAAGATCAGGGGTTTTGGGAAGAAGGCAGGAGAATGAGGTTAAGAAACATAACCACCAAGGTCGAATAACAGAGAGACTCAATGGGCTGAATGGCCTAATTCTGCTCCTATATCTTATGGACTACTGAAAACTCTGGCCTCCAGATATTTGTGCTCCAATTCTAACTGGGAGTAGTAACAGGGACTGAAGGCAAAACTTCCTTGACATTGGTAACATTGGATTAGACAATTTTAAATCCTGGGCTTCATCTGCATTCAGCCCACCTGAAACAGGAAGGGATGAGGTTGAGTGATAGAGGAGATTGGAATTCACTACGCTTAGGAAGTAGCTTGCTGGCACCAAAGCATCCCTACTGGCAACAAGATAGGTTTTGCCCCAAGTAAGCAGAATTAAAATAGGTCCTGTTAAATATCTATGATACTATTTGCTGATTGCAATATAAAAATTCCTTAAAATTGAAATAAATTTGTTCTTCCTTTCCTGAAACCTCTTCTTAACAATCACTATGAAGTTACAATTATTCTACACATTACTCTTAACTTCCAACATAGAGTCATAGATATATACAGCATGGAAACAGACCCTTTGGTCCAACCCGTCCATGCCAACCAGATATCCCAACCCAATTTAATCCCACCTGCCAGCATTTGTAGTGTTTACTTAACATTCAACCATTCAATCTATTTTTTATTATCCTTCAACTACTCCCAAAAATATAATTATTTTTTTGATATTTACATGAATTCTTTTCTCTACCAAGCTCAGGTTTTTCAAGTCCAGTCCGTATTTGTGTGTGTATGTGTGTGCCCACATATGCATATTAGTTGAAAGAATTGTAATAATAATTGACTGGATTTTGATTACAGTGATTAAGGCATTTTAATAGTGTCAACCACAGAGAATAGACATGGAATTTCTTGACAGGATTAATACCAATACAAACAGTATTGAAAATAAATTACTGGATAAGTTTGCATTGAGAATTTAGATTTTAAATTGAAATTTGACTGGATAATAGCAATGGATCCAAGTGCAGTTGAAAATTTATAGGAATGCTGAGAAGTTGGATTGTATTATAAAGGCATTTTATTTATAGAAGAATATATAACTGCAATAGGGAGGAGGATATTGTATAACAAGAGGCAATTGGTGATGTAGCTGGAGCACAGAGTTGGTTCAAGATTGACCCTTGACATTCATTATTAGCTTCTTTGAACAAAATAGAGGAAATTGCGTGATCAAATTGGAAGAATCATATCAGTAGAAAATGCTGACTGGCTACAGTAGTGACCATGCAGCATCATACACAAGGTACATGTATTAACTTCAGCTGAAACACCTTGCACAATATACCTTTCTCAACAAAAGTCTACTCCTTAGGTAACCAAAGAAATAAAGCTCTTACAATAGTCAAAAGCATGTGTATACCCTGCGTTCTTATCATCTGTCAACAAACATGCAGACAAATTCTGTGGAATAAGAGTATTCAGGTCATATGCACAAAGATAGTATCGATTACTCATGTTTTATTCAGTAATCAGAACTGCAGTGGGGGAACATAACAAGTGTCTGTAGGGAAGTAATCTAAAAAAGCAATTCAATATGCACTTCTGGTGATGGAATAGGTCTCCCTGAAATTTCTAAATTAATGAATTATTTTTCTGTTGTGGCTTTTCATCAATATGTACCAAAGTATTTTGTGAATTTTAATGATCCCTTGACACTGACTCTCCAACTGAAGGTAATCCAACCAAAACTCGAAAGAAATTGTGGGGAAATGGGACTAGGTGTGTTGCATGAATGATGCATGGGACTGAATGGTCACCTTCTGTGCTGTAATAATGCTTTAATGTTAAAAGCCACACAAAAACTCCCACTGGCTTTCTATTCAACAATGGAAATACTCTCAGCATCTCAAGTGTCTCTGGACAGATGTAGTTTCTATTTGCTGACATCAGCCAGATGAAGCTAAGCTGTGTTGTTTTTTTCCAAAACAGGCTTCCCATTGCTACATACAGTTCTGCAACTGTGTCCTGGACAATGTCTTGTGTAAATTTATGATAACATCTTTACTTACTTTACTTTTGGGTTCTATGCCCATATTGATAAGATCCAAAATGCGGTTGGCCTTTTTTTAATCTGTTGTGTTTTTGTTGTAATCAAAATTGCTCACTTGGAACTTTTAGAATCAAGAGTATTTTTCAACTAATTTCCTGAAATTTCTGTCAAAGACTCCAAGACACAAAATTTGGGTCTGCATAGTCCAATTACATTCTTATCCAAAGGGAGAAGTCCTGCTCAATAATGTAAAATACTTTTTTTTTAGCTAAACTGTAATTTACCTGGTTATCGTACATGTCTGGGTGAAACTCCTCAGAAAACAGTCCCCCACCAAAGGGATTAAGAGTTGAGTTTTCTGATTGTTTGATAGAATTATATGAGATCATTTAAACTATAAAAGACCACATAAATTTAATATAATAAGAAAACATGTAATTTTGCTCGAATATGAAAAATACAAATAGCAAAGCTAAATAAAATCTTGAAAAGACAGCTCATTCTAATTTTTTGAAGAGAATTCAAACCTCAACCTCGACTTAATACAAATAGAACACTTTAAAAGAAAGCGAGTATATCCACCAAGCATCAAAGACATTGCCATGATTCCTGAGAGTGTGAGACCCATCAGGTTCCATCTGAGTCTGAAATGGAGGTGACTGATACCACTGTCTCTCCTCTAAAACAATTAATTACTTAGGTTATGTTGAGATATTTATTTTATTTAGGTGTCATATAATTAAAATATGGTGTGGAAGATGCTTAATTGATCAATAATAGAAATCCCAATTATCTTAATTATCATCCCAAATTGTGTGCGAAGGCCTTCCGGTTATATTTGAATTGCTCATTCAATTTCCAATAATTTTTTTTAAAGCTGTCGTAAAACCTTAGGACTGGTTAACAGTTATTGTGGTTTATCTGTTCAGTTCTCATATTGCACCCAGTAATCAGATTCAGGGGTTAGTGTTCCATTAGCAGATTATGGTTTTACTAATCTGTACTAGAGGTGTACTGCTGTGCTAGTTGTTCCCACAAAGATCTCCAGGGTAGTGGCTTTGAGGTGTATGTATTCTTTAGCGATTCCACTTGCTGTGAACAGAGTTGACCATATTATGCCTGGTCATGTGAAAAATGAATTCTGATGCAAACCTGTAATCTTACCATAACAGGATGCATTGCACCTTTAGTAATCCAGCTGTGGTATCTCAGCATTCTTGGTTACAATGTTTGGGTCTCGGTGGGTTACTCTTCGGAGGGTCAGTCTGGACTGGTTGGGCCGAAGAGCCTGTTTCCACACTGTAAGGAATCTAATAAGCTTGGCACGGTTGCTCAGTGGTTAGCACTGCTACCTCACAGGACCAGGGTCCCAGGTTCAATTCCAGGCTCGGGTGACTCTCTGTGTGGAGTTTGCACATTCTTCCTGTGTCTGCGTGGGTTTCCTCCAGGTGCTCCGGTTTCCTCCCACAGTCCAAAGATGTGCAGGTTAGTGAATTGGCCATGCTAAATTGCCCATAGTGTTAGATGCATTAGTCAGAGGGAAATGGGTCTGGGTGGGTTACTCTTCGGAGGGTCGGTGTGGACTTGTTGCGCCGAAGGGCCTGTTTCCACACTGTAGGGAATGTAATCTAATCTGAACAAAACTAAACCATAAATTGGAATTAAGTAAATTACTTGCACTTGTTACTTCTTTTTAACATATAGTGAAGGTAAATACTGAGAGAGTGTTAGCATTCTGTTGGAAAGATGAATTAAGGTGGGCTGAATGGCTTTCCTCCTCTATAGTTACCTTGGTGCATTTCTGAACTTATCATTGTGAATCACACTTTAACGTGCTGTGAGAACAAAAAAGACTTAACTATTTTGATTGGTTTTTGGAAATCAAGAACCAATCAAAAATAACTTCAAAGCTTATTTCATTGACTATGAGCTCATCCATCTTCCAATTTTTCCCAAATTCCAGCTTTGTGTTCTCACCTTTGATCTATATTACCATATTTTACATAAGTATTGAACTTGTACTATGCCCTAGAGTTCTCCATAAATAATGAGCAAAGATTTCCCTATTTTCAGAATGTGCAGTGTTTCACAACTGGTCCTCATAGGTCTCTAGAGATGGTACTGATGAAGTGAGGTTTACCCTATTCACCTAAAACCATGGCTTTACATGGCAGCTACCCACAATGAAGGAAATCTACAGTGACTAAACAGTGAGAATGAACTGAGCTGGATATGAATGCTCCAACAAAACCCACTCTCTCCAAACACAGCTATTGACACAACCTTCATGACTATTCATATTATGTACTGAAAATGTGTTGCTGGAAAAGTGCAGCAGGTCAGGCAGCATCCAAGGAACAGGAGAATCGACGTTTCGGGCATCAGCCCTTCTTCAGGATGCCCGAAACGTCGATTCTTCTGTTCCTTGGATGCTGCCTGACCTGCTGCGCTTTTCCAGCAACACATTTTCAGCTCTGATCTCCAGCATCTGCAGTCCTCACTTTCTCCTATTCATATTATGTACCAATGTATATGTACTGCTCATAATTTTGTTAAAACACAATTCATCCTTATCACCAATACTTCTTCTCATTGCTTGTTTTCTAAGCTATGTTATATGTTGACTGCACACTATGCAGAGACATCACTAGTTTATCTTGGTCAGTTCATAAATTAGAGAGTTAGTTTTGTCTTATCTGTGTGATTGCCATTTTTTACTCTGTTTTCACCAGATGTTCTAAGATTTGACAACACGTACAGCATCATTCATTCAAAGAAGGTTAGCTACTCAGTAGAAGTGTTGCTGCCAGACAAGGGATCAGAAGCTCAGATGGATGATCTTGGAAAGAAGATAAAAGAATTGGATGTCAGTAAAATATAACAACCCTTGTGACCAGAGGGGAATCTGTAAGGCAACTTTACAATGAGGTGAATTCAAATTCTCTGTAGTGAATGCAGTAAATGCATTGGCATGTGTTACTGACTGCTGATTGTAGATTCAGCAGAGCTAGTTAATGGTGTGTGCATTTTGTGCGATATGGACCTATGTTGGGTAACCAAATGGATTAACATGTGTCAGTGAAAACTGGGATAAACAGAGTGCCTATTAAGCATGCTGCTTTTTACCAGAGTGAAACACACACACACACACCCTTTTCTTAAAAGACTTTCCCATATAATAGTCAGCACTGAAATTTTCATTTATACAAAACAACTACATTGATCTTATGTATGTATAGTGTATTTGGCTGCTGTACTGTCCAATGATCTATTTGCATCGGACTAAAGGGCACATCTGTGATATAGCCCTCATCTCAGAATGATTCTAATTAAGTTATAATAAAGTGCTGAGCTTTAACTTAAGTCGAGTTAACAATTATTCAATCTTATGACATATAATTGTGATCAATGATAACATTACAGCTGATCATTTCCAACTGATGTTTACGAATTTCTAGTTGCTATGTATAAATGTATCTTTGCTGTTCATGTCAATTCTGAATTAAGAAAATAATTCTCAACAGTTCATTTACTCTCCCATTCTCGGGCCTATTTTAATATCTTCTGTGATAGTCCCATATCACTGTCAGTGTTCAGGTCAAAAAAGGCAATAGCTACCTTGCTTTAATTTATCCTCCACATTGGTAAAACTGACAACACAAAATAAACTCACTTTTTTGTTCAAGAACCAACAAATACCAAAAAGGATGGTGCCAGACATCAGTCATCCCTCCTTGTTTCAGAGAGTTAAATTCTGAAAAAACTTGAATTGCAGTCTTCAAGTGTTGAACAATCAGAATGTGCAAAAACTCACTTGAATGGGAATTATCCTGGTTCCATAAAATCTTCACATTTTTATCCTCAGCCTCTATCACAGCTTGCTGGGTCAGAAAATCTGAACGGTGGCAAGATTTGCACCACAGATCTCTAAAGTATTATTCTAGAATCTATTTAGTATGTATTCTTGACCTGTACAATACTGAAGGAACTCCAGAATAAAGCATAATTTGAATATATTTACATTAAATCCAGTAATTAAAAATTTGAGGCAAGAATTTCTCTCCTGTTCTCATGTAGTCATTTACATCAATATTCTTTATTGTGATGTAATTTAGACATCAAGCAATCTTCCCTTTTTAAAAATCATGGAAGGATGAGTTTTCCCTTTCTTCCTTGATAAGTAATAATTGTCCAAGTTTTCTCTGCCTCCATCTGGTGAGTTAGGATAAATGAAGTTGTACAGTGTAGCAGAAGTGCCTTTGGTAATTTCCTGATAGTGGAGCTTGATTGGTGCTTTAAGGGATGCCACATTTTCTTTTGCACTATCAAAATATCTGCTAAATCTCTCATCCTTGAATGAGCCAGCTAAGAATTCTAAATGTTTGCTCAAGTTGAATAACTGAGTTCAAACAACCAGTAAGTAATCAGTAAGGATCACGTGTACAATCTTTGAACCTGCAGCCCCACTGCTTCTGTTCATCACTGTAGTGTATGACCCATCATAGCTTTGTTACTTGGCTCAATTGTATGATTTGAATAGGTTGAAAAACACACCAATGATCTGTATCTTCACCTAAGAACAGGCCAGATTAATATGTTGGTTTGCCATCTTGAATCCTCATAAAGCTCTATATATTTTTAAAATTAGATTCACTCCCAATTGCACTGACTGGAAGGATTCCTAAATTTTGTTTACAGTTTTTTTTATTTAGAGGACATAGGACTCCGGCTAGGGCTGCATCTATTGCTTATTTTCAGTTGATCTCCTGAGAAGGTTCTCATGAACCACCTTTCTTGAACTGCTATAGTCCCTGAAGGGGTACAGTTTTATTAGGAAGATAGTTCAAGGATTTGGACTCAGTGACAATGATGGAACACCAAGTTCCAAGTCAGCATTGTGGTTGGCTTGGAGGGGAAATTACAATTTATAGTGTTCCCATGTATCACATATGCTTGTCCTTCTAAATGGTAGAGGTCACAATTCTATAAGGAATTTTGATTTGGTAAATCTGATGCTGAAAGGTGGTACAATTGGTTAGGTTCAACTGCAGTGTTTTCATTGTTTAGCTTGATCATCCTCCTAACTGTGTTCATGATTGAAGAAGAACTGTCTGAGCAAGTTGCTGGAGGATTGATTATACCCATGGTACTGCCCCCAGCAGATGTCCACAATACTATGGGGGGAGGTGGAGCAAAAACTGAGCAGAAGTGCTATCTGAAGTTATCAAATTCCATCCCAGCTTATGATATTTTCACCTTGACCACCTTCTTGTCAGTAGCCATGTTTTGGAAATTTGGGCAGATTTATAGTCAGCCATTTTTGCTGATCAGAAAATGATGCACATCACAGGTCCAAATTATTGCTAAGTGTTCCCTGCAAAGATTGAAAATTTGTATTGTTTTTAGCAGTATTTTATTGATAGTTATGTTTTAGCTTGAAACAAAAGTTTGCTTCTGCACAATTTTCAATTTATAGAACCAAGTTTAAATTAATGAAGGTACTATTGGAAAAGCAGTGCTGTAACCTTAGCAAAGATTAGTTCAGTCACCACATTGATTTCCAACTGTATTCATGCATTGAACACACACCATGGCAGGGTTCCATTATTCACTAATGTTTTAATTCCAGTACAATTGCTATTTTAGTTGCCATTAATTTTACAGTTTCTTTGCAAAACTTGCTGCAGATTATAATAAATCTCTGCGTTGTTTGTATATCTTGACTTACATTATTTAATTTATAATTGAATATGTATTTATCTAGAGAAGAGAGGTTTTAAATCACTTTTGGTTTAGGGATGATTTGGAAGTGCTGGTGTTGGACTGGGGTGTAAAAAGTTAAAAATCACACAACACCAACAGGTTTATTTGGAAGCACTAGCTTTCAGAGCGCTGCTCCTTCTTCAGGTTGTTGTGGAGTATAAGGTAGTAGGACACAGAATTTATCGCAAAAGTTTACAGTGTGATGTAACTGAAATTATATATGGGAAAAGACCTGGATTGTTTTTTAAGTTTCTCATCTTTTAGATTGGGCATGTTGGTTTCAGTTCTTTCATATGTAAATTCCAGAACTTTCTTAAAGTTACGTTCTCAACTTTACACTTTAACAACAGGTGCCATGCTGGCAAGGATAATACATTGAAGTTGTGAGGTGTTCTGTGTGAGGCTGTCTGTGCCCCAATGTTCAGACTGATTCTAATCCAAAAAAGGGATTTACAGAATCTTACATGGACTCATGCAGTTTTTTGAGCAAAATAAAATGTTGGTGTTGTGTGATTTTTAACTTTGGTTTAGAGAAAACGTAAATCTCTTCCAGCTCTACTTTGTTGATTGATCAGTAAATGATAAAACATTAGCGAATCATGAGAAGTGATGTAACATTTGTACCTGTAAAATCACACATAACAAGAGTGGTTTATTAAAGATCCAGAAATCTGAATTTGTACTCAAGCATTGTATCCAGATCTTTACTTATGTTATTTATAATATACACTGGATAATATTATCGGTAACTGTTAATGTTAATCATACTGTAGTCATCATGTTGCTTGAAGGAATGAAGATGTCTTCTTAAGTATTTTTGCAGGTCTCATTTTGGACAAAAGAAAACTTTCTTGTCATTTGCAAAGATAAAATTGAAGATAACAGGATATGATTTTATAATGTTTAGAATTATAGAATTTCTATAATTTATATAATTATAGAATTTCTGAGCTGCTGATTTCTGTTTGAATGTGAATTTTACAGTGTGACAGCCGCAGAAAGCTTTTACATCTGTGATGTCTGCACTGCTGTTTACAGAAAAATACTGTGCAATTGTTCAGAGTAAATCGTACATCCAGTTTATATCTGATTACCAAAATGATAATGTAGAAACAGGAAACGCTATTCAACTACTGGCTCCTGTCTCTTGAGATGAGATCTTATCCTTTCAAGATTATTTTTATAATCTAAGCCTTCCATATTAAATAGGAAATTATTAAATGTTTTTGTAATGCTTCTAAATAGGATTTAGTCAAAATATCAATAAATTATTTCCTATGTTAGGTTTGTTTCTGGCTTTTCTCAATTCAGCTAATCAAATCCTCTGTTTTTGTTCTGTCCTGCTTTTATTTGGTTGTATTCAACATTTTTGAATCTTTTTTTCCAGAATACTTTAAATATTTTGCATTTTAGAATGATCAGCATCGATTGAACTTGATTAGTTTCTTCTTTTTGCTCAATTACATAAATCTGAGATATTCTTCCACCCACAACCTCCTACAAACTTAAAGTGAATAGCCTTGATGGTCCTTCCTGCACTGTGGCTATTGGATATTTTAAAGTTTTTTTTGGGGAGATTCTGATTGGAGCTGAAAGTAATTTCGCTGATCCATTTATTCATAATGAAAGAGTTGTGATTAAAAGGCTCTGAAGCTATGGAGAATCAGTACCAAATGCTTTCAACTGCATTATGTAATTCAGAAGTTGCAAACAGTTGTTGAATTGACACAGTGCTCTGCATAACTGCTAAAATTAGTGGAGGTAGTGATCACCAGACTGCTCAGAACTTTAGTTATATTTTCAGAAATCAGTTGGGTTGCTGTGTATCAGGACAGAAAGAACAAAAAAAAAATTGTTTCCAGAATCGATCAAGCTGCAAATCAGCAGCAACTCTTCAACCTAAAACAAACCCAAAATATTATGGTAAAGTGAATAAATTATTAAAACCCTTTTGAGGCAATTTTGTTTAAGACACTGTGCAACATACTGGAAATGGGATTAACTCTCCAATTGCCACAGAAAATTATACGACAGATTTACAGTATCCATTTTTCTGTAAGTGATTTAAAAACATGGTGGATACTACATTTAACTTCTTAAATATACACTTAGTTGGTGATTGTGATCTTCCAACCACCAGTGGGGAGCCAAACTCACAAAGAGCACAGGTTAGAGAGTCATAACTAAAATATTGATCCTTCTCTGACCACGAGCTCCTTGCGAGGGTCATGCAATCACAAAAGTCTGTACTGATCTATAAAAACTGATGTCAGTAAAAAAGCACTGAATGTTCCTTTTCTCCTCATATAATTTTGCATTTGGATTTGTTAAAATTAATTGTGTATTTTGTGGGGAACAATAAAATGATGTGTTTCATGCTAAGCTGGTGTTCTCAGAATGTTTGGTAATGTTTCGTTCACATGGGTACATTATAACTGAAATCACTACCCAGATTATACTGTGTTTTGACACCCACATAATTATTTAAAATTAATGATTATTTAAGTGTCAGCTAGACTAGCAGTGTCTAGGGATATCTTAGGGACAATTGTGGACAGGAAAAATAGGAAAATTAGGGGACATGCTTTCACATGATATATTTCCTATCCATTCAGTGTCACCACAGGAAGCCATGTGCTTCTCTCCAAAAAAAAGAAAAAGGATGAAAATGCATTCTCTTCAGGACTGCTTGCTGAGGTATTTGTATCATTGATAGTCACAGGTGAGGTGCCAGAAGATTGGAGGTTGGCTAATGTGGTGCCACTGTTTAAGAAAGATTGGTAAGGACAAGCCAGGGAACTATAGACCAGTGAGCATGATGTCGGTGGTGGGCAAGTTGTTGGAGGGAATCCTGAGGGACAGGATGTACATGTATTTGGAGAGGCAGGGACTGATTTGGAATAGTCAACATGGCTTTGTGCATGGGGAATCATGTCTCACAAACTTGATTGAGTTTTTTGGAAGAAGTAACAAAGAGGATTGATGAGGGCAGAGCGGTAGATGTGATCTATATGGACTTCAGTAAGGTGTTTGACAAGGTTCCCTGGGGAGACTGGTTAGCAAGGTTAGATCTTACAGAATACAGGGAGAACTAGCCATTTGGATACAGAACTAGCTCTAAAGTAGAAGACAGAGGACAGTGGTGAAGGGTTGTTTTTCAGACTGGGGGCCTGTGACCAGTGGAGTACCACAAGGATCGGTGCTGGGTCCTCTACTTTTCGTCATTTACTTAAATGATTTGGATGTGAGCATAAGAGGTATTGTTAATAAGTTTGCAGATGACACCAAAATTGGAGGTGTAGTGGACAGTGAAGAAGGTTACTATGGATTACAACGGTATTTTGATCAGATGGGCCAATGGGCTGAGGAGTGGAAGATGGAGTTTATTTTAGATAAATGCGAGGTGCTGCATTTTGGGAAAGCAAATCTTAGCAGGACTTATACATTTAATGATAAGGTCCTAGGGAGTGTTGCTGAACAAAGAGACCTTGGAGTTCAAAGTTCCTTGAAAGTGGAGTTGCAGGTAGATAGGATAGTGAAGAAGGCATTTGGTATGCTTTCCTTTATTGGTCAGAGTATTGAGTACTGGAGTTGGGAGGTCATGTTGCAGCTGTACAGGATATTGGTTAGGCTACTGTTGGAATATGGCGTGCAATTCTGGGCTCCTTCCTGTTGGAAAGATGTTGTGAAACTTGAAAGGGTTCAGAAAAGATTTATAAGGATGTTGCCAGGATTGGAGGATTTGAGCTACAGGGAGAGGTTGAATAGGCTGGTGCTGGTTTCCCTGGAGCATCGGAGGCAGAGGGCTAACCTTATAGAGGTTTATTAAATCATAAGGGGTGTGGATAGGGTAAATAGACTAGCTCTTTTCCCTGGGGTGGGGGTCCAAAACTAGATGGCATAGGTTTAGGGTGAGGGGAAAAATATAAAAGAGACCTATGGGGCAACTTTTTCATGCAGAGGACAATGCATATGTGGAATGAACTGCCATAGGAAGTGGCGGAGGCTAGTACAATTGCAACTTTCAAAAGGCATCTGGAAGGTATATGAACAGGAAGGGTTTGGAGGGATATGGTCTGGGTGGAACTAGATTGGGTTGGGATATTTGGTCAGCATGGACTAGTTGGACTGAAGGGTCTGTTTCTGTGCTGTACATCTCTACGACTGCTGATTTTCTGATCAAAATCCAGAAATTTTGGTCAGATGTCCTTATGCCATCTGGACTGATTCAAGAAGGCAGCTCACCATCACCTTCTGAAGAGCTTTAAGGATGGGCAATAAGTACTGGTCCAGGCAGTAGCGAGCTGAGAGTACTGTAGTTGTAGCCAAGGGACAAGTCTCCTATCTAACCCGCTACCAGCGAAGATGTGTATTATGGTAGGCTTCAAGAGGAAAATGAAAACGTGGGTAAGAGACTACTTTTTTTCTCTTTTAAGCCATTTGAAGCAACTAGAAATATCTCGCTAGAGCCACTATCAGACTATCCCTTGACATGTTACTTTTCCACATAATTTGTAAGTACTGCATGTTCGAAGAACGTGGCTGAGATGAAGGTCATCCAGAAGGGAGTTTACTGTAGTACATGATGCTGTGTAGATTTCTCTCAGGCGCAATTATGGCAGTTACTTTGCAATTGCCGAGGACTAACAGAATGCGTGATTTTGAAAGTTATTAAATATGCGTTGGAATGTTATAAGTATTTGCAGCCTTATTTATGGCGCACTTTAATACTGCAGGATAAATGGGAGCATCTGTGTCTGAAAGCTGACGTGTGATTGGTCAATTCCGATCCATCTTCACAGAAAAGGGTGGGTCTGGAGACTGGAGGGAAGGAAGCATGTTTAAAATTAATCCTTTTAACCAACAGTGTTGTCAAGGCAGATTCAGCATCTTTCTGGAGCGTCTCCCCACCTCTGCTGTTTGTGTCAGAGGCGGATGTTTGCAGCTTAGTCTGGAAGACTGACAGTGACACGGGATTGGTTACATTGATTGGATACATTTTTGGTGAATGTATCAACTGCTGCGGCGCGGCTAACATCAGGTTCGGGAGCACAATGAGCAAGCCTGGGGAACAAAACAAGGTCGACATCTATCGGGATACTTGGGTCCGTTTTCTGGGTAAGAATCAGTCAGGAAGTTGCCCCTTAAATGTTTCGGGGGGGACGGAAGGAGAGAAACTCCAGGCTGTGCTTTAAGCCCGGTCGCATTCCAGTTCCGGGATTTTATCTCGACATCCGCGACTAAAACAGCAGCAAATCCACGCTTTTTGAAAATGAAAGTATAATTCACGCTCCGAGTGATTTTAGCTCTCAACATGGGACAATAAATAACCTTGAACAAAGTTAGTGTAAATTCCACGCCCCGCTCTGTGAGGGCGGCTGCTCACATTTCACTCTGACATACTTGCTGACTCAGAGAGAAGTCATTTTACAAACTGCTTCAATGCTAGTTTCGAGTTCTGTGAAACTATCCAATATGAACCGCCACGCATCAGACATAACTGAAGGTTACTAGCGCTAGACCCTCACGTCTCAGTCGAAAATCAGGGCTCCATTAGACAAACATGGCTAGAGGATGTGATTACAAGAGTAACAACGGTGAAATGATAGGCTAAGAAAGCACCTGATAAAAGAACAGCGCCTCGAAAGCTAGTGCTTCCAAATAAACCAGTTGGACTACAACCTGTTGTAGTCTCATTTTAACTTTGTACACCCCATACCAACACCGGCTCCTCTAAATCAGTGTATTTTGAAACAGCCTTACAGAGCTCCTCTTCACCCCCCCCCCCGTTATCATTCATGCTGGTGTGAAGTATATGTAGAGGGAATCAGATTCACTAGCTCCTTACCGCTGAGGCGTTCCCCACCAGATCTATGTGTACTCGTCTGCATAACCAAAACTTTTTTTCACTGCTTTTAACAGTGTTCTCAAACAGAAGGAAATCTGGACAATTCCTTATTTAGCAAACACGATTTTGTTGGGCAGGACAGAGTGAGAGTTTAGGGCCTGATTGAGAGAGTTTAGATGCCTTTAAAAGTTAAGAATCAAAACAAAATGTCACAACAGATTCATAGTTATTTATTTGTTCTGAAGAAGGATCATCAAGCTCAATGTTAATGCTGATTTCTCTTCAAAGATGCTGTGTTTCTGCAGTAATTTCTGTTTCAATTTGCAGCAGATTCATACCTTGCGTATAACATTGGTGCAAAGCGGCTTCAGTCTAGCATTGTCGCTGAAAATGCAGGGAATGGATTGGATGCAAAGGTCTACAGTGAAGTGAAGTCATACTATCATTCCAAGCACTCTTACTTCATTTCCTTATTACATACATTAGCCACTGAGTCAGAATTCTGGCTATATTCACACTTCAACTACTAACATTTTTGGAACTTCTACAACTTCACACCAACCCTGTGAGCATATACCTGATTGTTATCGCTCCTCTAGTATGGTTGTCTCTTTGGTTCCTAGTTCGAAGCTGTGGAATTTTCCCTCTAAACTTTTCACCTCCCCTTCTTCCCTTTAAGTCACTAAAGGCAGGTGCAGCAAGCTATTAAGGCAAATAGGATGTTAGTCTTCCTTGCAAGAAGATCTGTGTACAGGGATAATGAGGATTTGCTTTGATCACATAGGATCTTGATTAGACCACATCAAGAATACTGTGTGCAGCTTTATCTCCTTATCTCAGGAAAGATCGAGTCATAGATTCATACAGCACAGGAACAGACCTTTTGGTCCAACTTAGCCACACCAACCAGACATATTGCCAAAGACAGTGTAATGAAGATTCATCAGACTTGTTCCAGGATGGCAGGACTGTCTGGAAAGAGAAATTCGGCAAGCTGGACCTGTATTCTCTAGAGCCTTAAAGAATAGAAGTTATTTCCTTCGAACTTTAAAAATACTTAGAGGTGGACAGGGTAGATGCAAGTAAGACCTGAGCTGAGAGGAATTTTTTTGTACTCAGAGGATTGTTAACATTTGGAAATCTCTATCACAGAGATCAGTGGAAGCTCACTCTTTGAGAATATTTAAGTTACAGACTGATAAATTTCTGATTATTAGTGGCATACTAGGGTTTTGGGGCAGGAAAAGGCACTAAAGTGTTCGATTAGCCATAATTGTACTGATTGGTGGGGGAGGTTTGATGGACAGAATGGCCAATTACTTTCCTATGTTCCTGATATGGCTTGTATTTCATATTGTTATATAATGCTCTTGTAAAGCATCTTGGACCGGTTTATCATCTGACAAATGCATTTAAATGTACGTTGTTTTATTGTGCTGATCTTTAGATAAAACGTTAAAAATTGTTACATACACAGACCTCTTTCAATGTATTAAAACTCCTGGATGTATAGAAGCTGTAAAACAAAGATCTTTAAAAAGAAGGATTACGGCTAAGGTGAAATTTCCTTGCGAAATTAACTATTTGCAACCAAGGCTATTAGTCAAGCTCAAAGGTGGGTCTGTGGGTAAATTCTCAGAAATGGATTGTAAATTGTTCAGTGGGTAGTAATCAGCTGCCACTTGTTGGAAAAATTTTGTTTGAGTCGGGATGAACCAAACTGGATGTCCCAGAAGTTGTTAGGAGGACTAACCAATGCAAACTAGTTATATGTGCAAGTAACCATAGAAAACTAGGAAGGATAATGAAATCAGAAAGACACAAAAAAATGCCAAAGGGGTTGAACAGAATATGAGAACAGCTAGAAAATGGCAGCTAAAAAACTTCATCCAAATCAATGTCAGATACTGTAGGAAAAGAGGAAGCATATATAACCAATGCATTACATTGGAATGGATATACTGGATTAAAGTTGAAAGTCAAGCTGGTAAAAATCGATTTTCAACATGGCCAACCAATGGGGAGCAGTAATCAACAAAATCAATAGAATAGAGGTAAAAACAATGACTGCAGATGCTGGAAACCAGATTCTGGATTAGTGGTGCTGGAAGAGCACTAATCCAAAATCAATAGAATGCTGAACCATATTAGCAGAAAGATTGGCTTCCACATGTGAACCTTAGTCTTGTCAGAACATCGTGAATACTGTTTTCTAGCTGTGATCACCCAGATACAAGGGAGATGTGTGTGTACTGGGTGTATGCATACATAAGCGCCGTGTGGATATTCCTAAAAGCATAGGCCTGAGTTTGAAAGATGTCCACGAGATGATCTAATTAAAGTGTATATAGAACTGAGTGTATATGGGCTCTGTGGTGCAATAGTAGTGTCCTTAACTCTGGGCTAGAAGGTGTGTCATTAACCAGTTGAACAGGTTGATTTAAAAGATATTTATAACCTATTGCACGATGATATTATGTATAGGAGAATACCAGCACTAGAAAATCACTTAAGCAATTTGCATGAATATTTCAAGGGGACACATAGGAAAAATAAGTTGAGGTCGATGTTAGGAAATTATTCATTACTGCTTGAAAGAGCTGTATAACTTAGTCCCACACTGAAGTTTTCTTTCCCCCAGGAACACTGAAAATTAATTTTCAAATACATGTCTGAGTGCCTTTTGAAAGTTCCAATGACATCTGATTTCATCACTCTTTCAGGTAATGCATTCTGGATCTCAACAAAACTCTAGGCTTTTGTCAATTATTTTAAACCTAGGACCTCCGGATACTTCACAGTACACCTGTGCTGGAAGAACAATCTCAGTTTCTCCGATCCCTTTACCAAATCTTTAACTGATCTCCCGTATCCCTGGTATTATTTTTGGTATTATTCTGTCCAAGATTTTAGCATTCATTCGAAAGTGTAGTATCCACAATTGTTCACAATAGCCCAGTTGAAGTCTAACAGAGACTTGTATAGGTTTAACATGGCTTTCTTGATTTGTGTTCAGTGCCTCTGTTTACAAAGCAAATATCTCACAAGCTTTCCTGACTGCCTTATCATCTTGCTCTGTCACCTTCAAAGGTTTGTGAATATGCTCCCTCAGGTCCTGCTTCTTTTGTATCTCAATCAGAATGGTATAATTTGGATTATATCAGCTCTCTGTGTTATTTCTCCTGAAATGCATCATTACACAGTTATCCACATTAAATTCCATCTATTATCTGCCCAGGCTGTCAATTTTATCTTAAGTCGTTTCAAGTGTGCTACTATTATTGTCAAGTTTTTTTTATCATCTGCAAACTTTGTTGTACTACACAGGGAAGGGTTTAGAGGGATATGAGCCAAATGCTGGCAATGGGACTAGGTCATATTGGGATGACTAGTCAGTGTGGACAAGTTGGACCAAAAGGTCTGTTTCCATGCTGTATGAATCTATATACCCAAATCAAGTCACTGTTGGTATAGATAACATGAAAAGGAGTTGTAATCCTGACACTGGACAATCTCGATTCCAATCAGTAAAACATATTCAATTGCAGAATTAAAATCATAGTTTTTTATCATTTGTTTAGCAATGTTGTAGAGTTTCCTGACCTGTTGCAGCATTTTAATTTTTGTTGAACAAAAATCTAGTTTCTGATGTTTTTTCTTTGTTCAGAAAATGAATATCCGTGGGTTAGGTTTAGTAGTAAATCCAACTGTAAAGAACTTTCAAATCTTTTATGTAAATATATACTTTCTCCTTAAGCATCAATGGTTTGCATTATGAAACCAATAATGCGTATGGCTGTATGCCATCAGTAGCTTTTCCATGTGTACTGGCTGGTTGCATTATCTGGGGAGAGATAGCTGAGGTCTATAGGCTTCTGTAGACAATGGTAGTACCTGTGGTTCCGAGGGCTTGCATACTGGTCTTGAGTAACCAGTATGAAGGGCCTACATTGCATGCAAAAGTACTTTTTAAAGTAACTGAAACCATAATGTGTAACATTTTTCAATATTTGCTCAAGAAATGCATTCTACAATATGAAAGAAATGAAACAGAAGCAGCTTAAATCGCTATTATTTCATCCCCAGAATATCCCTTTGCAATGGGAGGAAATAAAGCTTACTTCAATAAAATGTTGGTGAGTTGATAATGCTACCAATAATGTGCATATTACATTTAATAAAATGTTGAAAAATGCAATTGATATCAGCATTGAAGATCAAGTCAACCTATGGAATTAGAACCTTTCCAAATCCTTGGACAGCACATCCTCCATGACAGTGATCTTATCACAAACAAAAACAGAAATAGCTGAAGAAACTCAGCAGGTCTGACAGCATCTATGGAAAGAAAGCAGAGTTAATGTTTTCAAGCCTGGTGGCTCTTCATCTGTTGACTTTTGCCAGAAATTTCTGTTTTTGCTTCAAATCTCAGGCATCCATGATGGTTTGTTTTATTTTAGTCACTATATCACCTCAGGCCCAGAGTGATCAGGAGACCAGATGGACTAGCTGTGCAGAGGGGGGCCTTGTGAAAGACCTGCAAGCGTAAAGGAGAGCAGACTGAATTTTTTTGAACATACTACTTTTTTTTTTAGTAACTTGTCTGATATTTCAACTCTTTGGTGGTTCAGGATATGCTAATGAAGTTGGTGAAGCTTTCCGGGCACTAGTTCCTGTAGGACTGGTCTGGGCTACTTATGGCATATCAACTGCATATGTTACAGCTGATGCAGTTGACAAGGGGAAGAAAGCAGCTGTTGTAAGTACAAATTTTAACATATTAAATAATCTTGCTCTGCTCACCATACATCTATCAATGTTACACTTTAAATTAGGATAGTTTGGAAGAGCTTTCAATACTTCCTGCTAGAGGACTATTTGGCCATCTAAGAATGAGACAAAAAGTGAGGCTCCTAATGTGCGTCTGTGTGTATGGGGCTACTTTTCCACATTCTTATTTGGTTGAAGGTCAGGTTGTATATCAGACGCTACTTATTAAGTAAGCTTTGCTAAAACTTCACTTCTGATACAATAAGCTGCAATGCTGAGAAAAGAATGACCAGGAAGCTGGTTAGATCTGACTTTTGCAGTGGGTGACCCTGTTAAAGGCATTTACACATAAATTAGAACATCTGTTGGATGATCGACCTCATCATTCCTGAATAGTTTTTCTTTCTGGTGAGATTCTTGGAACTAGAGAATGGTCATGGGACAGGAAGCTGTTTATCCTATCCCATCTCTGCTAATTCTTGATAATGCAGCATGTGGCTCCACAGTTGCTGATGAATCACAATTCAGATCATAGTCTTTCCATTCCAGTTTCTCTCCCTCCAAAATACTTCTACTGAAAATTATTCTGTTTTATTTGGCCAGAACTAAAGCGATTTTAACAGCATGGAAAAAGGCCCTTCAGCCCATGATATGCATGCTGGTCATCAATTCGAATCGCATTTTCTCACACTTGACCCAAGCCTTATATGTTTCAAGTGCTCATCTAAATACTTCATAAATGTCTTGATGATTCCTGCCTCTACCATCCTTGCCCCATACCTGTACTTGAATGATTGCACTTAGAGAAAGGAAAGTTTGGAGAATCCAAATGGTTCAAGATACTTGCCATTATATGTATAAAAAGGATAGGTTAACCATCATTTAATTTTACTATTTTGTAGAAACTGTTCATAGTGAAATCCTGGAGTCTGTTTTATGAACGGATAAGACTTTTTTAGACTTAGCTTTTGAATAGTCTGAAAAACAATCAATGACTTATTAGAGATCTTAACAAGTGTATTTCCTTTTTGTAAAATCCATTTAATACATGTTTTTTGGAACAATAGTAAAAGGTGATTATGGATTCTGCTTGTGGAGGTGCTCCGATTTCCTCCCACAGACCAAAGATCTGCAGGTCAGATGAATCGGTCACGCTAAATTGCCCATCGTGTCCAGGGATGTGCAGGCTAGGTGGGTTAGCTTTGAGGAAACGAGGGTTACAGATGTAGGGTAGGGGGTTGGCAATGGGGGTGGGAAGCTCTTCAGAGAATCAATGTGAACTCAATGAGCCAAATGACCTGCTATCACACTGTAGGGAATTCTATGATTCTATAAGTGACAACTCTATTTTCAACTTGCAATTCCAGAAGTCAGTTTACTGGCTAAAACTTCGTACTGCAGAGGTTTAGAGTTAGGCTCTAATGTTGGAGGTTATCATTTATTACTTTTGCATTTTGTTTTGTGCCTGTGTATTACATACCTATTTTTTCCTTTCCCTACACTAGCTCTCCCCTATAATGTACTGCTATCCCAGTGTAGTTTTTCTTGCTGATTTATAGTTTAGTTAAAATTTACTGCACCCGCACAATGTCCACTACCTATCACTCCAGCTTGACCAAATCAGCACTTAAACCCAGTTTTATGCATAATAACTTGATACAACACTAACTATTTATTATAGTTAAAATATCCCCATAAAACAACATTCCTATAGTGTAGGATGCATTTAGATTTTGATAGTATGTGTGAAGAATATTTAAAACTGCCGAGGAAAGTTTTATTTAAAGAATGCTGTGTATAGAAATGGTCACTCTGGAAATTTCCTTCCATAAAAGTTAACTCTGATACAGTGGTCATGAGGTTTTCACTAATGCTGTACATTTGCAATGCTGCTCCCTGCAAGAAGAGTAAGTACAATAATAGGCGTTAGTACAATGTGTTGTTCAGAGACAGGCCTGATGATAACTTGTTTTTATATTGAGTCACAGAGCTTTAGCTCTGATTCCTTAAGTCAGTTGTGCTATCTTTGACTGAGGATTGTAATCTGGGCCACAGTCAACCCATAAGCAGTACACTGACATATTGAGCAGCCTGTAGTTTAAACCACATCTCAACAAGAAAACTGCACTGTGATAGCAGGACTAGAGTACATTATCTAGGGGAGAGCGAGTGGAGGCAAGGGAAAGAAACAGATAGGTAAGACGTAAGCAGGCACAAACTCAAGTGTGAAACTCAAATAGCAAAGAGTGACTCTAAACTTCTGCAATATACCAAAGTATGGTGTAGCTTTGAATCTCACTCTTCCCAATCCTCTAAGATTATTAGATATGAGTGTGTTCCCAATTGTAGGTCTGCATTTAAGACTCTTTTAAAATTTAAAACTGCAAATTTAAGATTTTAAGTTTCTTTTCAATAAGTGCACAAGATCCTAATAATCATCGCTCTACCACCCCCACTTAGGCTCATGGAGACAAACCTGGAAAAACAATGACTGTCGGTGTCGCTGTGGTAGACACGTTCATCTGGCAAGCATTGGCCTCAGTTATAATTCCAGGATTCACCATCAATCGATTGTGTGCAGCTTCCCTTTTCTTACTTCGGAAAACTACAAGGTGGCCACTGCCTGTGAGAAAGTGGACGACAACTGCTATTGGCCTGTCTGCCATCCCAGTCATTATAACTCCCATTGACCGGTAAGCCCTTGTCTTGGATGATAACAGTTAAGTGTTTCAGACTTTCTAACTGGTTTAAAAACACTGGTGGTTCGTAGATTAATTGCACATAAACCAAAGCATTAGCTGCTTGAGGTGCCAAACTGGAGAAGTATTCTGATGATCCAGAAAGCAAGGTGCTTAAGGCTCATCTAAGTAATCTTGCTCCCGTGTGTAGCTTTTGGTTTGCAAAACTCACATTCAAAGTAGGAGACTTTTTAACAATGTTTATTGAGTCTCTAACATTTGACAGAGCTAATTACACTGTTCACCAAATGTTTAAATTTTGCTTTGTCTTTAGCCCAAAGTTGTAGATTCATTTGAACAGTCGTCCCAGTGAAATTAATTAATGTTGTTAATGAGACCATTTTTCAGTGACACTGAGGACATGCAGTAGTTCATGTTAATGAACAAAGTTGTAAGTTTCTGTTATGAGTCTGACAAATGGTTTCTTAAAGACCAAATGCTAAAAGTGGTATTGCCTTCACATTGATAGTGTTGGTAAACACACACTGTTTGATAGAGGATTTGTGGTCAAATTTCATAAATTTTGCATATTTTAGAAAGACAAGTTTCCACAAAACTGCTATTTCTCATAAATTTTCAGTAGTAATTACAGAGCTGTATTTAGATTGGCGTTGAAATTTTAAGTAATGAATGGAGCTCTCCTTATCAATGGATTGATGACTTGGTTTTCCAAACCCGGTAGGGAAACGGTTTAATGTTAGAAACTGCTACCCTTGCCATTGAATGAGCTTGCATGTTATCTTAGCACTTACACTTTGCCGTTTCTATTTTGGCAAACCTTGCAGCAGGACATAGACAGCAGAGACCCCTGATCTCCTCCTCACCGTAGCTGCACTGTATAAATGCTGAGAACTAGACTTGTACTACAGTGGTAGGTTTACTAAGTCAAGAGCAGATTCTTTCTGTTTTGGATCCAGTAAGACTTAAGCCATAGGGCCTCAGCTTACAGGTTGAGTTTCAATCCCATGTCCTGTAGAAGCCACTCATGGTCTTGTCATAAATCATTTGACTGTTTAACTACTTTGTATACACACGGTTAATTTTAATTCTTGGTAGAAATTAGGCAATGGGGCAGTTAGTACCAACCAGCTTTGCTATCCTCTTGAAACTCACCCTCTCCTGTAATCCTGTTGGGTCTAGTTCATTAGACATATTCAAGAGGGAGCTGGATGTGGCCCTTGCATGATCAGTCATGATCATATTGATTGGTGATGCAGGCTCGAAGCGCTTAATGGCCCACTCCTGCACCTATTTTCTATGACCCTATTCTGCAAGGTTCAGAGGTGGCTGCTTAGAACCAAAATGTGCCATATGAACTTGTGAAATGAAATCTGATCGTGGAATGTGATTGCATTTTAACCTGGAGCCAATGATGAGGCTTTCTTGCTAGGTGAAAGCAAGTTGAAAATTAGCAGCAGGGAGATAGATGTAAGTCTTTCTAGAGGCAGCAGTGACTTGCTGGAATGACAGATGGAACCATGCAAGGGTTAGGAATAAAGGAAGCAAGTCTGGTAAAGCAACATGCCTGATAATGTTTTTAAATCTTGTGCTGATGTGATTCCTTCCATAAGCCATTTTCCAGTTCATTAACACATTCCCATTATGCTTTGCAGGTCTGTGGACTTTCTTTTGGATTCTACATTAAGAAAGTTATATGGATCAGAAGAAAAACACAAACCGTAACCAAAGGCAATTGGAACTGTAGCCAGTTTAATATTTGTGTACGTTGTAAAGCTTTAAATTACATTGCAAAGCAATGAACCCTGTACTCCAACTCTGGAGAACTAGTCTCCATTTTTAAGACGATGGGCTTTAGATGCTGGAAAGTAGATGCTTGTTTGTCTTTGTAACTACATTGCTGTACAATATTGATTTTGTGCAGGAAAATTGAAAACATCTTTTCTCACTCTCACTCACTCGCACACTCGCACACTCTCACTCACTGAATCCTTCAAGAATTGAGTGGTTAGAGAATGATTTTGAATATCACTATTATATTGAATTAAATGAGTATTCCTAAAATTAGAGATGTCAAGTGACCCAAGGATGGTTACCCACCACCTTGAATTGTACACTTAGTTTATGGAAAACATATTCATCATATTTCACTATTTTAAAACTACCTTGTAAAGCATTCATTGGTCAGAACACACTTCCTGTGCTTTGTGGGTATAGAAACGCAACTTGAGGAAAGTGCTCCTCTGTCTCCTTTTACCTTCACAGCAGCTCCAAAATCCAATGAAACATAACACTGGTGTTGCCTGGAGATAAGAATTGGATAGGTCTACTCTGTAATAATCAACCTTTCTCTCGGAGAAACTAGATCTCAATCTGTGCCACAGCACAAGTTAAGACCCATATCTTGCCTCCGATAAAACAGTTGAGCACAAAATAGTCCTTTGGGGTGAAGCTATCAAAGTTTATAAAATCATGAGGTGTAAAGATAGGGTTACTGGTAAGTATCTTTTCCCTAGGATGAGGCATTTCAAAACCAGGGAACATATTTTTAAGGTGAGAGGACTTTTAAAAAAGATGAGGGCCACTTTTTTACACCAAGGGTAGTTCACATGTGAAATGGCCTTCCTGAGGTAGTGGTGGATGCAGGCATAGATCGAACATTTAAAAGACACTTCGAAAAGTACATGAATGCCAGGAGAGATAGGTCATAGAGATGTACAGCATGGAAACAGACCCTTCAATACAACTCAACCGTGTCAACTAGATATCCTAAAATAATCTACTCCCATTTTCCTATAATCCTCTAAACCCTTCCTATTCATGTACCGATTCAAATGTTGTAATTGTACCAGCTCCATCACTTCTCTGGTAGCTCATTCCATACCCGGAACACCCTCTGCGTGAAACATTTGCCCCTCGAGTCCCTTTTAAATCTTTCCCCTCCCCTTAACCAATGCCCTCTAGTTTTGGACTTGCCCACCCCAAGGGAAAAGACCTTGTCTACTTACCATATACATGGTTTTATAAACCTCTGAAAGGTCAGCCCTCTTCTTCTAACACTCCTGGGAAAATAGCCCAGCCTATTCAGGCAGGTGGGACTAGTTTAGTTTGGGATTATGTTCAGAATGGACTTGTCGGACCGAAGAGTCAGTTTGTGCTGTAGGTCTCTGATTATTAGTGAAGTGGTTTCAGTGGCAGTAGTATTTAATTGAGATAGATACAGTACACCAAACTATATTATATCACACAAGGATTTGCATAATATTCTAAATGAAAAAGATAGTTCTCAAAACAGTATTATCACCTGAGTTGGTCAATGTGTAGTATTGAGATAGGAGTGTTTTTGTCATATGTTATAAAGCTGCACCTATCGCCTTGGGACTTACTGGCAATAGTGTCAAAGAAATAAATATCTCAGTAGAACTAGAAAATTAAAAAAATAAATTTTAAAAGATCCTACTCCAGTCACTTTTCACACTTTAAGCTTCTGGTCACTTAAGGGCATATGAGAGTCCGAGAGATAAATCCGATAATTCTCTCAAAGTTCAACTTAAATGGACACAACAACAAATCTGCCCAACTTACATCAGTTTCATGGCAATATTCCCTAAGAAATACCAGTCAGGACATTTGAAAGCAGGATACAGGACAGAAACTACCTCTTGTACGTCTTGTACAGTTCTGGACTTTGGTCTTGCGTTGTTATTTTCTAGCCTTGTTCCTCCATCTGATTTCCAAAATCAATTCTTTGGATCATGAGTGAGAACTCTATTAGTGAGTTACTTTATCATATGAGCAACACTGAAGTTTTGTGAAATGGGTGCCAGGACATTAACTGAGGTGTGAACTTGAAATAACTAGAAGATCTCAGCTGCACAAATTCACTACTGTCTATGTGTAGACTAAAATAGAAATAACTCACTTGTGCAAAGCTAAGACATTTGGATATATTATAATGTTGTGTGACAGCATTGAATCTTGCCCCCAATCTTGTATAATTGAAGTGGGTGTCCCAGGGGTTTATCATGCTAAAGTCATTGGACTTGCAAGATCCTCACAGCCTAGACTTGAGTGAATAATGGTCACTTGGTTGAGGTGCAATGTAAAAAGTGCCCTTGAGATCTTACCTGAGCAAGAATCATGAGTGGCTAATGTGATAAAATCGAACTTGAGGTGTTGGGTGAATGACTGCTCTATGCTTTAAAATAATGAAGTAGTTATTTTAAAAACAACAATAAAAAGTGTCCGGACTAAGAAAATGAAGTACCACCAGTCTTTACGGGCTAAAGTCATCTTTGTAATTTGAAGCACCAGAGAGAAGAGAAAATTGGCAATAAAAGCATTAAACACTCACCATACTGTCACTAGCATACTCAGTAACTTGCTCTAGAATAATGTTGGCAAACCAACTGAACAGGGATCCAACTATTTCTTTGTCTGACCAATGATATTTGGCAGGAAGGACAAAGACATTGGAGTGAACGTTAATATTTGTGTGGGTTCGGAGGGGGAAAACAAGAGAAAGGAGGTGGAATGATTTCAGTATGGAGGAAGCCAATTTATTCCATAATGAGCTTGGAATAAGTCCAACCACATGCATCAATGATGACCCATCGCTGACTTAATGTTGATCCATTGTTGCTACTGTGGTTTGTGTTAGCCATGAAGCATCAAAGACAGTCACTTGGACCCAGTCTGCTGCGTTGCAGTACACTTTGAACCGTGCTTGGAAACACTGTTGCACGTGTTCAGTTGTGCTCACATTTGTGTACAGGCAGAGTCCCTGTAAATGTCATAGGTCCAGTGAAATCTCGAGGTTTAGCATATAGTTTGCATGTGAACAAAAAACAGGGATACATTAAAAAAAACTGGATGGGGATCCAAGAAGCAGCGACCCAGCAAGCCTGAGTCTACAGTGCTCCTCCCAAGACTTGGGCGAAGTAGGTCACCCACCCCCCACCACACTCACCAAATCATTTAAAATAGTTTTTACTTAATGTAATTCGTTGTTTAGTATTGAATTTAAACAATTGAATCACCAGTAAAAATGACTAAAGGGAAGGGAGCTCTCAGCAGGCAGGAACCCCTCCCCCACCCTCTCCAACTACAGCAGAGGCATCCACAGCCGCCCGGGGGACTTACCTACAGTGGCGAGCCTTGTGGAAATAATCTCCAAACTCAATGCGAAGATCGTCGCTTTTATTGAAGAATCCCGAAGCTGATGGGACTCACTCTCGGCCGCGCTGCAAAAGCACGGCCGAGACATCAAGGAAATCGAGCGCTGGGTCACAGGGGCGGAGCTAAAGGCCGTGACCTCCGAAACTACAGCACAATCGGCCGTGGTCCGGACCTTAGAAAATCACATGGACGACCTCGGGAATCGAGGTCATCGAAAAAATATTCATTTGCTGGGCCTTCCTGAACGGGAAGAGGAAGGCCAGCTTACAGTGTTCCTTGAACAGTGGCTTCCACAGCTTTTAAATCTGGAGGCTGGATCAGGCCAGGTAAGGGTGGACTGGGCCTACCGGGTCGCAATACGTGGGCCCGGCTCGAACCAGCGCCCCCACCCAGTCCTGTTCTGGCTGCAGAGCTATAGGGAGAGGCAGATATTCTTAGAAGCCTCGAGAAATCTTGGAAAAGATCCCCAAGCCATGATCTATAAAGGATCCAAAATCATGTTATTCCAGGACTTTTCCCCAGCTCTGGTCCGAAAGACGAAGGCGTTTGATGAGGCGAAGAAGTGTTTAAGGGACTTAAATATTCAGTACTCCTTACGCTACCCAGCAACGCTACGCTTTAACCATGAAGGGTCCTTCTATAACTTCGGATCGCCGGAAAAGGCCAAGGAATTTTTGGACTCTTTTAGATAAATTGTAAGAGATAATTGATGTTGGTTTGCTTTCCCCCCACTCCGGTTTACATCCCCCCTCCCCTTTGTTTAATATATTAATCCCTTACTGCTTAATATTATCTTGGGATGGTGGGGAGAGGGATTTATTTATTTGTTCTCTACTTAATAATTTTCTCCCCCCTTTTTTTTAAATTCTATACATGGGCAGCACGGTGGCACAGTGGTTAGCACTGCTGCCTCACAGCGCCAGAGACCCGGGTTCAATTCCTGCCTCAGGCGACTGACTGTGTGGAGTTTGCACATTCTCCCAGTGTCTGCGTGGGTTTCCTCCGGGTCCTCTGGTTTCCTCCCACAGTCCAAAGATGTGCAGGTCAGGTGAATTGGCCATGCTAAATTGCCTGAAGTGTTAGGTAAGGGGTAGATGTAGGGATATGGGTGGGTTGCGCTTCGGTGGGGCGGTGTGAACTTGTTGGGCCGAAGGGCCTGTTTCCACACTGTAAGTAATCTAATATATAGGCCAAGGGGTCTAGTTAATGTAGGTGGGGGGAGGTGGTTACCTTATCCTATCTTGTCTCCGTCTCTAGGAGCAGGGTTGTTTTCCCTTGTTATTTTGTATTATTATATTTAATTATTACTTGTTGAGGTTGTAATTTTATAGTTATATTTGTTTATACATGATATATCCAGGTGTGGGTGTGGGTGTGGGTGGGGTGGGTGTGGGTGGGGTGGGTGTGGGTGGGGTGGGTGTGGGTGGGGTGGGGTGGGGTGGGGTGGGGTGTGGTGTGGTGTGGTGTGGTGTGGTGTGGTGTGGTGTGGTGTGGTGTGGTGTGGTGTGGGTAGGGTGCTCACTGTTAACGCGAGGTTTGATCATCTCATACTCAGCGACCCGGAAAAAATTAAAGGGAGAACAACAGCATCTGCTTGAAGCTCGCTTAAAAGCGGCTGAAACAGCATACACTGACAGACCTATTCTCAAATTGCAAAGGATTACGGCTCTTAGGACCGCTCTAAACACCATGCTTACCCAAACGGCTAAGAGGGAAATATTATTTGCAAAACAAAGGTTATATGAATTTGGCTACAAACCGGGTAGATACTTAGCATTTCTTGCAAAGAAAAAGAAGGCCCCTCAAACTATCACGTCTATCAAGGAAAGTACGGATGTTTTGACTCATGATCATAAAAGGATTAATGCAATCTTTAGAAAATTTTATTCTGATTTATATAAATCGCAGGATTGCGAAGACAGGACTAGGAGGATGCAGTCATTTTTTTAAAACTTGACCTTTCCGGACCTAACTCTGGAACAGGTATCGGTCCTGAATGTTCCCCTAACAATCCAAAAAATACTTGACGCAATCAGCCAACTTCAGAGCGGTAAGGCACCGGGCCCAGATGGCTTTCAAGCTGAATTCTATAAAGAGTTTACAGGAATATTGGCTGGTCCACTTTTGGACATGTATAACTATTCATACAGTCAGGGCTGTCTCCTGCCTTCGCTGAAAGAGGCAAATATCTCTCTTATTCTCAAAAAAGGAAAGGACCCAGAAGATTACTCATCATACAGACCAATATCCTTGCTAAATGTAGATTTTAAAATCCTCTCTAAAACGTTAGCATTGAGGCTAGAAAGGGTATTGCCACATATCATAAAGGAAGATCAGACGGGGTTTATTAAGGGCCGTAGATCATCCAATAATGTCAGAAGGGTTTTGAATGTGATTCAAGCCTGCCATCAGGGAAAGGTACCAGGAGTTATAGTCTCATTAGATGCGGAAAAGGCATTTGATAGGGTTGAATGGTCATATTTGTTTTATACATTGGAAAGGTTTAGCGTTGGACAGGTGTTTACCAAATGGGTCTCAACATTGTATAGTGATCCCAAAGCAGTTGTGGTTACCAATGGATTAGGTTCGGATAGCTTCAGTGTGGGTAGGGGATGCCGTTAGGGATGTCCTCTCTCGCCATTGCTATTTACGCTAATAATTGAACCACTAGCAGAAGCTATACGAGCTGATCCTAATATAACGGCCCTGAGGATTGGTACAGGTAAACATAAAATACCCTTTATGCAGATGATGTCCTTCTATTTCTCAGTAATCCTTTGATGTCCGTGCCTTGCTTAATCCAAGTTATTAATACATTTAGTGTATTTTCAGGCTACAAAATTAATCTCTCAAAATCGGAGGCTATGCCATTGGGTGGCCTTGCTAGTATATCCCACTTATTGGACAGATCCCACTTTCCCTTTCGAAGGTCCCTGGAGGGTTTTTTATATTTAGGCATTTTTATTACCCCAGTATTTGGTCAGTTATACAAGGCTAACTTTGTACATTTACTGGAAAGGTTAAGGCAGGACCTCCAGCGATGGGGAGACCTTCCAATTTCCTGGCTGGGTAGAATAGCACTAATTAAAATGAATGTCCTGCCCCGTCTCCTATACCCTATGAGAATGCTTCCGGTGATGCTGCCGAGGCTGGCACTATGTAAATTATATGGCTGTTTGGGTTCCTTTATCTGGAATCATAGACGGTCCCTTATTAAGCTGAAGAAGCTACAGCTTCCACAGGCAAGGGGAGGATTGGATTTCCCAGATTTCAGGAAATATCAGTTAAGTTCCCTATTAAGTTACATAGCTGATTGGGTCTTGTCTGACCCGCAATCAATCTGGCTGGACATCGAGGCTTCTCAAGTAAAATGTCCACTTATTAACCTTTTATTTTCATACAAGAAGAAACGCATTACAGATCACTGTAAAAACCCTATAATACTAAACACAATCAAGGCTTGGAATATAATGTAGCAAAATGAGGGCAACTCACATTAAACATCTCCCTATGCGCCGATAGTGGGAGCATGGGAATTTCAACCGGGGTTTACAGATGCCACTTTCAAACTCTGGAGACCCAGGGGTATGTCTTGTTTAGGGGGTCTATTTAAAGAAGGAGTCCCAAATGTCTTTTGAACAGCTGTGTCAGAAATTCGGATTACCTAATGAAGACCTCTTTCGATACTTCCAAATTCGAGATTACATACAGAAGAAGACTACGTTAATAGATAGTCTTTATAAATCAGATAGAGAATGTAGAATGCTATGGTCAATGGGGGTATCTTCCGTCAGTACTATTTATCATTTACTACATGATGAAGTATCGGGAGATATGGACAATCTGCTTAAAACATGGGATCAGGATTTGGGACCAGAAATCTCTATAGAAACGTGGAATGACATTTGGGAAAATGCCAGAAGAATCACCATCTGCAACAAAGCTCAGGCCATTCAGCTGAAGATACTTCATAGGGCACATATAGCACCGGATCGATTGGCAAAATTTAAGGGCAGGAGCATCTCCAATGTGTCCCAAATGTAAAATAGAGGTGGGCACTCTTGTACATTGCCTATGGACCTGTCATAAGATCCATAGATATTGGACTAAAGTAGCAAGTACCCTGACAGAAATTTTAGGAACAGAAATTAAAGTGGACCCTGTATCTCTCCTTTTGGGCTTTTCGAACTTACCCTCCCTGGACATGTACGGGAAGAGATTATTTTCTATTCTCTCTTTCTGTGCAAGGAAAAATATTTTGGTAAACTGGGTGGCTGAGGGCCCCCCAGACTTTCAAATTGGTACAGATTAATTATGGAACGTATTCCCCTTGATTTCCTTACAAAAATGGTGCATCAAAAGACCGAATTATTCCATAAAAGATGGCAGCCCTTCTTGAATTATATAAATACAGATATTTCGGCTATCCTAACAAGGACTTTTATTTAATTGAGATGGCAAACCTTGCTGGTCCGGGGCCCCTTGGGAGAGGAATCCCGCACGAATACGGGTTTTGTTACATTTGAGGTTAATACATTCCGAGCATGTACCTCACGACCCAATTTCTGTGTTACCCGTCAGTTTTTTTTTCTCTTATTTGAATAATGTAAGAGACTTAATTATACACTCTGGTTAGTTGTAGGTTAGATTAGTAGTTAGTTGAGTTTTGTTTTTTTTCTCTTGGTATTTTTCTTTTGTTAAATTTTGGTTATTATTTATTTAAGATTTAATTGTATATCAATGTTTATACTTGGGTTTTTTTTATTTTGTAAACTTGTAAAAATGTTAAATTTTCAATAAAAATATCTATTAAAAAAACTGGATAGTGTCACACTAGAACTGTTTGAATTATGTCTATTCAAGACAAATGGGAATTGAAAATAGATATGTTGCAGAAGTTAGAATAGAGAGACTGCCAATATTAATTTTGAGAAGATAAAGAATGAGTTACAAGCAAAAAAGTTTACCCACTCTCCTGTACCTGTTAAGTCTAGACAATAAGTACATCTCTGTCGAAGAAAATAAAGGCTTTTGAAATGTGGATGATGACACTTCTATTTACAGACCTTAAGTCAATTTAAAAAGTTGAAAATCCAAGAGCAGAGAAAAAGTTTCAATTTCCTGGATGTCACTGCTTAAAGTCAAAACTTTGGTCATTTGATCAGAGCTTAAAACCTCAAGATATCGGAAGGCAACTGAAAGATTAGTCAACTTGATGATCTGTCAGAAGATGGTTGCAAACAAGCTGCAGTGGACATAGCACGATGCAAGAGTTCACATTATGCTGATGTTTTCAATACTTCTACCTTGTAATAGCTGCAGGTGTCAGCACTGAAGTTACTACAGTGTTGGGTGGGTGGGTGAGTAGAAGTGATGAGCATTTCAGTAAAAGAGGAACTGGAATACCCTGTCTTATGATCAAGCAGATGTACACTTAGTGAATTTGGACACAGATTGATGTTTCAATGCTTTAGGTATCCTGAAGTACATAGTAGCATTGAGAAAAATGAATATTAACTTATGGGACTACAAGATATAGGCCATTCAGCCCATTGAATGGCAAGGTAGATGTAATGAGGTTACTCAACTCCACTTTCCTACCTGTCCCCCATAACCAAATTCCCTTATAAAGTAATCTATCACAGCCTTAAAAATGTATTTAAAAATAGAGCCTCAACAGCCCTCTGCAGTGAAGAAATCCACAGATTCATTAGCCTCTGAAGCAATTCCTGTTCCTCTGTCAAAGTGTTCAATCGTTTTAAGGTTAATGTCCTGGAATTGCTGGCTTCATTTCTGAGACCACCATCAGCAAAAGCATGGCAGCGAATCAAAGTAAGCCCAATAACTTGGCGTGGGTCAACTTCAGCCTTGTTGGCATCAGATCACAGAGACCCAACAAAAAGTAGAGCCATAACCTGGAGCAGCAATAACTGAATGGTTTCAAAATGACTGGGCAACAATGTCAATTCTACATTTAAAACAAAAATAAAGTGTGACAAAGCAAAAGAATTTGTCTCAGAGCAATAAGCAAGTCAACTGTGCTGTACAGTTGAAAGCCGCTCCTTAACTAGGTTGCACCTTTGAAAGGCTACACAGATTTCCAAAGTTACTCTGCTGAAACCGTACATGAGAGAGAGAAAAAAAATCAGCCCAAAAGGAGACTTGCAGCAATGGCCAAGTTATGCCTGTTCAATCTTGGCTACAACTAACAGACAAACCTCTTCCTGGAAATCAAACAAACAGGAAAAATAAGTCAATTTTCTTTGATGTTGCAAATACCCCATAGCCAGTATGCCACGTTCCACAATGGAGGTAACAGTCTCCACTGAGACATTCATTCAAAAGGAAAAATTGGTCAAGTATTTGGACAGAAAACATGCAAGGTAGTATAGGTGGGTGGGTGGGGGAGGGGAACAAAAGGGAGATTAGCTGTAGATAATGATGTTCACTTCATGCCAGCACAGACATGAAGGTCCAAATGGAAGAGCCTTCTAAATCTAAAAAAATTTTTAAAACTGACAAACAGCAAGCAACAGCAGGAGAGAACAATGTTTATTTTGAAAGTGATTTAAGTACTATTGCAGTTTTACTTAACTACATTTGGGCCTCTAATTCTGGACACCACATTTCAGAAAGAAAGGACATGAGACTGTGTTGTGGAGAAAATATAGAGAACCACCAGGAGACACAAAGAGTTTTTCAAGAAGTAGGTCTTCTATTTGCAAACAAAAAAACCGTGACACAGAGAAAGTAAATTCTTGAATGCCCCCAAACCTCAAGGTCCAGTGATGTTAGTTCCCGTTATCTCTTTAGTTGTACATTCTACTTAATGTTGTTCTAATGTCACGGTTAGATATTTATGGTTAACTCTGCTACAATGGTCTTTCATTCCAGACCCAACTTAATATTTTCCTAATGTCATGATTAGATATTTATTATCACTTCTGCTACAGTGATCTTCCATTGCAGTCTAACCTATCATGATAGATATTTAGCTATTCCATCTATTACAATAGTCTCCTGTCTCAAGCTGACTCTACCAACTATTAATTAGATATTTTAATGTCATGTCCCAAATATTTATTGTCCCAATCCTGTCATAATAACACTTAACAAAGAAACTTGCTTTATTACTTGTGTTATCTCATCTCGCCATAGTGACCTTTCAGCCCTAACCTTACTCTGCTAATTGGTGTAAGAATGTTCCACTATGGTTATCTCATTCTGCCTTCCACAGAACACAGATTGCCAGTGGTCTTCATGCTTTAACCCTTCCCATGCTTTCATGTTCTTTATTTTCTATATACCCCCTTTGAGACCTACTTGTCTCACCCAGAGAAAGAAGACAAAAGCTCAGCCTCTCTTGTGCCCAATACAAACAATATAGGTCCCAACACGGACTAAATAATTTTCAGAGTCTGAGACTTAAAGGGTTCTTCCTCCATTCCAGTGGTCCCTTGGGCCAAAAACCTTTCCTCCAATAACCAGAACAGGAAAAAACATCCCTCACAATCTAAGACCCGCACATTCTTCAGAAGTATCATCAACGTCTCCACGTGGATATATCCCTTGCACTATGGCAGTTGTCAGATTATAATAATACAGCGATGGGGTTCCAGAGGAGTAAGTAATTCCTGGGGTAGCTGAAATGACCACAAATTGCCGTGTGGTGACGTGAACTAAAAAGGACTTAATAAAAGGTAAACACAACAAAAAAATGAAGACAACAACAAGCAAAACCGCACCTACAATAAGACCAATTTTGACAAACCATGCTCCCCAAGATCCTAATATATTATTCAGCCAAACAAAAGCTGATGACCAAACCCCACATTGTCTTTTAGCTCCCGTTTTAGATTCTTTAGTTTTTGCATGCTTTAGTTTAAGGTCCCCAAGGGCTAGTGTTGTTAGGTATAAAGGTTCCTCAAACGTCACACAAACCCTGCCTTTTTCTGCCAGTATCCAATCTAAGGCTTGTCTGTTTTGCCATGTTAGCTTGGTAGTAGCATCCAATTGTTCTCCCAAGGCATCGTCAGTATAATTGATAAATCTCTGCTAGTTGTAATAACTGTAATTAATCCATTCAGCATTCTTGCTAACTGGGATGAGAGCTTCCCAGCCCACGGCAATGTCATTGCGGGCCTTAAACTCATTTGGAATACCTCTTGACTGTCCTATGCTATCAATCCGAATTGTCAGATCAGGGACGTACCGTCGCTTAGTTCGGCGCAAAGCTGACTATGACGTAGCATCAAGGTGCGCGTGTGACGATATAACTACCTCATGTAGGAGTATTACATGGGCACAGCTGCCACTCCAGTCAGCGGGCAGCATCGGGCGCAACCCTCCTTTCTTGCCACACAGCCACCAAGTATCTGCCAGTGGGATGTGTTGAGAATTTAAAACAGCCCCAGATGTGGTGTCCACCTCGAGTTCAATCGTATTCCCGCAAAGACCCTTAAAATAGCCGACTGGTGTGGAGCCATTTCGCTTAAAGCTTTCAAAACTCAACCCTTCCCATATCCTGAAAGTAACCACGGTGAACGTGTAATTAGTCTTACTGGTGGACACACCACCGTTGGAGTTGCTGCCTGCCGACATCATCCTCATCGGCATCCCCCATGTCTTCCCCATCCCCACTGCCAGGAGAACTATGATTCCTATCTCCATCACAGTCATATCTAGAGTGATCAGTATCCCCAAGAACTTCACCTCTACCTTGTTTGGAACTCTGCTGAGGGGTACTAGCCTCCTGTGTCCAAGTTTCTCGGCCTTAGCTCCATTTACCTCAGTGTTACAGTTAGTTTGTGCTGGTAGGAGAGCTTTAATACAATGATTAAGGTGGTACCATATGTGTCATCCTTCCACTTGGATGGCAATAGGAGATGCCTTCGTCACTATGAAAGGTCCCTCTCTCCTTGGATCATTCCAGCATCTTCAAAAAATGCGCACATACACCCAATCCCCGGGTTTAATAGGTCCTTCCTTGTTAACAGGTGTCGGTTCCCTTTGTGTTTCCTGCAGGTGGATAGTCTCATGTATCATAGTTAACTGCTGCATATATTGCTTAAGTTCTAAGCTTAACCGCTCCAAGCTAGGCCCTTTGTATGGGCCTCTCCAACTGGGCACTGGCATAGGTCTACCTGTGAGCATCTCATGCGGTGGTAGATTGGTCATGCAATTAGTCTGCATGCAATAATTCATTAGCGCCAGTGACAGCGCATCAACCCAATTAAGGTTGGTGCTTGCGCAGATCTTGTTTAATTTGGCTTTCAATGTCCCATTATTCCTTTCCACCATACCCTATGACTGGGGATGATACACACACACGAACCTCAAGTTGATTCTCAAAGACTGCAGCACCAACTTACCTACTTTCTGAATGAAGGCAGACCCACTGTCTGAACTGATCTCCGACGGTATACCAAACCTTGGGATAACTTCATTCGTCAAAAATTTTATTACTGTCCCAGCTCCTGGTTTCAACCTTATTTCCACTGGGCTAGCTGATTTCACTCTCCCCACATCTGCATCATGCTGTGACCACAAAATGGCTGGTAATGCATCCAATCACTCATTACTATATTGATCATCTTCCTCCACTGTCACTGGCACGCTCTGCTGGAGTGTTACCTTGACTTCCTTCGGATTCCCTGTCAAGATGCAGCTTGCTCAGATTTTAATATAGCTGCCATCCCTGGATTCCCAAACCCCTGTTGTGAGCATATGCCATTCCCTAACTGTTTCTACATGCCTGGCCATAGGTCCTAAATCTTTAGATTGATATCCCTTATTTACCAGTAAGGTTACATGTGGTGCGGTGCCTGGTACTCTATACCACTTTTCCAGGAACACACTTCTCTCTATTTGTAGGATCACTCCCTGCTCCCCTAATACTATTGCTTTACTTCTCAAATGTTGTGGAGCGGTGACTTCCTGCTGCTAACACCTCATCCTGAGACTCATCAAATATCACTGTATAGTGCAGCTCAGACTTAGGTGGTCTTGCTTTAGTCAACATTGTCAACACTTCTGCTTCCCACATTCCCCAAATGTCTTGAATATCACTTACTATATCCCCTATCCAATAAACATTAACATCTTTAACTTCTTGCATCACTGATTGTGTATTGGCCTTTTCTATGACCAAGCCCTGCTGTCTGCACTCTAATCTTACCTCTAACTGTAGTAAAGCATCCCTACCTAACAAGTTAATTGGCGTCTCTTTAGACAATAATGTTGGCAGAACTATCTCCCTACCTTTCATTTCTAATCTTACTGGAGCTGTCAATTGGGTTAACTGTGATTTCCCTGAGAACCCTACAGTTTTAACAAATTTACTTGACATGGGAAGCTGAGAGGCATACCGCGGCTGTACACAAGTGTATGTAGCTCCAGTATCTATCATCACCAGTGTCTGCTACCCTTCAATGTTAACTTGTATTACTGGTTCTTGATCAGCCTCTCATGCTACTACAGGGTACTGCCCCTTCCCACCCAGGTTCTCAGAGCATCCCTCGCACATCCTATATGGGTTAACAGGCCCTGCTGGGCCAGTAGGTGTGTGGGAAGTGGCCACTGGGGATTCCTGCCATCCAGGCTCGCTGTAGGGCAGAGGGGGCCAGGTCCAATAAGGGCAATTCCTCCTAAAGCGGCCTGGTTGATGGCATCCCCAGCACATAATTTCTGCCCTCCTTGAGCCTAATTATTTATCATGTACCTTACTCCCCCATTCCTATGTCCCTGTCCTTGGGCACTCCAGTTCTGTTGAGGCTGTTGTCTAAATCTGCCCTGCCCTGGATACATCACCTGCAGGAAAGCTTTTCTAAAAACCTCCATTGCTGGCCTGGGACTTTCCAGCCCCCCTTCTGGCTACCTGATAGCACCCACACCCCCAACGCCCCCACCCCCCGGCACTTGGTTGACGCCAGTTTGATTACTGTGACGATTCTTACTGGCAACACCTTTTTAGCCTTCTCTTTTTCTTTCTTTTTAAGCTCTTCAGGCTCCTCTTTTCTCCAGTTTTCTCCTCTTTTCTCTTTTCTCCTCTTTTCCCCTCTTTTCTCCAGTTTTCTCCTCTTTTCTCCAGTTTTCTCCTCTTTTCTCTTTTCTACTCTTTTCTCCTGTTTTCTCTTTTCCCCTCTTTTCTCCTGTTTTCTCCTCTTTTCTCCAGTTTTCTCCTCTTTTCTCTTTTCTACTCTTTTCTCCTTTTCCCCTCTTTTCTCCAGTTTTCTCCTCTTTTCTCTTTTCTCCTCTTTTTTCCAGTTTTCTCCTCTTTTCACCTCTTTTCTCGTCTTTTCTCCAGTTTTCCCCTCTTTTCTCCTGTTTTCTCCTTTATTCTCCTGTTTTCTCTTCTTTTCTCCTGTTCTCTCCTCTTTTCTTCTGTTTTGTCATGTTTTCGCCTATTTTCTCCTCTTTTCTCCTGAGAAAATAAGAGAAAAGAGAAATGAGAAGACAGAAAAGAGATAAGGGAAACGAGAAAGGAGCAGAGAAATGAGAGAAAAGAGAAGAGATGAGAAAAGAAGAGAAAAGAGAAGAGAGAAAAGACAAAAGAGAAAAGACAAAAGAGAAAAGAGAGAAGAGAAAAGAGAGAAGAGAAAAGAGAGAAGAGAAAAGAGAGAAGAGAGAACAGAAAGAGAAGAGAGAAAAGAAAGAGAAGAGAGAAAAGAGAAGAGAGAAAAGAGAAGAGAGAAAAGAGAAGAGAGAAAAGACAAGAGAGAAAAGACAAGAGAGAAAAGACAAGAGAGAAAAGACAAGAGAGAAAAGACAAGAGAGAAAAGACAAGAGAGAAAAGAGAAATGAGAAAAGAAGTGAAAAGACAAAAGACAAAAGAGAAAAGAAAAAAATGAAAGAGAGAAAGAAAAGGTAAAAGAAGAGAAAGAGAAAAGAAGTGAAAAGAGATGAGAGAAAAGAGCAAAGAGAAAAGATGAGATGAGAGAAAAGAGCAAAGAGAAAAGATGAGAAGCGAGAAAAGGAGAGAAAAGAGAAGAGAAAACCCTAACCCTAACCCTAATTCCGTAACCCTAAGCCTAACCGTCACCCTAAACCTAACCCTAACTCACTAACCCTAACCCTATCGCAGGTAACCCTAACCCTAACTCTATCGCACTGGCCTCCCTAATGCTAACACTAACACTAACCCAAACCCTAACCCAATCCCTAACCCTAACCCTCACCCTAACCATTACCCTAAACCTAACCCTATCCCTAAACCAGACCCAAGCACTAACCCTTTCGCTAACCCTAACCACTAACCCTAACCCTTACCCTATCCCAACCCTAACCCTATCCCTAACCCCCACCCTAAGAATGTCCCAAACCCTAACCCTGTCCCAAACCCTAACCCTATCACAACCATAACCCTAACCCCAACCGTAACACTAAACCTAACCCTATCACTAACTCTAACATAACCCTAACCCTAAACGTAACCCTATTCCTAATCCTAACCTTAACTCTCTCCCTAACCCTAACCCTATTGCAAGGCTAACCCTAACCCTCACCCTAACCCTCACCCTAACCCGAACCTTAAACCTAACCCAACCCTAACCCTATCTACAAACCCTAACCGTATCCACAAACCTTAACCCTAAACCTCACCCTCACCCTAAGCCTAACCCTACCCAACCCTAACCCTGATCATCACCCTCACCCTAACCCTAACCCAAACCCTAATCCAAAACCCTAAGCCTAACCCAAACCCTATCGCAGGCTAACCCTAACCTATTGCAAGGCTAACCCTAACCCTAGCGCAAGGCTAACCCTAACCCAAACCCTAAACCCCAAACCAACCCTAACCCCCCAAACCAACCCTAAACCTATCACCTAATCCTAGCCCTAAACTGAACCCTATTGCAGGTGGAGACTAACCCTAACCCTTGCCCAAAACCTAAGCCTAACCCTATCGCAGGTGGAGACTAACCCTGACCTGAACCCTGACTCTTAACCTAACCCTGACTCTGACCGTATCCCAAGCCCTAACCCTAATCTCTAACCGTAACCCTCTCGCAGGAGGCTAACCCTAATCATAACACTAACGCAAACACTCTCACCCTAACCTGACCCCTCACCCTAAGCCTACACTGTCCGTAACCCTATCGCAAACCTAACCCTAACTATAACACTATCCCAAACTCTCACCCAACCCTAAACCTAACCCTAATACAAGGCTAACCCTAAACCTCACCGTATACCTATCACTAACCCTAAACCTAACCCTATCCACAAACCCTAACCCTAACACTCACCCTAACCCTATCGCAGGCTAACCCTAACCCTGACCATCACCCTCACCCTATCGCAGGTAACCCAAAACCTGACCCTGACCATCAGCCTCACCCTAATCCTGACCCTAACCCTAAGCCAAACCCTATCCCGAAACATAACCCTAACCTATCGCAAGGCTCATCCTAACCCTAACCCAAACCCTAACACCCCAAACCAACCCTAACCCTAACCTTATCCCTAACCCTCCAAACCAACCCTAACCCTAACCTTATCCCTAACCCTATCACTCCCTAACCCTAACCCTAACCCTATCGCCTAATCCTAGCCTTAAACTGAACCCTATCGCAGGTGGAGACTAACCCTAACCCTAGCCCAAAACCTAAGCCTAACCCTATCGCAGGTGGAGACTAACCCTGACCCTAACCCTGTCTCTTAACCTAACCCTGACTCTGACCGAAACCCTAATCTCTAACCCTAACCCTCTCACAGGAGACTAACCCTAATTGTAACACTAACCCTAACCCAAACTCTCACCCTAACCCTCACCTGACCCCTCACCTTAAAACTACCTGTATTGCAGGTAACCCTAAACCGATCAGGGCCCACCCTAAATATATCGCAGGTGAGACTAACCCACACCCTAACCCTACCGTACCCTAACACTAACCCTCACCCTAACATTATCGAGGGATTCCCTAACCCTAAACCTAGCCCTAACCTTAACCCTATCGCAAGGCTAACCCTAAACCCTATCACTCGCTAACCCTAATCTCTAACCCTAACCCTCTCGCAGGAGACTAACCCTAACCGTAACACTAACCCTAGCCCGAACCCAAACCCTAACTCTCACCCTAACCCTCACCTGACCCCTCACCCTAAACCTACCCGTATTGCAGGTAACCCTAAATCTATCAAGGCCCACCCTAACCATTTTGCAGGTGAGACTAACCCTCACCCTATCGAGGGATTCCCTAACCCTAATCCTAGCCTTTCTCCCCTCCCTCTCCCGCCCGCCTTTCCACCCTCCCTCTCCCTCCCCCCTTTCCCCCCTCCCTCCCACGCATCCCTCTCCCTCCCCCGTCTCCCCCCTCCCTCCCTCCCTTCCCCCCTCTCCCACCCCCCCTTCTCCCCATCCCTCTCCCTCCTCCCTCCCCCGTCCTTCCCCTTCTCCCTCCCCGCTTCTCCACCCTCCGCCTCCACACCCCTCTCCCCCTCCCACCCCCTCTCCTTCCCCCCTCCCACTTCTCCCCCTCCTCCCTCTTCTCCCCCTCCTCCCTCCTCTGCCTCCCCCTTTCTCCCTCCCTCCCTACCCCCCTCTCCCCCTCCCACCCCTTCTCCCCCTCTCCCTGCCCCTCCCTCTTCTCCCCCTCCTCCCTCCTCTGCCTCCCCCTTTCTCCCCCCTGCCTCCCCCCTCCCTCTCCTCCCCCTCCTCCCTCCTCTGCCTCCCCATTTCTCCCCCCCTCCCCCTTCTCCACACCCTCCCTCCCTCTCCCCCCTCCCCCTCTCCCCCCACTCTCACCCCCCTCCTTCCCCTCTCCCCCTCCCTCCCCCCACCCCCCCTCCCTCCCTCTTCCCCCCCTCCCCCCTCGCTCTCCCTCCCTCCCTCTCTCCCCCCTCTCTCTCCCTCTTCACCCCCTCCCCCCTCCCTCTTCCTCCCCTCCCTCCCTCTCCCTCTCTCTTCCCCCTCCCTCTCCCTATTCCCCCTCCCCCTCCCTCCCTCTTCCCCCTCCCCCTCCCTCCCTCTTCCCCATCCCTCTCCCTATTCCCCCCTCCCCTTCCCCCTTACCCCCCTCCCTCTCCCTCCTCCCCCTCCCTCCTCCACCCCTCTCCCCACCCCCCCCTCTCCTCACCCCCCCCTCCCCTCTCCCCACTCCCCTCTCCCCACCCCCCCTTTCCCTCTCCTCTCCCCAACCTCCCCCTTTCCTCTCCTCTCCCCACCCCCCCCTTTCCTCTCCTCTCCCCACCCCCC